>NC_086110.1:48518089-49143089 GCF_963921235.1 Mobula hypostoma
AGCAAGCATGGTCATCAAAGGTACACGAGAGACAGAAATTGCCTGATAATCAGAAGGAAGGTTTGGATATAATTGGGTCTTTAGCAGCAAAATTCTAGTGGTTATGTGGGTAGACAAGGCAGAAAGACTGAAATAAAGTCATTTATTCTACAGGGGGCTACTACCGATGGTTTAGACTTTAACATGAAGGACTCAGAAAGTCCCAGAAAAGGAAGCACATTCAAGGAGGTCTGGTATGTAAGTCCTTGAGAGCAATACGCAGTGGGTATTTATAACAAGTCACTTAGCACCTTGAATGTCAATTAAAACAACAAATTTAAGTTCATTTTAACAAAATATGTAGAGCACTCCATATATGGACTGCGAGCAATCACTGAGTGGGAGTACGTGAAGATATCTACTCTTTCAATCAGGTTCGCACTCAAGATTAAAAAGGCAGAACTTGGAGGTAGTTTTTCAGAGTTGGGCTATGACCAATCACCGAGCGAGATTCATTAGAATAAGCAAATAAAAATAATGCAAATGTAAGCGGAGCGGCCACTCTCGAAACAGTCATTGTCATGAGTATGGTCAGTGATTAGAGTGGCTTGGTCTCATCAGGCTTGGACTGGGAGAGGTAAAGTATCTGGTGGGTTTCTCCTTTTGTTCATAATTCTTCGTTCCTCATCTGTTAGGGCCTAGTAGTTCAGTGAGAGTGGCTCCAGGGACAGTGTTCTGCACTGTGTGTGAGGCGTGGGAATTCTGGGAAACGTCCAGTCTCCTGGATAACCACATCTGCACCAGGTTCACCGAGCTGCAGCTCCTCTGAGAACGTATTAAGGAACTGGAGCTGCAGCTCAATGACCTTCAACTCATGTGGGAGAGTGAAGAGGTGATAGAGGGGAGTAGTCACCTCTATGCAGGAGGCAGGTAAGTGGATGTCAGGGAAAGAAAGGGAAAGGTACAGCCAGTGAAGAGTATACCTGTGGCCATTCTGCTCATTAATAAGCAAATAACTTTAGATACTGTTGAGGGGGACGACCTACCAGGAGGGAGCCACAGTGACAGGGTCTCCGGCACTGAGTCTGTTGCTGTGGCTCAGAAGAGAAGAGAGGTGAAAAGAAGAGAGGTGAAGAGAATTGCAGTGGCAAAAGAAGATTCCACAGTCAGAAGACCTCGGATGGTATGTTGCCTCCCAGGTGCCAGGGTCAATTTTGTCTTGGATCAGGTCCATGGCATTCTAAAGGAGGAGGATGAACAGCCAGAAGTCTTGGTACATATTGGCACCAATGACATTGGTAGGAAAGGTGAGGAGGTGCTGAAGAGAGATTTTAGGGAGCTAGGTAGAAAGCTGAAAAACAGGACCTCCAGGGTAGTAATCTCTGGATTGCTGTCCATGCCAGAGAGGGTAAGAATAGAATGATTTGGCAGGTGAATGCATGGCTGAGGAACTGGTATAGGGGGCAGGGGTTCAGATTTATAGATCATTGGGGTCTCTTCTGGGGAAGGTATGATCTGTACATGTACGTAAGGTATGTGTTATGCCTGGACCCAAGAGGGACCAATATCCTTGTGGGCAGATTTGCTAGAGTTGCTTGGAAGGGTTTGATTTGGCAGGGAGATGGGAACCAGAGTGATAGTGCTGACGAAGAGGCCATTGGTTTACAGAGGCAGTGTGTAGTGAGACTGCTAGCAAGGAGAGGCTGATGACAGGACAAAATTGCAGTCAACAGGATGAATTGCAATGTAAAAGGCAGACAAAATCAAAAAGGGTGAATACGGGACCGAAGGTGTTATATATGAATGCACACAAAATACAGAATAAGGTACATGAACTTGTAGTACAGTTACAGCTTGGCATGTATGATGTTGTGGGCATCAGTGAATCATGGCTGAAAGAAGATTATAGCTGGGAGCTCAATGTCCAAGTATACACATTGTATTGAAAGGATAAGCAGGTAAGCAGAGGGGGTGGAGTGGCTCTGTGGTAAAAAATGAAGTCAAATCATTAGAAAGAGCTGACGTGGGGTCGGAACATGTTGAATCATTGTGGGTAGAGCTAAAGAACTGCAAGGGTAAAAGGACCCTCATGGGAGTTATAGACAGACCCTCAAAGAGTAGTAGGGATGTGGTCTACAAATTACAATGGAAGATAGAAAATGTATGCAAAAGTGCAATACTACAATAGTCATGAGGGATTTCAATATGCAGCTAGATTGGAAAAATCAGGATCCCAAGATGGGGAATTTCTAGAGTGGCTACAAGATGGCTTTTTAGAGCAGCTTGTGGTTGAACCCCCGAGGGGATCAGCTATTCTAGATTGGGTGTTGTGCAATGAACTGGAATTGATTAGAGAGCTTAAGGGAAAGGAATCCTTAAGGGAAAGTAATATGATAGAATTCAGCCTGCAATTTCAGAAGGAGAAGCTAAAGTCAGATGTATCAGTATTATAAAGGGGTAAAGGAAATTACAGAGGCATGAGAGAGGAGCTGGCCAAAATTGATTAGAAAAGAACACTGTCAGGGATGATGGTAGAGCAGCAACGGCTGGCATTTCTGGAAGCAATTTGGAAGGTGCAGTATACAGTATATACATTCCAAAGGAGAAAAGGTATTCTAAAGACCAGATGATACAACTGTGACAAACATGAGAAGTAAAAGCCAACATAAAAGCCAAAAAGGAGGCATATAATAGAGCAAAGTGGGAAGTTAGAAGATTGGGAAGCTTTTAAAAACCACCAGAAGGCAACTAAAAAAAGTCATTAAGAAGAAAAAAATGGAATACGAAGGTAAGCTAGCTAATAATATTAATGAGGATAGCAAAAGTTTCTTCAGACATATAAAGTATAAAAGAGGGATAAGAGTGGATATCGAACCACTGGAAAGTGTGAGAGGTAGTAATGGAGACAAGGATATGGCAGATCATCTGAATAAGCATTTCTCATCAGTCTTCACTGTGGAAGACACTAGCAGCATGCCAGAAGTTTGAGACTGTCAGGGGGCAGAAGTTGTCATTATTAGGAAGAAGGTTCTTGGGAAACTGAAAGGACTGAAGATAGATAAATCATCTGGACCAAATGGTGTACACCCCAGGGTTCTGAAAGAGGTAGCTGTAGAGATTGTGTAGGCATTAGTAATGATCTTTGAGGAATCAATTTTGGCTAGGTTATAGAGGACTGGAAAATTGCAAATGTCACTCCACTCTTCATGAAGGGAGACAGAAAGAAGGAAATTATAGGCCAATAGTCTGACCTCAGTAGCTGGGAAGATGTTGGGAGTCGATTGTTAAGGTTGTGGTTTCAGGGTACTTGGAAACACATGATAAAATAGGCCATAGTCAGCATGGCTTCCTCAAGGGGAAATCTTGCCTGACAAATCTGTTGGAATTCTTTGAAAAAGTAACAAACAGCACAGCCAAAGGAGAATCGATGGATGTTGTGTATTTGGATTTTCAGAAGGTCTTTGACAAGGTGCCACACAGGGGCTGCTTAACAAGTTAAGAGCCCATGGTATTACAGGAAAGATACTAGCATGGATAGAGGATTGGCTGATTGGCAGGAGCCAAAGATTGTGAAGAAAAGCTGCCTTTTCTGGTTGGCTGCCAGTGACTAGTGGGAGTCCACAGGGGTCTGTGTTGGAACTGCTTACTTTTACACTATATGTCAATGACTTGGATGACAGAACTGATGAATTTGTGGCAAAGTTTGGGGACGATACGAAGATAGGCAGAGGAGCTGGTAGCTTTGAGGATGTATAGAGGCTACAGCAGGAGCTAGACAGATTAGAAGTGGCAGAAAGAATACAGTGCCGGGAAGTGTATGGTCATGCACTTTGGAAGAAGAAATGAAAGGGTAGACTATTGTCTAAATGGAGAGAAAAATAAAAAATCTGAAGAGCAAAAGGGACTTGGAAGTCCTTGTGCAGGATTCCCTGAACTTTTAATTTGTAGGTTGAGTTGGTAGTGAGGAAGGCAAATGTGATGTTAGCATTCATTTCAAGAGGACTAGAATATAAAAACAAGGATGAAATATAAATATGATGCTTTATAAAGGATTGGTGAGGCCTGAGGGAGTATTGTGAACAGTTTTGGGCCCTTCATCTAAGAAAGGATGTGCTGACACCAGACAGGGTTCAAAGGAGGTTTACAAAAATTATTCTGGGATTGAAAGGGTTATCATATGAGGAGTGTTTGATGGCTCTGGGCCTGTACTCACTGGAATTCAGAAGAATGAGGGATGACCTTATTTGAACTCATCAAATGTTGAAAGGCCTGAATGGAGTGGATGTGGAGGGGACGTTTCCCATGGTGGTGGGGGGAGTCTCAGATCAGTGGACACAACCTCAGAATAGACAGGTGTCCTCTTAGGACAGAGATGAGGAGGAATTTCTTTAGCCAGAGAATGGTGAATCTGTAGAATTTGTTGCCACAGGTGGCTGTGGAGGCCGAATCATTGTCCTGTGGGGAGCTTAACTTACTTTGATTAAAAGCCACTTCACCTAGTGGCCAATTTCAAACATCCTGGGTATAAAGAATGGCAAATGTGGAATTTCTCTCTCTTTTCCTTTGTCTCTGGGGCTCTGGCACAGAACCCTAGGGAAAAAATGCTTCACATGCACTTTTAACAAATTATCTGCTTGTTGAACGTTTATGTTTGTAGTTTGTGTAACTTAGAGGAACAAATGTTTGGTCGAATTTTTTTACTGTTTGCAAATAAATGATCAATATACTTATTCACAATCAGTGTATCTGTCTCAGTCACCAAACCCACAAACCTGATTCAATGTTACAGTCCTTGGGTATATTTAAGGCAGAGGTTGATAGATTCTTGATTAATCAGGGCATGAAGGGATATGGGGAGAATGCAGGAGATAGGGGCTGAGAAGGAAAATAGGTTAGCAACGAAGAAATTGGAGGAGAAAACTCGATGGCCCAAATGGCCTAATTTTGCTCCTATATCTTATGGCCTTATGGTCTTGTATCTGCTCACACATGACTGCATGGCCAAACACCTGAGCAATCACATCGTTAATTTCGCTGATGACATAACAGTGACGGGGCTCATCACCAACAATGACGAGACAGCCTACAGAGAGGAGATGGAAGAGCTTACAGCCCGATGCCGGTCAAATAACCTCTTCCTTAATGTCAACAAGACAAAAGGAGATGGTTATCAACTTCAGGAGAACTTGCACCACTCATACCACCCTTTACATCGGTAGCACAGCAGCGGAAACTGCAAGCAGTTTCAAACTCCTGGGAGTGCACATCTCTCATACTCCTAGAATATATCTTGCACAGTCAAAAAAGCTCACCAACACCTCTGCCTTCTAAGGAGGCTGAAATGAGCTGGACTTTGCACATCTATACTCACATCACTCTACAGACACACAGTAAAGAGGATCCTAACAAGCTACACCATGGCTTGGTACGGAAACTGCACTGCGGTGGACAAGGCAGCTGAACAACAGGTAGTCAAAACTGCCCAATACATCACTGACATCGGGTCGCCTGCCATCAAAGACATATACTGCATACAGAAAGGTTCTGGCAAGGGGCCAGCAACATCATGAAGCATCCCACCCACCCTGCTCATGGACTGTGTGTCCTTCTCCCATCATGGAGGAAGCTACATAGCATCCACACCTGAACAACCAAACTGAAAAACAGTTACTTTCCCCAAGCAGTAAGGCTGAGCAACACCTCCACCCACTAATTCCACCACTACTTTGTTATTTCCCATCAGTCATCTTACGTACAGCCTCGTGTCACTTTATGGACATTCAATCAATCTATACAGTATATGCAAGCTATCTTATGTATTTATTTCTTTGTGTGTTTTTATTATTATTATTGTGTTCTTTTTGTATTATTTTGGGCTGCGTTGGATCTGGAGTAACAAATATATGGTTCTCTCTACACTTGTGTACAGGAAGTGACATTAAATAATCTTGAATCTTTAATTTTGAATAAGAGATATACTTTGAGTATCCAGAACCCATGTTGTTTATTTACTAACCTGAAGCATCAGCACATAACCTTTATATCTAAATACACAGGAAAATCAATGGAAAACAGTTTATTACGGAAAGTAATACAAGTTTAATTTGCAAAGCATTTTTAATTAAGTGTCTGCTGATTAAGCATGCTCGAAGTGTGAATACATGGAGATGAGATTACATTAATATTGGCTGCTTTTATATTAGCACCATATTTGGGTTAATCCTAAAGCAATCACTAAGTCACTTGATCTATATAAAAAACATCACCATATTCTTATGTTTAATCAGTACTGAGGATGACCTTAGCAAAATTCATTGGGCCTAAAAAAATCATTTCTTCATGCTTTTCACCTGCTACCATCTCTAAGGACTCTCAACATAATTACATTTGTACAGTATTACAGAAATATTATAGTATGCTGTTCCTATTTCACATCTGATTTTGTTAATGAATTGGGATGTATTGTTTAAGATTCATGTTGGGTATATACTGTGAAAAAATGGACTTTAGGGTTCACCTTTCATTCCCTTGTTTAGCAACCCATTACACTGCTTTTAGGGATGATTTAATGAATAGTAAACTAAATTGAAGTTAAACTAAAAATATACAAGTTACAATAAGAATTCTGCTGAAATAGTTCACTTGGGAATTTTTTCAAAAGTGTGTTGATAACTGCTCAAATAATGCCAACTCTGAGAAACTTCTGAGCATGTATTCTGCAAGTATGTTTATCTTGTGGTTTATAATTAGCAACTATTTTTATATGAAGCTTTCATTATATTTAAATTAACAAAAATAATCAAAGTAGATGATTTTAGTATACACAATCTTATTTTAATAGTATAGCAGACTATTGATACTATTGATAAAAAGAAATAGTTACCAGAGGTGATTGATAAGTTCGTGGCCTAAGGTAGAAGGAATCAATTTTAGAAAACTTAGCACACTTATTTTTCAACATAGTCCCCTCCTACATTTACACACTTAGTCCAGTGGTTGTGAAGCATACGGATCCTAAGGTAGAAGGAGATGAGTTATACAGCTCTCGTTACACGCACGTGCAGTTCAACTCTTCGAGTGATTATGCAGATAGTTTGAAGTTAATAACTCATCAGTTAATAAATAACTCATCAGGGGTGATTGATAAGTTTGTGGCCTAAGGTAGATGAAGATGAGTTATTAACTTCAAACTTTCTGCATAATCACTCAAAGAGTTGTCCTGCATGTGCGTGTAACACGAGCTGTATAACTCATCTCTTTCAACCTTAGGCCACGAACTTATCAATCACCCATCTGTGGACACTTCCTGGAGGTCCAAGATCCGTATGCTCCGCGACCGCTAAAATAAGTGTGTAAATGTAGGAGGGGACTATGTTGAAAAATAATAGGCCATGAACATATCAATCACCTCTCGTACTTGTTCTAGTTGAGTATGAAGTGTACTTTCTCTCGATCTGTTTAACAGACCTCTAAAACAGAATGCTAGCACTCAAGATCAAAATTTATATCAACAGCAACTTGGTTAAGCTATTAGGGTTTGATTGCTGGCCCTAGAGTCAAACCCCAGCAAGAACTAAATGGATTCAGAAATAAGTAGATGTGAAGAATACAGGTGAGAAAAATTAATCTACTGTAATGAAATGTAAGTAATTATTTATCTGCACTTTTATGGTAGATAAAGCCTTACCTCCTCTTCTGCTCGCCGATTCAATTCTTGCATTTTTTTCAGTTCACCTTGCAGTCTTTTTATCCTTTCCTCATAGATAGTATTTTCTTCTGCCAGCTGCATGCTCCTCTGTTGAGTACATGCAATATCATTTTTCAGGCTTGCTATCTCTCGACTCTTCTCAGCTAACTGTAAAGGAAAACACAGCTAGCATTTGTATATCTAAAGGCAATGAGAGCCTAGGAATGAAGAGAAGTACTAATACACTAACCATTTTGATTAGTGGTTATGGAGCTATCTTACACACCAGTTTATTTAAGTCCACTTTGACTTTTGTTTATTAAAGCACCTTATTACTATGTAATATTTCTAATCAAAGGATTTGGTAAGTAAGGTCATTAATTTTTTTAATATAGATATAACCAATAGCAAAAGTGTAACATGAGTCAATTTTCCTCACTCCCAATAACAACTTTATCTTTAGTTTACATACATAATCCAAATTATAAAAATAATTTTTATCTAGATGTAGAATAGATTCTACAACTATTCTCCACAGTTCTCATCTGTCAGGGACCTTCATCTTTTTGCGGAAATGGCGTATATCTATTTGTGTTAAACGAAGTGTAGTGGTGTGCCTCTAAATAACTACATTGAACAGAAATTGGCTGCTATGGTGAGATTTGAACTAGTATCTCTGGATCACTGGTCAGATAATTTAATGGCTATGCCACTACCACATCTACTTATATTTTAAGAAAATGGTACTTAGATTTTTGTTCCAAACTATCCAAGTGATCTAGATGGTGTATACAAAACTCATGCATTGCCTACTCCAAATTTGGTGACAAAAATACGACATTCAAAAAACCAACAGAGGCACTGATTCATTGAAGCTTCAGAAGAAAGGAAAGCGCAAGTTAGCTTTAATTAGCAAGTAACAAACCTGTTCTATGTTTTCTTTCTGGGCACCCTGACAAGTTGTTAGTTCAAGTCTAAGATCATAGATGAGTTTGTTTGCTGACATCAACTCATGTTTAGTCTTTTGTGCCTGTCCCTGGACTATGTCCAACTGTGACTGGAGCTTGGCAGCTGCATCCTCATATTGAGTCACCTGTGGAATTACATTGTCAGCTTCAGAAAGTAAATCAGGCAACATATGAAACAAATATAATTTCTTTTAACATAGAGAAACAGCATGAGTGTGCCTGCATTTGGTATTAAAGACATGGTAAACTTTCAGAACCATTTAACGTCTGAAGGTTTGAAAATGGATTGCATGATATCATGAATTTTGCTGCTATACAATCTAATTTCTGTGAACAATAAAATGAGACACTTGCTTAACTTGCAATGTCAGCTATATTTTTTTCAGGTTCCATATGTAATGCATCAAATTCCCAGAAGAGGCCAAACAGATATCCATCTGCTAACTGTTTTCTTTTTCATGATTAACGAGCAATGACCACCTCTGACCATCCAAGCCCTATGCCTTCCACTATATTGTCATGCCACCTGATCACATGGCCGCTAACCCACTGATTGTTCATCAGGCCTTTGAAAAAATCATGGTTCCAAACTCCCGATCACCCTATGCCTTCATCTTACTGATCATTATTCATAACTGAAGCACAACCTGACCTACTCAATCCACTGTTCCTCTGAAACCTTCTCCCCAATCTGCCAACACCAACCACAGAATCATCTGACACTCCCACCCCATCCTGAAATTCACCATTTAACTATTGTCCTCCCAGCCCATTGATCATCTGACTCTCCACTCCCTGTGCTGCCAGCCCATCAACCATACAACGTCCAAATCACCAATCACAAGACCCCCAATTCTAATGATTATGTGATATTTCCAACTCACAAAACTAACAGTCCTCAATCCACTGACAATTCCAAGCAGTTAATCCATCAGTTCTTTGAATCCCAATCCATAAGTAACCTGACCTCAAAATTCACCAGTTACCTGACTCACAACCCATTGATCCTACATCTCCCAACTTAGTGACCAATCATTAGATACTCCAGATCTCAAATATATGTCAGTCCTGCAACCATCAGGTGCCCAGGACCCAATTTACCTGTCCCCACAATTCCCCAGCACCCAGCACTTCAATGGCACCACCCACAATGACAACCCATCCATTAGTCTCCTGGCGCCAGCCCATCAGTCACCCCAAAAACCAGTTACCCATTTTTTCGACTCAGTCATCATCAGACAGCTTCAGCTCACTGATTATCTCTCCAGTCCCCACACAACTGAACTTAGTGACAACTCATCAGATCTTCTGTGTCCGCTGTTCTGCTGCAATCTCCCTACCCACATAAATAATCAAAAAAAACCCTCCCACTGATCACCTGACTACAGACCCATCAATTCTTCCAGACTCAATTTTTGTGTAAAACTTACAATCCTACCTGGTTCCAATCTTCGCTGGTTATGCAGAACAGTCCATGTTCCACGCCTTCCCCACTTCACTACTCTTTCTTCGCTACATTGATGACCTCATTGGTGCTACTTCATGCACCCATGCTGAGCTCGTCAATTTCATTAACTTTGCCTCTAACTTTCTCCCTGCCCTTAAATACACTTGGTCCATTTCTGACACCTCCATTCCCTTTCTCAATCTCTCTGTCTCCATCTCTGGACACAAACATCTTTTTTAAATCTATCAATTTCCATGGTTACCCTGACCATACCTTTTCCCACCCTATCTCCTGTAAAAATGTTATTCCCTTTTCTCAGTTCCTTCATCTCCTCCACATCTGTTCCCAGGATGTGGCTTTTCATTCAAGGACATCAGAAATGTCCTCCTTCTTCAAAGAATGGGATTTCCCTTCCTTCACTATTGATGCTGCCCTCACCTGCATCTCCTCCATTTACCAAACATATACACTCACCCCACCTTCCCATCGCCTTAACAGGGATAGAGTTCCTTTTGTCCTTCCCTAGTACCCTATGAGACTCAGCAACCAACACATCAGCCTACCCAACTTCCGCCATCTCCAAAGGGATCCTACCACCAATCATATCTTTACCTCCTCCTGCCTCTGCTTTCCACAGAGACTGCTTCCCCCGTGATTCCATTGTCCATTCGTCCCTCCGCATTAATCTTCCTACCGGCCAAATTCAGCTGCCTATTTATCTCCTCCTTCATTTCTTTTCAGCGCCCCAAAGAGTCCTTCCAGGTGAGGCAACACTTCACCTGCAAATCTTCTGGGGTTGTCTTTAGCGTCCAGTGCTCCTGATGCACAGCCTTATCTACATTGGTGGGACCAGTCATAAATTGGGAGAAACGCTTCATCGAGCACCTCTGCTCCATCTGCCAAAAGCGGAACTTACGATGACCAAACATTTTAATTCCGATTCCCATTCCTGTTCTGAAGTGTCGATCCATGTTCCAAGATGAGGCCACCCTTATGGTGGAGGAACAACAACTTATATTCCGTCTGGGCAGCCTTCAACCTGATGACATGGATATCGACTTCTCCTTCTGCTAAAAATATTTTCTCTCCCCCTCCCCTCTTCTTCTGTTCCCCACTCTGTCCCCTTACCTCTTCCCACCTGCCTATCACCTCCCCCTGGGTACTCTCTTCCTTCCCTTTCCTCTATGGTCCACTCTCCTCTCCATCAGATTCCTTCCTCTCCAGCCCTTTACCTTTCCCACCCACCTGGCTTCAACTCTCACCTTCTAGCCGTCCTTCCCTCCCCCAATCTTTCTATTTTGGCATCTCCCCCCATCCCTTTCCAGTCCTGAAGAAAGGTCTCGGCCCAAAATGTTGACTGTTCATTCATTCCCATAGATGCTATTTGACCTTCTGAGGTCATCCAGCATTTTGTGTGTGTTGCTTTGGATTTCCAGCATCTGCAGACTTTCTCTTGTTTATGAATTCTATCTCAAAGTTTTTACCCTCCATCAAGGTTCACCATTAAAAAAGAAAAGCAAAATAAAATACTCAAGTAACAGAATACTCTAAAAACATACTTAACTAATAGAGCAGTGACAGAAATTATATACTAGAAACCTGAATTTAGGCTGATCTACAACATTGTTATTGTCTGAAATCTCCATATCACCATTAATTGTGTCAGCTAGTCAAAGGCATTAAAATTGATTTAAATCATTAATTATTTGTTTTAAAATTCTTTTAAAATGCAATAATTAAACTAACTCTGTTTAACTCCTGTACTGGTTGGTTATCTGATTCACTGCGAATCTATTCTCCCTGATTCAAACTACTAGCATGAACACAATATGCTTCACAGCTCTGCTGCTAATCACAATGGTGAGACCAGCATCAGAGCAGGGAATTAGACAGCAGAAGTTCTGTACTGGCTCTTTGGCCCACAATGTTGTATTGACCTTTTAACCTACTCCAAGATCAATCTAACCCTTCCCTCCCACATAGCCCTTCATTTTGCTTTCATCCATGTGTGTCTATAAGAGATCTTAAATGTCCCAAATGCATCTGCCTCTAACACCACTCCTGACAGCATATTTCGTGCACTCCATTGCTCACTGTGTAAAAATTACTTATCTCTGCCATCTCTCCTTCCTTCAATCACCTGAAAATTATCTCTCTTATATTAGCCATTTTTGCCCCAAAAACTATTACATTTCTGAGATTGAAGTGAATTTTTGAGCAGAACAGAGGTAGCTTTTATCCACACAAAAACGTTGAGAAGTGCTCAAGGCCTACATTGTATGGCTGAAACCAACCTTCTACCTTGATGAGTACAAAATCTGCAAGACAGAAAGTATTATTAAAAAAAAGGACAGTATTGCTTATTATGAGTTGGATGATCAGCCATGATCATACTGAATGGCGGTGCAGGCTTGAAGGGCCGAATGGCCTACTCCTGCACCTATTTTCTATGTTTCTATGTTTCTATTATGAAAATTGGTTTGACCCTGTAACATTCATTGTTCTGTATTTATCTTATGTAAGAACAAGATAAATATTAGGAATTTATTCCTTTTCCTTTCAATAATGCTACAATATATTACTGATTCAATGGTGTGGTCACACTGACCCTTACCTCTTCAGCATAATATCTGTTTTGTTTGTGAGATGATAAAACATTTTTCTGGGCATTTTGTAACTCTGATTCACAGTTTTTGTATTTGTTACACAGAACTTGGTGCTTCTTCTGCAAGTTTGCTAAACTATTTTCAAGGCTCAATATACGATCCTCTCTCTCCCTCAGCTGGAAAAGAGAAGATTATTTAATTATCTTAGCTGCAGAATTTTGTTGTTTCTTAGTAACTCTTCTCATGGATACTCTCCAACAAAAGACTTACAATTATTAATCAAACTACAGATAAAGTTTTTAGACACGACAATAAAACATAGGAGCAGAATTAGAGCTATGTTGAAAAGAATAACTTCATGGATAAGTATAAAGTCACTGATACTGTGAATTTGAATATCTTATATTTTTCATTTAAATGACCAGTAAGTCTCCACTTAGGGAAAGTATGTGAACTGTTCCCAGGAAGGGGCTTTCCATTCCAGGACATCAGAGGTGTTCTCCTTCAAAGGATGGGGTTTCCTTTCCTCCACTATTGATGCTGTCTTCAGTTGCATCTATTCCATTTCCCAAACATCCACACTCACTTCACCTTCCCATCACCTTAACAGCGATAGAGTTCCTCTTGTCCTTACCTACTACCTTATGAGACTCAGCAAACAACTTATCACTGTACAGTTCCTTGCAGCTGTGCTGCCATTCAATAATAGTATGCTTCAACTTTCATTTGGTCCTTGGTTTTAGCATATTGATGTTATTAAGTTAAAAATTAAACTTGTTCCACTCATCTAAAGAAAGGCGCGTGGAATTTTTATTAGATTATCAAATGGTTGAATTAGCTTCTACATGTGTTATGCTTTGCTTAAATTTAGAATCAGATTTAATTTAGCTTGTATGTAAGAATGATCATGTGCCCAGCAATATTAGGGGAATTTAAATTGGAATGTTCAGTGCACTAAAGAACATTTCCTGAAAAACAATTGAAAATCCTGATGAATATAACAGTCAATAGAAGTTATTTTGGTAAGGAAAGGAAATCATTAAATAAAAGCTCATTTTTAGTAAGAGGCAATCAGAACTGAATTTGTGAGAAAAAGGGGCTACACCTGAAATGTTAACTGTTTATTCTCTCCGTAGGTACTGCCTGACCTGCTGAGTTCCTCCAGCATTTTGTGTGTGTGTTACCCCAGAACTCAATTTGTCTTTGTAGTAATGAAAATTAAACTCTGGTTTTAATTAATATCAAATTGCTATCACTTCCAGATGTTGTTATATGTAAATCATTGTAAGTTGTAAAACTTGTGTATGAATCTTGCACTGTGATCTGTAGCCAAAAGAGAGTGCAGGAGAGGTTCACAAAGAAGTTTGCTGGGACCGGTGGACTTGGGTTATAAGGAGATATTGGGTAGGCTGGACCTGTTTCCCCTGGAGCAAAGGAGGCTGAGGGGTGACCTTGAAGAGGCTTATAAAATCATGAGGGGCACCGTTATGATGGATCGTCACCGTTTTTTTCCCCAAGGTAGAGGAGCTGAAAACTGGAGGGCATAGGCTTAAGATGAGAAGGGAAAGCATGAAAGGGGATCCAAGCAGCAAGTTCCATATTCCACCACTGAGGGTGGTGAGATGTGGAACTAGCTGCCTTAGGAAGTGGTATAGGTAGGTACAACTAGAGCATTTAAAATGTATCTGCGCAAGTACATTGATTATTAAAAACATAAAAGGAGACAGGGTCGAGCAGGGGTTCCCAATCTGGTGTCTATGGACCCCTTGGCTAAAGGTAGGGGACCATGGCATAAAAAAAATTGGGAGCCCATGGTTTAGAGGAATATGGGCCAAATGTTGAAGAAGACATCTTGGTCAGCATGGATGAGTTGGGCCAAGGTGTCTGTTTCTGTGCTGTATAACTCTATATGAGTAACTACTATGAAAAATTCTGCAACAGTTTCACTGACACAGCTGTTTGATACAGAATGGCAAAATAATATAATCTCTGATTAATAGGAATGATGAAAATAGATTTACATGGTTAGAATGTCAGTTTTTTTATGTATTATATCCCTTCCACAAAAGGAGAAATTTACCCAAACAGAGCTTCATTTCATGTAGAAAATATTTTGTTTGGTTTATCCCAATGAAAGAGTTAATTTGTTTCATTTCAGGAGTCCAACCTAAATATATTCAGATCTATTCTACAGATTAAGATAATCATTTTTTCAATTAAATAATCATTTTTTCAATTAAATATAAATCTCTCTCAAGAGAACATTCGGTTGAAGAGCAGATGTTTTCATTATTGACATTTACATCTATTTGTTTAACCTTTAGCAACCTGTTCAAACATACATCCAATATTAGTGAAGTTCAGTGCAGAACAGCAGTTATGGTAATTCTGGGCTGTTCAGTATCAAAGTAACAGATGAAATAGGTGTTATTACAATTAGTAATGCAATGACAAATGCGAATTCTGTAAAGGTCATGGAATTGGTGGAAGAGGAAGTATATCTGAAGTGTAGAGGAGATGTCACC
This sequence comes from Mobula hypostoma, assembly GCF_963921235.1. Lineage (NCBI taxonomy): Eukaryota > Metazoa > Chordata > Chondrichthyes > Myliobatiformes > Myliobatidae > Mobula > Mobula hypostoma. Next base: position 48,533,302 of record NC_086110.1, read on the forward strand.
TTATAAAAAAACTCGTGTGAATATTGTTCAGCATCAGAAACTTGCAATGTGTACTGACAAAGACTTACAGCAATTGTTTGCTGGGGTGAGCTCTCTTAAAGCATGATCCACACGCCAGTTATTTGTGGACACTGTGCCAAAATTACAGTGAAATTTGGAACATGCAATAGAGACCTTGTCTACTTTCATTATAGTGTGGAGTCATCTGTCTGGATGGCATGCAAACAAAAACTGTTCATTATATCTCAGTACACGTGACAACAATAAACCACTTACCCATTTGTAGAGGTGTTGATGCAAGAAGCATAGTGGAGGGCTTGGGAATTATTTGAAAAGCAGAATGCCAGAAAAAATTAGGGGTACTAAATTGGACGCACCTTGGAATGGGCATGGAGGTTTCAAAGCATGATCTACACGCCAGTTACTTATAATGTGGGCAGTGTTGCAAAATTACTTTGTCTAATTGATAACTACAGCCAAAACCAATTGCGCTGTTTGTTGGCTGTTACCTTTACTGGAAGCCCAGCTGCTTTTAGCAGCTAGCATCTCTTAAATTTGGCCTACACAATTTAATTGGCCTGCTCTTTATCAAGGAGGGGTGCAGTACAGCAGCAGCACGTCCGGTGGGTGTTCTAGATCGTATTGTAATTGTGGAGAATGTGAAGAATTGCACCACACAAGCTCAATGGATTTTGAATGCAACGTCCCGTGACATCCAGCGCAATGCTCACACACACAAGATGACAGCTGGATAACAATGACAATGAATGCCAGCAGCTGTGCCCAGAAAACCTGGATGCAGACCTGCATATTTTCAATTAATTCATAAGTGGATATGGTCAGAGAATGTATTTTAAAATTTTCAATTATCCCACCAAATAAGCCACTACTCAATATACCGCACATCCCTCCATCACTCACATATATATTAACAATAGGGCTGAAGTCTCTATATGCTCGTACATTTTGTATCTCACCTCCCTCATCCCACAAGCTCTTCTGATTTACATGTTACAGATGATGCCAGCATTAACCAGCGGCTCTCATATATATGTTCAGTAGAGAAGATGAAAATAGCCTCCGGCAAGTAGTCTGAACTAAAACCTGTAACCTGCTTTAGCCATAACAGAAACTTCAAAGTTAGGTGAGGACTGTGATAGCACTGTCTTTGAAGATCAATTTTGCCACTTCAGGCTTTGGGATCCTTCCAGGCTGAGGCTGGATGTATTTGCAACATCTCAGATTTATCACTATATAGGCATGATGTAATCTAAAATTGTTTAATTTAATTTATCTGGCTGCCCTGGTAGGATTTGAACTCGCATTTCTGGGTCATGATTTAGGACTTCTGAATTACTAGAATTTTACCAGCTTGCTCCCATTCCCTTAGCACAGAAAGGCACAAAGGTAAACTTGGGATGAGAACAAGAGAGAAAGGAAAGAAAGATGAGTAGTAGTTATCACAGGAATATCAAAACAGTGAAATGTGTTGTTTTGTGTCAATGATCAACACATTTCAATGATTGTGCTGGGGCAGCCGGTGAATGTCGCCATGCTTCCAGCACCAACATAGCATGCCCACCAACACGAACCATATGTCTTTGGAAAGTGGGAGGAAATTGGAGCACCAAGAGGAAACACACGTGGGTCTTGGGAAGAATGTACAAACTCCTTACAGGCAGCAGCGGAAATCAAACTCCAATCGGCAATTGCTGGCACTGTAAAAGGATTGTGCTAACTGCTATGGTAACCCTGCTGCTTTGACCAAATGTCAAAGGTTATAAAAATGTGATTTGGAACTGTTGGGGATAAAGCAAGGTTAAAGGAAAATCAACACCATTTGTGGATTGAAAACGTCCTAGTGTCAAGTGACGCCCTCATCAGCAGCAGGTGTTAGAGCTTTGCGGGTTCCTGCAGCAGCAGCTGACATGTCAAGCCAGAAGCAGCACTGCTGTTTCCAGCATCACAGTGCATTTTTCATGCATCTTGCTTTATTCTTGTAAGTGTGCTGGTTTATCGCAGCTGTTGACCCACAACAGGACGAGAAATAAGGAGCTTTTACCTCTAGGGTAGTGGCTGTGTGGATCTTTGCCCTTGACATGAGCTGTGTGATCACTATTGTGGAGCATTTAAGATTTTTCCCAGATTTTATTCTTCATTGGATTACGAAGGAACCCAGACACAGAACAGCAGATAACTTAACGAACGCAATTCACTTACCAGTCTGCCAAACTCACTCTGTCCAAATCAATAGATTTCAATCCTGGTTCTATTTCATTTGTATTTAATAACTGTTAAAAGACTACAATTAATGATAGTCAAATAAGTTTCCTATTATTTGTTACTACTGTACACTTCTGAACCATTAAAATAGAGTTGATGCAACTTCTGATTAAACTTTTTTGTTCAGAATTATCTGTATTGAATATTTATTGTTAAATATCTACCTCTGGGTAGTATACCGTGCTTGTAAAAAGATAATGCAGACATTTCAATAGTTTCTACGTACCACCAATATGTTTGCTTTAAGCTTTGCATTCTGATTTTCAGTTTCTCTTTCCAGCTCTCCTAGTTGATCTTTCATTTTTTGAAAGTGCCTTTGTAAGTCTTGTTTTCTGGTCTGTTCTATTTTTAATTCTTCCTGCAATTGGTTGCGTTCCTCTTCCCTCTGTTGAATCTAATTGCCGGCAAAATTTGAAGTGAGTAATTGTAGTTCACAATGAAATTCTAGGTCATTGTTAAATCCCTCCTTGATACTTAGAGGATGGAGGGAAAAATTAATTGGGAGCAAGTGAGCTTAACCACACCTTTCAGGTCCTAACCCATATAACTGCAACTGAGCATTGTAGGCACCCATGGCACTAACCCAAAAGTTGGTGAGATCCTCTTCAAAAAAGCAAATCAGTCTCAAATGATCTTACTGGGGCCTGATAAGCCTCTAAATGGATATGGCAGCTGGCAGCTGCTTGAATTTTCTGAGAATCCAAGACCAGCTATGGTACACTGCAGAGAATTAAACTCACTGAAGCTGCATCTGATTTGGAAGAAATGCACCTCACACAGTATTCTGCAATGTGAATATCAATTAATTTTACTGTAAAGAGCTCATATCATTATGACATAACTACTGTACCCTGCAGTTACAAGATACCCACAAGCATACAACAGTGTTGATTTTGCAAAAATTTCATACACATCTATTTATTATTTATTGAGAAACAGCACAGAATAGGCCCTTCCAGCTCTTCGAGGTGCACCAACTGTTTTATTCTAGCCTAATCACAGGACAATTTACACAGACCAATTAAATTACTAATTGATACCTGTTTAGGCTGTGGGAGGAAAGCCATGCAGTCACAGAGAGAACATATAAACTCCTTACAGGCAGCAGAAATTTAACCTGGATCGCTCGTTCCGTAAAGTGCTGTGCTAACCACTACGCTACCGTGCTGTCCCATAGATATGAAAACATCTATCAGGATTAAGTTCCATATTCACACACAAGATGAATAGAGAACATTACAGACATTAGAGAAGTTTACTTACCTGGTCTTGCAACATTTTAATTTGTTCTCTGCTGCTATTGACTTCTATCTCCACCTCGTAAATTGATTGCTGATGCTTTAGTTCTTCTCTGACTGTATTTTCTTGACTCTGTTTATGCTGGGCATTCTCAACTTTGAGTTTTTCAATCTGTGTCCTGTGCATAGTAATGAAAACAAATTGAGAACTCTGGTTGTCATCAAAGTTAAGACCTACCCATTAAAAATATATTTAATCTCCAGCATGCAGACTAGAGGTCACAAGCAACATTTTAGTAATAACAATGTGCCAGGTTTAAATGTCCTTTTCATACTTTATAATGCATTATTGACAGCCTAGCCTTAACTGATCCTCATATTAGAGATTCACTCCATGTGGTATTATTTAAATAATTTGATACAAGAAACAGTATATCTGCTGTAACACTGATCACCTGTGTTTCAGTGTGAGCTGTGTCTCTATGTGGGCACATGGCCAAGTGGTTAAGGCATTCAACTAGCGACCTGAAGGTCATGAGTTTGAGCCCCAGCCGAGGCAGCGTGTTGTGTCCTTGAGCAAGGCACTTAATCACACAGTGCTCTGCGACGACACTGGTGCCAAGCTATATAGGCCCTTGGACAACATTGGTGTCGTGGAGTGGGGAGACTTGCAGCTTGGGCAACTGCTGGTCTTCCATACAACCTTGCCCAGACCTGCGCCCTGGAGAGTGAAGACTTTCCAGGTGCAGATCCATGGTCTCGGAAGACTAACGGATGCCTTAATAACGTGTCTCTAGCCATACTGCCCAACGCAGTTCAATGCTGGCAAGTAGTCAACAAGGTAGAAAATCCCCCATATATGGCTTGTACACTGAAAGCTGATTTCTAGTTATGTCGAATACCACCCAATCAGACAACTCTAAATATTCAGGAAAATAAGTCAATGTATTATCGACAGTTCTATCAGGTGATATTCATGGACCAAGGAAATTAATTCCAGAGGTAAGTTGAGAATGACTGCCCATGACATCAAGGCAACATATGACCAATTAAAGCATCAAAGAGCCCCAGTAAGATACTAAGTCAAGGACTTCAAAGTTTCAAACACTCTAATGGCTGGATTCCTATCTCACACAAAGGAAGATGGTTGTGGTTGTTGAAAGTTAACCTTCGCAGGCATTCCTCAGGATGGCATCCTTAGCCCAATCATTTTTATTTGTTTCATCAATAACCTTCCTTCCATAATCAGGTTAGATGTGGAGACGTTCACTGATGACTGTGCAATGTTAAATTCTATTTACAACTCCTTAGCAAAAGAAAAAATCCAGAGCTGAATGTAGCAAGAGCTGGATTACATTCAGTTATGTTCAGGTAAGTGGCAGGTAACATTCATAGCACAAAACTGCCAGGTATTCACCATCTCCACCAACAAACAACCTCGCCATCCATCTATTAATTATCCCCAATAAGTACTCTGAAGCATTGATGGGAAACAGAAGAACAGGTTAGAGGTTGGATCTCCTGAAAGTGAGAGACTCCGTGATCCATAGTGGAGTCAGAAGCATAATGGAGTGTTTTCCTCTTGCTTAAATGACCACAGCTTCTACAACACTCAAGATGTGTGACACCATGCAAAGTATCTTGCTTGATTTGTAACCAGATAATCACCTGAAACATTCATTTCCTCTACGACTGCTGCACAGTGGGAACAGTATGTGCCACTTACAAAATGCATTACTGGCCCAGGATACTTAAACAGCACTTCTTAAATGCTTGACTTCTACCATTAAGAAACAAGGACTTCACACACATGGAGACACCACAACCTGTATGTTTCCCATTGAGTCACGCTCTTTCTTGACTTGGAGGAGGAGGAGGAGAGGATGGCAGTGCGACGCAGCGTGCGCGGCCACTTCGGTGGTGATGTCTGTTATTTGTCAAGTAGGGGACTGTGCACAATTCTGATTTGATGGAGACAGACGTGAGAGCACGGAGGAACATCTGGAGAAACCTCTGAAATGCCCGTTTCGCTGCCGCTGTTACTCTGTGGTCCAGAATCTCCAGAGGAGAAGGCCCCGAATCCTCAGCTTTGCTTGTTTCGGTGGCCGGGACGAGGTCGAAGGTGCTCGGGAGGCTGTATCGGAGGGGCTGGTTGGAGGCTCTAAGTTTTCGGATGGATGGACTCAGTGTCGGCTGTGGTCGGGTGCTTCCAATGCATCGGCAGTTGTTGGTGCCTAGAGGTTTATGGCAGGGAGTCTCTCCCTTTGCCGCCTGCTATTGGGGACTCGGGAGTCGATTGATTCGGGACTTTGAGACTTTTTTTTTACCGTGCCCTTGGTCTGTTCTTTATCAAACTATGGTATTGCTTTGTACTGCTGTAACTATATGTTATTATTATGCGGTTCTGTCAGTGTTAGTCTTTGGTTTGCCCTGTTTTTCTGTGTTATCACTCTGGAGGAACATTGTATCATTTCTTAATGCATGCATGCATTTCTAAATGACAATAAACGAGGACTGTGTGTTCTCATAATCCAAAAATATAAAAATGTCCTTTTGTTATTATAAGATCTAAATTCTGGAACTCCTTCTCAACGTTTTCATACCTTCATCAGAATGTTCTACAACAGAACAAGAAGGTTTCTCACCAAGCTATTCCCAAGACCAATAAGGGAATAAATAAATTAACATTGATCCTCCCCATCCTTCTCCCAAAGGGGGATTCAGAACTCATTGTTCTGATTTCACATTTACACTGAGCAACAGGTTTTAGCGCTTATAAGTATTGGTATGATTTTTAGGAAGTGAGTGCCAGGTGAGATATCTTTTGACACAGTGCAGTACAAGTAATGCCATAACTTGAGAGTTTATTGCCTTCAGTAAAGAACCTCCTGTTGATAGCTCTGGTACAGTTATTTTTCTCAGCAAGCAGCAACACTAATGAGTCCAGACACAACATCAGTATCAGATTTGAGATGCAGCTACTTGAGGGGAGAACAGGACAGCGGTGTAGAACAAGACAATAGCATTAGTAATGGAACTGATATAAAACCTATGCATGTTGGGGAGCAAGAGAAATGAGGATGCAATTAGTCACTTACCCTGTATATAGAATGAGTGGAAATGTTCCTGAGGTCAATTGGTTCGCCAGGCAAGATCTTCTTGCAAGGAAACCATGCTGACTTTGTCCTATCTTGTCCTGTGTCACCAAGTACTTCATAACTTCATTCTTAACAATTAACTCTACCATCTTCCCAACCACTGAGGTCAGGCTAACTGGTCTATGATTGCCTTTCTGCTGCCTTCCTCCTTTCTTAAAGAGTGAAATGACATTTCCGGTCCTGTAGCATCATGCCAGAGTCCAATGATTTTTGAAAAATCATTACTAATGCCTCCACAATCTCTACTGCTACCTCTTTCAGAACACTAGGGTGCAGTTCATCTGGCCTGTGTGACTTATATACCCTTAGGTCTCTCAGCTTTTTGAGGACCTTCTCCCTTCTAATAGTAACTGCACTCACTTCTCTTGCCTCACACCCTACAACATCTGGCACACTGCTAGTGTCTTCTGCAGAGAAGACTGATGCAAAATAGTCACTTAGTTCATCTGCCATCTCCTTGGCCCGCATTATTATTTCTCCGGTCTCGTTTTCTAGCGGTCTTATATCTACTCTCATCTCTTTTTAATTTTATTTACATACTTGGAAAAAGCTTTTACTATCCACTTTGATATTGTTTGCTAGCTTGTTTTCATATTTCATCTTTTTCTTCCTAATGATTCTTTTAGTCGCTCTCTGTAGGGTTTAGAAGCTTCCCAATCCTCTGTCTTCCCACTAATTTTTGCTTTGTTGTATGCCCTCTCTTTTGTTTTTACATTAGCTTTGACTGCCCTTGTCAACCATGGTTGTACTATTTTGTCATTTGAGTAATTCTTTGTTTTTGGAATATATCTATCCTGCACTTTCCTCATTTTCCCCAGAAACTCAGGCCATTGCTTCTCTGCTGTCAGACCTGCCAGCATCTCCTTCCAATTTTCTTTGGCCAACTCCTCTCTCATACCAATGTAATCTCCTTTACTCCACTGAAATGCTGCTATGTCAGACTTTACTTTCTCTCTATCAGATTTCAAGTTGAACTCAATCATATTAAGATCATTGGCTCCTAAGGGTTCTTTTACCTTAAGCTCCCTAATCACCTCTGGTTCATTACATAACACCCAAATCCAGTATAGTTGATCCCCTGACAGGCTCAGTGACAAACTGCTCTAAAAAGCCATCTTATAGGCATTCAACAAACTCACTCTCTTGAGATCTATTTCCAACGTGAATTTCCCAATTGACCTGCATGTTGAAATCTCCCATGACTATAGTAACATTGCCTTTTTGACACGACTTTTCTATTTCCTGTTGTAATCTGTGGTCTACATCTCAGCTACTGTTGGGAGGCTCGTATATAACTGCCATCAGGGTCCTTTTAGCCTTGCTGTTTCTTAACTCATCCCTCAAGGGTTCAACATCTTACGATCCTATGTCACACCTTTCTACTGATTTGATGTCATTATATGTGAGAAGAGGAAATAAATACATATTTTTAATATTGGCAGAGTTAGGGACAAGAAACATGAGAATCTACCAGCATCCCAAATGACAGACAAGATCTCATATAAGAAATATATAGGAAGGCAAATGATCCAACACTGCTCTAAATTTAAATAATGTTGATTGGAGATAAATATGCACGTCACAAAAATATTTGCTTAGCTATTTTATTTTATTCACGGATACAGCGCAGAACAGGACCTTCTGGCTCAACGAGTTGCACTACCCAGCAACCTATTTAACCCTAGCCTAATCATAAGACAATTTACAATGAACAACTGACCTACTAACCTGTACATCTTTGGACTGTTGGAGGAAACTGGAACACCCAGAGGAAAACCACATGCTCACAGTAAGGACATACAAGCTTCTTAAGGAGGACATTGGAATTGAAATCAGAAATCCATTGCCTCGAGCTAACTCCATTACATCACGCTAACTGCTATGCTGCAGTGGCACCTTTTTTGAGATTACTGCAAATTTCTTGGAGGGCGAGATAACGAATGTCTTAATTTAGGACATATATCATAATTCAGGCTCTTCAGCTGTTAATTGCAATATGCAGGTACAAACGTTTGTAGATTAGAAACTCAGGATGGTGCTGTATGCCAAGAGAGGGAATTTGTAGAATGCCAACAATATGGCTTTTTAGAGCAGCTTCTGGTTCAGCCCATTAGGGGAAAGGCAATTCAGCGCTGTGCAATGAACCGAATTTGATTAGTGGGCTCAAGGTAAAGGAACTCTTGGGAAGCAGTGATCACAATATGATAGAATTCACCCTGCAGTTTGAGAGGGAGAAGATAAAGACAGATTTTTCAGTATTATAGTGGAGTAAGGGGAATTATGGAGGCATGAGAAAGGAGCTGGCCAAAATTGACTGGAAGGAGACACCAGCAGGAATGATGGCAGAATGGTCATGGCTGGAGTTTCTGGGGGGAATTTGGAAGGAGCGGGATAGATATGTCCCAAAGAAGTATTATAAATGGAGATTGAGGCTATCATGGGAGACAAGGGAAGTCAAAGATAGCATTCAAGCAAAAAAGAGGGCATATTATAAAGCAAAAATTAGTGGGAAGTTAGAAGAATGAGAAACTTTTTAAAACCAATAGAAGGTAATTAAAAGCCATTATGAGAGAAAGATGAAATATGAAGTTATGGTAGCCAATAATATCAAAGAGCATACCAGAAGTTTTTTCAGATGATAAAGAGTAAAAGAGAGGCAAAAGTGGATATTTGACCACTGGAAAGGTAGTAATGTGGGACGAGGAAATGGCTGACAAACTGAATAAGTATTTTGCATCAGTCTTCACTGTGGAAGACACCAGAAGTATGCCAGAAATTCAAGAGTGTCAGGGAGTCAGAACTGAATGTACTGTAGTTGCTATAGCTAAGGACAAGGTGCTTGGGAGCTGAAAGGTCTGAAGGTAGATAAGTCACCTGGACCAGATGGGCTACACCCCTGGGTTCTGAAAGAGGTAGCTGAAGAGATTGAGGAGGCATTAGTAACAATCTTTCAAGAATTACTAGATTCTGGAATTCTTCTGGAGCACTGGAAAATTAAAAATATCACTCCACTCTTTAAGAAAGGAGGGAGACAGAAGAAAGGAAATTATAGGCCAGTAAGCCTGAGTTCAATGGCTAGGATAATGTTGGAGTTCATTTTTAAGGATGAGGTTTTGGGATAGTGTACTTGGAGGAACATGATAAAATAGGCTGAAGTCAGCATGGTTTTCTAAAGGGGGAATCTGGCCCAACAAATCTGTTGGAATTCTTTGAGGAAATAACAGACAGAATAGGCAAAGGCAAAGGCAAAGGAGAGTCAGTGGATGCTGTTTACTTGGATTTTCAGAAGGCTTTTTACAAGTGCTGCACATGAGGCTGCTGAACAAGATAAGAGCCCACGATATTACAGGAAGGATACTGACATAGATAGAAGGTTGGCTGCCTGGCAAGAGGCAAAGAGCCAGACTACAGGGAGCCTATTCTGATTGGCTTCTAGTGACTAGTGGTGTTCCGCAGGGGGCAGTTTTGGAGCACATTTTTTGATTTTATATGTCATTGATTTGGATGATGGAATTGATGGTTTTGTGGCTAAGTTTTCAGATGATACAAAGGTAGGTGGAGAGGCAGGTAGCATTGAGGAAGCAAGGAATCTGCAGAAGGACTTGGACAGATTGGGAGAATAGGTAAAGAAGTGGCAGATAGAGTATAGAGCAGGGAAGTTTATGGTCATGCTTTTCAGTCGAAGGAATAAAGGCATAGAATATTTTCTAAAGGGGAGAAAGTAAAAGAAGTGCAAAGGGACTTAGGAGTCCTTGTGCAGGATTCCCTAAAAGTTAACTTGCAGGTTGAGTTGGTGGTAAGGAAAGCAAATGCAATGTTATGATTCATTTTGAGAGGACCAGGGTCCAGAGGATGTTCACGAGTATGATTCCAGCAATGAAACGTTTTAGGTATGAGGAAAGTTTGATAGCTCTGGGCCTGTATTTGCTGGAGCTTAGAAAAATGGGGATCTCATTGAACCCTATCAAAAACTGAAAGGCCTAAATAGAGTGTATGTGGAGAGGATGTTTCTTATAGTGTGTGAGTCTAAGACCAGAGGGCACAGCCTCAGAATAGAAGGATGACCCTTTAGAATAGAGATGAGAAGGTATTCCTTTAACAGAGGGTGTTGAATCTTTGAATCTATGGAATTTATTGCCACGGATGGCTGTGGAGGCAAAGCCACTGAGTATATTTGAAGTGGAGGTTGATAGGTTCTTGATTAGTCACAGCATCAAAGGTTATGGGTGAGGAGACTTGATGGGCTGAACGATCTCGTTCTGCTCCAATGTCCTGTGGTCTTATGGCTAAAGCAGTGTAACCATGAAGAGAAGGTAACCTGGAGAATGGAAACTGAAAATATGTCAGGGAATAATTTCTTTTGGGGCGAAACAAATCTCACAAACAGCAAGTCACTAGAGGATTGGATTGATACAGAAGATAGACCACTTGTTTTCTAAAGGGTTATTGAATTGACTTTATTTCTTACATCCTTCACATACATGAAGAGTAAAAATCTTTACGTTACGTCTCCATCTAAATGTGCAATGGCAATCATAGTAATTTATAATAATTTATAATAAATAGAACAATCAATGTAACATAGAAATAAACTCAAATCAGCATGGGTTAATCATTCTGATGGCCTGGTGGAAAAAGCTGTCCCAGAGCCTGTTGATCCTAGCTTTTATGCTGCCATACTATTTCCTGGATGGTAGCAGCTGGAATAGATTGTAGTTGGAGTGACTCGGGTCCCCAATGATCCTATGGGCCCTTTTTACACACCTGTCTTTGTAAATGTCCTGAATCATGGGTAGTTCACAACTGCAGATGCACTGGGCTGTCTGCACCACTCTTTGCAGAATCCTGTGATTAAGGGAAGCACAGTTCCCATACCAGGCAGTGATGCAGCCAGTCAGGATGCTCTCAATTGTGCCCCTGTAGAAAGTTCTTGGGATCTGGGGGCCCATACGAAACTTCCTCAACTGTCTGAGGTGAAAGAGGCACTGTTGTGCCTTTTTCACCACACAGCTGGTGTGTACAAACCACGTGAGGTCCTCGGTGATGTGGATGCCAGGGAACTTAAAGCTGTTTACCCTCTCAACCCCAGATCCATTGATGTCAATAGGTGTTAGCCCATATCCATTCCTCCTGTAATCCACAACCAGCTCCTTGGTTTTTGCAACATTGAGAGAGAGGCTGTTTTCTTGACACCATTGTGTCAGAGAGATGACTTCTTCCCTGTCGGCCACTTTGTTATTGTTTGAGATTAGTCCAATCAATGTAGTATCATCGACAAATTTAATTAGCAGGTTAGAGCTGTGGGTGGTGACACAGTCATGGGTATCCAGCGAGTAAAGGAGGGGACTTAGTATACAGTCCTGAGGGGCTCCTCTGTTGAGAGTCAGAGGAGTGAAGGTGATGGAGCCCATTTTTACCATCTGCTGGCAATCTGACAGGAAGTCCAGGATCCAGCTGCACAAGGCAGGGTCAAGATCGAGGTCTCTGAGCTCCTTGTCGAGCCTGGATAGAATTATGGTGAGCTTTGAGACCTCAACCTAGATATTCCTCCAATTATCTCTCTTAAGGCAACTGGGGAAGGGTGAAAAAGGAGAACACATCAGTGTGGATCAACTAAATTTCAAGCTTTAGTTATGTATAACAGGGATTCTGATAAATAACTGAAAGTACATACAGGTTTCCCCCGCTATCCAAAGGTAGAGCATTCCTATGAAACGGTTCGTAAGCCGTAATGTCGTAAAGTGAATAAGCAATTACCATTTATTAATATGGGAAAAATTTTTGAGTGTTCCCAGACCCAAAAAATAACCTACAAAATAATGCCAAATAACACGTAAAACCTAAAATAACAGTTACACATAGTAAAAGCAGGAATGATATGATAAATACACAGCCTATATAAAGTAGAAATACTTTTCTGCAGCACTGTCTAGTGCAGTGAAAATCTTGCGGAAATGCTCTAGGCAGAAACACTCTCTCCAGTAACCTTTAAGCTATGAAGCTGCCAAATCATACCAAATAACACATAAAAATACACAGCCTATATAAAGTAGAAATAATGTATGTACAGTGTAGTTTCACTCATTGGAATCAGGAAGACTCCAATAATTTGCACTTTCGTCACAGTTAAACACTTGCTTATACGAATAACCACCTGACGCAATCAGCATTCAACCTCTGATCTGGGCCGACATTTACGTGCCGGGCAGCACCTAATTAATTAGCTTGTTTATTTTCACTTTTTTCTTAAAAATGTGCTGTGTACGTCCCGACTACCGCTGCACCACTGCATTCTTCGCGGCCCAGAGGTTAGGGACCACTGCTTAAACTATGAAGATGCCCTCACCTCAGAAACCAAACAAACCACCCATGATTACCTTTAAATTCCACTTTCGCTACACTTTCGTCACCATCGTCCAGTGCTTTCTGTTTCAGCTTATTAAAAAGACTGACTGATTTCTCCTTAAGTATAAGAAAACTTAACAGAACACCACGCTTTGTACACCCATCAATCCACTCAAGCAATAGACTTTCCATTTTATCTATTATTGGATGCCAACGAAGAGAGACCACTTTGCGATGAGCAGAACCAACAGTAACATCGGTAGCTTTCAAAATTTTTTCTCTCTGCGTATAAATAGTGCGAGTCGTGGACGCAGGCAAGTTCAACGCGCGGACAATGTCCTTACTTCGTTCACCACGATCGAAACACTTAATTATGTCTAGTTTTACTCTAAGTGTAACACCCTTACGAGCTCTTTTAGGTTTTTCCGATACCTTAGAACTCATCTTGCTAACGGATGCACAAAATAAATTGATATAAAGCACGTGTTTAAGCAATGGCAGCTAGAATGCAGTTCCGGGGGAGGAGCTTGGCTGCTCGCGGCGTGCACTGCCTTTTTTCATAATAGTGAAAACACCTTCTGTTAGCGAAAACAGGTAACTAATGTAGGTCAAACAACAGGAATTCTGCAGATGCTGGAAATTCAAGCAACACACATCAAAGTTGCTGGTGAACGCAGCAGGCCAAGCAGCATCTCTAGGAAGAGGTACAGTCGACGTTTCAGGCCGAGACCCTTCATCAGGACTAACTGAAGGAAGAGTGAGTAAGGGATTTGAAAGCTGGAGGGGGAGGGGGAGATGCAAAATGATAGGAGAAGACAGGAGGGGGAGGGATAGAGCCGAGAGCTGGACAGGTGATAGGCAAAAGGGGATACGAGAGGATCATGGGACAGGAGGTCCGGGAAGAAAGATGGGGGGGCGGGGGTGACCCAGAGGATGGGCAAGACCTGATGGCATGAACATTGACTTCTCTAACTTCCGCTAGGCCCCACCTCCCCCTCGTACCCCATCTGTTACTCATTTTTATGCACACATTCTTTCTCTCACTCTCCTTTTTCTCCCTCTGTCCCTCTGAATATACCTCTTGCCCATCCTCTGGGTCACCCCCGCCCCCCCGTCTTTCTTCCCAGACCTCCTGTCCCATGATCCTCTCGTATCCCCTTTTGCCTATCACCTGTCCAGCTCTCGGCTCTATCCCTCCCCCTCCTGTCTTCTCCTATCATTTTGCATCTCCCCCTCCCCCTCCAGCTTTCAAATCCCTTACTCACTCTTCCTTCAGTTAGTCCTGACGAAGGGTCTCGGCCTGAAACGTCAACTGCGCCTCTTCCTATAGATGCTGCTTGGCCTGCTGCGTTCACCAGCAACTTTGATGTGTGTTGCTTAACTAATGTAGGTCTTTCATAACAGCGAGGTGTCGTAAAGCGAACGTTCGGAAAATGGGGGCCAGCTGTACAACACAAGAGATCACTCATTTAGGATTAAAGCTGGAATTAATTTCTTCATTCGGGGTAGGGAAGTTTTAGAATTTTCAAAGTTCAAAGTAAAATTTATTATCAGAGTATATACAGGTCACCACATATAACCCTGAGATTCTTTTTCTTCGGGCATACTTAACAAATCTATAGAACAGTAAACTGTAAACATCAGGAATTGTTAACTGTAAACAAACTATGCAAATGCAGATGTAAATAAATAGTGATAAATAACAAGCATGAAAGAACAATATAACAGAGTCCTAAATGAGTCCTTAAATGAGTATAGCTATCCCCTTTTGTTCAAGGTCTGATAGTTGAGCGGTAGTAACTGTTCTTGAACCTGGTGGTGTGAGTCCTGAGGCTCTTGTACCTTCTACCTGATGGCAGCAGTGAGAAAAGAGCATGGCCTGGGTGGTGAGTATCTTTGATGATGGATGCTACTTTCTTACAGCAATGTTTCATGCAGATGCTCTCAATGGTTGGAAGGGTTTTACCCGTGATGCACTGGGCTGAATCCACTACCCTTCTGTAGGATTTTCTGCTCAGAGGCATTGATGTTCCCATACTAGGCCGTAATGCAACCCCTCAGCACATTTTCTGCCACACACTAAAGAAGTTTGCCAAGGTATTTAATGACATACTGAAGCTCTGCAGACTCCTGAGGAAGTAGAGGCACACTCGTGCTTTCTTCACAATAATATTTATATGGTGGGTTCAGGACAGGTCCTCTGAGATAGTGACACCCAGGAATTTAAAGTTATTAACTCCCTCCATCTCTAATTCTCCAATTAGTACTGGCTCATGGACCTTTGGTTTCCCTCTCCTGAAGTCTACAATCAGTTCCTTGGTCTTGTTGACATTGAGCGTGGTTACACCACTCAGCCAAGTTTTCAGTCTCCTTCCTGTATGCTGATTCATCAGCCCCTTTGATACAGCCACACTGTGGTGGTCAGCAAACTTATATATGGTGTTGGAGTTGTACTTAACCAGTCATAGGTGTTAAGTGAGTAGAGCAGGGGCTAAGTACACATCCCTGCAGTGCTCCTATGCTGATGGAGATTGTGGAGGAGATGTTTTGCCAATCAGAACAGACTGGGGTCTACAAGTGAAGAGATTTAGGATCCAATTGCATAATGGGATACTGAGGCCCAGGTCTTGGAGTTTACTGATTAATTTTGAGGGAACGATGGTGCTGAATGCCAAGCTGTAATCGATGAAGAGCATCCTGATGTATGCATCTTTGCTGTCCAGATGTTCCAGGGTTGATTGAAGAGCCAGCGACGTAGCATCTGCTGTAAACCTGTTGCTTCGGTAGACAAATTGGAGCAGATCCAAGTCGTCATTCAGACAGGAGCTGATGTGCTTCAACACCAGCCCCTCAAAACACTTCTTCGCTGTGGATGTAAGTGCCACTGGGTGATAGTTATTTAGACAGGTTACTATGCTCTTCTTGGGCACCGGTACTATAAAAGCTCGCATGAAGCAGCTGGATACCACACACTGCTGGAGTGTGGGGTTGAAGATATCCATGAATACACCAGTTAGTTAGTCAGCACAGATGCTAAGTACTCAGCCAGGTACTCCATCCAGACTGGACACTCTCTTAAAGACATCAACTTCAGATACTGAGACCAAAGGACCATTGGGAGACATGGGGGTGCGCTATGGTTCCTCCCTGTTCTGGTGGTCAAAGCGAGCATCAAGGGCATTTGAGTTCATCTGGAAGCGAAGCTCTGCTGTCCCCTATGTCTCAAGATTTAGCTTTGTAGGAGGTTATGGCATTCAAACCCTGCCACAGCTGTTGAGCATCCCTCGTTGATTCCAGTCTCGTCTGGAATCTGCAGTTCGCCTGAGGATTGGCTTTCCGGAGATCATACCTACACCTCTTGTAGCATTCTTGACCTCCAGACTTGAATGCCTCTGATCTGGCGCTTAGCAGGTTCCGGATTTCTAGATTATGAGGACACTCAGTCCTCGTTTATTTTTTAGATTAGGATTTCATTGTTTATCCAGTTTCAGTTCAAGACAGAAAGTGACAAACTTTTAGATATTAAAGGAATCACAAAAAATATGCTTAGTGTAGAGAAAGTCACTGAAACAAAAGATCATTATCCTGTTGACCAGGCGCAATGTCCTGGTCAAACTCTGCTATTTCTTATCCTCATATTGAAAGTATCTGGTATGATGCATTTTCAGTGTTCTAATTTCCTGTTGGTATCTGAGGTTCACCAATTTACAAGCTTGGCAAACGAAAGTTGCTCTGTGAGCTTAGTGGAATTTGGAGAGGACATTTAGGGAATATGAAAAACAAAATATTTTGCCCTTAAATAATTGCAAAACTGACATTTTATTTATTTTTCTTTCCTTTGAGTTACAATTTTACTGGTCAGCAATTAGTATGGGTACTCCTTTAGGGTTCTACATGTTCCTGTTGGAAGCTGCAACATCGCTACCTCACTTACCACTTCGAACCATTTTCAAACGGCGCAACATATTAATTCCAAGCTAAGATATCTGCTGCAATACACACAAAATGGCTGGAGGATCTCAGCAAGTCAGGCAGCATTCATGGTAATGAACAAACAGTCAATGTTTTGGACTGAGATCATTCTTCAGAACTGGGAAGGGGGGGCGGGGAAATGCCAGAATAAAAAGGAGGGGGAAGGGGAAGGAGGATAGCTAGAAGGTGGTAGGCGAGCCAGGTGGGTAGGAAAGGTAAAGGGCTGGAGAGGAAGGAATCTGATATGGGGGGGGCGGAGGGGGGAGAGTGGACTATAGGAGAAAGGGAAAGAGGAGGGGCACCAGGTTGAGAAGAAGTAAGAGGCCAGAGTGAGGAATACAAGAAGAGGGGAGGGGAGAGAATTTTTTTTTCGGAAGGAGAAATCGATATTCTTGCCATGGAGCCTATCTTGATGGAATATAGCATGTTGCTCCTTGACCACGAGGGTGCCCTCATCATGGCACAAGAGGAGGCCATGGACCGACATGTTGGAACGGGAATGGGAATTCCTGAGCCAGAAGTGATCAGGGTCACTACATATAGCAGCAACGTGAAATAAACAGGTTGTCCTGGGACATTTGTTTTACAGCAGCGGCCAGGTTGACCATCCCATAATATCAAAGTATTGTCCTTGAAGTGAAATTCTGTTATTGGCCATCCTTCAGCTCCTCTGAACTGGAAGTACAGTGGTGCCAGGTGCCATATCCACCATTTTGTAACCACTTCTGGAACTCTGTTTTTTCCAATTAAGTTTCCTCAAAATTCTATCCTAAAAGTACAGATATATTTCAGCCTTACTGCCCATCATAATGGAATTCAATGATTTGAACAAAAGGGACGGGTTGCACCTTAATAGGCGGGGGACCAGCATTCTGGCAGGCAGGTTTGCCACTGCAACACGGGTGTGTTTAAACTAAGTAGTGGGGGCGGGGGGGGGGGAACGAACTGGAAATATCAGGATGGAGTTAAAGGGAAAGTGAGAATAAGAAAAGTTAAGACAGACAACAGAATCAACGGAGCAGAATGCTCAAGAAGGGATCGTACAGTATGGCCAAGTGAAATAGGAATTGATATGGGAGGTGAGGGGAGTAACGAATTAAAAGTATTATATATGAATGCACGGAGTATAAGAAATAAAGTACATGAGCTTGAGACACAGTTGGAAATTGGTAAGTATGATGTTGTGGGAATAACAGAGACATGGCTTCAAGTGGACAGGGCCTGGGAAATGATTATTCAAGCATATACGTCCTATCGAAAGGACAGACTGAGGGACAGAGGGGGTGGGGTGGCTCTGTTGGTGAGGAATGATATTCAGTCCCTTGCGAGGGGGGACATAGGATCAGGAGACGTAGAGTCAGTATGGATAGAACTGAGAAATTCTAAGGGTAGAAAGAGCCTAATGGGAGTTATCTACAGGCCCCCAAACAGTAGTCTGGATGTAGGGTGTAAGTTGAATCAAGAGTTAAAATTGGCATGTAGCAAAGGTAATGCTACAGTTGTTAGGGGGGATTTCAACATGCAGGTAGGCTGGAAGAATCAGGTTGGCACTGGACCCCAAGAAAGGGAGTTTGTGGAGTGCCTCCGAGATGGATTCTTAGAACAGCTTGTACTGGAGCCTACCAGAGAGAATGCAATTCTAGATTTAGTGTTGTGCAATGAACCGGAATTGATCAGGAACTTCGAGGTAAAGGAGCCATTAGGAGGTAGTGAACATAATATGATAAGTTTTAATCTACAATTTGAGAGGGAGAAGGGAAACTCGGAAGTGTCAGTATTACAATTGAACAAAGGGAACTATGGAGCTATGAGGGAGGAGCTGGCCAAAGTTCAATGGAACAATACCCTAGCAGGGATGACAGTGGAACAACAATGGCAGGTATTTCTGGGAATAATGCAGAAGATGCAGGATCAGTTCATTCCAAAGAGGAAGAAAGATCCTAAGGTGAGTAAGGGGCGGCCGTGGCTGACAAGGGAAGTAAAGGACAGTATAAAAGTAAAAGAGAAGTATAACATAGCAAAGATGAGTGGGAAGCCGAAGGATTGGAAAACTTTTAAAGAGCAACAGAAGATAACTAAAAAGGGAATACGCAGAGAAAAAATGAGGTACGAAGGTAAACTAGCCAAGAACATAAAGGAGGATAGTAAAAGCTTCTTTAGGTATGTGAAAAGGAAAAAAAATAGTTAAGACCAAAATTGGGCCCTTGAAGACAGAAAAGGGTGAATTTATTATGGGGAACAAGGAAATGGCAGACCAGTTGAACAGGTACTTTGGATCTGTCTTCACGAGGGAAGACACAAACAATCTCCCAGATATAATAGTGGCCAAAGGACCTAGGGTAATGGATGAACTGAAGGAAATTTATATTAGGCAGGAAATGGTGTTGGATAGACTGTTGGGTCTGAAGGCTGATAAGTTCCCGGGACCTGATGGTCTGCATCCCAGGGTACTTAAGGAGGTGGCTTTAGAAATTGTGGACGCATTGGTAATCATTTTCCAATGTTCTATAGATTCAGGATCAGTTCCTGTCAATTGGAGGGTGGCTAATGTTGTCCCACTTTTCAAGAAAGGAGGGAGAGAGAAAAAACGGAATTATAGACCGGCTAGCCTGACGTTGGTGGTGGGAAAGATGCTGTAGTCAATTATAAAAGATGAAATTATAACACATTTGGATAGCAGTAACAGGATAGGTCCGAGTCAGCATGGATTTACGAAGGGGAAATTGTGCTTGACTAATCTTCTGGAATTTTTTGAGGATGTAACTATGAAAATGGACAAGGGAGAGTCAGTGGATGTGGTGTACCTGGACTTTCAGAAACCCTTTGATAAAGTCCCACAGAGGAGATTAGTGGGCAAAATTCGGGCACATGGTATTGGGGACAGAGTACTGACATGGATTGAAAATTGGCTGGCTGACAGGAAACAAAGAGTAGCGATTAATGGGTCCCTTTCGGAATGGCAGGCAGTGATCAGTGGGGTACCGCAGGGTTCAGTGCTGGGACCGCAGCTATTTACAATATTTATTAATGATTTAGATGAAGGGATTAAAAGTAACATTAGCAAATTTGCCGATGACACAAAGCTGGGTGGCAGTGTGAAATGTAAGGAGGATGTTATGAGAATGGAGGGTGACTTGGACAGGCTGGGTGAGTGGGTGGATGCATGGCAGATGCAGTTTAATGTGGATAAATGTGAGGTTATCCACTTTGGTGGTAAGAACAGGAAGGCAGATTATTATCTAAATGGAGTCAAGTTAGGAAAAGGGGAAGTGCAACAAGATCTAGGTGTTGTACATCAGTCACTGAAAGCAAGCATGCAGGTACAGCAGGCAGTGTAGAAAGCTAATGGCATGCTGGCCTTCATAATAAGGGGAATTGAGTATAGGAGCAAAGAGGTCCTTCTGTAGCTGTACAGAGCCCTGGTGAGACCACACCTGGAGTATTGTGTGCAGTTTTGGTCTCCAGATTTGAGGAATTTCTTGCTATTGAGGGAGTGCAGCGTAGGTTCACAAGGTTAATTCCCGGGATGGCGGGACTGTCATATGTTGAAAGATTGGAGCGACTGGGCTTGTATACACTGGAATTTAGAAGGATGAGAGGGGATCTGATTGAAACATATAAGATTATTAAGGGATTGGACACGCTGGAGGCAGGAAGCATGTTCCCACTGATGGGAGAGTCCAGAACCAGAAGTCACAGTTTAAGCATAAGGGGTAGGCCATTTAGAACGGAGTTGAGGAAAAACTTTTTCACCCAGAGAGTAGTGGATATGTGGAATGCTCTGCCCCAGAAGGCAGTGGAGGCCAAGTCTCTGGATGTTTTCAAGAAAGAGATGGATAGAGCTCTTAAAAATAGCAAAATCGAAGGATATGGGGAGAAGGCAGGAACTGGATACTGATTGTGGGTGATCAGCCATGATCACAGTGAATGGCGGTGCTGGCTCAAAGGGCTGAATGGCCTACTCCTGCACCTATTGTCTATTGAAAATCTATTGGATAATTCAGTTGTAATATAATGTTACAGGTGTATTTCTAGTGGTGTTCAATATAATGGACAAATGGTCTATCTATAATATTATATGAAATCACAAGAGCTATTCTTCATACGGCACTATTTTTACTCACTCATTTTGTCAGAGGAAATATTCCTCATTGAGAAAATTCCCAATAACAAACAGACATCGCAAACCACTAACTCCTAGAATGGATAATCAATACTGCTGACTTCTAGTCATTTTCTCCTCCATCCATGCCACCAGACCAATATAAATCCTAATCAATACCCCTGCAATTACATTTCCCAGGCTTGTGGCAGAAGATACTTAAGGAATTATTTCATGTCTGACAAATACCCAGTTTATTCTTCCTTCCATCACTTAATTACTAATCCTACTTAATGCCTATTGGCATTTCATGTAGTTAACACCTCTGTTCACAGACTGTTCAGACATCCCTTTTCTTTAAGTGATGATAGGAAAACATCCCAGCAGTGATGTCAGCTTGCTTTACTGATAATCCACTGAAGTGAATACTATTAATTTTATGGTTCAATTATTCCAAATTATTACAGTGCTTTAACTAAAGGAGTTCAAGGCATATCTGTTTACTCTTAATGAAAATGAAGACTTAAAGAAAAGATTTAAATTAAGTAAAAGAAAGTATTTAAAATCATGGGTACAATAAATGTTTTTTTCTGAATACTATTCATAGTACAAAAAATGTGGAAGTTCAGAAATCTCTGTGAATTAACTTATCTACTCAAGTATTATACTAATTTTTCAGGGGCACCCAAACATTTAGTGCAGGGACATTGGCAAGTCTGTCTGTTGAGCATACTGACCAACTTAATGCTTTTAGTAGTGCCAATAAGATGTTTATAAGCAAGCCTGGTCCTTGATTGGACTAGGCCTCTCAGTGGGTTTATCAAGTGACCAGTAAGCACCTTTCACCTAGTACTCCCTCACTTTCTGCTCTGCAAACAACTGCTCTTGGATAATTGTTATAAGGATATTCTTAGTACCCACAGATGATTTGCAGACCATTGCATCAGGAAGGGTAATATTATCATCAAGGATGCCTGCCACTCTTTTGATTCCCTTTTCTCCCTTCTACCTTCTAGGTGAAGATATTGGACCTTGAAAGCCCAGACAACCAAATTCAAAGGTAGCTTCTTACCCGCTACAACCTCTGCTATCAGAATTCTGAACCAAGCATCTTTATCAAATCCCCTCCCAGTAGTGCTGCCGCATGTTGGATCCTTAATTCTACCTCCTCTATTATTGTAACTTCAGCTTTTCTATTAGCACTACTATGCACCATTTCTATCTCTTTGCCCTTGCTGCTGTGTTTATTGTCAATTTAATATTACCATGCACACTGGTTACTTTGAGTTTCATGCAGGCAAGGAATTTCATTACTGTCATGGTCCGGTCCATGATGTCCGCATTCCGGTTCATGGACTCACGACTCTGGGTCTTCCAGCTGTCCCTTGTTTGACTAAATCAAAGGCACCTGATTCCCATCTTCGGGCTTGCAATATAAGTAGCCTTGGGAGTGAGTGTGGGCTGTACACATGTAGGGATGAAGGGGAATGAGAGGGTGGATGAGTTGGTAAAGAGGGTGTTAAAGAAAGAAAATGTGGAAATGCACATTCGTATCAGTAAAGCAGAGGTTAAGTGTGTAATCTGGGAAAAAGTCAAATGAATGTGGCAAGAAAGATGGGACAGGGAGGGGAAAGGGAGGCATTTATATCAAATATAAAAGAGTGTTGTAGTTACTAGGGTAGGTAATGGAAACAGAAGAGAGGAAATTGTGTGGACTAGGTTAAGGCTGGGCCACTGTGCATTAAACAAAACATTGAAAATGATAGGGAAACACCAGACAGGATTGTGTGAGGAATATCAGGAAGAGGAGTCAGTAGAACATGTAGTTCTGAGTTGCAGGAAGTATAGGATACAGAGAGAGATGATGAGAAATAAATTAAGGGAGTTGGGGATGCAGGAATTCACATTAAAAGGGTTGCTGGGCATGGGTGAGAGAGCACGTCTGGGTATTTTTAGCGTTTTTAAGGGGTACAGGGGTTTTTTATAGAATATGATGAATAAACAGGAATAGGATACTAGGATGGTCAAAGATGGGAGGGTGAAGTGTAGGTTTGTATATATATGTGTGTGTGTGTGTGTGTGTGTGTGTGAGTGATTGGGTGAAGGGATTTAGAATGTATGTCTAGTGTACATTCTGGAGCAGAGGGTGGTGGTAATGCACCATTAAGCTGGATGCCAACCGCTGTAAAACAAGATACAGACAGACAGTGTGGGCTGTTGGTTTGTCTTGTTAGTCTGCCTTGGAGCAACCTGCTGGTGGAAGGCTAGAGCAGCCAATTGCCATCTTTAGGCTGTGTTGGGGAACCATCCCCTCATGGAGCCTTGCTGTCAGTAGTCAGAGCTGTCTTTGTGGTATGGATTCGGCTGTTTCCTGGCCAGCTCAGTGGCTGCCAGCCACTTCTAGCTAGGTAGGGATCTGGCTGTTTCTGTAGCCAGCTGAGGTTGCTGGCCAAACTGAGACTTGGAGCTACCCCGGAGCAGAGATGGAACTGTCCGTTGTTCTTTGGTGTTTGTCTTGTCTTGTCTTGTCCTTGCTTCCATGGGGTAATTCAGGCTGTCTTGCTTTTACCTGGCTGGGGGGGGGGGGGTCATGTCTTGTTCTCGCCTCTGTGGGGTAAGGTCAGTGGGGGGACATGTCTTGTCTTTGCCTCTGTTGGGTAAGTCTGGTCGTCCTGCCGTTACCCAACAGGTGGCCCTGTCCCATCTTGGTGTGGAGATGAAGTTGAGTCCTGACTTGTCAAAGGATAAGTCCCGGCTCTATGTAGATGTCCAGTTCCCAGTCTGTCTCCCAGCTCCAGCCTCTGAGTTATCAGCCTCCGCATTTCAAGCCCCGAGGACCCCGCAGCCAAGCTCCGAGAGCTCAGGCCTCGAGGACCCCACAGCCAAGCTCCAAGACCCAAGGGCCCAAGCCTCAAGCCATGTCATGTCCTTGCTTGGTTCTGGGGTCCAAGCCCGAGGCAAGACCCAGGTTCTGGGTCCTTGTCCAGTCTTGGGCTCGGAGTCTGAGCCTTGTCTCCTAATCCATGGTTCCTAGTCCTAGTCCTGGTCCTGCTTTCCCTAGCCCAAGTCTGTGTTCTTGTCCCTGCTCCTGGTCTGAATCCTGTCACGTCCCTACTCTAGTCAAGTCCTGTTCCTTGTACTTCAGTGTTTTTGTCTTGCATTTGGGTCTGTTCCCAGCACCCCCTTTGTGACAATTACACCCTGGTGTATATGACCATAACCTAAAATAACTATTTAACTACCTAACTACTCAGACCAAAATGATGACATTACAATTTATAACATAAACAACAAAGGTAATTAATTACATTTAAATTTTTTGTTGTGCTCAATTAAATTAGGTGAAAATGAAGCACAAGTTAATACAGCAAAGTTGAAATCATAAGGCATATTACACAAAAGAGTCTCTGACACACACACACTCTGGATATTTATATACTATATTAGTTTGCTATTTGATACAAATTCTGTCAATAACAATGATGATTTCCACCGTGTGCATGTGTGCACGTGTGTATGTGACTGATACTGATTTGAGATGTGAATTTACAGTGCACATATGACATCTCATCTTCTAATCAAATAGCCTAATACGATCTTTTCTTTCACGACTATGACAGGAAACTGGGAGAATTTCACTGCCATGCCTAGCTCCACACTATGTGCAAATCAAAAGCAAACCAGGACCATGTGAAGAATAACAGATATCAGGGTTTATTTTGTGCCCAGCGATTCTTCATGTGTAGCACACAAAATCTGAAGAATAAATGCAATCATTAGATAAAATAAAGGTAGGAAATTTTCCAGTAAAGTCCCACAGAAGAGATTTGTGCACAAAGCAATTGAGGGTAATGTACAGACATGGACAGAGAACCGGTTGGCAGAGAGAAAACAAAAAAATAAGAGTTGGAACAAACATGCCCTTTTTCAGTGGCAGACAGTAAATAAAGGGGCATTGCACGGTTTATTGTTGGAATCACAACAACTTAAAAAATCTAAATGAAGGAATTAATACCAGTGAGCTTGTTTTACCCACAAAGCTACTGGGAGTTTGAGCTGGGTGGAAGACGTAGAGGGGTTCTGATGCTATTTGGATGGGCAGTATTATGTTGATTAGTGAGAGATTAGGCAAAACCCTAATAGTAAAAACAGGAAGCAAGATTATTATCCAAAGGGTGATATAACAGGAAAGTTCAAAGGTCAGAGGTTTACTTATTATTATAGCATGTATCCATATACAACTCTGAAATTTGTCTTCTCCAGATAGCCATGAAACAAAGAAAGAATATGAAAGTCAGCAAAAAATCTAAACAGAACATCAACCCCCAAACAGCCTCCCGTTGCACAACAAAACGGAAGAGGACTGGTGATAAAAAACAGAATATAAAAACCATAAGTCCACAGTCCATAAATGCAATAGTCCAATCCATAAACACAGAACCATGATACCATCCAATAGTATCACTACCATTCATCAAAAAACAGGGCTATCACATGAGCCTGGAGAGGCCTACCTACCTGCCACAGTGATAGGCTGCTCACAAACTCTTTCTCGGCAGTGATCTGATACCCAAGTGTCATTTTATACCAGTCAATTGAAGCAAGCATGCAAGAATAGCAGGTCATGAAGAAAGCTAATGATATGTCAGCCTTCATAACAAGAGGATTTGAGTATAGGAGCAGGAATTTCTCCCTTGCATTTGTACAAGGTCTTGGTGAGGCCACATTTTAAATATTGCCCAAAGATTCACAAGACTGATCACTTGGATTCTAGGGACTTCTTCAAAATTCTGCTGGCTCCAAAAAGATTCCTACCAAACACATAATCCTCTGCTGGCATTTCAAAGAACATCAGTTCCTTTGCAACCTCCTAGTCTGCTCTTTTGTCCCACCAAACTTTTCCCGTAATATGGCATTTTCCTCTGTGGTCACAGTAAGTGCAACAATTTCTTGTCTTTCCGAAACAGCCCTTCTAGATGAAGCACTGATGTACTTGTGCTCCTTCTAATCTAGTGTACTGCACAGGAGAAACCAAATGCAGATTGATGATCACTTGGCAAAGCACCTGCATTCAGCCAATAGGAGCGGCTGTGCGATTTGGATGCCTGCTATAATTTCTATTACTACCACTCTTTCCTGACTGTCTCTGGCCCTCAGTACCACTCCAACAACATGAGCTCAAGAAGAGTCTAAGTGAAGTGTCTCGATCTGGAATGTTGATTATCCATTTCCCTCTACAGATGCTGCCTGCTCTGTGAAGTTCCTCTAGCAGTTTGCTTTTTTAACATTACGTGGCAGCCTGCAGGATACGATTTCAAATGTACACTTTCTTTCTGTCTGTATCAGACCTAGCCATTTCTGTCTATCGTCATTTGGGTTCCATTTTGCTTTTCCATTTCTATAGTCTGACTTGCTAGGCATGTCCCGCAGCCTTGCTATTGACAACACATGGACAATGAAGCATAATGTGCTTCCAACTGCTCCATTACTTCATTTGCTCTCATTTTATAAGATATTCCCCTTGTTCTACCCATCCCTGCTACACCTTCTCCACTGCAGAAAACCAAATTGTTTCCTCTTTTTTCCAGTTCTGACAATGGCTGTTTGACTTGAAATATTAAATTTCTCTTTTCACAAATGCTGACTAACCTACGAGTATTTTCAACTCTTCTGTTTTGCTTTAAATTAACAATATTTGGGTAAGAGATTGAACAGAAGAGGAAAAAAAATACATAACTGAACTTAAAAAAAACAAACTATTTTACTATGATAATGAGGGAAAATTGCTGTGCTACTGCATTTTTTGTCCCAGATTATTATTGTAGGATAATCACAAAACAACCCAAATACACAATTCAGCTCTCATTTTAAATTCAAATCAATTGTCATTTTTATATTATAATGTATCTTTGTGTCAATATTGTTAAATAGCACAGCAATTTTGGGAGCAGAGGAATAGAGATGTCTGGGGCAGAGTTGCTTCTCTGTAGGAAAGGCTTGGATACAAAACTTAAGAGATACAGCACCACCATATGTGGGAGAGTGTAACTACAACTACTCAAGTTTATAGACAGTTTCTGTTATAGATATAGACATTGAAAGTTATACTAGCAAATGCTGACACAAAATATATTCAAGTTGACGTCCTTTAAAATTGATACTTTGCTTTTTGCTGCACCTGTGTTGTTTAGATCATAAATCCATTTGATCTTTAACTAAAAACTTGAGTACATTAGTTTATGATTAATAAGTCACAGTTGTAAACAATGCAGTAACTATTTTACCTGTAATATTCTTTCTCCTTTTGGTACTTAACTGACAGCTCTTTCAGTGCTTTGAGTTCAGACTGTAGTTTCCGGTTTGCCTGTTCATGTCGTACTGTTTCTGCAATACGATCACTGAGTTGGTGCTGTGTGGTCTGCAGGCTGTTCTCCATCAATAGAAGTTTCTCCTCTTGGTGTGCCAGCTCCTGTGCTGTGAAGTGAAACAGCCACTACTACAATAGGATTCATAATTTTGTTAATGTTCCAACAATAATCTCTGTAACAATGAAATTAATGCACAATACAATAGTCCCATCACTGTGTGAATTGTTTCATTATCAATCTATCATTTGAAATATTTACATTACTATTCTTATGCAAATATTCAAAATGCAAAACAAAAATTATCCCTTGCTTGCCATAAATTGGATCTTAAATGTATATCACACCCACCGGCAGAAAAGTAACAATCGAATATTACTACTTTAAGGCCTCACTGTGATCTATTGAATGGATAATATAACTGGTAATGCAAGAAAGGAACAAATGACACATTTTTTTTTCTAAACTTGACTCATTTTAATAAAATGGGCTAGATTTTGTGACAAGAATGATGACCAGGCTAACGGCATGCTGTGGGTTAAATCCGGAAGTGACTTTGGGTAAATACATATACACAGTTAATTAAGGAGTAAAGAGCTTCTTTTAAAGGTATTACACTTCTCCACAATGTGCAGCTCTCTCTGTTAAATCCAATATTAAAATTAACAGTGAATTTGGGGATCAGTCGCTAGTGCTATGATTATAGCAGGAGTAATTGAACTTTCAACTTGATACCGACTGCCAAAATACTTCTCTGACCTTTGCTGATTGAGGACCCACAGAGACCACTGATTTTTTGGATACTGTGCAGAATCACATGTAAAACTACGCCCTGAAACCTGCAAATCTTTTGTGAGTAGCTCCCCTGACTGTGCCATTTTTTCATGGCCTATTGCAAAACACTGGCCATTGTACATAGACTTAAAATTTTAAATACTTCATGAATAATACTAGTCACTGCTGAGCTATTACGCAGGACACGAAATAACATTTATGTATTATGTTATGCTGCATTGGCGATGTTATCCAATATTTATTAAATAAAATTTATTTCATTATGATTTTAATATTTATTGCATTTGCTAATAGTGAAATTTAGCTATTTTCAATCTGGTGTTTATCTACTTAACAATAGGACTGTATTTCTAAAGTTGTATATTATGAATTCCTTTTTGACATATTAATGGTGTAATATGTGCTACAAATGCAAACAATTCTCTATTAAGTGTATATAATTAATATGCAACACCCTGCCAGGGTGAATAAATCTGAACAAATAACATTGGAAAATAAAATCAAATTTTTTTGCAGTGAAGAATGTTGCATGACTGGGAAACTGGACAAGCAGATACCAATAAAAGATATATAGCCTGGAATACTATTTCTAGGATGGTTAGCTCTTTGAGTTGTGTACTTTGCATGATAATTTTGACCTAATTTTGGGGTAAGGTCACATTATTGATAACAAATTAAAAATTTACACACTTTCAATAAGAATCATTTAGAAAATAATTTAAACATGCACTTGTAAAAGAGCTATTTGGACACCTCTTTTTATTTAGCTAAACAATTTTGATTCTATACTCACATGAGAAAAACATTCAGCAGTACAATTTACCATGCAGTCCAACTAGAAGTATGAGATCTTGTGTGGGTCAGCAGGATTTGGGTATCTTTGTCATTGTTATTGTCATATCTTTAAAATTATCAGGTACAGGTAAGTAATGTCAATGCTAGTGAACACAATAAATGACCAACAGGATGTGTCAGCTACTGCTGTTTCAGTATAATAATGAGGTTTTCCTCCACCTTCTCTTCTCTCGAAGGAGGGATTACAGCCAGCAGTTACTGAACTTGTCAGGTCCATAAATCTATGTTGAATGGATCAAAAATTTAATTGTAGGGTGGGTAGAAGCTGAAAAAATCCCCATTTACTTCATTTCCACTCTTTTTTCTGAGGGTGGCATGATAAAACAGGGCCTTTGTTCAGGGAGGGAAATGTGGCACGCAAGTAAAAATCATTAGAGAGCAAAATGCCTAATAGGGCTGAAATACACAATATGTGTGAAACACCTCTTTAAAAGCTACTAATTCTTGGTAATGATATCAATCTCTAAAGTCTTCCTTTGCATACATAGGTTCTGGAATGAATCTTAAAAATAAGAATATGCATTTTAATTGCACAGGCAAATTAGCAAAATTATGTTAAGTAAAAAGGAAATGAGTGTTAAAGTCTTTTCTCTTTACTTCTCCAATGTCTGAAAAGGATTGACCTCCTTCCATGGATAGTTTTAATAAGCTGCAAAATCTCATCCCTTGTTAGCAGAACCAGATAGTAAGAAATAAAAAGGTTCATCAATTCATTGCCCAAGGCAATGCTACATTTCTAATACAGCAAAGGACAGTTCTGATGATAGGCAAAAGGCTAAGAGATGCTGTATTTCTATAACGAGTAACTGATATACAAGGTTTAGAAACAAGATCATTAAGGTCAGTCAGTCCCAAAGCAAAAATCACTCAGCTTTGAGATACAAAAGAGGTAATCAGAATAATTACAATAACTCATTAATTATTTTTATACATTAGGGACACAATTTAAATCTTAGGTATACTTTAGTAATTGTTAACAAAAAAGAGTGAAATGAAGTAATCTGAAGTAAACAGGATTAATATATAGTATTTGGTGAGGTAGAGCAGATAGTTTGGGCATATGCATTTGGTGTGTGTAGAAATCCCAATATTTCATATGGATGCATATTCCATATACTGTCCCAATATACTGCTAAATAACCACCAATCAAACTGAGCTGAGACTCTCAAAACAAATTTTACTTTATTCTGTTTATTATATGCATTTATTGAACTACAAGATAAACATTATTTTACGTTATGGCTATATATACTGGAAATTCATATTCCATTTAAGTAATGTCTTCTTAGAAGCAATGCTTATTCCTGTATCACTATCTTCATATCGAGAATGGGCACAGCTCTATTTGTCTATATTTGAGTAATTCCCAGTACTTCTTTTTACCAGGTTTAACAAAATTAATCATATTTCTTGAAATACTGGTCTCTGTATGCCTAACAACAACTTTTAATGCCTCTTTTGGGGGGTATTAAAGAATACCAAGTGGAAAGCCTTCATTAGATTCTGCAGCAGTGTCAACTGCAAAGTGCACATGTAGTTCTGAAGAAATTATTGAATCTGGAAAAATCATTGATTGAGATTAGATCAATTATCTCACATTGTTATTGTACTGTTGTCAGAAATGAATACTTTTAAAAACTATCCTTAATCTATTATGTAAAGCACAATGTGGGTTGGGTTTCATGAACCTGGGACACTACAAAATATTTCACAACTAACAAGGTATATCTTAATATTATCGTTACGTTCTTTGCTAGGATCAGGGAGGAAATTGACATTCTCTTGCGGCCGAACCTGGAATAAAATTTTGGATCAAAGAAACCAAGATTACTTCAGTCTTAAGTAGCAATCTTAATGCAGACTCAGACTCGCTATTACAGCCATATATCCT
Source organism: Mobula hypostoma (assembly GCF_963921235.1). Taxonomy (NCBI): domain Eukaryota; kingdom Metazoa; phylum Chordata; class Chondrichthyes; order Myliobatiformes; family Myliobatidae; genus Mobula; species Mobula hypostoma. The sequence continues at coordinate 48,564,307 of NC_086110.1, forward strand.
CTCTTGGAACGTGCCTCCGCTGCCAACTTACTCCAGTTGTATTAACCCACCCATTTATATTTCATCCAACTCATTTAAATATACTGTTTCACTGGCCCTAGTATGGATCCTTGTGGAATACTACTAGTCACACACCTCAAGCCAGAATAAGTCCCATCAACCACTGCCTTCTGTTTTATATGGGCAAGTCAATTTTGAATCCAAATGGCCAATTCACCTTGGATCCCATTCACCTTAATCTTCTGTATGCATCTCCCTTGAAGGACCATGTCAAACGGTTTACTAAAATCCACGTAGACAACATCTGCAGCTCTACGTTTATCTATCACCTTTGTCACATCCTTGAAAAACTCAAGTCAGTAGGACTTGACTTGCCCTGCACAAAGCCCTGCTGACTGCCTCTAAATAGGCCATGGTTTTCAAATGCACATAAATGCTATCCCTAAGAATCCTCTCCAGTAACTTTGCTACCACTGACGAGACATTCACCAGTCTCTGATTTCTATGATTATCCCAATTTCTCTGATTGAATAATGGAACAGCATTAGCTTTGGGACCATGCCTGTGGCCAGACAGGACGTTAAGACATTGGTCAAGGCCTCAGAAATCGTATCACATGCTTCTCTCAATAATCTGAGATATATCCCATCAGTCTCTGAGGATTTATCCACCTTAATGTTATGAACCCCAACAGTACCTCTTTCTTTATCTCAAAATGTCCTAGCAAATTAACATAGTCCACACTGAACTCTGATGAGGGCAGCTGTGAAGATTTGAGGTATTGGAATGGGAAGATCCAGCTCAAACAAGACTACATGTTAGAGAAACATCTTAACAGTCCAAAGGGGACAGGAAACTAAGTGTGTTATCAGTGGATACGGGAGCCTGACCAAATGTCATTGAACAATATTGCTAAAGGACTCACGAGAAAATGAAGGCTCCAAGGCAGGTTCAAATAGATAAGAGAATTAGAATGAAGAATGCTGAAGATGGTCTGACTAGTGATGTTAAAATTAGCATTGAGTAACTAAGAATGGACTCAAATGAGAACTATTCCTTTTAGCTAGACAATGGAAAAAAAGTTTTGGAGAGAAATGATTTCTTGACAGTTCCACTGCTGCAAAGAACAGAAAATGATAGTCCCACACAGTACAGGCTATTTGGCCCATAATGTTGTGCTGACCTTTTAACCTACTCCAAGATCAATCTAATCCTTCCTTCCTGCATAGCTCTCTATTTTGATTTCATCCATGATTTCATCCATGTGCCTATCTAGTGATCTCTTAAATGACCCTAATATATCAGCTTCTACAACCACCCCCAGCAATGCGTTCCATGTGCTTACCATTCTCTGTAAAAAAAAACATACCTCTGACATCCCCCTACACTTTCATCCAAATGTACGAAATATCCTTCAATACCCTATCAAACCATGTAGGCACTTCCAGAGATCCCGAGATTCCTTCATGCATCAATACAGTTAGGAAATATCCTTTCATACCCTATCAAATGTATGGCTTCTTGTATTACCTATTGCTGCACTGGGAAAAATGGTACAGGCTACTCCATCCAATTCATTCATGTCAACTAAAATGCCCACCTGAGTTAAACCCACTTGTGAGCATTTGGCCCATATCCCCCTAAACCTTTTTTTATCCAGTTACTGTCTAAGTGTTTTTTTAAACTTTATGATTGTATTTGTGGCTACCACTTCCTGTGGCAGCTCATTCCATTCAACCTCCAACCTCTCTGTGATAAAATTCCCTTTAGATTCCCTTTAAATCTTCCCTTCTCACTTAAACTTAGGGTCTCTAGGTTTTGGACTCCCTTATCCTAGGAAAAAGACCATAAGATATAGGAGCAGTATTAGCTATTTGGCCCATTGAGTTTGGAAGATGGTAACCATCCACATTTTCTATGCCCTCATGCTTTTATAAGCTATTGTAAGGTCATTTGTCTGCTCCAGTGATAACAGACCCATCCTGTTCAACCTCTCCTTATAAATTGAGACCTCCAGTTCCAATAACATCCTTGGGAATTTTTCCTGTACCCTCTTTAGCTTTATCTCAAGAGTTTAACAGGGATCAGTACTAACAACGAGAGCATTGTTAATTAGTATACAATTTATAACTTTGATTAGGGCCATTTCAGTGCTGAGAGAAATGCAAGCCAAGTATCTGTTGTAGAGAAGATGCATACAGATTGATCTATGACAAGAAAAGGAAAGCAGCATTGGCACGGCACCACAGTAGCTGCTTAAGGGGTTTGAGCATGGGTTTCTGAGATGGGAGATGGGAAAGGGTTGTTAATGTTATTAATGTGCAATGCCCTTCACAGAGTTAATGGAAAATGCTGGAATGACTCAGCATGTTGAGTAGCGATTATGGAAAGAGAAACCTTAACTCAAGAGTATGCACTGTGGAAAGTTACTTCTCAGAGTATTATTTAAGCAATCTAAAACCTTAACCTTTTTTCTTTTCACAGATGCTGCCTGACTTGCCAAGTGTTTCCAGAATTTTCTATTTTTATTTTGGATTTCCAGCACGTGCAGTTATTTGATTTTTACCAACAGCAGAGCATCTTAATCCCATATGTCGGCAGCATCATCATACCTCTAAGCAACACACATAAAAGTTGCTGGTGAACGCAGCAGGCCAGGCAGCATCTCTAGGAAGAGGTGCAGTTGACGTTTCAGGCCGAGACCCTTAGTCAGGACTAACCTCTACGTAATTTGATTGTAGAATCGTTGAAGAGTACAGAAACAGGAAGAGTAACTCAATATCAAATAAGGTACAGAAAGTGAAATAAAAAAATATTAGGTAAAGATATTAGGTAGAAGTAAAAACTGGAGGAATTATACTTTATTTCATATTTGTTTATAGTTAATTTTGAATGCAAGAGAGTTTAATATTGATTATGATTTATTAAATTATCAAAAGTATTTAGACTGAAATGACCTTACTGAACTCTTTGTATTTGGTTTAGTCAAGATCTACAATTACAGTACAGTAATTTCATAACATTTGATATACAGTATTCTGAAAGGAGCATTGGGTGGCATTGGGGCACCTGCTAGATCTAGGTGTTAACTGTGCATTCCAGAAGTTTCCAGAAGTAGATTTTCACCACAAAATCTGGCCTTTCACTTATATCACTGATGGGTGTTGCAAGAATCAGTTTCTGCAGTGAGATATCGGGTATTAATCCTTTTAGAAATTGAATAATTCAGTGAAGTACAAGAAGACCATGAAAAACCAGCAAGAAGGACCTTACGTCATTTAAAATTAAACATGCAGAAAAATATTCTGGAAAATGGAAATTGTAATTAAATAATCTAGATGTGATTAAAAAAAAAGACACTTCTCACAAGCAGTTTGGATATACGCTTGTTCTGTCAATGAGATATCGCATTTGAAATTTCATTGCATCAAATATAGCAGAAAATTCCAGCATGCCTTACCGAATTCTCTACGTTGTTTGTTGGTCTTTTGTAGATCCTGTTTCAGCTGCTCTCTCTCGGTCTTGATGGAATTGTTATCATTTTCCTTTTGCTGCATTTCTTTTTCCAGCCTCTGAAGATCCATCGTTAAGGCTTTCACCATGCTGCCTTGCTTCTCAATTTCTCTTACCTTCCCTTTGATACTATCACGAGCCTGGAGCAGGTCTGCTTCGGACTTTCTCAAGAGGTCATCTCTCTTCTGTATTGCCTTTGGAGGAAACCATGGAGAATATGTACAGTGGAAATTCACTTCTAAGAGCATTATTTAAGCAGACCAAAACCAGTGCTTAATCACTTGGATCAAAAGTTGATTGTACCCATCAGAGGCTGCATTAAACCTTAAATAAGAAACATCAAAGTGCGTATGCAGCTTCAAACACATCTATCACAGAAGAGCTGAATTAAGAATGCATCTAGAGGCTGATGAGGAAGGTCTCACCAACAGATCTAACTTATAGCCCTGAAATATGAATCAACAGCAGCAAATTCATTAACTTAATAGATAGGGATTGAAATAAATTTTGTTGCTAAGATGTTGAAAGGCAACACATTTTCTTTAGAACAAAAAGCTATTAATCATTGCAATCAGAAGGCTTTATTTAACTGAAAGGCTTGATTATTAGTTTTCCCCCCTTGTCAAATGTCCTTTATGATAATATTCAGTTATGTTTCTGAAATGTAAGTAGAACATTTTCATTTAGATGAGTTACTACATATAATTGACTACATTTAAAAAAAATGCACCATGTGTTAGTTTTATTTCACTTCAGAAAACTCCCAATGTATTACTAGGCAATTATAAATGAAAAACTTTTAGGACAGCAAATTAGTCACAAATTGCCTCAAGCTACTATCAGTTTTGACCAATGTTTATGCTAAAGTGCTAATGACTTTTTCCACATCATTAGATAAGCAAAGGCTGGATTAAAATAACTCTCGGGGGAATGCAACACACATTGCTAAAGAGGGCAGAATCCTGAATAAATTAGTTATGCAGTAGGTTTTCCAGGAATTGGTCTAATGAAAATGCTCGCAACCACAGGCAGGTTGACCCCACTCATTGGTAATACATAGAGGAGAAATTCTGCCTTTGGGACGAAAATACATCTTTGTGAATCTCCGTAATTCTTTGTATTCATGGTTAGCATTAATATTTATCATGAAAGGAAGATTTCAAATCTACTATGTTCATTGTGATCAATTAATGTTACGAAAATATACTCAAATGTAATGCAATTTGTGTTTATATCTTTGCTGGTTAGGAAAAAGACACTCAAGTTGAAATTGGTCTTGTGTACAATGTGCTAATACATGCATATTGAATTCCACCTACACTGATGTTACAATTCATTATCTTAGATAATTCCTTGAAACCAAAGATGACTCTTGATTGAATAGGTTCTGAGGTGATTATTGAAAACATAGTGAGACCTGCAGGTTCTGTCATAGTTGCTTGATGAGACAGGCACCACCCCAATAGGGTGGAGGTAATGTGTCACTTCTGCCATTTTCTTTGGACTCCATTATGATCAGTTTGAAAAATATCTTCGAATTGTTATTTGTGTGCACCACTAATGTTCAGTCTTGGCAGAGCTCAGACTGCTTACTTCAGGAGTTCTGATGTTGAGCATTGGAATAATATGCCTTCCCCCTCAGAGTCTGTTGAGTGTGGTTACAGCCTTAGTGCTAGAGATGTTGGGTCTGTGAGTCCACTGGGGAAGTTTAATGCCCAATGGCTGTAAATACGAGGTTGGAGGCCAAAGATGGCCTGTCCTGGGGTTGAAGGACTGTGTGAGTGTGTGGGAAGAAGGAGATGGACTTGTATTGGTGCTATTGTTTTGTCGCTTGTTGTGTTCTGTGTTGTTCTGCTGAGCATGGTAAACATACTATGTTGGCACCAGAATGTGTGGTGACACTCGAGGGCTGCTCCTAGCCCATCCTTGTGGGTGTTGGTTGTTCACACAAATCATGCATTTTACTGTATGTTTCGAAGTACATGTGATAAATAAATGAATAAATCTGAATGTCGGCAAGGGGAAGATACTGATTTGTTAATGCTACTAGTACAGTGCATTGCAAAACATCAGCTGATTAATTTTTACCCATTGCAGTTTCACATAAATTACATTTTCAATTCAGTATATTACTTTCCATGTTATTTTCAGAATAGACAGCTTGAATAATTTGTATTAAATCCTGCTCACCTGTTTTTGCTGGGTGCGTAGTTTTTGACAGTTGTGGAGATCATTTTCCAGTTTCATAATCTGCTGTCCCAGTTTAGCTGTCTCCGTCTGGTGTTTTTGTAAATCAGATGCCTTGTCAAGTTGCAGGCTTTGAGCAAACTTCTCCAAGTATGTTATCTCTTTAGGTAAGGTTTAAATTAAAAATGTTACTGTGTGTTATGTAAGAGTTTAGTGGCAATTAAACTCTTTGTAATACCCATTTACAAACTGGCAGTTGAGAAAGGATGTAGAAGTAGTTTTGAAATTAACATTCTAATATATGACCATAAGATATAGGTGCAGAATGAAGGAATTAGGCCATGTGGCCCATCAAGTCTGATCTACCATTTTATCATGGCTGATCCAGTTCCCTCTCAGCTTCAACCTCCTGCTTTATTCCCGTAACCCTTCATGCTTTGACTAATGAAGAACCTATCAACCTCCGCCTTAAATATACCCAATGACTTGTGTTCCAAAACCACCTGTGGTGATGAATTCCACAGTTTCATGATTCTCTGGCTAAAGAAATTCCTCCTCTTCTCCGTTCTCAATAGAGCTGAATTCCATGCAAATAAGGAACATTCCAATATATCTCTGAGTGTGGGAGGTCATTTGCTGCTTGACTTTTTATGGTGTCTTTGATGGTCTGGAGTCAATGTTGAGGAATTGATGGGTTTTTCATCCTCATCTCTATGCCAATGTCACCCCTTCTGTTAGGTTGCTTCTGTCACAAGGATCAGATGCGTCCGGAGGCTGTTATGGATGAGAAGCCTTGCAGGTTGTCTGTAAGGAACAATTCTGAAAGTACTACTATGCCTGCACAGTCTGTGGGAACGATTTCCCAAATTAGGTTCCAGTTGTTATCATATTTCACTCTAGAAAAAAGAAATGACTTACACTTGCATAATAATAAAAAAGTGTACAAATGAATTTATGGATTTTGTTTTCCATCCAATTCTTATGTCTTCTGGCTCAACAGATTTCCTGGCCAGAGGTAGACAAAGACATGGAATTACTCACCAGGAACATGGGAATGCATCACCCTTTCCTGCACCATCCCTCATTGTCCACATGAACAATTTCCATGAAGGCAGACAAATAATGTAGATATAAATCAGACAAAAGGCAGGTACACATCTTTTCTTTCTGGGGCCAGAAGGACTAGTAATAGCCAGCCTTTCTTAAATTCTCAAAAACTCCCTGGACGCCAAAGCAGTCATTTACTAGTAGGCAGCCAAGCACCAAAATGGTTCTCATCTATTGGCAGTTGTGCATTCGCTCCACGTGTATTCTGTCCAAGAAGTCAGTCAGAAATGCTTAGATAAAGTTCAATGTTTAAAATCACTGACATACTGAGCAGTTTCCCTGAATCATAGTTCATCCCACTTTATCTTACACATAATTCTCTTTATTAGATTAACAAATGGTAAATTTATGAGAAATTAAAATATTATCAATGATATATTTCATCCCTAGATTGACAAAGAATATGTTTATATTACCATTATCCTTTTGTTCGGTTACAGAAGTTAACTGCAGGTTCATTTTATGCACTATTTCTTGGTATTTTTTGATTTCCTGAAAATATTCAGAGTTCTGAGTATTGGCTTGGGCAAAATCCTGGAAGTACAAATTTTAAAAAAGAAAAAAATGATTTGATTAGCAAAAGTAAGCTCCCACTTTCACTCAACCACAGCAGCTGAACAAAAGCAATGTGGAAGATTTAGTTAAAAGATTTTAATTTCACTCTTCCTGCATCACTAAAGTTAGTGGAGTTAATAGTATTGTTTCCAATAAATGCTGATTTGCACACACACCTCGCTTATTGTAGACTCATCATAACTTATCTCCAACTAAGCCGGCAGTAGACTTGGATTTCTACTTTCTGCCCACGGCAATCAGGTACAATGGGTACTATAATTCCCCTTTTCTTTTTAAATGGACATTATTAGCATTCAATGAAACAAAATTATGAGTCTTTAATAGATCAGGGAAATTGATTCATCTATTAAACAAAAGTTTTCCTTTATTTTTGATGACTGATTTGCTTTTTTTTAAATAATTACAGGAATCAGAGAAAACAAAACAATATCAACATGGAAGTGTTCAGAGTTCCAGGTAACGGCTTGTGCAAAATCCTGGAAGAACACATTTTAAAAGCAAGGAATGATTTGATAGCAATAGTCTGTCTTCACTTTCACTCAAATAACAGTAAAGGAATGTCAGCTGAGTTAACAACTCCATAAACTAAATTGTTACTATTGCCTGATAAATTAGCTTAGCTTGTGATTCCTGGTCTTTTTTGCCTCACTGCATGTAGCTTGCGTGAACAGTTTCCAAGCTTTGAAAGTGCTGTTCATAATAAATATGACGTTATGCTACATAATTTAAATAACATTGGTCACATTTATTGTCGTTACATGACTGGAGTTCAAAGTCTGGAGAAACACAGCTAAACATTGCTGGTATCTCAGTATATTAAAGTAACCAGGTGATAATGAGCAATACTCATTGAAATAATAAAACATTTATCATCCTTAACTTACAAGTATAAAAATTTTACATGTTCAATAAGGTAGGGAAGAAATGTTTATTTCACCAGATGGTGTGCAGTTAATGATCTATGCAAGACTATTTATTTTAATTGATAATATTCCATCTCTGTAAGATATGAGCTTGAAGCCTTTTAAATTGAGTATCCCATTTTGGTATGCAATGAACAACAACCTTCTTCAGAGTGAGAATCTGGTTTATTATCAATGGCATTTGACTTGAAATTTGGTAACTTAGCAGTAGCAGTACAATGCAATAGAAGAAAAAAAACAAAATAGTAATAATTATAATAAATAACAAAATCAATTACAGTATATGTATATTGAATAGATTAAAAATTGTGCAAAAACAGAAATACTATATATTAAAAAAGTGAGGTAGTGTCCAAGTGTCCATTTAGCAATCGGATGGCAGAGGGGAAGAAGCTGTTCCTGAATCGCTGAGTGTGTGCCTTCAGGCTTCTGTACCTCCTACCTGATGGCAACAGTGAAAAAAGGGCATGCCCTGGGTGCTGAAGGTCCTTAAGAATGGACGCTGCCTTTCTGAGACACTGCTCCTTGAAGAGGTCCTGGGTACTTTGTAGGCTAGTACCCAAGATGGAGCTGACTAAATTTACAATCCTCTGCAGCTTCTGGAATATGTTGGCATAAACTGCTCTGTAATATTTTGATATTCCATCATATTAAGAATTTTGGATACCCAAGAATATTTACATTATATAGCAGCATATGAAGTGAGTTCAACTAATGATGTAAATAGCTTCATGATACTTGTCGGCAGAGGGCTGCAAGTGATTACTAATTGCTTGAAGAAAGAAAAACTTTCCTGCTTCACTCCTTTTTCCAAAATCTTTAATCTGTCCCTTAGTTTTTGCACCATTAACCAAATGGGAATATCTTCCTCTCCCTATCTTTACTAAGTCTGCCATGATTTGTTATTTCTCTATTAAATCTCCTCTCAATTTCCATAAGACCATAAGAGATAGGTGTAGAATTTGGCCATTTGGCCCTCGAGTCTGCTTTGCCATTTAATCATGACTCATCCTTTTTTTCCCCCCTCCTCAGCCCCAATCCCTGGCCTTCTCCCCGTAACATCTGATGGTGTGTCCAGTCAAGAAGCTATCAAGCTCTCCCTTACATCCACCCAGCGATGTGTTAACTTCGTTATTTTGTTAACTTGTTAACTTAGCAGCTGCTTGTGATAATAAACAAATTTTACCACCCTTTGGCTAAAGAAGATTCTCCGCATCTATGTTTTAAACAGACAACCTTCCATCCTGAGTCTGTGCCCTCTTGTCCTGGACTCCCCCACCATGGGAAACATCCTTTCCACACCTTTGACTTTCATTACTCGTATAAAAACAAGCCCAGCTTCTCCAACTCATCTGTCTGGTTAAAATCCCTCATTCCATGAACCATTGTGGTAAATTCCTCTATATTCTCCCAAGTACCTCCTCATTGTCCTGAAGGGTGTGTCTAGGAGTGGAGTAATTGCATCCTAGTGAAAGGTTTGATAAACTTATAATGACTTCACTTCTTTTGTGCTCACCTCAGTTTATGAAATCCCAATGTCTCATACATCTTAACTACTTTCTCAAAATGTCCTTAATAGATTTATGCACACAAATCTCCAGAACACTCTATTCCGGGACTTTATTTTTGGAACTGTTGTTGAGTATGCCTGGACAGTACACAAAGCTAATCGGAAGCAATGTCACATGTTTCTTCATAGGTCTTAGCAGAAAATGATTCCATGTTCCTTAGAGTTTGGGACGTAGGTATGCAAGACTGGAAATCCATGACCAAGTGCTGTAAATCATGTTATAAGGGCATCAGAGATTCACAACAGAAATGAAATCACATTGTCTTCTATTTTTAAAAAAGGGAACCATACATATCTGGTGATATTTGTAAAATATAATGACCATATGACCATGAGACATCAGAGCAGAGCTAGGCCACTTGGTACATCAATTCTGTTCTGCCATTCCATCATGGCTGAATTCGAAGTTCAAAGCTCAAAGTAAATTTATTATCAAAGTACATATATGTCGCCATATACAATCTTGAGATTCAATTTCTTGCGGGCATACACAGTAATTCCAAGAAACATAACATAATCAGTGAAAGACTGCATTGAACAGGACGGAGAAGTGCCTAAAATGAAAAAGACAACAAACTGTGCAAATACGAAAGTAAAATAAATAATTATAATAATAAGTAAATAAGCAATAAATATTAAGAAAGTGAGATGAAGAGTCCTTCAGAATCAGAATCAGAATCAGGTTTATTATCACTGGCTTGTGATGTGAAATTTGTTAATTTAGCAGCAGCAGTTCGATGCAATACATAATCTAGCAGAAGAAAAAGAATAATAAATAAAATAAAAAAATAAATAAACAAGTAAATCAATTATGTATATTGAATAGATTTAAAAAATGTGCAAAAACAGAAATATTGTATATTAAAAAAGTGAGGTATTGTCCAAAGATTCAATGTCCACTTAGGAATCGGATGGCTGAGGGGAAAAAAGCTGTTCCTGAATTGCTGAATGTGTGGCTTCAGGCTTCTGTACCTCCTACTTGATGGAGTGAGAAAAGGACATGCCCTGCATGCTGGAGGTCCTTAATAATGGACACTGCCTTTCTGAGACACCGCTCCCTAAAGATGTCCTGGGTACTTTGTAGGCTAGTACCCAAGATGGAGTTGACTAGATTTACAACCTTCTGCAGCTTCTTTCGATCCTGTGCTGTAGCCCAGGAGTCTTTGAGTGTATTTGTTGACATACCAAATCTCTTCAAACTCCTAATGAAGAATAGCTACTGTCTTGCCTTCTTTATAACTGCATCGATATGTTGGGACCAGGTAAGATTCTCAGAGATCTTGACACCCAGGAAGCTGAAACTGCTCATTCTCTCCACTTCTGATCCCTCTATGAGGATTGACATGTGTTCTTTCATTTTACCCTTCCTGAAGTACACAATCAGCTATTTCATCTTACTGATGTTGAGTGCCAGGTTGTTGCTACGGCACCACTCCACTGGTTGGCATATCTCACTCCTGTACACCCTCATGTCACCACCTGAGATTCTACCAACAATGGTTGTATCATCAGCAAATTTATAGATGGTACTTGAGCTATGCCTAGCCACACAGTCATGTGTATATAGAGAGTAGAGCAGTGGGCTAAGCACACACCCCTGAGGTGCGTCAGTGTTGATCGTCAGTGAGGACAATATGTTATCACCAATCTGCACAAATTGTGGTCTTCCAGTTAGGAAGTCGAGGATCCAATTGCAGAGGGAGGTACAGAGGCTCAGGTTCTGCAACTTCTCAATCAGGATTGTGGGAATGATGGTATTAAATGCTGAGTTATGGTCGATGAACAGCATCCTGATGTAGGCGTTTGTGTTGTCCAGGTGGTCTGAAGCCTTGTGGAGAGCCATTGAGATCACGTCTGCCATTGACCTATTGTGACAATAGGTACATTGCAATGGGTCCAGGTCCTTGCTGAGGCAGGAGTTCAGTCTAGTCATGACCAACCTCTCAAAGCATTTCATCACTGTCGATGTGAGTGCTACCGGGCAATAGTCATTAAGGCAGCTCACATTATTCTTCTTAGGCACTGGTATAATTGTTGCCTTTTTGAAGCAAGTGGGAACTTCCGCCCATAGCAGTGAGAGGTTGAAAATGTCCTTGAATACTCCCGCTGGTTGGTTGGTGAAGCGAACCTTCAATAACTCCAGAAGACTGAAGTTGGGTAAAATACTGAAAGGCTTTTATTCACTGTACAATACGACCTCCATGGTGAGTGTCTGCCCCCGGACTGAGGGTGGGGGGGCAAGGCAAAAACACCTTTATACAGGAATCTGTGGGAGGAGCCACAGGGGCAGTCAGCAGAGGGGCGTGTCCAGACAGTTAACCCAGTTACAACATATATATGGTTTACCACAGCTGGCACAAGTTTTCAGAACCTTACCAGGTACTCTATTGGGACCTTCCGCCTTGCAAGGGTTCACTCTCTTTAATGAGAGCCTAACATCGGCCTTTGAGACAGAGATCACAGGGTCATCAGGTGCAGCAGGGATCTTCACCATGAAGTGAGGCTATAGATTGTGGTAACATTTCAGTGATGGGGCGAGTGAAGTTGAATGCAGTTATCCCCACTGGTTCAAGAGCCTGATGGTTGAGGGGTAATAGCATTTCCAGAACCTGGTGGTGAGAGTCTTGAGGCTCCAGAACCTTCTTCCAGCAGTGAGAAGAGAACATGTCCTGGGTGCTTTTATTATCCCTTTCAATTCCATTCTCTTGTCTTCACCCCATAACCTTTGACACTATTACTCATCAAGAACCTATCAACCTCTGCTTTAAGAATACACAATGATTGGCCTCCACAACTGTCTATGGCAATAAATTCCACAGATTCACCACTCTTTGGCTAAATAATTTCCTCATCATCTCTGTTCTAAAGAGATGTCCTTGTATTCCCCCCTATAGGAAGTAACCTCTCTGTGTCTGGGTCTTTGAACATTTGGTAGGTTCCAATAAGATCCTCCCTCGTTCTTCTAAACGCTAGTGACTACAGGCGCAGTGCTATCAAACACTCCTCATACAGAAACATTTTCATTCCCGTGTTCATTCTCCTGAACCTCCCCAGAACCCTCTCCAATGCCAACACATCCTTTCTTAGATAAGGGGGCCAGGACTGCTTCCAAGTGCAGCCTGACCAATGCCTTATAAAACCGCAACATTATATCCTTGCTTTTGTATTCTAGATCTCTTGAAATGAATGCTAACGTTGCATTTGCCTTCCTTACCACTGACTCAACCTTTAGGGAATCCAGCACACATTCTCCCAAGTCCCTTTTCACCTCTGATATCTGAAATTTCTCCCCATTAATAAAATAGTCTTCGCCTTTATGACCATAGTACATGACCATACAATTCCCTACACTATATTCTACCTGCCACTTCTTTGCCCATTCTCCTCATCTGTGAGTCCTTCTGCAGACTCCCTGGTTACTCAACACTACCTGCCCCTCCACCTATCTTTGTATGGCGTCATTGACATATAACATGCTTAGAGTGCTTCGAGAAACTCCATAGATGAGTTTAATTACACGACGAAACGCTTGCCTATGCAGCTTCCCTTACAGTGTTCTGTCAAAGTCTCCACTCTGAAATGTTGACTACGTTTCCCTTCCCACAGATGCAGCCTGATCAAGTACAGATACAGTACTTCGAGTATTTTCTGTTTTTGTTTCCATTTCCATTATAAATTTATTTTGCTTACTTGTTTCTTTTAGAAATATATATATATATAAATAATTGGCAATAATTAGATCAAGGTCTTACTTCCTGCTAGAGTTGCTCTGATCATTCTAAAAGGTAATACTGTATTCCTTGGACCACTACTGTCTATCACATTGGTGTTCCCACATTGATGGGAGGAGGGGAATTTCAGAGAAGTTAGAATGGAATGCAATTTAGGCTGGTCCATCAAAGGGAAGGTCTGCTTTCTATTCTATCTGATTGATAAGATGAGCCTTGGAAAGTAGCTACACTCCACTGTGAACTATTCTGTTCAGAGTAGTGCCAGTTTTCTGTAGAGTGCTTTTGCACTAGATCTGTCCTGGCCTCGGTGAGTACGCTTCTTATAGGTATTAAAGCTGGGAGAGGGGTGCTCAGCTATCCGGGGGTGGGAGGTAGTAGTTGCATAAGATCCGGTGTCTACCCTAGCTTTCCAGTCTTGGTTTTTCTACAGTTCTATCAATTTTCTTTGTGATGATCCCCACCAACTCTTTGTTAGTGTGGAACGTAATTGAAATGTTATGATGTTAAGATCAAATTAAGAAATTTGGAGAGCCTTTTATTATCGATGATAATGAATACATACAACCCACCACACTTTTGAGGGGCAGAAACATAGAGAGCTGGCAGATTTAGGAAAAGGCTTAATGTATGTACGGGAGGATGAAGGGAGTAGAAAACCAACGGGACAGGATGGGAAAAGGCCCATGTGCAGAACAGATCCTCTGAGCCAAATTGATCATTTCTTTGTTGTAAATTCTATGTAATTTTAAGTAATTTCAGTTTAATATATTGAGTTTTAATCTCTGAATCATAATCAGGTTTATTGTCACTGACATAAGTTGCAAAATTTGCCATTTTGTAGCATGTTGCAGGCATTACAGATTACAATAAAAGTTTGTAATTTGTACAGAAAGAATAATAGAAAGTAATAGAAGCTTGTAAAATTGGTTGGCTCCATCATGGGTTCCAGCCTCCGTAATATTCAAGACACCTTCAAAGAGAGACGCCTTAGGAAGGCGGCATACATTATTGAAGGGTCCCCGCCACCCAAGCCATACCTTCTTCACATTCTTACTGTCAGGAAGGAGGTACAGAACATCCAGGATGTACCTTCTTCACATTCCTACTGTCAGGAAGGAGGTACAGAACATCCAGGATGTACCTTCTTCACATTCCTACTGTCAGGAAGGAGGTACAGAACATCCAGGATGTACCTTCTTCACATTCCTACTGTCAGGAAGGAGGTACAGAACATCCAGGATGTACCTTCTTCACATTCCTACTGTCAGGAAGGAGGTACAGAAGCTGGAAGGCACACACTCAGTGATTTAGGAACAGCTTCTTCTCCTTTGCCATTCGATTTTTAAATGGACACTGAACCCATGAACATTACCTCACTACTTTATTATTTCTGTTATTTTGTACTATTTACTTAAACTTAACTATTTAATAGACATATATATACTTAAAGTAACTCAGTTTTTTCTCTATATTTATTTATCATGTATTTCATTGTACCACTGCAATAAAATTCACAAATGTCATAACATATGCCGATGATATTAAATCTGATTCTGATTCTGAAAAAATAGAAAAGCAATGCAAAAGAGCTATAGTGAGGTATTAGTCATGAATTTATGGAGCGTTTGAAAATCTGATGGCGGAGGGGACGAAACTGTTACTAAAATATTGAGTGTGGGTCTTCAGGCTAGTAGCATTGAGCAGAGGGCATGTCCTGGATGCTGAGGGCCCTTCAAAATGGAAGCTTCCTTCTTGAGGCACCACCTCGAAGTTGTCCTTGATAATGGGAAGGCTTGTGCATATTTCTTAGTTAATGTGATATTAAAGTAATAGGTTGCTTCAGATTGCGCCCCATAGTTCTCAAAGCTACTGATGGCTTGCATTTCGAGAACAAGATTCAAAACATGTTATTCTGCAGTAAATGAGGATAAGGAACAAAATGGCGTACCTTCTTTAGTTGTTCAAGATGAGCAGATTGGAAATTGTACTCCGTATCAGCATGACTGTGTGTGGCTTTGTAGGAAGCAAAATCTGCTTGGAGTTTTACTACATTTTCTTCCCAAACGGTAGCCTAAAAAACAAAAAAAAGCACCTTTAGTTTTGAAGGACAGTAGAAGCATTAAATAAAAGGAGAACTACAGGAACTACTCAATAGTTCAGGCAGGGTCTTTCATTAAGACCTGAAGCATGAACTCTCATTTTCTTTTCCCTAATGGACGCTACTGCACCTACTGATTATTTGCAGCTTTTTGTGTCTTCCTCTCAGATGTCCACATTAACCCACCAAGTTTGCAATGGAATAAAAAAAATCAGAAATATTCAACAGAATTGGCATCACCCACAGATTCAGATTCATCTACACATGTACATAAAAACATAGAGTGAAATTTTTCATTTGCAAACAACCAACACACCCAATGATGTGCTGAAGGGCAGCCCGCAAGTGTTGCCATCGGTGCCAACATAGCATGCCCACAATGTTGAACACAACAACGCAAGCAGCAGCAACAACAATGACAGCAGCACAAAACAAGACAACACCACCATATTAAGTCCCTTTCCTACCCTTTCATCCCCTCACACACACACGCCTACAATCCCAGGACAGGCCGCCTTGTGGCCTCTGTTCCTTACACAAAAACAGAGTTAATGTTCAACTTAAAGTCTAAACTGAGAAAAATTAGAAACAAGTTTAATAATTATAGAGAAGAGAACAGGGTAGAGAGGCTAAACAGAAATACCTATGATAAGTTGGAGACCAGGAGAGACTGAATGATGATGGTATAGGTTGAAAGAAGATGGTAAAGGATAATGTATAATAATAAGTGTTTGAGAGAGGTATAAATATAGGGAAACAAATGAAACCCAGATTTAACAGAAGGAGAGAGGGGAAAAAAACATCTGAATGCTGGGAATGTGAGCTATAGAAGTAGAATAGAGGATTATCTGAAATTGTTGAACTCCTGTATGCATAGTCAAAGATGAGCTGCTTCTCTTTATTTCCCGCATCCTTTCCCTTTATTGCTGTTTTTGTTTCATTTCTTACTGTTCCATGCTCTGATGAAAGGCCCTCTTTCTGAAATATTAATTATGTTTCTTTCTCCACACATGTTCCCTGAGCTGCTGAGTAATTCCAGCATTCGTTGCTTCTATTTTAGTTTTTCACCACTTGCAGAACTTTGTTTTTAAATTTGGCAGTGGAAACCTTTCTAGAAAGTGTATCGTAGTTTACATATGTGCTCTAAGAATAAAAAAGAACTCTCTTTGGATGTATTGTGAATATTAACACTGAAATCTCTTCATGGTTCCCTTTTATATTATTGGCACAGTTGTACTATGTTCTAGACTAAATCTATGCTTGATTAATAATATAAGAACGCCAGGAGCACAAATATTCCTCAGAAAAAAGATGACAGAAGTTGCAAAAGTAACTCAAAAAGATGGTGAAGAAAACAATTTTTCAAATTTTTGGTAATTATAAATTAATGACAAATTGATATTTTGTTTACAGCAATGTTCTACCAGACTATGTCTATCACGCCTACCTAAATAAATTATGGTTATCTATTTTGAAAACACTCCAATGTCTGACAAAGGGAGAAGGTGTGAAATCTAGATACGTTGTTAAACAAGTTATGAGATATGGAAATTGTGTTCAGAGGATTAATTTTAGGCAATAGCACTTCAATTTCTGACCTTCCAACAAATTCTGTAGTCATAGGATAATTAAAATATTCATGAGGATTTATGTTTTGATGAATAATTCTGATGAAATGCCATTGATCTGAAATATTAATTCAGTTAATTCCACTGTTGCTTGCTAAGTATTTCCAGCATTTTTGTTTTTATTTCAGATTTCATAGAACATAGAGACGTATAGCACAGGGACCAGCCCTTTAGCCTGTCATGTCTGCATCAACCATGATGCCATTATAAATTAATCACACCTGCCTGCAAGTAGTCCACATCCCCCTATTCCCTGCCTATCATGTCTGTCTAAATGCCTCTAAAATGTTGTCAATACAATATATGTGCTTTTAACATCTCAACTGGCAGTGCATGCTAGGCACCGGCCATTCTCTGTGTAAAAGACTTGCCTCGCAAGACTCCTTTAAACTTTCACTTTTCACTTTAAATCTACGCCCTCTAGTAATTTATTTTTCCATCATGGGAAAAAAGATTCTGATGATAAACCATATCTACACTTCCCAAAATTTTATATACTTCGAAAGGTTGCCCTTCAACTTCTGATGCTCCAGAGAAAACAATTAAGTTTCAGATTACCTCGTCAATTCAGACTACCTGCATATTCATCCAAATCATTAATCTATATTACAAGGCAGTGGTCACTGACCTCCAGACAGGGGGAAAAAAAACACTTCCTAATACTACCCTGTCTTCTAGGACAAATCTAATTTTGATCCAATTTACCAACTCATCACAGATCCTGTATGACTTAACCTTCTGGACCAACCTAACATGAGGGATCTGTTCAAACATTTTAGTAAAGTTCATGTAGACAACATCCACTGCCTCATTCTCATCAATCAGCTTCATTGCTTCCTTGAAAAAATTGATCAAATTTGTGAGATGTCAAGCAACCATGGTGTTATAATTAAATCAACTGAATAAATAATACATGGGACAATTTCAAAACCATATTATAGTGCAATTTATAAGAAAGAACTGTTGCATTTGTCATTTGTGATCCTATGGGCTACTAATCATGGGCAGGATAAACTGAAGTAAAATAAATATGGTTTAGTACAAACACCCAAAGGAGGGTGTGGGAGGATGGAGGAGGAATCATGTAGCTCTAATGAGGGCTTGGGTGGTACAGAAATAAACTAAAACCATCTCAAACTCATTCCAAATGTGTTCTTCTCTACACTTTTATGGAAATGAAAAATTTTGAGTCAGAACAGAAATTTAAATATTTAAAGTCGGCACACTCTGACTTAGCTTCCTTTACAGGTTTAACTATGGCCCAACATCTCAAAAGAGACAGCTTTGTGAGAATAGCCCTTGCAGTTCGGCAGGAGCAGGAACACTACCAGGTCCCTACCTTGCCCCATCTTAGACATTGGGGAAAAGCCTTTGACCTTGGAAAATATCATCGCACCCCTGGTCAAGGATCACATCATTCCCTGTGTATCATGAATGGATTATTGTTGTCTGGGATGGGACACTCGGATCAAGGATTCAGCCCCCATTGCTCCACTCATGATATGGACCAAGTTTCATAGTCTGCTTCAGAGTGACTCAAAGACGAGGCTGCCAGTCAGGATGAGAATTAACCTGAGAACATACCAACAGCAAAAAATATTGTGTGTGTTGCTTTGGATTTCCAGCACCTGCAGATTTCCTTGTGTTTGTGATCCATGATTTTAGTCAGAATTCCTCAGCATGTAAAGCACTATGCAGATTCTGGGATCTACATTTGAAATGTGGGCACGTAATTACACCCATTGATAAGTCTAATTTGGATATCAACTGTAGCATTTGGGCTTGTGAATATTAAATAAGGTGTTTCCCTGTTTACAACAGGGTTCCATAACCTGAATGATTGACAAGATGGAAATGTGGCTCGCCCCACTTCCCGGTAGAGCCACCTGTTGCAAATCCAGCTTGCTAGTCTCACAGACACCTTGTATGTACTGGCCCTGCATCAGCCAGACGTTTCTGAACCGGGTAGTTGGCATTTAATGCCATATTCTGATGAAACTGTAAACAAGCTGGAAGAGTAGAGCAATTCAAGTCCTATGCTGGCAATCGTATCTCACTGAAAAGTGTGGAGTTAACTGGACAGATTTTGTCCATGTGTGCTCTGCTTTGTTCATCTCTCCTTCTAGTAGTTACCAACGCTAAAGCTAAACGGAATTTTTCAACATTCAAAATAGCTGCACTTTATCGGAGAGTGCCGCTTATACTGAATTGAGTCCAATTTTCAATTTTTCTTGCTTTTCAGGAAGCTTAGTTCATCAATGGAACAATGTCCTACCCGTACTGCTGCAGAGTTAGTCCAAAATCAGACTGTTTTGCCTTGATTGTGCTTCTGCAGTTAAGCTTAATTATGCAGTCTTCCAGTTTTGTGTAAAAATCAAAACAGAAAGGTCTTCAATCGTTTAAATGAAATGACAGTTTTTGATTTGGTCATGTTTATTCTATGATAGCTAACAAAAATTTCCTGCTATTTTATAATTTTCAAAACTTGATTAAAAGATGTCAGACTGGATACTAATAAATTATTCAATGGGAAACAACTGGTCAGCACATAAGATATTGCAGGTAGTACAATTATTTCATCCTATTGTAGATTAACCAACCTGAGGTTAGTTTCTTATTTCATAGTACTACTCGCTTTTTGCACGATAGTGTCATTGGTTTGATTAAATGAATCAGTGGACAAGCACAGACTTTACTGGCTCAAGCAATAAACTAAAACATGCTGTATCCAGGTAACCTAAAGCTGTAAATCAAAACTCCTGGCGAGGCTGAAAAATCAATCTTTTTGTGTTACCTCCAGGGCAAACACGATTTATAAATGCAGCATTCAGATAACTTCCAATTTAATGTTAACAAGGTTTTAAAGTCACACCTGTCTTAGAATGCAAACATTTTGCCTCAAAAACATGCAAAGTAATTTTATTGTGAAAACAAGAAAATTCATACCCATGATGATACATGGTGTTCCTGTGATCCACATTTGTCATACCTCTATAACCCAACTATATCCAATATTGTACAATAAACAATAATATACAAAGCTGTGTGCAACATGCTCCTCGTGATCAGAGGGTACAACAGCTGAGGATTATTTCATTAACATGAGAAAGCCTAATAAAATATATACTTCACAAATCACAAGGACATTTTTCCAAATGAATCAGATAAAACAGAGGTTCTGCCACAAATGTGTGCACTCAAAAGATTGTGGAACCTCACTGCATATATTTCAAAAAAATTATGGAGAAATTTCTGGAAACTCTATACAAGTTTCATCTTGTATATTGGGAAGGCAGACTAAAAATGAAGTACTTTCTCTCACCCTGTAAGATCCTTTGTTTAATAAAGCACTGCATTAGTTTAACTTACTGGCTATCCTCCAGTATTTTAAGATGAGATGCTGATAAATAGTGTCTGAAGTGCTGCTTAAGGAAACTATAACATTTAAGTCTAATGTCTGAATATTAAAATAACATGTAGATGCCATCTTAGTTAGATTCTTCGAGAGACACAGATTTCTGTGATTCAAGTGAGATATGTATGCTGTGGATTTAAAAACATGCAAGTCGCTGGATTTCAGGCAGGTAAACTGTCTGAAAAATGGATACAATTTAGGGATGAGTTAATACTCCATCTTGAACTGACAATGTATGATAAACTAGAACTGTCACAAAATAAAAAAAAAATGCTATCATATTTCATTGGCAATAAAGTCACAGAATTGTACTATAACTATATGGCCCTCAAATGAAACCTCAATGAATGCATTAGATACACAATATGCACACTGCAATCAACCTAGAAATGAAATAATCAACTCTTATTGATTCCTTTCTCACAATCAGGAGTAGGAATACTATCTTTATGGAATTCAGCTGAAGGTGGAGTTAAAAAATTCAGATTATAACATTTTTCTCGCTCTTTTCCAGACTTTTGCTATAATTTTCATATTCTTTCATCATACCCTTTGGTTCTATATTTGTTATAAAAAACTTTCTTTATCATTGACCCATCATCCTATTTTTATTTTAATATCTCTCATCCAATGGCAAATCTTCCCTTTGATTATTTCCTCCGATCCTCTGCTTCCCTGCTTCTGCAATTGGATAAAACCTGTAACATTTCTGAATATTTCCAGTTCTGGTCCAGTTCATTGATTAGACACAGTAGAGTTTTCATTTTTTTTGCAATGCTATCTGGCTTGTGAGTATTTCCAGCATTCCTGTTTTAATGACTCTAAATCTGATTACAATTGATTGCTCTAGGACATAAATTACAAATGTTAAAACACAAGCTGATATTAAATCACATCAAAGATAATAGCCAATAAAACAAAATTATCAATCTCAGCTGCCACAAAACAGAAGGTAAATATTTTGTGGGGTGCAAAATATGACAGTAATCTCATACAAATCCCCAACAGTTCCTTTAGTCTACTGTTATTATAGAAAATATCCATGAAGAGAAACATTCCAGGCAATCACTCAGCTAACAGAAACTCAAATCAATACTACCTTTCTGTCCAAGCGATTCAGTGTAACTAATGGAAGCCTTGTACCTTGATGACATATTTGCAAATTGAATTGTCATATAATATTTGCTTTGAAATCAATATGAAAACCCAAGATAACATAAAAAATTCCAATTTCACAGAAGCTTCATTTTTAATGGGTCATTGGTTTAGCTGTTGATTGAACATCTGATCTTTACCTTTCGGATTTAATTCGGAGTTGCTTAAGGTTGAAAAAACGATCCTTGCTTCCTAATTAAGGTTCATTAGATTAGCCCATACAATACTGCATGTCTCCAGGGATTTGAGTATTTTCAAGTTTGATGATGTTTTTGTGTATGGTTTTATTATGTTGCGTATATTCAGTGGCCACTTTATTAGGTACAGGAGATAGGTAATAAAGTGGCCACTGAGTGTATGTTCATGGTTTGCTGCTGCTATAGCCCATCCACTTCAAGGTTTGACATGTTATGCGTTCAGAATTGCTCTGCTGCACACTGCAGTTGTATTGATGGGTTATTTGAATTACTGTCGCCTTCTTGTCAGCTTGAACCAGTCTGCCTATTCTCCTCTGACTTCTTTCATTAACAAGGTGCTTTTGACCACAGAACTGCCGCCTACTGAATGTTTTTTTTTTGTTTTTTGCATCATTCTCTATGAACCCTAGAGACTGTTGTGCATGAAAATCTCAGGAGATCAGCAGTTTCTGAGATACTTAAACAACCCTATTTGGCACCAACAGTCATTCTGCAGTAATAGTCACTTAGAACATATTTCTTTCACATTCTGAAGTTTAGTCTGAACAACAGTTGAACCTCTTGACTATGTCTCCATGCTTTTGTGCATTTTCTGATTAAATATTTGCATTAATGTACAGATGTACTTAACAAAGTGGCCACTGAAGGTAGTTTTGACAGGTCCTTAAATAGTGTTTTCTTTTATCAATAAGCACTGACATTTTAGGAAATCGTTATTCGAAAATGGATTGATCATATATTGTCTTTAAAACTATTCTTCAGTTGTGTATCATCTTTAAATCTATACCTTAGTTATTTCCCATGTTAGCTCCTTAGTAATGCAACATTGAGGCACCTAAACAATAGAAATAGTCAATCTACGTGAACATCAGAGTGAATGGATTTGAGTGACAAAGGTTTCATGTTATGTATTTCAAAAATGTCTATTTGAGCGCTTATCAACAGACTGTCATTATGGTTTGTAATAATGAATAATTTCAAAGATATTTCAGGCCAGTAGATGAACAGAGAATATGAATTTTGAAGTCAGATAGCTGTAGGCTGTACAACAACAATGGCTGAGTTTTCTTGGATGTCAGTTCAAAAGGGTTAGTTAAGGGATCATGTTCAGGGAAAAAGGCTGTGCAGATCAATTTAAATAGTTGAACTTGTTTTGGAAAAACATGCTATCGTAAACCCTGACAACTTTCTTTCTACCTGATAGAACCAAACAAGGCATATTGTGCAGCACTATCATCAAGCTAAAGTGGATAAATTCAAAACAGATCTGGGAGCTCAAAAGAGATAGCCAAAAGGCAACCCATTCATCGTAACAGGCACTTCCTATCCCATCTGTCGAAGACACTGGTTCTCACATTGGCCTCATCAGTCACCTCAGAACCCAGAGAACCAGACAGGAAGCAATTTATCCTCAATACCAAAATCCCACCCAGAAGAAAAGGGTTACCAATATAACCTGTGATCACCATAGATCAGTTTGTATCACACTGTACATTTTGTATCAACCTAAGGGATAAAATCCATGCGATGCTTAAAAATCGCCCTTGAAGATTATGGAATTGAAAAACTTACTGATTTAATCAATGACATTTATGAGACTGGAAGAATACCAGAAGAGATGAAAAAATAAGTACTTATCACTCTTCCTAAGAAACCTGGAGCAATAGAATGTGAATTACATAGGACCATAAGTTTAATGAGTCATATCACCAAGATAGTTCTAAGAATTTTGATGACAAGAGCTAAAAGTAAGGTACAAACTGAAATAGGCAAAGAACAATGTGGATTTGTGAAAGACAAAGGTACAAGAAATGCAATATTGATGTTAAGGATACTATCAGAGCGAGTTATTCAAGTGCAAAAAGATTTGTTTGTTTTATCAACCACACAAAAGCATTTGATAAAGTGAAGCACAATAAGTAATTTGAAATATTATAGAAAACTCTAGATCTAGATTCGAAAGACCTCCGCCTAATCAGAAATCTGTACTGAGAACAAACTGCCGCTGTAAGAATAGATGGAGAAGTAAATCAGTTTATGAAAATCAAGAGAGGTGTTAGACAAGGTTTTCTCCCCCGATTTATTTAATGTGTACAGTGAAACAATATTACAAAAAATAAGAGACATCTTGGGAATCAAAGTTGGTGGTGAAAACATCAACATTTTCAGATATGCAGATGTCACTGTGTTAATTGCAACAACGGAGGAAAAACTACAAACCTTAATTGATATAATTGTTGAAGAAAGTGCAAAAATGGGTCTATCCATCAATTGCAAAAAGAGAGAATGTATGGTGATATCCAAAAAAGAAGGAGAAACCTATCTGCAGGCTGAGAATAAATGGGGAAGACGTAAAACAAGTACAGAATTTTTGCTGCTTAGGAAGCTGGGTGACATCAGATGGCAGGTGCGACTTGGACATCAAAAGAAGAATAGGGATGGCAATAGACACCTTTACGAGAATGAAGAGTATACTAAACTAGGCATGACAACCCGCCTCGGAGTACTGAAATGTTACGTTTATCCAGTTATGTTATATGGCTCAGAATGTTGGACAATATCTACAAACATAGTAACATGAGGAAACGAATTGTAGCAGCAGAGATGTGGTTTTTGAGGAGGGTGCAAAGAATATCATGGACGAAACGAATAGCTAATGAGGATGTCATGAACAGAGCAAACACAAAAAGAGAAATAACGTATGAGATCATGAAAAGGCAATGTAACTTCATCGGACATGTGATTAGGAAAGAGGAGTTAGAATGCACGGTAATTATGGGAAAGATTGAAGGGAAGAAAGCAAGAGGAAGACAAAGACAAATGATGATGGAGGCAGCAGCCAGAGAACTGGAAATGAATACCAATGAATTGATCCATTTGACCCCAGCATCTTCAGAGTATTTTGTGTTTACGACCCGAAACAGGAATGTGTGGGCCATGACAGTCAAAGGTCAAACTGGGCATGGCACCTGATGATGATGATGAAAATGAAGCACCAATCTTGTGATTTTACAGGATAATATGCCTGTTAAATAGCAAATAGCTTGCCATAGATTACGCAATTAATTAACTATACTTTTAGCCTTCTTGCATTCTAGAAGGAGGAAGCACCATGCAAGTCCACACTTTAAGAATAACTGGTAAAGCTGAAATATTTTCAGCCTTCTTTAACTAGATGTGCAAAGTAAACAACGTATCTTAGATTCCTTAATTATAAATTATTGGGAACAACTTCCCTTTGGAGTTAACCATTAATAAAGGGAATAGCTGGGGTCAGGTGAAACTAAAGAAAGAATCTCAATACATTCTCTATGTCACATCATCTGCAATTTCTAACTTTTGTGTGCAAATGTATAAAGTCCTATTGCTGGCAATTAGATGAAAGAATTTGAGGTAAAATAACAGAAACTTAGTCATTTTTTATAAAGCTTTGAGTGGGAACAGACAAAGACAGGAAAGGGGTGGGGGTGTGAGAGAGAAATACTGAATGCAGGGATTATCAGAGACTTTCTCATTATGCTTTGAAGATTGTCATAGTTTAACATTTTCAACATTTTTAACATAAGCATTTTGAAACAGACTTTAATGAAGCTTGTAAAATTGATTCGGTAATACTTTCAAGCTTAGAAAATTGCACTAAATATTTACAATTTAATGTAAGCTGTTGAATTAATGTTTCTAACTTAATTAAATCAATAATCCTTTTAGAAAGTAGGTAGAAGGGAGATGTTCACCCCCCCCCCGCCAGGTTCACCTATCTCCTACTGCCTTGTACTTCTTCCTCCCTTCCCCCCACCTTCTTACTCTGACTTCTTATCCCTTTTTTCCGGTCCTGATGAAGGGTCTTGGCCTGAAGCATCGACTGAAAATTTCAGTGCGGCCCCAAGACAAAATCATCATTAGCATCTTGCAGTAGCACTAATCTAATGTATCCATTTGGGACCAATGATGTTCATAAAAGGATACTTTCTCATACTTACTTACCTAGTTACTTGATTGGGTAACTGCAACAAAACTTTTCAAACCCATAATCACTAACACTAAAGGACAAAGAAAGCAGGATCACGAAACACCATGACCTGCAGATTCACCATTTTGATTGGGAAATATACTGCATTCTTGCTTGGGGTAAGTCCTGGGATCCGACCTAAACCTGTGCTACCACATTGTGAGAATACCTTTTACAAAGAGATTGCAGAAATACAAGCTCTTCCTAAGGACAAGTAAGGACAGGCAATAATTGTCAAAGGCACTCAAATCTCAAGCAATTGGTATATTTAAAATAATTAAAATAATGGCATTAATAAATTACATTAAAGAGCTGGAGGAAATTGGAAATTCAGGCAGCGTCTATGGCGGGGAATAAACAGTTGACTTTTCAGGCGAAGATTGCTTGTTTCTCTTCAAAGATGCTGCCTGATTTGTGGAATACCTCCGGCAGTTTGTGTATTTTCCTCAGATTTCCCTCATGTGCTATCTGTCCATCACAGCTTTACACATAGTCACAGGAAATACAAGTATATATTGACATCAGCTCAATGTGTGTATTTTAGACCTAACTTCTGGACTACGAACGGTTAGACACCTTCAAAGATCTTCCAGTGATGGTATCCTTGGCCAGTTCAAAAATGAACTGACTACTCTACATGAAAGCATCAGCATTTGCCAAGTGCTCCAGCTGAGTAACACCACAAGCTCAAGTCATCCATCAGCAATATTGCAGTGTACACTATTCAATTTTTAAGATTATTTGATATCCAGAGTTCTTATTTAAGAATAGCAAGTTTGTCAGGATGTACAATAACAACTTAGAAAATGACTTCCTCATTGAGACCCCTGAGGACTAAAAACATGAGAAGAATGAACAATTGACTTATGTGTGGGAGAATCCACTGGCAGCTGCAAGAAATATCTGTGCTTCTTGATACATGACTCTTTTTCCTGACTAGTTTTCCTTGCCACTGAATAAGCAATCTTGTTTACAACTTCTCTCTTCCTATCATAAATATGCCAGCAGTTAAAGATTTGTGGAAATCTAATTTCACAGTTCTGTAAATACCATCTCATCAGAAATACTTCCAAACCATGATAAGAATAATACTTCTACAGACACCCTCCATGACTTAATTCACACCAAAATCACTTCAAAGCAAAATCGTGCAACGTGTGAAACAAGTGACTGAATTGATCCAGTCAATCAGGCACACCAAGTTAAAATTATCTGTTATGTATTTTCTTACCTATTTCCTTTCATCATCATTCCTGTCCATGTAGCCAATGAATGAGCAAACTCAAACTTGGTGTTCTGCCTAAGATCTTGTTTGGTAGCAAGAGTATGTGTTGATGTACTGTTACTTGTTGATTCTGGCACATGATAATTTTGCAGATATAATAGTAATTGATTTCTCATACTTACACAAATATGAAAAAAATTAAGCTTTTGTTTTATAATTGTCTAATACGCGTTTGACATTTCCTGTCACTTGGTCTACTGCATCGGACTAAAAATTTTCTTTGCTTTCATAACCTTTTTAGCACACTTAACAGAATGTTTATTAAAATGAAAAGTTTCAATTTGCATATATTCAACCATTATTAATTGTTTGCTTGTAGAAGCTGCAGATTACTCACCCACCAGAAAATTATAACAACTCACTGCAATACAATGCTATTTACATCAAATTAACTATTTTAGTTTTTCTTTACTGGTACTATACATCCATCAGATTTTAAAGTTTTTCTCTGATTCTGATTGAGTGAATAATTTGGGTTGATATTTACAATATAAAGAATAGAGATGATGCAAACTATCTCCAAAAAGGTCTTAAATAGTTCCATCAAAAAAGTGATAACGCGTGAAAAAAAATTTATTCGAAAGAACGGAGTCTGAAATCACCATAAAGACTGGAAATTCATTTGCATAACACAAGGTTGTTCAAATTTATCCAATTAAAAGTCACTCTTTTTTAAAAGGGAGAAACACAACAATTTTTTCAGGTTATTTTTCTTACCCAGAAAAATTGACGGAAATTTCCTGTGTCAGTCTTGTAAACACTACATATTTCTGCACCAAAGCTTTGTGGGATAACATCATTCTCCATGCATCCCCCTTTTGGAGCATTGCAGTAGATATTGGACCATTATATCCTGAGCATAAAATGGTCTGATATTCACAGTGTCAGGGCCTGCAAGTTGGTAACTTAAAAACTGACCACATTAATGTGTCTCTGCATTTAAACAGCCCTCCTTCCAATCTCTAGGCTCCAGAGTACACAACCTCAAGACTCAACAATCCCTCTGAACCTCCACACATCTGACTCTTAGCCTCAGATTCTTCACCATTTGTAATCAATAACCCTTCTTCCACTGTATACACTTATCTAAACTCCTACTATCGTGAGTCTTGGTCGCAACTGAAATTTGGTGCTTTTGGGGACATATGTCTGAATCAGAATCAGATTCACTATCACTGACATATGTAGTAAAATCTGTTTTGTAGCAGTGGTATAGCGCAATATACTTATTATATGTTACAATATACAACATAGAAAAATCTATAAATAGCGCAAAAATAGAGCAAAGTAATGAGGTAGTGGTCATGGACTGTTCAGAAATCTAATGACAGAGGGGAATGAGGTGTTCCTGAAACAATGAGTGTGTGTCTTCAGGCTCCTGTACCTCCTTGCTGTTGCTGGCAGAGTAGTGACGGAGCTAGTAGACTTGCTGCATCACAGCTCCTGATATTGATCCTGAGCTCTTGTTCTGACTGTGCAATGTTTTCACATTCTCCCCATGATTGTGTGGGTTTCCTCCGTGTGATTTGGTTTCTACCCACGTCCCAAACAAGTGTGGATTAGGTAAATTATTGGCCACTGTATCTACATTAGGGTGTGGATGAGTGCTTGAATCTGGGCTGGGGAAGAAATTGAAGGTAGGGAGAATAAAGTGGGATTAATATAGAAATAGCAGGATTAGTGTAAATGATTGCTTGATATCTGGTGTACATTTGGTAAACTGATGGGCCAGTTTTCACATTGTACCTTTTTACGGCTCAAAAATAAATTGAATTTAAATCTCTTCCCTTGCTTGGTGGAAGAATAGTATTTGAATGCTGTCCGTAACAAAATGCAAGTGGGAACAAATTTCACTTTGTTCCCACTTTTGCTGTGGATGCCCTGGAATGAGAAAGTTACCATTGGTCAGTAGGCTAAGTTATGATGCTGTGACCAATATTAACACTTTCATATAGATTTAAGTCCACATTTTTTCTAATGTTAACATGTTTAGTTTATCTTTCAAATATGTGGCATTGTTGTGGCTTGCTATGTCTTGACATGTCAAATCCATAAGCTTTCCCATACAGTCCAAATAGGGGAAGTTTCCAATAAACTTTGTCAATAACTCCAATCAAAAGCTGAATAAACATGCTCCTACTCACCTCATTGTGGTGAACTGCAGCCTGGTCCCGTAGACTATGGATGACCTCCTCACACTGGGCAACATGTACTCTGTGTGCAGACAGATCTTTTTGTGCAGCTTGCAGCTGCTGAGTCAAATTATCAATTGCATCCTCGCAATTCTCCACCTGTCTGCATTTGCTTTCACATTGATGTTTCACTGTAAGCAACTCATTTCGTAGCTTTTGGTGAATCTCATCTTGACTACAAAGCTAAGTCAATGGAAGGGGAAAATGAGATTTACAATTAACCATTCAACTCTCATTTGCATATTTTGAAGATAACTTTTGTAGTCAATAAATTAAATTTCTCTTTGAGATACCTATCAGATGAGTTTCCTAATTCTTAAGACTCAGATATTAAAATTAATGTTTATATTTTGTATAGCTTTTCCCTTAAGTGCTACCAATGCCATAAATAGAATATGAATGAGCAGGGGAATGGCATTTTTCTCCCTCATTATAATATTAAGAGATAGAGATTGCAAGGATGATATATACCATAACAATCAGAAAATGAAATGCTACAAATAATATATATTTTTGCTAGTTTATGAATAGCCCTATACATTATACACAATTTCAAGTCCATATGTATGTTTTTAATAAACAAAGTTAGATTTTTCTTTCATCCATTTTTCAAGATGGAAATGCTACTGACAAGGCTGCTATTTATCGTGCTAAGTTAAGAGTGTGATGGTCAGCTAATTTCATGAAACAGTGAAGTCTTTCTGGAAAAGTACCCCCATTGTATGTTATACAGGGTAAGGGTTCCAGGATTTAGACCCTATAACAATGAAGAAGTGACAATTATTTCCATATGAAGCTGCCATGTGGCTTCCAAGGGAAGCAGGAGGAGGCAAGAAGAGCAAGGTGAGTTGCTTCAATGATTATTGCCCAGCGGCATTCATATCTACTGTGATGAAGTGCTTTGAAAGATTGGTCATGGTTAGAACCAATTTCTGCCTAAGCGAGGATCTGGACCTGCTGCATTTGCCTATTGCCACAATAGTTCTACAATTGATGCCATCTCACTAGCTTTCCACTCAACCATGGATCACCTGTATAATAGTAATACTTATGTCAAGCTGCTGTCAATTGACTGCAGCTCAGTGTTTAACGCAATTAAAGCCTCGACTCTAGTCAACAACCTCCAAATCTGGACCTCTGTACCTCCCTCTGCAACTGGATCCTTGACTTCCTCACTGGGAGACCACAGTCTGTGCAGATGACAATGAACCTCCTCGCTGACAATCAACATTGGCGCATCTCAAGGATGCATGCTTAGCCCACTTACCTACTCTCTCTATACCCATGAATGTGTGGATAGGCACAGCTCAAATGCTACCTGTAAATTTGTTGACGACATAACTATTGGTGGCAGAATTTCAGATGGTGACAGAAGCATGATCGATCAGCAGGTTGAGTGATGTCGCAGCAGCAACGTTGCACTCAACATCAGCAAGACCAAGGAATGATTGTGGATTTCAGGAAGGGTAATACTGTGGTAATGTCCTAATGGTTGAAATTGGGAGAGTGGAAGTACATTGCAATTACTCACTACATCCATTTATCTAGGTCAGCTATCTTCCTTTGATTTCAGAGCTCTTTTCTTTAAATCTTAGCTTTAATTCATGATGCTGTTTTATACTTAGCCATTACATTTTATAACATGGACATGTGCAATAGCTGAATGGTGCAGCCACTGTTTCTTTTAATTTTAAAGTTGTTTGTTTTTAATTCAGTTGTAACTTAGATGTCATTCTAAATAACTCAGACCTTATTTTAAATTTAATCATTGTGTTTTAGTAATCGAATTGCCAGTCGGCTGTTTTGCACTGTATGGTGTAACACTTCAATCTTGTTACCCACAGCAATGACACCAAAGCTCTAACTTACTAAAGATCTGCTATACTGCAGCCTTTCCAAAACAGACAAGAGATCTCAACTCACCTGTTTGTTTGTATCTTGCAAGTCTGCTTCCAGTTGTTGCTTTGCTCTTTCCAGCTCTGTCATCTTGTTAACAGAAGTTTGGTGTTTTTGTTTATAAAGATCCAAGTTGGTTTCAAGTGATTTGCACTTCTCATTGACTGTGGCAATTTGATTTTCAGAGTCAAGCTGCTGTTGTCCAAGCTGAGCCATTTCTAGTTCTTGTTTGTGCACAATTTCCTTGAACTGGGATATCTGAAAGAAGATCCACTTGTGTATGTGTCAAGTTGTTCAAAAGTGATAGAGAAATAGACATATTTCAACTGGATAGCTCAGACTAGAAATGAATCTAAAACATATTAGCTCTCAGAAATACGACTAAATGTTAATTGATTATCTTCCAATCTTATTTTGGAAATGCTATCCCCAATGTTATCATTATGTCTGTTTGCTCCTATTAGAAAATTGGTTTAACCTCCCTGGTTGCAAAGTACCTTACTTCACTTGTCATTTTTCTGATGCCATTTGCACATGATTACATAATCAAAACACACTGCTCTCCGTGTCATCCTTTTGAAGCTGATGGGAACCTCTGGCTGCAGCAGTGAGAGAGTGAAGGTGTTGGTTGAAGTTGGTTGGCACAGGTTTTCAAAGCTCTACCAGGTACATCATCAGGTCCTGACACCTTGTGAGGGTTCACCCTCTTGAAAGATGTTCTGACTTTGGCCTCTGAGACAGAGATCACAGGGTCACCGGATGCTGCAGGGATTCGCACAGATGTAGCTTTATTTTCCCTTTCAGAGCATGCATGAAAGGCATTGAGCTCACCTGGAGTGAAGCATCACAGCCATTCATGATGTTGGGCTTCTTTTTGTAGGAAGTACTCGCCTGCAAATTCTGCCCAAGCTGACTTGCATCCGATTCAGTCTCTAATCTCAATCGGAATAGTTTTCTTACCCTTAAAATAGCCTTCTGTTGTCTGCACCTGGATTTCTTGTATAGCTCTGGATCACTGGTCTTGAATGCCACAGACCTAGCCCTTAGCAGACAAGGAATCTTCTGGATTATCCTCTGCTTTTGGTCTGGGCAAGTCTGGTATGTTCTTGAAAGCACACATTCATCCACACAGGTTTTGATGAAGTCAGTGACAACTGTGGCGTATTCATTCATACTTGAAAATCTATCCCTGAATATTGTCCAGTCTACCGACTCCAAGCACTGACTAGGTGCTCCTCCACTTCCCTTAACCATACCTCCTTGATCTTCTCCACTGGTGCTGCAGTCTTTAGTCTCTGCCTATATGCTGGGAGTAGAGGTACAGCTAGGTGATCGGACTTTTGAAAGTGTGAGGGTGGGATGGCACAGTAAGCATTCTTGATGGTGGTGTAACAGTGGTCAAGTGTGTTGGCTCCTCTGGTTCCACAGGCGATATGTTGGCAGTATTTGCAGACATCCCACCTCTCCCAGAAGTTCCGGGAGTCTCCCGCATATTAATAGTGGCTCCCTGATGCCCGCAAATTATATACAATATCATGGAAATCAATTTTTTTGAGAGCGAGCGAGAGAAAACAAGAGAGAGCACGAGAGTGCGCGAGCGACCATGACAGAGAGAGGGCGCGAGTGAGAGAGAGAGAGCGAGAGCGCGCCATGGCAGAGTGTTCCAAAAAAAGAAAATATAAAATGTACGTCACCCCAGACTACACTAAAGTGTACCCCTGCCTAATAGGGGTCAAAATAATGACAGAGTTGCTCGCTGCACTGTTTGCAACAGTGACTTTTCTATTGCCCATGGTGGGTTAAGACTGTAAAAGGCATGTTGAGTAAGTTTACCAGGTGTCATTCGTTCATTAGCATAGCTAATGTTATTTAAACTAGCTGGCTAGCTGCTAAGGAGCTACTCTATTGCAGACATCCCACCTCTCCCGGAAGTCTCCCGCAAATTGATGGTGCTACCTCCCTGAAATGAGTTTTTGCAGGGTGGGATGTCTGTATTTGTTGAGTGATTTCTTCAAGTTAGCCTGGTTGAAATCTCCCACAGTGATAGGGAAGGCATCAGGGTGCACAGTTTCATGCCTGCTGATAGGAAGCTAAGCTCTTCCAGTGCCTGCCTGATGCTGGCCTGTGGTGGAATGTACTCTGCTACCAGGATGATGGGGGAAAACTCGCTAGGCAGATTAAAAGTATGACATTTGACCACTAGATATTCCAGGTCATGTGAGCAGGACTCATCACGATGAGTTTATCTTAAAACATATCCACCTCTTCTGCCTTTAGAAGACTGAGCTGTCTTCTCTTTGCAGAGAATGGTGATGCTATTGGGCTGCAGCGCTGCATCCAAAATTGCAGGTGTGAGCCTTGTCTCCATAAAGCAGAGTACACAGCAGCCCTTGATGTCCCTCTTGTATAGCAATCTTACTCTGAGGTCTTCAGTTTTATTTTTCAGAGACCATACATTCGCCAGCAGGATGGTTGGAGTGGAAGTCTAAGGCCTCTGGATTTCAATCGTACCTGTAGACTGGTGCGGCATCCCTACTTCCGTTTTCTTAAACAGGAACTGCACTCATGATCTGAATCTGATGTCTGACGTTCATTGATTTTGAGTGTCAATAAATTTTAAAATATTTTAAAATGGTGTTGTTTACTGAAGTAAGCATGGCTGTGACTGTGAATTTCAGCTGTAATAGTCTTAAACGGGAATATTTGATGATTCCTATTAGAGCTGCATGCAAAGAGTTGCCTATTAATGGTGCCATTCTACTAGATCTTACCTTTATCATGCCTTTCAGCTATCCAACATGCAGCAAATCAAAGGATCAAATTGGTATCCCTACATGAATAATGCGACATCGATCATTGTTGTGCTGCAATCTTCTCCACATACATCACTGATAAAGATGACAGTGTCTCTATTATCTGTCTCAGTGCAAGATGCTGTGATCAATGCTCATCCTATCATGATGTCTAACTGTGCGGAGGGCTGGGTCTATTTGAGACATGTCGGCTCATTGGATTAGACCACTGAATCACTGCAGGAAGGGGGAATGTAGCATCTCCAATCCCACTGCAGACCACTATTTTACCCTTCCTCTCCCACCATCCTTTTAGTTATCCTTTTCATTCCACTGACTTGATCTGGTAAATTTTAAGATTTTGGCCAGTTAAACTTCATCTGTAATATGGCATCTGGATGAATTACGTAAAATGCAATGCACGCTTTTCTTTTGTGTTTGTGTCAATAGATGTGCCAAAGAACAAGCATGGATACACTTAGTCATCTCAAGAAACAGCGTAAGAAGACACAGCTGGATACCAAACTTGCAATGTCCCCGTATTTTTTTTAGCAAGAAGACGTCATAATTTAGAAATTATAGTTAACATAAGTGTATACAGGAACCACCATGAGTAGAAATATAATCATTATAACATGACATAAAATAGGTGATTTTAAAAAACTACTATATTTAACATTTGCCCTGAGAGTTTATTTTCTGATTCCAAGAACTATCAACTGAGGAATTGCAAAGAGTGTAGAGAGTTACTTTTTTGATGTTATAAGAATTATAGTTTCTTTGAGAAACAATTTAAGTGTTAGATAGCTAGTTTTTAAATGGAACTTCACCATTCAATGTTTGATTTAAAAAAATGGCCATTATTTATTTATCATTATTTGATCAACGCCTGGGCAAGAGTGTCTGATGTTGAAAGACCTGAAACACCTGATGACCCCAAGTTAGATCACTGATGTGTCCCATCGCATCCTAGGTTGAATCTCAGCATCATAATACAGCATTACTTAATGATTGGTATTTTCAGTTCTGTATCCATGTAACAGTGGGCATCTTAAACCAAACACCTCCCCACCCCCATGTCAGCAAGATTATTATCTGTGCAGCCTGCAGCTGGCGTCCACAAGCTATGAATTGGGGCTTCAGCTGGTTTGACTTTCAGTTTTTCCCTTAAAATAAAATAAAAATGATGCGAAAATGGTAAACAGACTATTTTTGTCCATAGTACCATTTATTTCTGCCTCACATATTCACTAAAAGATTTTATAATGGGAAGTTGGTGAAATATTATCATGCTGGAAAAGTGATACAATTAAAATATATGAGAACAGAAGTCTTTCATTAAAGGCACATGGCTACTGTAACAATATACTAAAACAATTCTTACTTCATGGAGCATTTCTTGGTGTTGCTCCTGTGCATTTTGTAAATCAGAATTCAGTCTGTCAACTGTGGACTTGTACTGTTGCAGTTTAGTCATCTTTTCCTGTAATTCCTTTGAAGATGAGTCAAGTTCTTTCCGGAGTCGAGCAGATTCATGAGTAAAATGATCCACGCCACATTCGTGGGAATGCTTGAGAACTTCCAATTCCTTCTGAAGCTGATAAATGGATTTCTCTTGATTCTGGTTCTAAGGGTGGAATTGGAAATTTGAATTGCATTTTATTTAAAAGCTTATACTATATTTTCTTGACCAGATATGTAACCACAGTACGTAGGAAGATTTTTCAAATACTGGTGCAATAGTGTTTGACAGCTCTTGGTCTAAGAGTACTTTAGATAAAACCACCAAGTATTTTTCTTAGTGGTAAACTTTCAAGAACAGGAAAAGCATGTGGAGGAGCATCACAAATGAAATGTATGCAATAAATGTTTCTAACACACAAAGTGATTCAGAACTTCTAGCAACCTTAGCTCAAATGATAAATAGATGACTCACTACAAACAATTGAGCATATGATCTAGGGTGAAGCTTTGGGCAGTACTGAAGTAGCACTGTATTGTCACAGATGCTGCAATATAGAGCATATTAAACGGAGGCACTTAATATTGTCACAAGCGAATACGAATTATCCCTTGGTAGTACATGAAGATAATTTTTTCCCCTTCTGTTCCATCTAGGAGCATGAGCAGGAATTCAGATTTGGAGAGATGGGTGGTTATACAGGCATAAACACATAGACACGCATAACTTATTTTTTCAGTTAAGATTGGGGTCTGCATCCCTGCATGATCCTCTCTCCCATGTCTCCAACCTACACATTCATGTCCTTGTCTAATATTAATATTTCAATGAAATCAGAAAAAAAAATCAAACAGAAATTGCTGGAAACAGTCCACAATTCAGGCATCATCTGCGAAGAGAAAAGCAGAGTTAGTATTTCAGGTTCATAGCCTTTCATTGGAACTGGGAAATCAACTATGTCACAAACATGTGGCTCATTAATCTTGGAATTATGTCATGAAGAAGCAAAAAAGATGAAGAGAAAAAAGGCCTGTAATAGGATGGAGACTACTCAGTACTCAGATGTGAAGAAATTTATTCTCTTGGAGGTAATGAATTCCCTACTAAGTGAGTTGTGAAGACTCAGTTGCTGGATATATTCAAGACAGCAGCCAGCAGCAGATCTCTGTAACCACTCCAAAGAAATGTTTGGCATTTGGATCATTGCTCCCCAGATGGATCAAGGTGTACTTCTCAGAGGAGTTTTGAGATAAATTTGTCTGACAGAACCTTCTCCTCTGAAAAGGAAGTCAAAACCTTTGCAGCTTTCTTCTGTTCCTGATCTTGATGGAGGCTCATTGGACCCTAGGCTAAACAGCTAAATGCCTTCACCTTCAATATCTTCAGAATAGTCCAAAGTTGTTGCCATTCCAAATTTCTACCTCCATCAAGGTCTGCACCAACTTACTTCCCAATAAACCTGCAGCTGATTGGTTATGCATTTGACCAGCACTGACCAAGGCCTTCTACATCTGGTTAGACTTGACATCTTATGTTTAAACCATATTTTGTGGTAAAATGCAGATAGAAGAATCAATTCATCAACAGAGCATTGCACAAGGATTTCAGGTTATCCTATCATTACATGAATTTTGTGCTCATCTGTTAGATGCACAGAACCAGGCAACTGGAAGTTCCCTATCAGTACATAGTGCACAGAGCTTGTGATAACTTTATGTTACAATTGAATAGTAACATAAAGCCTGTACTCTGATATCTGAATTATTTGTGCATTATTTTCTGAGTAGATGAACAATTACAATATAAAAGGACTTAGTTAAAATTTCCCATGAAATACCTATTAAGTTTTACTCAAATAAAATGTATAATGTAATAAAGAGCAAATGTAATAAAGAATGACTGCACCAAAAATCTATCTGCCTACATGTGACAGGCTCTATTTCGTATATTGTTATAGTATATTGTGCTTTTTCATAATTGACATGCGAATATTGAAAGAAGTTTGCTACTTTTTTACCATATACAGCCCTTTCAGCTAATATTAGAAACATGAATTATCTTTAATTTTCCACTGGTGATTGTTACTATTTTGAATTATACACATGTACGTATATTATTTTACACGGAGAAACAATTAATTAATGAAATTATAAACAAAGGCAATCTCAATATATATTTCAGATGGAATTTGGAATTCGTGATCTTCGCAGATATTAAATACTTAGATAAATGACATCTTCCAAACCCTTATGCCAGGAGTTTAATTATGAATATCTGATTTTTAGTTTTGACTGTAGTAAAAGATGACAACATTTTAAATGAATTCTCCTTTAATAACAAAACTATAATGAATAGAGATGTAAACCACATATCGTGTTCCTTATCTTTTTATAATTAGTTAGTATCTGACAAATCCTTCAGCAATGTATTAATTGTTCCCACAGCAGAACAATTTTAATTAAAGGTATTAGAGGATACTACAATAAATGTAAATTTTCTATGCTGTGCAAGGCATCATAGCAGTGTCCCCAACACTGTTGAAACAGTGCTCTAAATTTTTCTTGAAAGCATCCTCAAAATAGTATCAGTAATGAGATGACTGTGGAATACACTCAACACCTAAGAGGCATGAGTGCCTGAGACAGTAAGGAATTTCTTTTTTTCCCATAGCAATGGGACGTATAACATCAAGGCTGTTGACAACAGATAGCTCGGAAGATGGAGATGAGTTAATAACTCCTTAACCAACTACTGAACGCCAGCTCTTTGCTATATTGGAGTCTGAGAAATCTATTAGTACCTGTCACTTCTGCATCCTTATATTGGAAATATCTTAAATGACCACCAAGAACTTTACGTTAGCCACTTGAGATGAGTGACACCATAAAGTGGTAAACTTCGCAGTTATGGCACTGTGACTGAACAATTAAGTGAAAATGTGCATATTGACAGCACTTTGAAATACTTTCAATAGCATTGTGCCTTTCAGGCTTGCTACTTTAGGCTTTACATTACTTCTTTGCTTTCATTTTTATTTGATCATCAAGGTGGACTGTATACCAAGAGAATTTTTATAAATCAAACAAAAGAAGAGAGACATAAGAAATCAAACAATCTGGCTACATCAGACAGTTATCAAGGTGTCACTCAAAAGCACATTTTTTATCTGACATCAAGATCAGATTTAAGGCTGCCACAAATATTGCTACTAGTACATAAAGTAGGGTTGTACTTCATCCTATAGGGTCACAGGAATATTAAGGTTAACATCCACCACTTAGAATGCTAAATACTGTTCAGAAAATCCTCAAACACTGAAGAAAATTCAAGATTGGATTATCTTTGGATTATCTCGCATAACCGCTCTCAAAACCCAATCTTTCTTTTATTAACCATATTAATTTAGACTTCTGTGTTAATGTTAAGTTTTCAGCTTGCTTTTTCTTTGGACACATTTTATTAAAGGAATAACATTAGAGGCAAACAATTGCTGCTACTATGCATTTTCAAAGCATTCCAAATGATTATGACACTGATAAAAGTATAAAGGTAATCACTTCCTTAAAACCTGCTGTCTCCATTTCCTCCTTTAAACACACCTTAAAAACTCCCTCTTCTATATTCTAATATTCACTGCTATACTTTCTTTGAAAAATGCTCCTTTGAATGTTTAGCCATACCAAGAGTACATTATAAATACAATTTAAAGTCGTGAAGAATGTATCTTTTTCTCCATACAAATGTTTGAAGCCAGAGGAGTTGAGTTGAAAGTCACAACTTTATTCTTGACATTGCTCTTCATCAGCTGCTTTTCATGATCGATATTTGAGTAACTAATCTCTCTCCCACATATAGCTTTTTTTTGCTCAGTTTAATTTTCATCTGGTATATACATCCTGTCACAATTGGTTTATCTAACCTTTGTTCATGCAAAACCTCCACCAATTAACTCAAACACCCTTTACGTATTCCTCTTGAATCATTATCTGCGCCTATACTGTTAATCCACATGAACTACATATCTGGCAAAATATGTCAAATGACAAATTATTTCAGAAAACATTTCTTTCATGTGAAAGCACATAAAATATTTACATATGGCTATGAGAATATATAAAATGAAAATAGTTCAAAATTAGGCTATACTTAATATTGATAATGCATTTCCCTTTATCCTTGATATGTTTGATGTTATAATATGTTGAATATTATCATTAATATTTCACAAAGCACTGCAGAGAATTTTCAAAAGATGAAAGCAAGGTGGCTGGATACAATATATTTATTTTAAAAATAATCATTGATTTTCAAGACTGATAGGCATTGTGAGCTAGATTTGAACAATAAAAAAAAACTAAAACAAATACTTGTAAATTTGCAAAGATAAGGAAAATTAGGGAAATACTAGACAACTAAATCCACTAAATCTAAGCTCTTGCATAGTTGTCAAACCCCAATTTCTCAAGCTAACTAATCTGAAAACACCCTTTGGCAAATTAAAATGAGCCAGAAGTATGAACATGTTCCTGTGATCGTCTGCTTTTTTGCCCCTTGATTAATTTTGAATAGAGCTCAAACAGTATTTGCATATAATTTTAGTGTGTCAGACATTGACATGGAACCCTTTCATCAACCAACCTTGTCAAAAAGGAAATTCTGAATCTCATTTAGATTCTAATATAATTTTCATGATGCAGTGTAGAAAAACCGCCTAAGATAAACCACTTCATCAATCAAAATTAATAAACACTTTTCCAGAAGGCCGCTGGTCAATCAGAATTCCAATATCTCTGGACGATTAAACATACCTGTTTTCTAAGCCAGAGGAAAGAAAGCAAATGTCCAAATAATTTGCTGGCAATGAATATATTATTGCATCACCTTCAGTGATGAACCTCAACCTTGCTGCTTTTTTTTTGAGATTATTGGTGTACTGGTTATCATTCTGTACAGGATGGCATGCCTGATTACCTGTAAAATGGGTTACCACAATCACTTTTCAAATGAAGCAGAAAGAAATCATTAAAAATTAATGTCATGCCGGTTGCTTCAACACAAGACAAAAGTTCATGTAAATCATTTTGAAATATCACATAATTTTCACTGCATAAGAATGACAGAAATGGATACAGTATTACAATTTTAATTGTCATAATTTTAAAAGATAAAAGGTCAGACTAAAGGTACTAAATAATGATATTCCTAATGTGCAACATTGAAAATTAACTGTTTTGATGCTATATATCCTCTTGCCAACATCTAAATGTACAGAGAATTTAAGACACAAGCACAATGATGAAGCCTGTACCTTTGGGATTGACCTTGTAAGTGCCTTGGTCTATTATGATATGGTATATTTCTATACTCTTAATACCACCAACACATAACCTACCCTTCAGGTTTCTGTGCATGAAGGTAGAATAAATACAGTCTGGCTAATTACAGGCCTATCAGTCTACTCTCAATCATCAGCAAAATGAAGGAAGCCATCATTAAGAGTATTGACAAATGGCACTAACTCATCAGTAATCTGCTTAATAATTTTCAGTCTGCATTTCATCAAGAGCACTAGATCCAGACCTCATTATTCCCTAAGTCCAAGCATGGACCAAGATTGTACAAAGATATAATGGAGTCCGTACGTGATATCAAGGCAGCTTTTAACCAAGTAAAATACCAAAAGGGCAAAATCAGCAATTGCTGGAAACATTTAACACTCAGTAGGCTAGACAGCACTGAGTGAAATTATGAGGAATAATGTCGCAGCACAAATGAAAATGCTTATGATTCTGAAGGTCATTCATCCCAACCCCAGAATGTGCTCAGGAAGGAGAGGGTGATGGTTAAGGGCTGTTTCTTAGACTGGAGGTCTGTGTGCTTTAGGATTGATACTGGTATCTTGCTTGTATGTATATAAACCACTTAGATGTAAACGTACGAGGTATGGTTACTAAGTTTGCAATGATACAAAAATATTTGATGTTGTAGACAGTATAGAGGATTATGAAAAATTACAGGAGGATCTTAGTTAGGGATGCAAGCTCAGGATTGGCAATGGCTTTCATTCCAGATAAATGTAAAGTATTGAATTTTGGAAAATCAAACTAGAGTTGGGCTTTACATAAAAGACAGGGTCTTCAGGAGTGTTATGAAACAGGAGGACACAGAAGTGTTAATGCGTTGTTTGTTGAAAAAGGCATTATGGGTAGATGGAGTGGTGAAGGAGGTATTTGGCACCCTGGCCTTTATTAGTCAGGGGAATGAGGAGTTGGGAGTTGCAGTTATATAAGATGATCCTCTTATATTATTGGAAAAAAACTTATTAAACTACAAAGAGTTTAGAAAATATTTACCAGGATGGCATCTGGAACTTGGGGAGAGGTTAACCTGAGTTACAGGGAGAGGCTCCATTGTCTTTGTTCTCTGGAATGGAGTGACCTGATAGAGGCATATAAAGTCGCTTGGACAGGGTGGAAGCACATAGTCTTTGTTCCCCAGGGTGAGGTTGCTAAAATTAAGAAGGCATAGGTTTAAGATCAGAGGAGAGAGATTTAAGAGTGATGTGAGGGCAGCTTCTTCACACAAATGATAGGCGTGTCTGGAGCTTTGCCTGCTACCTCACTTGTGTCCACACCTCAGCTAGCCCTCACCTGCTACCTTCGCCTGAAGCCTCAGGGTAATGGGAAAGATGGCCTGGCTTACCCAACGGAGGCAAGGACAGGAAGGGACAGATTCAACCACAGGGTAACAGCAAAGACAGCCTGACTTACCCCACAGAAGCGAGGATGGGATACTGACTAGACAAACTAGCAACCACTGTCTGTCTGTCTGTATCTTGTTTTACGGCGGTTGGCATCCAGCTTAATGGTGCATTACCGCCACCCTCTGCTCCAGAATGTGCACTAGACATACATTCTAAATCCCTTCACCCAATCTCACACACACACACACACACACACACACACACACACACATATATACAAACCTAAACTTCACCCTCCCATCTTTGACCATCCTAGTATCCTATTCCTGTTTATTCATCATATTCTATAAAAAACCCCTGTACCCCTTAAAAACGCTAAAAATACCCGGACTTGTGCTCTCTCACCCATGCCCAGCAACCCTTTTAATGTGAATTCCTGCATCCACAACTCCCTTAATTTATTTCTCATCATCTCTCTCTGTATCCTATA
Source organism: Mobula hypostoma (assembly GCF_963921235.1). Taxonomy (NCBI): domain Eukaryota; kingdom Metazoa; phylum Chordata; class Chondrichthyes; order Myliobatiformes; family Myliobatidae; genus Mobula; species Mobula hypostoma. The sequence goes on from NC_086110.1 coordinate 48,607,236, forward strand.
CTTCCTGCAACTCAGAACTACATGTTCTACTGACTCCTCTTCCTGACATTCCTCACACAATCCTGTCTGGTGTTTCCCTATCATTTTCAATGTTTTGTTTAATGCACAATGCCCCAGCCTTAACCTAGTCCACACAATTTCCTCTCTTCTGTTTCCATTACTTACCCTAGTAACTGCAACACTCTTTTGTATTTGATATAAATGCCTCCCTTTCCCCTCCCTGTCCCATCTTTCTTGCCACATTCGGTAGACTTTTTCCCAGATTACACACTTAACCTCTGCTTTACTGATACTAATGTGCATTTCCACATTTTCTTTCTTAAATGCCCTCTTTGCCAACTCCTCCACCCTCTCATTCCCCTTCACCTCTACATGTGCTGGAACCCATAGAAATTTTACCTGACCTCCCTGATTTGCAATTCTTGTAACTAACTGAAGGACTTCATAAAGTACATCTTGCCGACTGTTTGTGTGAAAAGACCTTAAACTTGCTAGAACTGAGGATGAATCTGAACATATCAATGCTTTGGCTTGTCTGGCTTTCTGCACCCATTGCAACGCAACCAACACTGCCAGTATCTCCACTATAAACACCCCTAACTTATTAGATGTTCTTCTGCTGATTCCAATTTCTTTTGCTGGTATTACCACCCCAAACCCTGTCACTCCTGTTTCAGGTTCCTTCGCACCATCTGTATAAATGTGAGTATAATCACTATACTTTTCCATCACATGACAGTTAAATGCATTTACCAAATCTGTTTTATATCTTTCTTTCCTTTTTACCTCTAACAAATGCCAGTCTATGTCAGGCCATACAAGCTTCCATGGAGCTACAACCAGATAAACTACTGAAGGACTTATCCTCAGATCAAATACTTCACATTCTTTCGCGATATCATTCCCTACCCGACTAAAGGTATCCCTCTGAAACCTCCCATTTTCCCAGCACTCCTGCAACACTCCTTTAGTAGGGTGAGAATCATTGTGCCCCTGCAAGTTAGCCCAGTAGTTTGCCATCAGTTGCATCCTTCTTAGTTCCAAAGGCACTATTCCCATTTCTACCTGTAGGGCTGACACTGGTGACATTTTAAAAGCCCGACTGCACACTCTCAAGGCCTGAGCCTGAATCACATCCAGTTTCCTTATAAGATACCTAGCTGCTGATCCATATACTATATTTCCATAATCCAATACAGATCTTACTAAAGCCACATACATTCTCTTCAAAGTTGAACAACTTGCTCCCCATTCCCTACCAGTCAAACATCTCATCACATTTATTACTTTTTTACATTTCTCCTCAACTTTCCTGATATGGTCTGCCCATGTTAATCCTGAATCAAATATAACTCCCAGAAATTTAAATGATGCAACCTTTTCTAATTCAACCCCATACATTCTTAACTTCTTCCCTACCTCAACCCTTTTCCTGGTAAAAAATACAGTTTGAGTTTTATCTACTGAAAATCTACATCCCCAATCATAACCCCACTCTACCACTTCATCAATTGCTTCTTGTAGTTTCCTGATTATACGGTCCATGTTCCTGCCTCTTTTCCACAAGGCCCCATCATCCGCAAACAGTGACCTACCTATATCCACTGGTACCTTTGTGAAGACATCATTGATCATAATGATGAAAAGTAACGGGCTAATCACACTACCTTGAGGTGTGCCATTTTCCACTATGTACTGTTTTGATAATTCTGATCCAATCCAAACTTGAATTTTTCTACCAAACAAAAAATCTTTAATCCAATTAAAAACTCTCCCACCAACCCCTATCTTGTGCAGTTTAATTAATAATCCTTCCTTCCACATCATATCATAGACTTTTTCAATATCAAAAAACACTGCCACTACTGACTCTCTATTTGCCTGGGCCTTCCTTATTTCAGTCTCTAACATAATCACTGAGTCTACGGAATTCCTTCCCTTTCTAAAACCACTCTGATAACTTGTCAGCATTCCCCTTTTCTCAAGCTCATATGAGAAACTTTCTGTTATCATCCTTTCCATTATCTTACATATACTTGATGTTAATGCAATTGGTCTGTAGCTAGTGGGTTTTGACAGATCCTTGCCAGGCTTCCTTATTGGAATTACTACTGCTTCTTTCCATGCACTTGGTAAACTTCCCTCCTCCCACACTCTGTTATAAAAATGCAGCAACTTCAACTAGCAACCACACTCGAACCCAGGGCTACTTACATTCCCAGCCCCAAGACGAGCATCAGGTGCCTTTGATTAAGCCCAATGAAACAAGGGACAGCCGGATGACCCGGAGTCCGGAGTCCACGGACCAGACCGTGAACCGGAACGCGGACTTCATGGACCGGACCATGACAAATTGATTGCATAATTATTCACTCCCTTTTAATACTGACATACCAAATCATCACGTGCAGCCAATTGGATTTAGAAGACACATAATGTTAAATGGAGATCTGATTTTGGAGACTTGTGTGCAGTTATGGTGTTTCATTTGATTGTAGGAAAAATACACCTATATCTGGAAGGTCCAACTGCTGGTGAGACAGTATACTGACAAAAAGTGCAACATGAAGACAAAAGAACACTCCAAGCAACTTCATGAAAAGGTTATTGAAAAGCACAAGTCAAGAGATGGGATCAAGAAAATTTCCAAGTCATCAGAATCAGAATCAAGTTTATTATCACCGGCATGTGTCATGAAATTTGTTAATTTAGCAGCAGCAGTTCAATGCATCCATAATTTAGAAGAAAAAAATAAATACATGTAAATAAATATGTAAACCAATTACAGTATACGTATATTGAATAGATTAAAAATTTTTTAGATTTAGATTTAGATTCAACTTTATTGACATTGTGCCGAGTACAGATACAAAGCCAATGAAATGCATTTAGCATCTGACCAGAAATGCAAAGAATAGTGTTATTTACAAAATAACTGCGAATAAAAAAAAGTGCTACAGCACACAAATATAAAAGTACTAAGACAGTACAATACGGATGCAATACTGCTTAGCGCTGTGATGAGAGGTTCAGCAGTGTCACAGCCTCAGGGAAGAAGCTCTTCCTGTGCCTGCTGGTGTGGGAGCGGAGGCTCCTGTAGCATCTACTGGATGGGAGGAGAGTAAAAAGTCCATGGTTAGGGTGAGATGCATCCTTGATAATCCTTTTCACCCTGCCCAGGCAGTGTTTTATCATAGATGTTCTCAATGGTGGGCAACTGGGTGCCGATAATCGACTGGGCAATTTTCACCACATGCTGGACTGCTTTGCGGTCCAATACGGGACAATTGCCATACCACACTGAGATGCAGTTTGTGAGTATGCTCTCAATGGTACAGCATAAAAGTCCGTCAGTATCCTGGGACAGAGGTGAGCTTTCTTGATGCTCTGCAGGAAATAAAGGTGCTGTTGCGCCTTTTTGATCAGGATGGAGGAGTTCAGGGACCAGGTGAGCTCCTCGGAAATGTGGACAGCAAGGAATTTGAAGCTTGATACACGCTCCACTACAATTCCGTTTATGTAGATGGGGACATTAGTGTGACTGCTAGCATGCCTGAAGTCCACAATGATCTCCTTGGTCTTCTGGGTGTTAAGGGCCAGATTGTTGTTGGCACACCACATAGCCAGGTGCTGGACCTCGTCCCTGTAGACCATCTCGTCATCCCCTCTGATCAGACCAACCACCGTCGTGTTGTCTGCAAACTTGATTATGGAGTTAGACCCATGAACAGGAACGCAGTCATAGGTGAAAAGGGAGTACAGAAGAGGGCTCAGCACACAGCCTTGAGGCACGCCGGTGTTCAGGGTGAGAATGGAGGAGGAGATGTTGTCTAACTTAACTGATTGGGGTCTGTTAGTCAGAAAGTCCAAGGTCCAATTGCAGAAGGATACGCTGATACCATGCTGGCGAAGTTTGGTGATCAGCTTGGAGGAGATCACAGTATTGAATGCCGAACTAAAGTCAATGAACAGCATTCTGACGTAAGAGTTGGGGCTGTCCAGGTGGGTCAGGGCAGAGTGAAGTGCTGTGGAGATGGCATCCTCTGTAGACCTGTTGGTGCGATAGGCAAATTGATGGGGGTCCAGGGTACAGGGCAGACAGGATTTCAGATGTGATAGAATCAGACTCTCAAAGCACTTTGTAATGATGGGGGTGAGTGCAACCTGACAGAAGTCATTCAGGCCTGTGGCAGTGGAATGCTTTGGCACTGGCACGATGGTGGTGATCTTGAAGCTTGTGGGGACAACTGCCTGGGCCAGGGACAGATTAAAAATGTCCGTGAAGACCCTGGCCAACTGCCCTGCACAGACTCTGAGCACACGGCCAGGTATTCCATCCGAACCAGCTGCCTTCTGTACATTCACCCTGTTCAGGGTGGCGAAAACACTGGAGATGGAAAGTGAGATAGGCAGTTCACCAGGTGGGAGATCCGCTTTGAGGGTGACCTCCTTGTTCTCTTGGTCATGCAAAAAACAGAAACAATATATATTAAAAAGGTAAGGTAATGTTCAAGGATTCAATGTCCATTTAGGAATCAGATGGCAGAGAGGAAGAAGCTGTTCCTGAATCACTGAGTGTGTGCCTTCAGGCTTCTGTGCCTTCTTATTGATGGTAACAGTGAGAAAAGGGCATGCTCTAGGTGCCGGAGTCCTTAATAATAGATGCTTCCTTTCTGAGACACTGCTCCTTGAAGATGTCTTGGGTACTTTATAGGCTAGTACCCAAGATGGAACTGACTAAATTTATAACCCTCTGCAACTTCTTTCGGTCCTGTGCAGTAGCCCCTCCATACCAGATGGTGATGCAGGCTGTCAGAATGCTCTCCACCGTACAACTATAGAAGTTTTTGAATGTATTTGTTGACATACCAAATCCCTTCAAACTCCTAATGAAGTATAGTCACTGTCTTGCCTTCTTTATAACTGCATCGATATGTTGGGACCAGGTTAGGTTCTCAGAGATCTTGACACCCAGGAACTTGAAACTGCTCATTCTCTCCACTTCTAATCCCTCTATGAGGATAGGTATGTGTTCCTTTGTCTTGCCCTTCCTGAAGTCCACAATCAGTTCTTCATCTACTGATGTTGAATGCCAGATTGTTGCTGCAACACCACTCCACTAGTTAACATATCTCGCTCCTGTAGGACCTCTTATCACCATCTGAGATTCTACCAACAATGTTTGTATCATCAGCAAATTTACAGATGGTAAATTTAAAGAAATCCAAGTCTTAGAAAATATTTGAAAGATGTATTTCAAACCTTTTCGATACTTTTTAAAGTAAATTTCAAGCCTAATCCTTTGACCGCTTTATTTGGTATTGTTGGAGGAAAGGATATTATTTTGGAGCCATCTGATTTGCACATTTTGGGTTTTATGTCTCTTATGACCAGAACGACGCTTTTGCTTAAATGCAAAGATGTGGCCCCTCCTATTCACACCCAATGGTTACGTGATGTGATGTCATGTTTAAATTTAGAGAAGATTCGATGTTCAATCTTTGAATCTAATCAAGACTTTCAAACATTGTGGGGACCTTTTCTGAATTATTTTCAAAACTTTTGATTTGCTTTTAAAGCACAGATGATGACTAACAATCTTTTATCTTTTTTTTCTACTAATTAGCTTCGGTCTTGGTAGTGGGTTAGATTTTTTATATAATAAAATTATTATTTTTCAGTGTTACGAACTAATTGACTTGTATGAATATAGGGTAAGGAGTCTTTATATGCGATTTAGTTTAATGTATTGGCATATATATATTTTCCTGTACTCTGTATTTTTATATATATATAAATTAATAAAAATATTGGAAAGAGAAATTTAAAGAAGTCACTGAATATCCCTTAGAGTACAGTTAAGTCAATCATCAAGAAATGGAAAGAATATGGCACAGTTGTAAATCTGCCTAGAGCAGGCCGTCCTCAAAAATTGAGTGGCCTTGCAAGAGGGAGACGAGTGAAGGAGGCCAGCAAGAGGCCTATGACAACTCTTCAATGGCTGAGATGGGAGAGGCTACGCATACAACTGTTCCCAAGGTGCTTCACCAGTCGAAGCTTTATGGGAGAGTGGCAAAGAGAAAGACACTGCTGAAAAAAAATCACATGAAATCTTGGCTAGAGTTTGCTAGAAGGTATGTGGGAGATTCTGAAGTCAGCTGGAAGAGGGTTCTATGGTCTGATGAGACCAAGACTGAGCTTCTTGGCCATCATACTAAATGCTATGTTTGCTGTAAGCTGAGGACTGCACATCATCAAACATACACCATTCCTAACATGAAGCATGGTGGTGGCTGCATCATACTGCAGGGATGCTTCACTGCAGTAGGCCCTGGAAGGCTTGTGATGGTAGAGGGTGACATGAATGAAGCAAAATACAGAGAAATCCTGGAGGAAAACCTGATGCAGTCCTCAAGAGAATTGTGACTTGGGAGAACATTTGTTTTCTTCCCCAGGTATAAAGCCAAAGCAAAGTTAATGTCCTGGAGTGGCCAAGTCAGAGTCCAGACCTCAATCCAATTGAGAATTTATGGCTGGACTTGAAAAGGGCAGTTCATTCTCAATCCCCATGCAATCTGACAGAGCTTGACCAGTTTTGTAAAGACAAATGGGGAAAAATTGCAGTGTCCAGATGTGCAAAGCTGATAGAAACCTATCCACACAGTCTCAAGGCTGTATTTGCTGCCAAAGGTACATTTACTAAATTCTAACTTGAAAGGGGTGAATACTTACGCAATCAATTATTTTGTGCTTTATATTTGGAATTAATTTAGATCACTTTGTGCAGATATGTTTTCACCTTGATACAAGAATTTTTTTCTGTTGATAGGTGTTGAAAAGAACAAATTAAATCCACTGTGATCAAATGTTGCAAAACAATAAAACATGAAAACTTCCAAGGGGGTGAATACTTTTGATAGTCACGGTAATATCGCATCTTCTGTACACAGTACATTGATTTGTGAAGGCTCATGTGCCAAAAGCATTCTTTATGATCCTATCTATTTGAGAAGCCACTTTCAATGAATTATGGACCTACATTCCCAGATCCCTTTGTTCTACCGCACTCCTCAGTGCCCTACCGCTCACAGTTTAAGACCTATCTGGTTGGTCCTACTGAAATGCAAAAATTCGCACTTGTCTGCATTAAATTTCATCTGCCAGGGCCCTGAAAATTTCTGCACTTGCCTCCAGTAGGGTCTGAGGGGACACCTTGTCAAGCCCTGGGGACTTATCCACTCTGATTTGCCTCAGGATAGCAAACATTTCCTACTTTGTAATCTGTACAGGGTCCATGAAGTTGATGCTGTTTTGCCTTACTTTTAAACATTCTGTACCCTGTCTCCTAAGTAAATAGAGATGCAAAAATGTATTGAAGATTTCCTTCAACTGTTTTGGCTCCACACATGGATTATCATTCTGATCTTCCAGAGGACCAATTTGTCCTTTGCATTTCCTTTGCTCATTAACATATCTGCAGAATCCCTTAGGATTCTCCTTCACCTTGTCTGCTAGGGGAACTTCATGCCTTCTTTTAGCCCTCCAGATTTTTTTTCTTGTGTTCCCTTGCTTTTCTTATACTTCATAAGCACCTTATTTGTTCCTACCTGCCTATACCTGCTATGCACCTCCTTTTTTCTTTTAACCAGGGGCTCAATATATTTTGAAAACCAAGGTTTCCTAAACCTGTGACCTTTACCTTTTATTCTGACAAGTACCTACAAGCTTTGTATTCTCAGAATTTCACTTTTGAAGGCCTCCCATTTGCCAGAAACCAGACTGTCCCAAACCACACTTGCCAGATCATTTCTGATACCATCAAAATTGGCCTTTCTCCAATTTAGAATCTCAACCCGTGGACCAGACCTATCTTTTTACAGATTTACTTCGAAACTAATGGCATTGTGGTCACTAGGTGCAAAGTTTTCCCCTACACAAACTTCTGTACCCTGCCCTGTCTCTTTCCTTATTAGCAGATCTAGCATCACACGCTCTCTCTTTGGGACTTATACGTATTGATGAAGAAAATGTTCCTGAACACATTTGACAAACACATTTTGAATAGCAGAAGTCCCAATTCGGAGCTCAGTTAAACTCAACTCATAACAGAAATTCAGATGCACTCATTGTGTTGATCCACCACTTCACATCCAATTTAATTGCCTCATTTTTGTTAACAGTCACCTTCCCAACACTTTGGCAATAGTTTTTGAAAATTATGAAATAGAAGACGGACTGGGCTATCTTTATCCAATTGTCTGGTTAAAGAATACAATCAAATTAATGAACCAGGTACCAAGAATTAGCTTCCCTAGTAACTAACTCACCAAACAATCACCAACTGCATCTTATTCATTGTACTTCCAACGAGTTTTCCATGATTAAAGTTAAACTCACTGAACTGTTATTTCCACAAACACTAAAGGTTCTGCAGATATTGGGAATCTAGAGCAACACACACACAAAATGTTGGAGGAATACAATAGGACAGGCAGCAAGCTTCTTCCCCAGGCTGTGAGTGGGTGGCAAGTAGTGTAGCAGTTTGCATAATGCTTTACAATACCAGCGACCTGGGGCCAATTCCCAGGTTCTGTTTCTCCCTGTGAAAGCGTGAGTGTTCCGGTTTCCTCCCACATGACAAAGACAGATGGGTTAGAAGGTTAATTGGTCACATGGGTGTAACTGGGCGCCGCGGGCTCGTTGGGCTGGAATGGCCTATTACTGGGCTGTATCTCTAAATAAATAAGTATAAAGACTGAAAAATACCCCGCTACCACTGAAGTCTCATCACTAGGACAGCGAGCTGTTTACTGTTCGTGGCAATATTTTGTTTTATGTGCTGTGTCATATATGCATTGTGGGTCCACTGTGGTCAGGAGGAATGTTGTGTTGTTTGGTTTCTATGTACAGTCAGATGACAATAAGCTTGAACTTGAACCTGATCAATAAAAATGAAAAAACAGGTGATATTTAGGGCCGAGACCCTACATCAGGACTGGAAAGGAAGGGGGAAGAAGCCAGAATAAGAAGGTGGGGGAGGGGAAGCACATGCTTGAAGTTGATAGGTGAGGCCAGATGGGTGAGGGAGGAAGTAAGAAGCAGGGAGTTGATAAGTGGAAAAGGTAAATGGCTGGAGAAGAAGGAATCTAATAGGAGAGGAGAATGGGCAATGAGAGAAAGGGGAAGAGGAGGGGCACCAGGGGGAGGAGATAGACAGGTAAGGAGAAGTCGAGAGGTGAGATGGGAGTCAGAATGGGGAATGGAAGAAGAGGGAAGGGGAGGGGGAATATTACCCGAAGTTCGAGAAATTGATGTTCATGCCGTTAAGTTGGAGGGATATGAAGTGTTGCTCTTCCAACCTGAGAGTGACCTCATTGTGGCAGTAGCGGAGGCTATGGACCAAATATTTCCTATGGTGGGGAGTCTAAGACCAGAGGACACAGCCTCAGAGTAGAGGGATGTTCTTTTAGAACAGAGGTGAGGAGGAATTTCTTTATCTAGATGGTGGTGAGTCTGTGGAATTCATTGCTACAGGCAGCTGTGGAGGCCAAGTATGTATGTATATTTAAGGCAGAGGTTGATAAGATTCTTGATTGGTCAGGTCATGAAGGGAATACAGGAAGAAAGCAAGAGATTGGTGCCAAGAGGAAAAATGGATTAGCCACGATGAAATGGTGGAGCAGACTTGATGGGCTAAATGGCCTATTTCTGTTCCTATGTTTTATGGTCTTATGGACATATTGGAATGGGAATGGAGATTGGAACTAAAATGGTTGGCCACTGGGGGATTCTGCTTTTCGTGGATGAAACGAAGGTGTTCAGTAAAGTGATCCCCCAATCTACTTCCGGTCCTACCAAGGTAGAGGAGGACGCATCGGGAGCATTGGATATGGTAGACAATCCTCAATACATAATTTGCAGATTAAGTATTCTTCTGGAAGGAATGTTTGAGTATCTGAATGGAGGTGAATGGGTAGATGCAGCACTTCTTCCATTTGATGAGATAAGTGGCAGGAGGGAGATTAGTGGGAAGGGAATTTGGTACGTCAAAAATCAAAAACTTCTATAGATGTACCGTGGACAGCATTCTGACAGGCTGCATCACAGTCTGGTATTGTGGGGGGATGGGGCTACAGCACAGGACAGGAAGAAGCTGCAGATTTAGTCAGCTCTATCTTGGGTACTAGTCTACAAATTACCCAGGACGTCTTCAGGGAGTGGTGTTTCAGAAAAGCAACATCCATTATTAAGGTCCTCCAGCACCCAGGGCATGCCCTTTTCTCACTGTTACCATCAGGTAGGAGGTACAGAAGCCTGGAGGCACACACTCAGCTATTCAGGAACAGCTTCTTCCCCTCTGCCATCCGATTCCTAAATGGACATTGAACCCTTGGACACTATTTTTTAATATATATTATTTCTGTTCTTTGCACGATTTTAATCCATTCAATATATGTATACTGTTATTTATTTATTATCTATTAATTAATTAATTTATTTATTCTTTTCTTTCTTCTATATTATGTATTGCATTGAACTGCTGCTGTTAAGTTAACAAATTTGCTGTCACATGCCGGTGATAATAAACCTGATTCTGAAACAAAGAATTTGAACATTTCAAGCTTCTAGTGCTGACTGTGAATGAGGATTCAGTCTCATCAATTCAGTAAAATGTAAATCCAGAAACAGACGAGATGTGGAACATTTTGATGATCTTGTAAGAATTAACACATATCTTTCATCTGGATGCAAAATCAATCAGGAGAGTGTATATAGACAATGGATTTGTAATAAAGAGACGAAAATGTTTACAGAACGGGAAAGATTTTCTTTGCTGTACTATATTTCATTATACCCTTCAATTAATAAATAAAATTAAAAGTATGTGATGTTTCGATTTTCATTCTAAGTGTTCATAGTATGAATATTACAAAAAAAATGTGAAGTGTAACACAGTTTTCAGGCTGTGTAAGTATTTCCTGCTTTGAGCAATGGTTGGTCGGCGCATCTGTAAAAAGAAGTTAGAAGGAATATGGATGATGTGCTGGATGTGGAGCCTCATGGGTTGGTAGGTGAGGTCAAGAGGAACTCTATTCCCGTTAAGGCAGCATGAAGATGCAGTGAGGGCGGATGTCCGGGAAATGGAGGAGATATGGATGAGGGCAGCATCAATGGTGGAGGAAGGGAAACCTCATTCTTTGAAGAAGAAGAACATCTATGATATTCTGGTGAGGAAAATCTCATCATCGGAACAGATATGGTGGAGACAAAATAACTGAGAAAGGGGAATGGCATTTTTACAGGAGACAGGATAGGAAGGAATACAGTCGGCCCTCCTTATCCGGGAGGGATTGGTTCTGGGACCCCGCGCGGATACCAAAAAAGCGTGGATGCTCAAGTCCCTTATTCAACCTGTCTCAATGCGGTGGACCTTAGGACCCAGCAGTGGAGCTCTGAATTGGCAGTGTTTCTGTTCACGAAGATAATCACGTTCACGATTGAAAATAAAGTGGAAATAATAAAGCCATCAGAAAGAGGTGAAACGCCATCGGTCATTGGAAAAGTGTTAGGCTACAGTCTGTCAACCATTGGAATAATTTTAAAGGATAAAGTGAGAAAGGTCCTGCTCCGATGAAAGCTACAATTATTACTAAGCAACACAGTGGTTTAATTATCGGGTTTTGGGGTTTTGGGTTTTTGATCCTTCACATCAACCTGGCACGGATGGAGAGCACGCTCGGTAGCGGTCTGTCACTGGATCGAACTTGGGAATTTCCGTTCCCGAGCCCGGCGCTGAAACATACGTTTCTTAAGTGTTTTATATGCATAGAAAGGTAAAATATATACTATATACTAAGACAAACGTTTGACTAACTGACACTAAATAATACTGGATGTACCTGTTCCGACTTACTTAGTAAGAGAACTTCCATTTTTTTCCGATCCCGATCCACGATAACCTACGCACATCCTCCTGTATACTTTAAATCATCTCTAGATTACTTATAATACCTAATACAATGTAAATGCTATGCAAAATAGTTGTTATACTGCATTGTTTAGGGAATAATGACAAGAAAAAAAAGTCTGTACATGTTCAAACAACAAGAGCTGGAAGAGCACTTCCGGGTTTTCTCGATTCGCGGTTGGTTGAATTTGCGCATGCAGAACTCGCGGATAAGGAGGGCCGACTGTATAGTCAAGATAGTTGCGGGAGTTGGCAGGTTTATAAAAAAATATTGGTTGACAGTTTGTCTCCAGAGATGGAGACAGAGATCAGGAAAGGGGAGAGTGGTGCCAGAAATGGACCAAGTGAATTTAAGGGCAAAGTAGAAGTTGGAGACAAAGTTGATGACATTGGCAAGCTCCATGTTCTGGGGAGTACAATATGCAGTAAGGCTCAATGTTCCAGGGAATAGTAAGATCTTCTATCATTTAGTGAAATAATCTTTTAAGTGATGTTTTCCTCATTTACAACTCCCTGTCATTTCATCCCATTGTTGGCTGACCCTCACGGCCTCACAGCTGCCTGTTCTTTCCTTAATCGAAAATAGCTGGATTGCTTTGAAGCATGGGCATCCTTGAAAAGAAAGTGCAGGTCGATAACATTCAGGCACTGCAGATAATTCAAAGAGAAATGGAATATCGGCCCTAATTGCAAGGGGGCTGGAGGACAAGCTTAAGCAAGTCTTCTTGCAACTACTGTATATATGTCTTTAGTGAATCCACACTTTGAGACCTGCAAGCTATTTTGTCTCTAAGAGAACAGAAACATTGACTAGATTGGCCCACACTCCCTGGAGCTTAGATAAATGAGAGAGGTCTTGGTAAATGGACGCCACAAAGATGTTTGCTCTGGTAGGAGGGTATAAACTAGGGAATAATGGACTGAAAAGAGGAAGAATTTCTTCTGAAAGAGGGTTATGAATTTATGAAATTGATTTGCAACTCTCGGCATACCCCAGATAACTGTGGCAGCAGAGTATCTTATTCATTATCAATGTCAAATACTGATCCAATGCTGATGTAGCATACTTTTGCTTAAACTAAAATAGAAGTTGTTGGTGAACATAAATGAATATGAAAAGTGATTGCAAAATGAATGAAAAGGGCACAGCGAACTGAGAATTACTATGCACTCAGTGCCTTAAAAAGATGTGAATTTTATTGTGGTGAATAACTCCCATCCCATCAAGCAATCTAGTGTACAGAAGGCTGAAGTCTTTCACTATATTGTATGGAAACTAATCCAATTGTATTCAAAGCTTGACTAATTTATACAAAGCAGATCAAACAAAATGAGATCAAGACTCAAACACGAGGAAATCTGCAGATGCTGGAATTTCAAGCAACACACATAAAAGTTGCTGGTGAATGCAGCAGGGTAGGCAGAATCTCTAGGAAGAGGTACAGTCGATGTTTCCGGCCAAGACCCTTCGTCAGGACGAAGGGTCTCGGCCCAAAATGTCGACTGTACCTCTTCTCAGAGATGCAGCCTGGCCTGCTGCGTTCACCAGCAACTTTTACGTGTGTTGCTTGAGATCAAGACTCCTTTTTTAAAAACTTTTAGTTGTTCTTAACACAATTGGCCAGACAATGGGAGCATGATTCGAAGCAAAATGTAAAGGTCTATGAAGCTTTATACTCTGCTATTACTTACAGGACAATTTATTGAGACTCAAACATTTCAGCAACTTTGTCTCTAAGAATATTAGATATGAATATATACAGTATATTGACAAATACATGTTATGATATTACCGTCATGGTAGCAGTGTATATTTCACCTCAGGTCAATGTCAGGCAGGCACTGGAAGGGCTGAGCAATGTAATCAGCAATCACACCCTGATGCCTTTCCTATCATTGCAGGAGATTTCAACCAGGCAAAACCTAACATCATGAATGACTGTGATGCTTCATTCCCAGATGAACTTCATGTCCTTTATGCATGCTTTAAAAGGGAAAATAAAACAACACCTGTGCGAATTCCTGCAGCATCTGGTGACCACGTGATCTCTGTCGCTGAGGATAACGTCAGAACATTTTTCAAGAGGGTGAAACCTGGCAAGGTGCCAGACCTTGATGGTGTACCTGGTGGGTATCTCAAAACCCGTGCCACCCTAACTGTTCAAGTCATCTTCACTGCCGCAGTCAGAGGTTCCCATCTGCTTCATACCAGTGCCCAAGAAGATCAGGGTTAACTGCCTCAACAAATATTGCCCAGTGGCCCTCAAAGCTAATGTGATGAAATGCTTTGAGAGATTGGTCATGACTAGAATCAACTCCTGCCTAAGCAAGGACCTGGGCCCCATGTAATTTGCTTACTGCCATAATAGGGTTACAGTGGATACAATCTTACTGGCTCTCCGCTCAGCCTTGAATTACCTGGACAACAGCAATACCTACATCAAGCCGCCGTTTATTGATAACAGCTCACTCTTCAGGACGCTCATATCCTCACTTCTAATCAACAAGCTCAAAAACCTGGGCCTCTGAACCTCCCTCTGCAACTGGATCCTTGACTTCCTCCCCAGCAGATCACAGATATGAGAGCTGGAAATAACATCTCCTCCCCGATGATAGTCAACATTGGCACACCCCAAGAATACGCACTTAGCTCATTGCTGTAGTCTCTCTACACCCACGCCTGTGTGGCTGGGCAAAGCTCAAATGCCATCTCTAAATTTGCTGATGACACAACTATTGTTGCCAGAATTTCAGATGGTGATGATCAGGCATACAAGAGTGAGATAGGTCAGCTGCCTGAATGATGTCGCAGCAAAACCTCGCACTTAAATGTTAGTAGGATCAAGGAATTGATTGTGGACTTCAGGAAGGGGAAGTCGAGGGAGCACACAGGAGTTAACATCATGGGATCAAAAGTGTAAAGAATAAGCGGTTTTAAGTTACTAGGTGTCAACATCACTGAGCATCTATCCTGGGCACAATGTATGGATGCAATTACAAAGAAGACACAACAGTGGCTATACTTCATGAGGCATCTTAGGAAAATTAGTATGTCACCAAAGACACTTGAAAATTTCTACAGATATACAGTGGAAAGCATTCTAACTGGTTTCATCACCATCTGGTATGGAGAGGTTTCTGCACAGGATCAGAAAAAGCTGCAGAAAGCTGTAAGTTCTACCAGCTCGATCATGGCACTAGCCTCCTCAACGTCCAGGACACCGTTTTCCCCTCCGCCATCAGATTTCTGAATGGACAATGAACCCATGAACACTACTTCAGTACTTTTTGTGCACTACATATTTAATTTAATTTTCTTTTTTTTTATATATACTTTTTATGGTAACTTACAGTTTTATAACTATGTACTGCAAAGTACTTCTGCCACAAAGCAACAAATCTCACGACATACTGTCTGCCGGTGATATTAAACTTGATTCTGATCATTTCAGTTTCATGAATTTATTTTTGTCTATAAATTATAGGTACTCTCCACCATTTGATTAGGATCCTTACTTTTCACATCATGCCGAAACTTATCTCTCACCTGCTGGTCACTGATGGACTTCTCGTGCTGGAGGTCCTCTAAAGCCTTCTCCTGCTGACTCATTTTCTTATCATGTTCTCTGCAGGCTTCTCGTAAGTTCTGTTCTTCAGCCTGTAGAGTTTTTACCTTTGCCTTTAAATTAGCTGCTATGCCTTGCTGGAGTGTGAGCTACAGGACAAGCAAACAAGCAAATTACTGAAATTTCTGTATACAACAATTTTCAAAATCAGTGAGGAAAGAAAAATAAAAGATAAACAGGTTGCTGTCACTGTTTTGTCAAAATATAGTTCCTTCCATTAAATGATGCTGATTAAAGGGAAAACATCTAAAAAAGAAAAATGGCCAACTTTAAGAGCGTTGTAGTGGTAATTTATATTTAGTTATTTATTTAGAGATACAGCGTGGAACAGACCCTTCTAACACACTAAGTCACACTGCTCAGCAACCTACTGATTTAACCTTAGCCTAATTACAAGAAAACCTTTCAATGTTGTCGGTTTATTCCAACAGTTTGAATGAAAATATGGTGAGTTCTTTAATAAGATCTGTTAAAGTTTCAATAAGATCATTTCTTATTCCTCTGAACTCCAAAGAATATAGATTTTATTTCTTCAGCCATGTGATAGGACAAACTTTTCATCCCTGGAATCAGCCAAGTGAATCTCATTTGGTGACCTAACTGTTTGCAGTTTGTACTGAGGAACAACTGGATCATTGTGTATTCTCTGTTAGAATCTTGCAAATAAAGGTTCTACTTCTTGCTTTGTGAATCTTCTTACTTAGTTCTTTTTCTTCGTCCACCTTCCCGCATCAAGCTCCAAGTTTTCACCATTCACTTAACCTTCCTATATTCTGTTGCAGAGTTCAAATATCCTATCACAATATGCCCTTCTACTAATTTTCATGCTATGGGTAAACTTGAATATCTTCAACTCTGCACCTTTCTCCAGGCTATTAATATACATTGTAAATAACTGAGGGCCCAGAGCTGATCTTTGGGTAATAAATTACCTGCTGGATGAACTCAGTAGCTTAAGTAGCATCCGCCGAGATAAAGGACGGTCAACGTTTCAAGGTCCTGCATGTGTCTCAGGGCTATTCACTACTTACATCTTTCTAGCTTGAAAAACACCTGTTCATTCTGACTCTCTGCTTTCTTTAGGAGAACCAGTTTTCAGATCCATGCAGTCACATTTCACCTCGTATAATGTGCTCTTGAGCAAAGAACTTAACCACACATTACTCTGCGACGACACTGGTGCCAAGCTGCATCGGCCCTAGTGCCCTTCCCTTGGACAACATCAGTGGCGTGGAGAGGGGAGACTTGCAGCATGGGCAACTGCCGGTCTTCTATACCACCTTGCTCAGGCCTGCGCAAGACCTTCCAAGGCGCAAATCCATGGTCTCACAAGACGAACGGATGCCTATTGTACATTAATCAGTCTCTTATGTGGCACCTTGATCTTCTGGGATTTGTTTAATCACTTTAGGGCATGACAAAGGATTTCCCAGAGTTTAATTTGGCCCATTTGTTTCTATTTCTTTGTTTATCCTAAGCTATTTAAAAAAAGACAAGTTTCCTGAATCATTGGTCCTTCAGAATAACTAAAATGGTGACATCAGAAGTAACCTAGAAAAATAACTTTCTTAGCACTTACTTCCTCCTTTGCATTCCTCAAGTTTTCCTCGGCAGTTTTTAACTCTGATTCTAGCTTCAGAATAGTTTGATCCCTGCTGTGAATCTGTCATAAAGCAAACAGTTTTGGCCATGTTCATTAAAGGCATTTCAGAATAGCATATTTGTACAAAGTTTGAATGACAGCTTTTTATCAATTTGTACACAAGAACACCTGCGTCATTCTGGATTCCTCTGATGGAGTCGTGCTGAGAAAGGTTGTGTGTTTTGCTTAGTGAGTGATCTACAATTCCTCTTGTCTTTTCACTTCCCCACATTAAACTCTATTTGTCAAGTTTTTATCATTTACTCAACCTATCTATATGCAGGTGGAGACGAGATATCCTCATTATAATACGCCCTTCCATTTTCATAGTACGTGTAAACTTGGATCCCTTGTACTCTGTTCCTTCTCTGGGTCATTAATATACATGGCATTTGAATCTTAGAATGTATATATTTAGGACACTTTAAAACTACTAGGGAAAAAAATAAGACTCAGGAACATTCCATATTCAATATTAAACAGAGCTGATCAGACTTTTTCTTAGAACCTTACATTTTATAAAGCGTGCTCCTTCCAAATAGAACAAACTTCTTTGAAGATTTTATCAGACTTCTTTTCCTTTTTATAAAGCATTATTTTGAATTATATTTAAAATCGTTTTTAACTTGCACCACGTCAACCTGAAACAAGCCCAGTGATCTTAGTGCTTTCAATAGAGAAGCTGAAAAAAGTAAGAGTTTCCATCTTACTTAATTGTGTTGATTTAAATGTATTTAATTATTTTAATGTTTTCTAGACATTTTAATTTTAAGAGTTTTATTTTTAAGTAGTATTTTAGATGGTTTAATGGATTTTTTAATGTTTGAATACCTGGGCTTTCACATAACTCTCTTGGTAGCCTTTAAGCATGAGTGGAGGGCGAGGAGCAAGAGATAAGTCTTAACCAGCTAGTAAAGCAACACTGGGGACAGGAATGCCATTTGTGCTGTGGAAGGCCCTGCACAGAGCCTAGCCAATCAGCTAAGAGCTAGGTTTCCAGAGCACTCACTCAAGGTAAGAATGGGCTTTCACAGCACAACTTCTAGGCCAATCTTTATTTTTAATGAGTTTCTAAGAGTGTCTTATTATCAATTTTCAAAACTCAAGTAATAAGACCTAACTGAATTAAAAATAACTTATTCAAATGAACATTACTTCGTTTAACTTAGCAAAAGCAAACTGATAATATTTCAAATGTTTATTCAGTTGCATCAACAGTAAAGTATATTTTAAGCCAGTTTAAGACAGTTAATATTTTTGAACGTAAATCTAAATTTAAGTTTTATAAATATAATGTGCCATAGATATACTATAAGTTTAAATACTTACTGCAAACTATTTTTATTATCTCATCCTTCATGAAATGTTACTACCAAGAAATAATACATTGTGAAATTTGTGGTCATGATAAACCATTTTTTTATTAATTTAAGTGTTTCTCAGATATTATAACCTACCCTTTCATTGTATCTATGTTTAAAAGAAATTATAACTGCATATATTAGCTTTAAAATTTTCATCACTATTATCTAATGAAATAGAGTCCAAGAATATAGAAACAGAGTAATTTTCAAGCAATAATATCAAAGCAGGTTATTTTATTACTCCTTATTGAACACAACTGTGCAAATCTACATTGAAGTTTTAGGTACAGTTCATAATTAAATAGCTTTAAGGTGCATTGAAACATCTTGAAGACATAAACGATGCATTAAAAAGTTGTTTTGTTTGCTTTCATTAATACATAGCACCATCTTCGTAGAGCAGTAAAAAAAAAGTGATGTAACAGAGAAATGGGCCATTTGGCTCAATTGGTCCATACCAACCACAGTATCCTCCCTGCCCATGTTCAGCCCATAACCCTGTAAGCTCTTCCCCTCCATGCACCTAATCGCATGCCTCTTAAATGTTACAATTGTACCTGCCTTGATCACTTCCGCTGGCAGCTCATTCCAAATGCTT
Source organism: Mobula hypostoma (assembly GCF_963921235.1). Taxonomy (NCBI): domain Eukaryota; kingdom Metazoa; phylum Chordata; class Chondrichthyes; order Myliobatiformes; family Myliobatidae; genus Mobula; species Mobula hypostoma. Next base: position 48,626,434 of record NC_086110.1, read on the forward strand.
ACTTTCCTCTGTTTAGGGTAATTACCTCTCAGATCTATTTAAAATTTCTTCCCTCACATCTTGTATCTGTGCCCTCTAGTTTTGGACTCTCCTTCCCTAGGGAAAAGGCAATCGCTGTCTTCCTTATCCATACCCTTCATGATTTTATAAACTTTTATGAGGTCACTTCTCATCCTCCTATGCTCCAAGGCATAAAGGCCAACCACTCCCAATAACTCATGCCTTCTAGTCCAGAGAGCATCCTTGTAAATCTCTTCTGCACCCTCTCCAGCTTGACAATACCTTTCCAATTTTAGGTGACTAAAACTGTACATAAGGCTCCAAATACAGTTTTACCACTTACTCATATAAATGCAACAGAACGTCTCTATTCCTAGAGTTAGTGCTGCTGACTGATGAAGGCCAGCATGCTAAACATCTTCTTTATCACCCTGTTGACTTGTATGGCTGCTTTCAGTGAACTATTCACCTGTACTCCCAATTTGCTTTGTTCTACCACTCAACAGTGCCCTGCCATTGACTGTATTAGTCCTTCTCTGGTTTGAATGTCCAAAGTACATTAACTGACACTTATCTAAGCTGAAATCCATTTCCCAGTCATTTTCTAACTGATCACACTCTCTGTGTAATTCATTCTAACCTGCTTCGTTAGCAACAGGCCACCTAACTTAGTATCATCAGCAAATTTGTTAATTGTGTCATATACATTCACATCCACATTATTTACATAAATAATGAATAACAGCGGTCCCAGCACCGGCCCCTAGGGTACCCTACTAGTCACAGGCCTTCAGTCACAGTACAGATATTGAACCATCACCATCCGCTTCCTATCAGAAGCAATTCTGAAGCCACCACACTAGCTCCCCCTGAATCCTATGCACCCTAATCTTCCAGATCAGCCTGCTATGTAGGACTTTGTCAAAAGCCTTACTAATGCATAATGGCACATGACTGCAAAAACAACCATAAAGTTGTGGACACAACTTAGCACATCACGGAAACCAATGTTCCCTCTACAGATGCTGTTTGTACTTTTCGCTGCCTCAGTGAAGCAGTCAACATAATCAAAGACCTCAGACATTCTCTCTTCTTCGTTCTCCTGTCAGGCAGCAGCTCCAAAAAGCCTGAAGGCACGAGGCACAAGGACAGCTTCTATCTTGCTGTGTTTCAGAGTTGAATGGACTTCTTGTACAATAAAATGGACTCCTGACCTTAAATCTATCTTGTTATGATCTTGCACTTCGTTTACATGCACTGTATATTCATGCAGCTGTGACAATTTATTCTGCATTGTTATTATTTTACCTTGTTCTACCTCAATGGACCGTGTAATGATTTTGTCTATATGAACAGTATGAAAGACAAGATTGTCATTGTAACTTGTTGCATGTGAACTAATAAACGCATTCTGATTTTAGAAGAAACATTGCTTCCATAACACTGGACAACAAAGATTTTGCTTCTTGAGTACTTTTGGGTGTATCTTAAGGATTCTGGACTGCTGCTCATGAAAATCACCATGAAATTTCTCTAACATGCACATTTTTCTGAAAACACCATTTTTTGTTATCTCAATTCATATTTCTAGTCAGAAAAACTGATGCCAAGATTAAGGAAGGCATTTTTGTTGGTCCACAAATCAAACAGGTTATCAGTGACGGGCAATTTGAAGAACTTATAGTGGGACCTCAGAAAATTGAATGGAAGACATTCAGGGATGCTGTTGAAAAATTTCTTGGCACCTACAGAGCACCAAACTATGTGCAGCTGGTTAACAACATGCTTCAAGCACACAAAACAATGAAGTGCATCGTGAAGATGCATACATCAAGATACTCTTTACTGATACAGCTTGGTATTTAACACTGTCATCCCTCAAAACTGATCAGCAAGCTCCAAGACCTGGGCATCAAAACCCCATGCGTAATGAATCCTGGACTTGCTCACTTGTAGACCCCAGTCAGTTCGAATTGACCCACCCAGCCAACACACTTTTCATCCCTCTTCCATCCAGGAGAAGGCTCAGGAGCTTGAAGACTGGTATGGCCAGATTTGGGAACAGCTTCTTTCCAACTGTGATAAGACTGCTGAACGGATCCTGACCCGGATCTGGGCCGTACCCTCCAAATATCCGGATCTGCCTCTAGGTTTTTTTGCATGACCTTACTTTCCATTTTTCTATTTTCTATTTATGATTTACAATTTAAATTTTTAATATTTACTATCGATTTGTAATCCAGGGAGCGGGAAGCACAGAATCAAATATCGCTGTGATGATTGTATGTTCTAGTATCAATTGGTTGGCGACAATAAAGTATAAAGTATAATACATCTCCTCCGCAATCTCCATCAGCACAGGAGTACCGTAGGAATGTGTACTTAGCCCCCTGCTCTACTCGCTTTACACCCATGGCTGTGTGGCTAAGTACAGCTCCAACACCATATGCAAGTTTGCTGATGACACCACTGTTGTGGTTGTATCAAAGGGGATGAAGAATCAGCATACAAGGAAGGAGACTGAAAACTTGGCTGAGTGGTGTAATAACAACAATCTCTCACTCAATGTCAATAAGACCAACAAACTGATTGTAGACTTCATGAGAGGGAAAGCAGTGGTCCATGAGCTAGTAAGCACTGGAAGATTAGAGGTGGAGAGGGTCAGTAACTTTAATTTCCTAGGTGTCACTATCTCAGAAGACCCCTCAGATAAATATAATTGAGAAGAAAGCATGACAGCACCCCTGCTTCCTCAGGAGTCAGTGGAGGTTTGGCATGTCATTGAAAACCTTTACAAACTTCTATAGGTGTGTGGTGGAATGTGAGCTGACTGGCTGCATTATGGCCTGGTATGGGAACACCAGTGCCCTTGAGTGGAAAATCCTACAAAAGATAGTGGATTCAGCCCAGTACATCACGGGTAAAACCATTCCAACCATTGAGCACACCTACCTGAAACGTTGCTGTAGGCAAGCAGCATTAATCATTAAAGATCCTCACCACCCAGACCATGTTCTTTTCTCACTGCTGCCATCAGGTAAAAGGTACATGTCCCTCATGACTCGCACCACCAAGTTCAAGAACAGTTACTACCCCTCAACCATCACACTCTCTTTTTAAAATATTTTTTTAATTAATTTTTTTTTTAAGTTTCTACAATGCAACAACAAAAAAAAGTTAAGAAGAGGTTTATACAGTGCAAAACAAACATATCAAATGCACAGTTCATAACAGTTAAGGAAAAGCACCCATAGTAGAATCGTATAAAGTTAGTTACCACCCAACCCTCCCACTACCCAACTCCTAGCCAACCTTGCGATATATAGAAAAGTTAATCAGAGCTTTTATCACCACAGAACTGTATTTATAAAAAGGTATATTGCCTACTGCCTGAGCTATAATATGTTTACACATAAAAAAAACCGTAAGTCTTAACCGAAAGAAGCTGGAAGTAAGGGATTTAAATGCAAAAGAGAAAAAGGAGGGGTGAACCTTTAATCTAACCGGGAATTATGAAAATATTCAAGAAAATGTCCCCACACCTTTTGGAACTTTATGTCCGAATTGAGAAGTGAATAATGAATCTTTTCAAGGTCTAAGCAGGACATAATGTCTCTGAGCCATTGAGCATGAGTGGGTGGGGCAACATCTCTCCACTTAAGAAGGACTGCACGTCTGGCCAAAAGAGAGGCAAAAGACAATGTACGATGTTTGGTTGGACTCAGATGTGTGTCAACTTCTCCCGAGGTGCCGAAAAGAGCAATCAGAGGGTTAGGTTCCAAGTAGCAATTAAGAATATGGGATAAAGTTAAAAAGACATCTCTCCAGAATTCCTCCAAGCTAGGACAAGCCGAGTACACATGAATAAGGGAAGCCTCACCCCCTTTACACTTGTCACAACAGGGACTAATATCAGGATAGAACCACGATAATTTAGTTTTAGACATATGAGCCCTCTGTACAACCTTGAACTGTAAAAGGCAGTGGCAAGCACATAAAGAAGTTGAATTAACTGACTTGAGAATTGAATCCCAAACCTTGTCGGACAGAGAAAAATTTAAATCATGCTCCCAGGCAGTTTTAATTTTGTCAAAGGGGATTTGCCTCAAAATCGTTAACATATCTCGAATAGTGGATATTAAACCTTTACCCAATGGGTTCATACGAAGAAACAAGTCCACAACATTTTTAATCGGGTACCTCAGGAAAGTTTGGTATTAAAGGGCTGATAAAATGTCTAATTTGGAGATATCTGAAGAATTAAGTGTTGGGTAGATTGAACTTTACAGACAGTTGTTCAAAAGTTGCAAAGCGATTGTCTATGGAAAGATCTTCAAAGCACCTAATGCCCTTTCTGTGCCAGACTTGAAATGTGAAATCCTGCATAGAAGACTGAAAAAGATGATTATGTAGAATAGGACTAGAGAGAGAAACCATGAAGACCATTATATTTTAACCATCACACTCTTGAACAAGATGGAGCAGCTACACTAATTTAAGGACTCTGTTATATTGTTATTTCATGCTCATTATTTATTGCTATCTATTTATTTCTGCATTTGTATGGTTTGTTTACTGTTAACAGTTCCTGATGTTTGCATTTTACAGTTACTGTTCTGTAGATTTCCCAAGTATGCCCGCAGAAAAAGAACCTCAGGGTTGTATGTGGTGACATTTATGTACTTTGATAATAAATTTTACTTTGAACTTTGACACTAAAGATCCATTTCTGCATTCCCATTAAGTCTTCTTCCCTGTAAATCTTGGCACTGTCAGTGACGAGGACGGTGAAAGGTTTCACCAGAACATTGCAGTCATGGAGAAATGGTATCAGGGTAACTGGAATCCATCAATACTGGCTGATTATTGTTGAACACTAAAGCGAGAGGACTCAGACACTGAGTACAGATGAAAATCATCAACAAAGCAGTTTTAGCTTAGTTGATGGATTGCAAAGTGTCAGCACCATTATGCAATTAAATGCATTATATTAAACAAAAAGTTAATTTCTTGTTTCTCCAAACTACTGCATAATACAAGTTGTCTGAAATTATATTTGTGTTCAGCTTCAAGTGGTCTATCATAAACAAAGAACACTTCTGAGGAAGCAACACTTTCGAAAAAATTTGTGGTCCTGTGTAATTCCAACAGAAGCAAGAAAGCAAGGGAATTATAAGATGAAAGGCAAGTGCAAAGTAGTGTACAGCTGATTCTGGTTAATTGGAACACCGGTTCATTTTGACTCATTCAAGCGGCTGACCCAATCAGCTGAAGTTTTATGGAAATTTTTAAAAAGGTATAAAAAAGACAAATTGCCACTTAACTGAGCAGCAAATTACACTTTTAAATCAAATACAGAACAAATTAAAAAATTTACCAATACTACTACAGTACAATAAAATTATGTATTGGTTCTGAAGTTATCAACAGAGGAATTCATCCAGTGTATGCTGCCGTGTTCTTTTGATTGACTGTAAATTAACAAAATTGTTGCAGACACTTAGTATAGATAATGGATTGCCTTCATATAATGCATTCAACAATTGCATCTTCGAAATCTTCATTTTCATTGTAACATTCAAGATGATTGTCAATACCTTCAAATTTTCTATAGTTCCTAACTTGTTGAAACAGTGAAATCATTTCATTTTCACTCCTGGCCATTTTTGATATCTCCAAGCCTGAATGCTTGAAACCACAGTGAGCAAAATGGATCTGAATTGTCTTACTGCTTACTTCTCGCCCACTATCAGTGACAAATATCATTGCTTTCTAAATGCAAAAACTGATGCTATTTAAAAACTGTTTGCCTTAAGCATGGTGTAGTGCCAGTGGCCAAGCAACTGCACATAACTGATGCTAGTTAGAAATTGTTTGGCAACAGTCTCCTGTCCCAACTAAACAAAGGGAATCCTGTCTCAATTAGTTTTTGTTGCTTAAAAGTTGTCACAAATAAGTAGCTGTCCCAATTAACCAATGGCACAATTAACTAAAGTCCACTGTATTTTATTTTCTTTTAGAACAATTAAAAAAAAATTTATTCAGACAGAGCATGGAATAAGCCATTCCAGCCCTTTGAGTCACGCCGCCCAGCAATTCCCCTGATTTATTCCTAGCCTAATCACAGGACAATTTGCAATGACCTATTAACCTACCAACTGATATGTCTTTGGACTGTGGGGGCAGCCAGAACACCTGGAGGAAACCCATGCGATCACCGGGGAGATTGTACAAACTCCTTATGGGAATTGTACCTGGGTCACTTGTACTGTAAAGCATTGTGCTAACCACTATGCTACTGTGCACTCTCCTAATTTTAATCCTAATCTCTACAACAGGAATAAAGAAAATGGGGTTTAGTATCTTAAATACAGGAAACTCAACATTAGGAAATTCACTGTCACGCTTATGACTTGCAGATATTAGAGCAGCCAACTGTCTCATGGAATGGCAGAATAGTTAATTAACATCCCTTCCACCATGCTATTGGAAGCATAAATTAAAATGAACAGCTGCTGCACCGAATTTGTAAGGGTCAGTAAATCTGGTGGTAAAGAAGTTACGGGTTGTATGGTTCACAAAGTAAGTGCTTTTCTCTGTACCCCTTGATGGCTTAATAAAACGTAACTGTTTCCTTCTCTGGCCTGTTCACAGTATCTCTTCTGCCTGGATTAAAGGCTCTTTCTTGGTCAAGGCTAACTGTAGCAGCTGTCTCTCCCTGCTACATATATTGGCCTTTCTCTCTGTCTCTCAACACTATTCTAATCCAGTGATGATCGTGGCCTCTCCTTAGTTCTGATTATTGTATTCTATTTTCTGCCTGTCTGTGTGTTTTTCCTTTCTTCCCACCACCAGTTCCTAATAACTAGAGACAGTAATGACCCACTACTGGTGAGCCAGAACGTCCATTTTACTAGCAGTCAAATAGAACCTATTGCATGGCCGAATGCCATGAACATGAGTTGCAGAGTTCTTCTATTGTTTTTGTCTCTATCTTTCCTCAGAAATATGGAAGCAATAAGTGTACCAATGTCACTCATGGATTATTTAATAAAAAAACAAAATTATGATACAAAATGCTGGAGGAACTCAGCAGGCCAGGCAGCATCTATGGAAACGAGTACAGTCGACGTTTCATGCAGAGACCTTCACCGGGACTGGAGAGATAAAAGATGAGGAGTCGGAGTTAGAAGGTGGGGGTAGGGGAGGAATTATGATACCTCTTGTTCGGATGCTTTGTTTTTCTCCTGTAATACAGTCAAATCTGTATCTAGCTTCTGCTTCTCCAAGGTAATGTTGGACAGCTGACGTGCACATTGGATTGATTCTTCAGTTGCAGTTTCCAGTTCTTTCTTCACCTTTTCCAGATTATCTTTTTTGAGCAACAGCTGCAAACAATAAATACTCTTTTTATATGTCATATTATAAATCATAACACGTATTCCAATTATCATGTAAATGCAAATATAACAGTTACTATAGCAACAACTCAGCTCTGCAATTTATAAAGATTAACGTTAGCTTTATTTGTCACATGTATGTCAAAATATCAGAACATACAATGCGTTGTTTGCCTCGGATCAAATCTGCGAGGCTAGGGACAGCTCGCAAGTGTCGCCACATAGCATGCACACAATTCACTAACCCTAATCCACACGACTTTGGAACGTGGGAGGAAACAGAACACCCAGAGGAAACCAGCACGATTATGGGGAAAACAGACAAACTCTTTACAGACAGTGGTATGAATTGAACCCTGATTGGCGATGGTGGTCACTATAAAGTGAATGCACTAACCACTATGCTACCGGGGGCGGTCGGGTGGGGGGAGGAGGTTCATTTTACATCACGGGATTCCTAACCCTGAATCTGTCTATTAGTTGTGGCTGCTAGCAGTGGTGTGTATCACTAGGGCTGAAGAGACAAAGGAGTATACTTCCTATGTTTCAAACAAACCTAAATAAATATTGTATCTAGCATTACTGAAACAGATCTGCGTTCAATATACACTCACTAACGGAGCCTGTAACCTGCTGTCAACATATGGGTTTAAAAAATCTTTGCAATGCTCGAAAATTCAAATCTACAAAGAAGAACATCATTTAGGAAAACCTGAATGTCTTATTTAATTAACAACCTCTCTCACATACAGACTATGAAGGAGGGCCCTTCCTGTGGCAATCCTCAGTGCTCCTTTGGTACCCCACTTAAAGAGGCATCATCACCTCATGAGATTGCAAGAAATTAATTATGAGGTATCCCCATCTATGTAATTCTATTTTTTTTCTTTCTATTGGTAAACAATTGAGCTGATGAACTAACTATTGTCATGATAAATCATTCTTGTTTATGTGCAATAAAATTAACTGCCAGCTCTTTTCCTCTTCTGTTATGATAAATTATGTTCTCCATATTTTGGCGTAAAGAAGTGATTACCAAATTAGCTCTTCATTTAATCCAATGCTGACAATATAATAAGGTTTGATGAACATTTTTGTTGTCTTTATCTGATGCTGAAATTTCAAAGGAATACCTTAAGCATGCAATAGCTCCATAAAGGTTTGTTTACTAATTATATAATGAAAGTACTTTTAACATCATCCCTGAATATTACAATATTAACATAATTTAGCAGTTGAGATAACATATTATTTTCAGATGGATAGATACTTTATTGATCCCAAAGGAAATTACAGTGTCACAGTAGCATTACAAGTGCATGGATATACATATATTAGAAGAGAAGGAAGAAAGGATAAAAAGTAAGTTACCTCAAAAAAGGGGTCATCACTACCTCACCTATAGGTTGACTCATTATAGAGCCTAATGGCTGAGGGTAAGAATGGCCTCATATAGCCCTCTTTGGAGCAGTGCAGCTGTCTTAGTCTCCTCTGTTCAGCCAAGGTGGCATACAGAGGGTGAGAAACATTGTCCAGAATTGCAGGATTTTCCGTAGGGTCCTTTGTTCTACTGCAGTCTTCAGTTTGACTCCCACAGAGTCAGGCTTTCTAATCGGTTTATTGAGCCCATTGGCATCACCCGTGTTGATGTCATTGTCCCAGTACACCATTGCTTAGAAGATTGTACTGGCAACAACAGAGTAGTAGAACGTGTGAAGGAGAGGCCTGCATACTCCAAAGGACCTCAGTCTTCTCAGGAAGTAGAGGTGACTCTGACCCTTCTTGTACATAGCCTCTGTGCTGGTGCTCCACTCAAGTCTGTCACTCATTTATTTTACCTCATTTAGAAATTCAGTACGGTAATAGGTGTGGTCCAGTGAGCCCACACCACCCAATTACACACCTGACCAATTAATCTAATCCGTATGTCTTTGGAATTTGGGAGGAAAGCAGAACACCCGGAGAAAATCCACGTTGTCACAGGGAGAACCTGCAAACTCCTTACAGACAATTACAGAATTGATCCCTTTTCATTAGCATTATGTTAACAGCTAGACTATTGTGCTGCAAAGCCCCAAAAGTAACTGAAACCACACGATATAAACAGTATAGGTTTGAATTAGGTGCCTAATTCAAATTAGGTGACAATTCCATACCAATCTTGAATCAGTGAAGGATGTTCGACAGCTGTAGCGGAAATTGAATACTCTCATGTCCTATAAAGTGAAACCATGCGACATAGGTGACAACAGGGTTTCACTCCCAGATGAGCTGAATCAATGTCTTTTATACTCGCTTTGCCATCAAAACATGGAGGAACCATCGCAAACTCCCAGCAGCCCGATGATGCTATGATTTCAGTCTTTGAGGCCAACATGAGATCATCCTTCAAGAGGGTAAACCCACGGAAAGCATCCAGCCTAGATGGGGCACCTGTATGAGTACTAAAGACCTGTGCTGATCAACTGGCTGGTGTGTTCACTGAGATCTTTAGTCTCTCGTTTCAGCAGTCTGGGGTATCCAGCTGCTTCAAGCAGGCTTGAATTACACTGGTGCCTAAGAAAAACGTGGTAAGCTGCCTCCGGTAGCACTTACATCCACTATCATCAAGTGCTTTGAGAGGTTGGCAATGAAACATATCAACTCCTGTATGAGAAGCGACTTGGATCTGCTCCAATTTGCCTACCATCACAACAGGTCAACAGCAGATGTTATTTTGTTGGTTCTTTTCTCAAACCTGGAACATCTGTTCAGCAGAGATGCATACTACATCAGGATGCTCTTCATTGACTACAGCTCAGCATTCAATACTATCATCCCCCCAAAACTAATCAATAAGCTTCAGTTCCTTGGCCTCAACACCTTCTTATGCAACTGGATCCTCCATTTCCTCACTCCCAGATCCCTGTCGGTTCGGATTGCCAATAACATCTCCTCCACAATCTCTATCAGTACAGGTACACTACAAGGCTTTTTGCTTAGCCTCTGGCTCTACTCACTTTACACTTATGACTGTGTGGCTAAGCACAGCTCCAATGCCAGATTTAAGTTTGCTGACGGCACCACTGTTGCAGGCTGAATCAAAGTAAATGAATCAGCATATAGGATGGAGATTGGCTAGGTAGTGCCTTAACAACAACCTCTAATTCAATGTCAGCAAGACCAAGGAACTGATTATTGAGCAGGAGGAGGAAACTGGAGGTCCATGAGTCAGTCCTCATTGGGGGATCAGAGGTGGAGTGTGGGTCAGTAACCTTAAATTTCTCAGCTTTATCATTTCAGAGGATCTGTCCATGGTCTAGTATTTAAGTGCCATTAAGAAGAAAGAATGACAATCCCTCTACTTTCTTAGAAGTTTGTGAAGATTTGGCATATCTTTTAAAACTTTGACAAGCTTCTATAGATGTGTGGTGGAGAGTACATTGACTGATTCCATCCCAGACTGGTGCGGAAACACCATTACCCTTGAACAGAAAAATGTAGTGCATACAACCAAGCCCATCTCGGTTGAAGGCCTCCCCACAATTGAGTATATCTACATGAAGCACTGTTGTAGGAAAGGAGCATCCGTTTTCAAGGGCCCCCACCATCCAGGTCATACTTTCTTCTCACTGCTGCCATCAGGAAGCAGGCAAAGGACCTCAGGGCCCACACTATCAGGCTCAGGACCAGTTATTACCTCTTAACTATTAGGCTCTTGAACCAGAGGGGGTAACTTCACTCACCCCATCACTGAACTGTTCCCGCAAACTTTGGACTCTGTTTCAAGGAATCTTCTTCCCATGTTCTTGATATTTATTGCTTAATTATTATCATTATTATTTTTTTCCTTTCTCTTTGTATTTGCACAGTTTGTTGTGTTTTGTGTGGACTTTCATTGATTCTATTGTGTTTCTTGTATTTACTGTGTTTGCTCACAAGAAAATGAATCTCAGGGTTGTATATGGTCACAAATTTGTACTCTGATAATAAATTTACTTTGTACTTTATACTCCATTGATTTTTATGTTCATTGAAAACAAAGTTCAAACTATTTATAAACATTTTTCATATATCTTATCTGCATTTATGCCATCTCATACAATGTCAACAGTTTGTTGTACTGTATATACTGTAGCTCATACAATTTCAGTTGTATTTTTCATGCCAATTAACATACCTGTTTCCTAGGACAGATAGAAGAGTCATAAGAATGCAGATTTTAACAGGCAGTTATAATTGCAACTGTATTTTCTTTCTACCTGAGGGTAGACATCATGCCAAATGACAAAAGATGCAGCCATAAGTTTGTACTGCAAGTCTGACAATTTTTCTTGCATTTCATAATTTTTGTAAGCAAATAGGAAAACTTTCATGCTTTCAGAAATAACCATTCTGGCCTTGGATGATGACTAAATGTAAAAAAAAGTCCTGAAGTTGGAAAAAAAAGGCCCTTTGGTAAGATGTGCATTCAACCTAATGCCATTTCCTAGCTTTTGACCCATTTCCCTCTAAATTCCATATACATGTCCATATGCTTACTAACTGTATCTAATGTAACTGCCTCAACCACTTTCTCTGACAGCAGGTTGCATATATCTGCCATCTGCTGTGTAAAAGGAGTTGCCATTCAGGTTCTTATTAAACCTTTTCACTTCTAATTTTAAAACATTGTCCTCTAGTTTTCAATTCTCCAACTCTGGTAAAATAACTGCTTTCACTAGCTATAACTCACAAGATTTTATATACTCTGTGAGTTCACTCCTCAGCCTCCTATGCTCCAAGAATAAAGACCTAGTCTGTTCAATCTCTCTCTGTAACTCAGGCTCTTGAGTCCTGGCAAAATCTTTGTAATTCTTTTTTGTACTCTTTCCAGCTTAATTGCATCCTTCCTATAATAGGATGAGCAAAACTGACACAATACTGTACAAGGCTGCACTCCAAGGTCTCTCAGATCTATAACAGCACCAGGGCTCTTCTATTCAATATGAAGTTCCTACCTTGATTTGTCCTTCCAAAATGAATCACTTTGCACTTAACTGAGTTATAATTCCATTCTTCACTCCTCAGCCAATCCATCAAGATCCTGCTGCAATTCTTGATACTTCTCTTTGCTGATACACTCATTTCATTCATGTACTTATCCAAGAGTCTCTTAAATGTCCCTAACGCTTCTGCCTCTACCACCACACCCGGCTGTGTATTCCATGCGCTTACCACTGTGTAAAACAACCTACCTCTGACATCTCCCCTATCCTTTCCTCCATTTGCCTTTGAATTATACCCTCTCGTATTAGCCATTGCCATCCTGGGAAAAAGGGCACTGGATGGCCACTCCATCTATGCCTATTATTATTTTATACACTTCTATCAAGCCACCTCTCATCCCTTTTTTGCTCTAAGAAGAAAAGCCCTAGCTCGCTAAACCTTTCCTTGTTAGGCATGCTCACCAATCCAGGCCACGTCTTGATAAATCTCCTCTACACCATCGCTAAAGTTTCCCATCCCTCCTTTAAAGAGGTGACCAGAACTGAACACAGTGCAGAGAGAGGGGGACCTGTTGGGGAGAGAAAGGGGGCACTGGTGGGAGAGAGAGGGGGTCCTGGTGGGGGTGCCTGTTGAGCTGGTCTGCATTTGGCGGATCTGTAATGGGGGATGTACGGGGCTTTAATTGAGTTCAAAGAAGAGATATCTTCCCTGCTTTGTGTAGTTTATGGTGATCTCTTTTGTATCTTGTTGAGTTTGAGTCCCCAGGCTGGATTAAACTAACAGGGAATGTGTCACCCTATTCACAATGCTCTAATTTCATAGACCTAAACGGTATTTTTAGACCTAGCTATTAGGCTTAATTTAGACTACCCAAGGAGTAGGTTTTATTTTTTGGCCTTGTTCTTAAGTTTAGTTTAGGCCATTTTGGGAGTAGGTTTATTTTTTTAGGCCTGAAGTTAGGCTTATATGGCGATTAGGTTTGTTTTTTAGGGTCAATTACTAGGCTTAGTTTAGACTGTTTTGGGGAGTAGCTTTGTAATGTTTCAATCTATTTTCTCTTGCTCTTTTTCCACATTTTGTTTATACATTTCCAGACATCCCACCTCTCCCGGAAGTTCCGGGAGTTTCAAGCATATTAATAGTGGCTCCCGATGCCCGCAAATTATATACAATATCCCGGAAATCATTTTTTTTGAGAGCGAGAGAGAGAGAGAGAGAGAGAGAGAGCAAGAGCGCGCGCCATGGCAGAGTGTTCCAAAAAAAGAAAATATAAAACATATGTCACCCCAGACTACCCTAAAGTGTACCTCTGCCCAATAGGGGTCAAAAATAATGACAGAGTTGCTCGCTGCTCTGTTTGCAACAGTGACTTTTCTATTGCCCATGGTGGGTTAAGACTGTAAAAGACATGTTGAGGTGAGTTTAACAGGTGTCATTCGTTCATTAGCATAGCTAACGTTATTTAAACTAGCTGGCTAGTTGCTATTGCGGACATCCCAACTCTCCCGGAAGTTCCGGGAGTCTCCCACAAATTGATGGTGCTACCTCCCTGAAATGAGTTTTTGCAGGGTGGGATGTCTGCATTTCTCTGAGCTTGCAAATTACACTCACAAGTTCCTGCCTAATAGCATTGTACAGTAATTTGTCCTCATCCAATGAAATATTTTCCAATACCATTTGCTCCCTTCTCTGCACAGGGTTATGCTAAAGGTCAGGGAGTTGTGGTCACTTTCTCCTGACACAACTTGAAATAATGTATGTAATTCAAACCAAATTTGTAGTACACACATTCACATCGAAGGAAAGCCCTATTATTTATCAATGATTGGTTCTGATTAATGTCAACAACAGGTTACAAAACTGGAATAAAATTCAACATTGTTCTTGCTGAATTTAATAACTCAATGAGTATGAAAGGCAGTACCAAAACATTCACCTCAGAATAGCAACTGCTATATTGATGTTGCAAATTCTCTCTGCTGCTCTGCAAGATGGATAGCTTCTCTTCTCCGTTTGAAATCTGCAAAACATTCATGGAAGTAGTTTACTTTTATAGCAAAAGAAATTTCTCCAATTTTAGTTGCATCTAACCACACTGACAAACAGCCCAAATAATTAAAAAAAAATTGAAGACCAGTTAAGATCTTTTCTCTATGACTTGCATGATTTTCTAATTGTAGTGTCTAAATAAAAAAAATAGTTCCCTTTAAGACAAGTTTCATATCAGCTACGACAATCTTTTCTCACAGTGGATTGTTCAGCTTTATTGTCAAGCTTCTGTTTCACTTAAAATTGCCTGGGTGGACAACAGTTAGATGATAATGTATAGTCTGCTTACACATTCTATTCATTTTGTTTTATGTAGCTAATTAAACAGTTAGAGCTGTGCAGAGAAAACCAACTGATATTCTGATTTGACGATGACTGAGAGGTTGTGTATGTCGGCCGGGGGGGGGGGGGGGGTCAACATCTTTTACCTCTCAACTCAAAGGTCTGGTCAATGGAATACTTTCACTTATTACATAGCTTTAATCTAACTTGGTTTTTAACTCAGAAGTCTACCTCATATTTGTATTAGTCCAAACTACGAGTCCTACACAGATGGATCACGCAGAAAGGGGCAGATCCAATGGATTTATTAATATTAATATGGAAGGAAAGTCCATTGGACTTTGTGCTTGTTGGTCTTCAGAAATGTAATGTTCAATATTAACTTTGGAAGAGCCAGTGAAAGTGATGGCTTTGGAAACTTCTTAAGCTTATGCTGCTCATAGACAACCTGCGCAGACCCCGCTTCAAACAGGGAGCGGCCAACCACAAGATTGCATCTGTTGCTCTAAAGAACATAGCTTGCAGCACCTGCCCCATCGTCCAAAATCAGAAGCTGTAGAAAAAAGTTTTTGAGTTGAATCTTTTGTGAAAAGCCTCATGTGCATGCCACGGACTCGGCAGCTAACGTACTGACTGCTCTGTGACCTGACAGCTGTGCAGGTTTTAGGTCAGTATTAGTATATTTAGCAGTCACCCCAGCAATAGGAATTGTCTCTGGATCAGTAGCATTGCACCTTATAACCTAACCATGCAATTCACCTTAGTCAGAGGCTCAGTGGTCCAGCTGTGCAAGAGAAACCCCGCCAGAACCTGGGTCACTGAAAACTCAAGTCACCCACAAAGTCTGGGACATTTCAGGCTCTCAGTAACGAGCTGGCTTCATCAGCAAACAGGTGGTTTGCTGATCAGCTCTATTACCATGAAATCTGCTGACTCAGGCAATGTTAGAATAACCCAAGCTTGCTGTAGATTTCTACAGGTGGAACCCAATTGCAACTGCATTTATAAAATGGCACAGAAATCAAAAAGGCAAAAGAAAAACAATCATTCATTTCTTCCAAATATAATATTGCTATTATACTCTACTAGCAGATCAATCTTGATCAACACTTAAAGGCCTCCATCAAACACACCTAGGCAGATCTTGTTATTTTTTTAATCAAGTTTTTTAAAATTATTGTGTATTCAGAAAGGCTCAGCATCTCCTCAGGAAATCAAATGCCCAGGTAAACCTTAAATTAGTAATAATTACCATGGTAAAGATATAAATAAGCATAAACTTAATAAGGTAAGAATATAACTACATGGTTTCGCAGAATATTACTTATTGACTTTGAACGTTATTTGATGGGAAACATTAAAAATATCCATTTGAAAACATATAAATGATAATAGTGTAATTTAAAAAAAGCAATGAATAGATTAGAATAGGAGTTAATATTCAGTGAAAGGAACTTGTGCTCCAATCTCTGTATTCCACGAGAAGCCAAATGCAGATTGGGGTGACAGCTTTAGTGAATGTTTGCATTCAGGGGTGACCCTGTTGATTACCACTTCAACTCTCCAACCCATTCACATTCTGACCTATCTGTCTGTGAACACCTGCACTGAAATAATGAGATTATTGTAAACTTGAGAAACAATGCCATATCCTTTGTCCAGGAACATTGTAGCTGTCTGTACTCCATACTGAATTCTATAACTTATGGTAACTAATTATTTCTTTCTGTCAGAGCCAGACATATACGCTGCAGATCATCAATATAGGTTGTCAATCCATTAACATGGCTGGACCTTGCTGGACAGAAGCCTGTATTCACAACTTTTCTGTCCCTTTCTATGTATTCTCCCTTTCTAACTGCTTCACTAACGTATCAGAAGTGGGTAAGGATATGGGAATTAATCTTTGGAATTCTCTACCCCAAAGGTTACAAAAGCAAAAACCCTGGAGGCATTTACAGGGGAGGTAGACAAAATTTTGAAAGATCGGGGAATTGAGGGCTTGATGGATCTGACACGAAAAAGGAGTTGAGTCCTGGGGCAGGCGGCTCCTGGTCTGCTCCTTTTATATTGAGTGCTTTCAGCAGTTTTTGTTTCTGTCAAACTATATCAGCCTTTTTTTTGCCATGTATTTTACAATTCCATTCTAAAGACACTTTGGACTAAAAATTAAGGAAAGAAATTCATCTTTGCATCTTACATTAATCCACAAGATAGTAACGGATGTTTATGACTTCACTGGAAGATACAATGTACAACATTCTGCTGCTAATGTAATGCACATTTGCAGTACCAACTAAGGGTGAATTTATCATTTAGACTTTCCAGGCAGCAAACAGTCAGATATTATCAAACACAGTGGTTTCCAGTTAACGGGGACACATTGGGACCAGTACATTTTGCCCCAATTAAGCGGCTGCTCCGATTAGCTGAAGTTTCATGGAAATAGTTAAAAAAGTATAAAAATGACATTTTTGAGTAACAAATTATGTATTTAAATGAAATATAGAACAATTAGAATATTATCAATACTACTACAGTTCTGTAAATTTGTGTATTGGTTGAAATAGTTATTGATGGAGACATTCATCCAGTGTATGCTGCCATGTTCTTTTGATTGTAAATGAACAAAATCAAGGCAGGCACTTAGAGCAGATAGTGAACTGCCTTCATTCAATACTTTCAACAATTGCATTCTCAAGATCTTCATTTTTTCATTGTATCATTCACAGATGATTGTTGATGCCTTCAAATTCTTCATAGGTCTTAACTTGTTGAAGCAGTAAAATCATTTCATTTTCACTCCCTGACCATTTTTGGCATCTCCAAGCCTTAGTGCTTCAAACCACAGTGAGAGAAACAGTTCTGAATTGTCTTACTGCTTATTTCTTGCCAAATGTCAGTGACAAAAATCCTTGTCTTTTGAACACAATCACACACAGCTGATGTTATTTAAAAACTGCTCACTCTAAACAAGATATAATGTCCAATGCCCATAGCAAGAGCATGTGACTGATGCCAGTTAAAAACTGTTTGGCAACAGTCTTCCAACCCAATTAAGTGGTGTTGTGTCCCATATAAACAAATAAGCTGGTTGCCCCAGTTCATCAATAGCTCAATTAATTTGAATTCACTGCATTAAAAGCACACAAATTTATTTTCCTCCAAGTGCAACTTAAAGAACATACTGCACAAAAGCAAACCTCTATTAATTGCTTCAGTTCAAAAAATGTATTGTATGTGCACCTTAAAAGACACACTACACTGAATCTTCTGCAAGAAATTTCTGTAGCGGCCAGTCACAGAGACTGGTAAATTGGAGGGTATCAAGAATCAGAATCTGGAGATGAAGATACTCTGGGGATCAGGCAGTTTAACATTGTGGCTAGGAGGTTTCTATGATTTGGGTAGTCCCATCAAATGTTGGAAAAGAGCCTGGTCAAGTTTTTGGAATAATGGTATCATCTGAGAAATGGTTATTATCGTGTTTCACATTGCAAAAATATATTTTCAATTACAGCCCTAAAATTAATATTAAATAAATTATTGTATGATTTTAAATGCATCCATGCAACTAAACTTACATTGTACTAAGTATAAAATAAGTTTCAGTCAATCAAATTCAATGACACCAGCAGTTAACACAACTAACTCTTCAGTTTTATTCTTAAATTATCTTTACTTGGATCTCTCAGAAGCATTAAATACGTGGGGCTGCAAGCATCAAGCCTTGGAGAACTACATGGCTTTAAATGTTATTACTAGAAGTTAATGTCCACCAACTATTTATTACCAGGACACAGCTATCCAATACTTTTGCTGGCTTTGCCACTTGCCCAGTTCAAATCATCTGAATTATTAAGGCACTTGGGTTGTGCAGAATACTTAGCCAACAGGAAAATGTTGAAACCTTTGAGTGTGTCTGCTCTTCCAGTAAGAAAACCTGTTCTATCAAACTGTGAATTATATGGAGCTGCTCTTTTGAATATTAGATTAATGAGACTCTTGTAGGCTTAACATGATTCAGACTTCATTCAGCAGGTAGCATTTTGACTCCTTGCTTTCAAATGGACTGAGCTTTAGTTTCTTAATGAATATGTTTGTTCATTTACCATCATGGGCCAATGTGTCCCAACATCAAACAGTACTGTCCCAGCTTTAGCGCAGTGTTAAATATATTCAGATTTTTATAGAAATAGAATACTCTTGATTACAGGGTTCTTATTTAATAGTCATATTTTAATTTGAGGAAGCAAATTGCTCAATCTTTATTCTCAATTGCAAACAAAGAAAGACTAATTTTTGATGCAGACAACATCATTAGCCTTGGTACATTCTTCACTGTCAACCCACAGGAAATTTGTCTTATTATTATACTGCTGCTATATTCTTCAAATATAGAGAATATAGAGAATTGGATAGGATTGGTTAGGGAATTGATTTTGTAAAAAGAAAGAAATAGTACACAAGTCAAACTAAATTAGCTCAAACCTAACAACTGGAAATAAACTGACACAGTCTGCAAACATGGCAGTCAGGTGTTTAGGTGAATCACCTTCTCCTACCTTGAGACAATACAGATATACTTGGAGGAAATGAAAAATTAAGATCCTTTAAATATTATAATCACGATGGCCGGGAACTTAGTGAAATTGACAACGTGCTGTTCTCACTGCTGTTGTAACTGCTAGATCCGCACTGAACTAATGTAGAACTCCTGGTTATAAATTGCTTTCTAGTAGGTCCTCCCAAGGTAAAGGTTTGATTATCAGATAAGCCATATGCAAAAGCTTATCAATTGTCATAATAGTCAAAGACTAATATATTCTGGGAATGTTTTGAATGTATTTTGGAAGATTCAAAAGCTAAAATGATTTAATGTTTATTTGTTAAAAAGGTTTATGTTTTCTCAATTAATTCTAAAAAGGATGTTCAGTATTATTTTTAACTTATCTCTCCTCACAACCTTTCCTCACCATTAAAATGAAGGGATTTGCTGAAGTTATGTTGGGTGTAAGATGGTGCCAATATAAATGAGGAAATTTCCCAATGTCACTATTGGGAAACTCAAGGAAATGTTCAAGTGCTTACTGCCCATTACACTGCTGGAATTTAGGGCAGCAATGAAGGTCCCTCGAGGATTCTTCATTGCTGTTTCCATAACAATTTTTTTGATCAGTCATGGTTGTTCAAGTTTAATTGTCATTTAACCATACATGAATACCCTTAAATACAGCAAAACAAAACATCATTATTCCGTGGCCAAAGTGCAAAACAACAGTACCAACAGTCACACACAGCACAAGACACACATAGCAGATTTAAGATATCAGTAAAATATAGTCACACAAAAAGTATATAGTCTAAGACCCTGTGTTCATAAATGTTGCAGCAGGCTACATTAGAGCACAATACAGCTTGTCTTCTGCTGAGCAAACACTGACCCCGTGCCACACCACCTCCAGTGGAGTGCACCAAATCCGATGCCTCTCCCTGGGAGGCTGTAAACGCGCGACATCGTGATACGAGGCCTAGCCCTTGCTATGACCCAGGCCATGTAGATCACCCATCGTCCGCCAATAAATCACTGACTTGGACTTGCAGCATTCCACATTAACGATGTTAAACAGTGCCTTGCGATGACAAGAAAAGTGACTGTCAATCACTTGCTGTTAGACTGCACACTAACTCCTCCGATGCCTCTCTGACGCAGGCAGCAGTACGATCTGGACAAAGTCCAGTTGCTTCAGTTTCTCCGCCAACAAGCAACTCCATCAGGAGTCCGAGGTACAGAGACAGGCAGAATATCTCTCAGAAGGATTGTGATTTCAACATTCATCAATCACAAATCTCTCAATCTTTATGCAGGGGAATACCAACAGTTTCATATAGAACTGTTGCCATTTCTTAGAAGAACCTGGGCAGTTATAATTTCTAAATTAACTATTAACTGGCTGAAGGGTCTGAAATCCTGTCCAAGGGTCTTGGCCTGAAACAACGACTGTACTTTTTTCCACAGATGCTGCCTGGCCTGCTGAGTTCCTCCAGTATTTGCAGATTTTCTCTTGTTCATACAGTCTTTGGTAAGCAGCTTTTCATGCCTGAATACTCCATTTAAAATAATGTAACAATCAAAATGTGAAGAAAAATTATTGCAGCTTGAATTAGCAAACATAGTGGCCACTTTATTAGGCACACGTGTACACCTGCTCATTAATGTAGATATCTAATGAGCCAATCATGTGGCAGCAAGTCAACGCAAAAAGCATACAGACAAGGTCAAGAGGTTCAGTTGTGGTTCAGATCAAACATCAGAATGGGGAAGAAGCATGTTCTAAGTGATTTTGACCTTGGAATGATTGTTGGCACCAGACAGGGCAGTTTGAGTATCTCAGAAACTGTTGACCTTCTGGGATTTTCACACATAGTTCTCAGAGAATGGTGTGAACAACAAAAAAACATCCAGTGAGTGGCCGTTCTGTGGGTGAAAATGCCTTGTTAATGAGAGATGTCTGAGAAAATGGCCAGACTAGTTCAAGCTGACAGGCAGGCGACAGTATCTCAATAACCACACATTACAACAGTGGTGTCCAGAAGGGCATCTCTGAATGTGCAAAATATTGAACCTTGAAGTGGGTGGGCGACAGCAGCGGAAGACCACACGAGGTTCTACCTAATACAGTAGCCACTAAGTGTATATACATACACACTGTTAGTTGTTTAAATAAAGTATTGCACAAGCACAACAAACTGGATATACAGTACCTTGCTTTGAAGCTCCAAGACTTCACTATGTAGAGTCTGAATTTCATTTTGCAGTTGGTATATCGTCTCATCTTTTTGTGCTGATCTCTTCTCAACTGAATCCTGGGTATTGTGAATAGATAAGAGTTCTGCATTCAACTGTCGAATTGTATCTTCACATTGACGCACCTACAAAAGAGATCATCAATCTATATGATATTCAGACAACCAGCGAGGCTCAAGAACATGAAAATATTTGTATATAAATAAACCAAAATACCTGATGTAAGTATTAAGGCATACTTATCATCCTTATAGTTAAAATACATTGGACTGCTACTAATAAAAAAAATCATGTTTATTCCTTAATATACTTAGTCTGACGCAACCAGTGGACTTCATAAGACTTCAAGTGGTTTTCCCCCTGTAAGATCACATTTTTCTTTTGCCCTGTTACAAGAGGGGTCTTTAAAGGATTGTTCTAGATTATGTTCAGACATAATTTAGAATGCAAAATGACATTAAGAGAAAACTATAGAGTGCTGGAAAATGTATAGTTAACTACTGTTGTATGGATTATTGGAAAAGTATTTGGATGGAAGGAAGCAGATTCATGTGTTATAAAAGGACCACTCACAGGCCCAATCAGCTTAGAAATGTTACTGCACAGCACCACATTGTAGTGGGGTAGGTCACAAATTTGTTCTCAAAAACCTGATTGTTTAAGGCTGTTGGGAATGTACAATGGCATCAAATAGTATACAACATTCATTTGACAATGCATAAATAAATGGCTTGGGCCCTGAACACTGAAAAAGGGTCTGATCCTACCTTAGCTACTGGCAGAAAAGTCAAGGCATCAGGTGGCTTTGATTATTTTGCTTCATTAAACACAGTTAGTAATCGCTCCCTACTTAATTGCCCTCTGGTCCTAATTTTCTTCTTCAACAGTTACCCTCCTTACTGATCATCACCCCAGTATCCCACATTTTCTCTCCCATACACACACCCTTTCAACTTGCCAATTCTCCCCATAATATTTTCAATCTCACTCATGATGGCCCCTCCAAATATCTGCCCAATTCCTTCCCAGTCACCTTGCAAATCTCCCATCAAATTTCACACTCACGTGTGGGAATGGGATGTCCTTCCAGGTGAGGCAACACTTCACCTGTGAGTCGGCTGGGGTGATATACTGCGTCCAGTGCTCCCAATGTGGCCTTCTATATATTGGTGAGACCCGACGCAGACTAGGAGATTGTTTCGCTGAACAACTACGCTCTGTCCGCCAGAGAAAGCAGGATCTCCCAGCTGCCACACATTTTAATTCCAC
The DNA here is from genome assembly GCF_963921235.1 of Mobula hypostoma. Lineage (NCBI taxonomy): Eukaryota > Metazoa > Chordata > Chondrichthyes > Myliobatiformes > Myliobatidae > Mobula > Mobula hypostoma. The sequence goes on from NC_086110.1 coordinate 48,649,210, forward strand.
TTCCCATTTCCATTCTGATATGTCTATCCACGGCCTCCTCTACTGTAAAGATGAAGCCACACTCAGGTAGGAGGAACAACACCTTGTATTCTGTCTGGGTAGCCTCCAACCTGATGGCATGAACATTGACTTCTCAGACTTCCGCTAATGCACCACCTCCCCCTCGTACCCCATCCGTTATTTATTTATATACACACATTCTTTTTCTGTCTCTCCTTTTTCTCCCCCATCCCTCTCACTATACCCCTTGCCCATCCTCTGATTTTTCACCCCCCTCCCCCTTTTCCTTCTCCCTAGGCCTCCTGTCCCATGATCCTCTCATATCCCTTTTGCCAATCAACTATCCAGCACTTGGCTCCATTCCTCCCCCTCCTGTCTTCTCCTATCATTTCAGATCTCCCACTCCCCCTCCCACTTTCAAATCTCTTACTAGCTGTTCTTTCAGTTCGTCCTGACGAAGGGTCTCAGCCCGAAATGTCGACTGTACCTCTTCCTAGAGATTCTGCCTGGCCTGTTGTGTTCACCAGCAACTTTTAGTCATAGTCATAGTCATAGTCATACTTTATTGATCCCGGGGGAAATTGGTTTTCGTTACAGTTGCACCGTAAATAATAAATAGTAATAAAACCATAAATAGTTAAATAGTAGTATGTAAATTATGCCAGGAAATAAGTCCAGGACCAGCCTATTGGCTCAGGGTGTCTGACCCTCCAAGGGAGGAGTTGTAAAGTTTGATGGCCACAGACAGGAATGACTTCCTATGACGCTCTGTGTTGCATCTCCGTGGAATGAGTCTCTGGCTGAATGTACTCCTGTGCCCAACCAGTAGATTATGTAGTGGATGGGAGATATTGTCCAAGATGGCATGCAACTTGGACAGCATCCTCTTTTCAGACACCACCGTCAGAGAGTCCAGTTCCATCCCTACAACATCACTGGCCTTAACGAATGAGTTTGTTGATTCTGTTGGTGTCTGCTACCCTCAGCCTGCTGCCCCAGCACACAACAGCAAACATGATAGCACTGGGCACCACAGTCTCGTAGAACATCCTCAGCATCGTCCGGCAGATGTTAAAGGACCTCAGTCTCCTCAGGAAATAGAGACAGCTCTGACCCTACTTGTAGACAGCCTCAGTGTTCTTTGACCAGTCCAGTTTATTGTCGATTCATATCCCCAGGTATTTGTAATCCTCCACCATGTCCACACTGACCCCCTGGATGGAAACAGGGGTCACCGATACTTTAGCTCTCCTCAGGTCTACCACCAGCTCTTTAGTCTTTTTCATATTAAACTGCAGATAATTCTGCTCACACCATGTGAGAAAGTTTCCTACCGTAGCCCTGTACTCAGCCTCATCTCCCTTACTGATGCATCCAACTATGGCAGAGTTATCAGAAAACTTCTGAAGATGACAAGACTCTGTGCAGTAGTTGAAGTCCGAGGTGTAAATGGTGAAGAGAAAGGGAGACAAGACAGTCCCCTGTGGAGCCCCAGTGCTGCTGATCACTCTGTCGGGCACACAGTGTTGCAAGCACACATACTGTGGTCTGCCAGTCTGGTAATCAAGAATCCATGATACCAGGGAAGCATCCACCTGCATCGCTGTCAGCTTCTCCCCCAGCAGAGCAGGGCGGATGGTGTTGAACGCACTGAAGAAGTCAAAAAAATATGACCCTCACAGTGCTCGCTGGCTTGACCAGGTGGGCGTAGGAACGGGTCAGCAGGTAGACGATGGCATCCTCAACTCCTAGTCGGGGCTGGTAGGCAAACTGGAGGGAATCTAAGTGTGGCCTGACCATAGGCCGGAGCAGCTCCAGAACAAGTCTCTCCAGGGTCTTCATGATGTGGGAGGCCAATGCCACCGGTCTGTGGTCATTGAGGCCGCTGGGGCGCGGCATCTTCGGCACAGGGACGAGGCAGGACGTCTTTCACAGCACAGGAACCCTCCGGAGCCTCAGGCTCAGGTTGAATACATGGTGAAGTACTCCACATAGCTGAGGGGCACAGGCTTTGAGCACCCTGGTACCGACACCATCCGGTCCTGCAGCCTTGCTTGGGTTGAGACGTTTCAGCTGTCTTCCGTGTGTTACCAGGGCTAATGTCAGCCAGGTGCATGAGAGAGTGTAATGTATTGAGTTGGTAGAAGATGGCATTTGATGATATATTCACTGAACTTTACCAACCCATGAGGTCAATGAAATCCTTGGAGCAGTGTATCCAGATCTTCTGAATATTATTCCTAAAATTGACTACCACTACCTATCTTCTCCCATTGAGTTCTGAATGTACGTCTGCAAGAGTGACTAAACTTAAAACAATAAATTAATGGAAAATCCTTTCTAGCTTTTTTTTTACCAAGTTAAGTTTGATTTTCCCAGCTTCCAAGTACCTGTATCAGAATTTTCAGGGCAACAAAAGAACATTTCTCTTACATCTATTCAATATTTCAGTGACTTGTTTCGTGTGCTGTAATAGTCATAGTCATACTTTATTGATCCCAGGGGAAATTGGCTTTCATTACAGTTGCACCATAAGTAATAAATAGTAATAGAAATAGTAATAGTAATATTACTATTAGTAAATAGTAAATAGTAATAGTCATGGAAATAATAAATAGTAATAGAATAGTAATAGAAAAATAGTAATAAATAGTTAAATAGTAATATGTAAATTATGCCAGTAAATTATGAAATAAGACCAGGACCAGCCTATTGGCTCAGGACGTCTGACCCTCCAAGGGAGGAGTTGTAAAGTTTGATGGCCACAGACAGGAATGACTTCCTATGACGCTCTGTGCTGCATCTTGGAGGAATGAGTCTCTGGCTGAATGTACTCCTGTGCCCAACCAGTACATTATGTAGTGGATGGGAGACATTGACCAAGATGGCATTCAATTTAGACAGCATCCTCTTTTCAGACACCACTGTGAGAGAGTCCAGTTCCATCCCCACAACATTACTGGCCTTACGAATGAGTATGTTGATTCTGTTGGTGTCTGCTACCCTCAGCCTGCTGCCCCAGCACACAACAGCAAACATGATAGCACTGGCCACCACAGACTCGTAGAACATCCTCAGCATCGTCCGGCAGATGTTAAAGGACCTCTGTCTCCTCAGGAAATAGAGACGGCTCTGACCCTTCTTGTAGACAGCCTCAGTGTTCTTAGACCAGTCCAGTTTATTGTCAATTTGTATCCCCAGGTATTTGTAATGGGGCCATACCTCCCCTCGCTTGGGTGATGGATAAACATGTTACAGGAAAAGAACATGATACAAGCTTCATCAAATATAGCTCAGAATAAAAAAAGGTACCTCTTTAGTGGATTCAAGATGGAGAGATCTATAATCTTGCAGCTGACTCTCTAAGTTCTGCATTGCCTTAATGCTGTCTTCTCTCTCCATCTCTGCTGCTTTGAGCTGTTGCCTTAGATGTTCCATCTGCAACTCAAACTGAAAAACCTTTTGAATAAGAGAAAAATTATGACAAACTATTCTGTTAATGGACAGTATTTTTTAATACACAAAACACTACAGAAATCAGATACATATGAAGTTTGCTAGAGCTGTTTGGGAGGGTTTAAACTAATTTGGAAGGGAGTTGGGAACCAGAATGACAGTGTGTAGCGAGACTCGTGGCAAGAAGCAAAATTGTATTCACCAGGATGAGTTGCAATGTAAAAGGTGGACAAAATCAAGAAGGGTGAATACAGGACAGCAGGTGTTATATTTGAATGTGGGTAGTTATATGGAATAACGTAGATAAACTTGTAGCACAGTTATAGATTGGCATGTATGATGTTTGGGGCATTATTGAATCATGGCTAAAAGAAGATTATAGCTGGAAGCTTAACGTCCAAGGATACACAATGTATCGAAAGAACAGGCAAAGGGGTGACGTAGCTCATTTGGTAAAAAATTAAATCAAATCATTAGAAAGAGGTGACATAAGGTTAGAAGGTGTTGATTTGTTGTGGGTAGAGCTAAGGAACTGCAAGATTAAAATGACCTTGATAGGAGTTACATACAGACACCCAGACAGTAGTAAGGACGTGGCCTACAAATTAGAGTGATAGATAGAAAATCTATGCCAAAAGGGCAATTTACAATAGTCATGGAGGATTTCAATATGCAGGTAGATTGGGAAAATCAGGTTGGTGCTGGATCCCAAGAGGGGAATTTATAGAAAGCCTGTGAGATGGATTTTAGAGCAGCTCATGGTTGAGTCCACTCGTAGATCATCTTTCTGTATTGGGTGCAATGAACAGAACGCTTAAGTTAAAAGAACACTTAGGGGAAAGTGATCATAATATGATAGAATTCAATATGAATTTTGAGAAGGAGAAGCTAAAGTCAGATATATCAGTATTACAGTGTAAAGGAAATTACAGAGGCAGGATAGAGGAGCTGGCCAAAATTGATTGGAAAAGGTCACTGGCAGGGATGATGGTAGAGCAGCAAAGGCTGAAATTTCTGGAAGCAATTCGGAAGATGCAGGATAGAGACATCCTAAGGAGGAAGAGGTATTCTAAAAGCAAGATGACACAACCCTGGCTAACAAAGGAAGTCAAAGCCAAAATAAAAGTCAAGTAGAGGGTATATAATACATCAAAAATGAGCGGGAAGTTAGAGGTTTGGGAAGCTTTTAAAAATCAACAAAGGTAGGGGACTACTGCAAAATGATGCTGGAAAGGGAGTAATGGGGGACAAAGAAATGGCAGGCAAACTAAATAGGTATTTTTCATTAGTCTTTACTGTGGAAGTCACTAGCAGTATGGTGGCATTTCAAAAATGTCAGGGGCAGAAGTGTGTGAAGTTGCCATTAATAGGGAGGAGGTTCTGTGAAATTGAAAGGCCTGAAGGTAGATAAGTCACCAGGACCAGATGGTGTACACCCCAGGGCTCTGAAAAAGGTGGCTGAAGAAACTGTGGAGGCATTAGTAATGATCTTTCAAGAATCACTAGATGCTGGATGTGGAGGCATTAATAATGATCTTGGAATACTAGATACAAGAATCACTAGGTACTGGACTGAAAGTGTTATATCTAAATGCACGCAGCATGAGAAATAAAATGGACGATCTTGAAATTCAGCTACAGATTGGCAAGTATGATGTTGTGGCCATCTGTGAAATTTGGCTAAAGGATGGCTGCCATTGAGAGCAAACGTCCAAGGATAGATGGTGTATCAGAAAGATAGGTTAATAGGCAGAGGGGGTGATGTGGCCCTCTGTATAAGAAATAATATTAAATCATTAGAAAGGGATGACATAGGATCGGAAGGTGTAGAGTCTCTATGGGTTGAGTTAAGAAATGGCAAGGGTAAAAGGACCTTAATGGCAGTTGTATACAGGCCTCCAAACAGCAGCTGGGATGTGGATTACAAATACAGCAGGAGATAGAAAAGCCATGTCAGAAGGTCAATGTCATGATAATCGTTTGGGATTTTAACCTGAAAGTGGATCTGGAAAACTAGACCAGTAATGGACCTCGAGAGAGAATTTATAGAATGTCTAAGGCAGGGGTGGCCAACATTTACATTCCATGCATCAATTTTTTCACTCATGAGTTCAGGTGCGCCATACAACTCTTGTACCCCTATTCAATTCTTGTAAAAATATGTTAATATAGAACTCGTGCATAAAAAAAAATCGCATCTGAACTTGTGCTTGAAAAAATTGATTCATGGAATGTAAAAGGTTGGCCACCCCTGGTCTAAGGGATGGCTTTTTAGAACAGCTTGTCGTTGAGCCCACTTGGGGATTGGCTGTGCTGGATTGGGTGTTGTGCAATGATCAAGGGGTAGTAAGAGAGCTTAAGGTTAAGGAACCCTTAGGGAACAGTGATCACAAGATGATCGAATTCACTTTGAAATTTAAGCAGGAGAAACTAAATTACAATGTGTTGGTATTTCAGTGGAATAAAGAAAATTACAATGGCATGAGAGGAGAACTGGCCAAAGTTGACTGGAAAGGAACACTAGCAGGAAGGTCAGCAGAGCAGCAATGGCTGGAATTTCTGTGAAAAATGAGGGAAATGCAAGACAGATATATTCCAAATAAGAAGAAATTTTTGAATGGAAGAAGTACACTACCGTGGCTGATAAATGAAGTCAGAGCCAAAGTAAAAACAAAAGAGAGGGCATACAAGGAAGCCAAAGCTATTGGGAAGATACAGGATTTGGGAGCTTTTAAAAACTTGCAGAAGGAAACTAAGAATGTCATTAGGAAAAGATAAATTATGAAAGGAAGCTGGCAACTAATATCAAAGAAGATACTAAAAGCTTTTTAAGTATACAAAGGGTAAAAGAGAGTTGAGGGTAGATATAGGACTAATAGAAAATGATGCTGGAGATATTGTAATGAGAGATGTAGAGATGGCAGAGGAACCGAATGCATATTTTGCATCAGTCTTCACAGTGGAAGACATCTGCAATATACCGAACATTCAAGAGTGTCAGGGAAGTGAAGTATGTGCAGTGAAAATTGCGACTGAGAAGGTGCTCAAGAAGCTTAATGGTCTCAGGCTGGATAAATCTCCTGGACCTGATGGAATGCACCCTCGGGTTCTGAAGGAAGTAGCTGGAGAGACTGCGGAGGCATTAACAATGATCTTTCAAGAATCGATAGGTTCTGACATTGTACCGGATGACTGGAAAACTGAAACTGTTACTCCACTATTTAAGAAGGGTGGGAGGCAGCAGAAATGAAACTATAGACCTGTTAGCCTGACATCAGTGGTTGGGAAGTTGTTGGAATCAATTGTTAGGGATAAGATTATGAAGTACCTGGAGGAACATGACAAGATAGGCCAAAGCCAGCACGGTTTCCTGAAAGGAAAATCCTGCCTGACCAACATACTGCAATTTTTTGAGGAAATTACAAGCAGCATAGACAAAGGAGATGCAGTAGATGTGGTGTATTTGGATTTTCAGGAGGCCTTTGACAAGGTGCCACATATGAGGCTGCTTAGCAAGATGGAATTACCAGGAAGTTACTAGCATGGTGGAGCATTGGCTGATCAGCAGAAAACAGAGTTGGAATAAAGGGATCCTATTCTGGCTGGCTGCCTGTCACCACAGGGGTCGGTGTTGGGACCGCTGCTTTTTCGATATATGTCAATAATTTGGATTATGGGATTTATAGATTTGTGGCTAAATTTGCCAATGACACGAAGTTAGGTGGAGGAGCGTGTAGTGTTGAGGAAACAGAGAGCCTGCAGAGAGACTTGGATAGTTTAGGGGAATGGGTAAAGAAGTGGCAAATGAAATACAATGTTGGAAAATACATGGTCATGCACTTTGGTGAAAGAAATAAATGGGCAGACTATTATTTAGATGGGGAGAGAACTCAAAATGCAGAGGTGCAAAGGGACTTGGGAGTCCTTGTGCAGGATACCCTAAAGGTTAACCTCCAGGTTGAGTTGGTGGTGAAGAAGGTGAATGCAATGTTGGTATTCATTTCTAGAGGTATGGAATATAAGAGCAGGGGTGTGATGTTGAGGCTCTATAAGGCACTTGTGAAACCACACTTGGAGTATTGTGTGCAGTTTTGGGTTCCTTATTTTAGAAAGGATATACTGACATTGGAGAGGGTTGATAGAAGATTCACAAGAATGATTCCAGGAATGAAGGGGTTACCATATGAGGAACATCTGGCAGCCCTTGGGCTGTATTCCCTGGAGTTCAGGAGAATGAGGGAGAATCTCATAGAAACATTTCAAATGTTAAAAGGCCTGAACAGATTAGAATTGGCAAAGTTATTTCCCATGGTAGGGGAGTTTAGGACAAGAGAGCACGACTTCAGGATTGAAGGAAGTCCATTTAGAACAGGGATGCGGAGAAATTACTTTAGTCATAGGGTGGTAAATCTGTGGAATTTGTTGCCACAAGCGGCTGTGGAGGCCAAGTCATTGGGTGCATTTAAGGCAGGGATAGATAGGTTCTTGATTAACTAGGGCATTAAAGGGTTTGGGGAGAAGGGAGAGGAGTGGGGATGACTGGAAGAATTGGATCAGCCCACGATTGAATGGTGGAGTGGACTCAATGGGCCGAATAGCCTACTTCTGCTCTTATATCTTATGGTCTTATGGAATGGTTCCGGAAGACTGGAAAATTGAAAATGTCACTCCACAACTTAAGAAGGGAGAGAGACAGAAGAAAGGAAATTACAGGTCAGTTAGTCCCACTTCAATGGTTAGGAAGATGTTGGAGTTGATTGTTAAGAATTGTGGTTCGGGATACTTGGAAGCACATGATAAAATAGGCCTAAGTCAGCATGGTTTGCTTAATGGAAAATCTTCAGAAGGTTTGTGAAAATTATTCCAGGATTGAAAGGCTTGTCACATGAAGAATGTTTGATGGCTCTGTACTCACTGGAATTCAGAAGAATGAGGGGTTATCTCATTGAAACTATCAAATGTTGAAAGGCCTTGATAGAGCACATCTGGAGAGGATATTTCCTATAGTGGGAGAGTCAGAATTGAGGGGCGTCTTTTCAGAATGGAGATGAGGAGGAATTTCTTTAGCTGGAGAGTGGTGAACCTGTGAAACTCATTGCCACAGAAAGCTGTGGAGGCCAAGTCTTTATGTGCAGTTAAGGTAGAGGGTGATAGATTTGTGATCAGTCAGGGCATGAAGGGATACCGGGAGAAGGCAGGTGACTGGGGCTGAGAGGGAAAATGGATCAGCCATGATGAAATGGCAGAGCAGACTCGATGGGCCAAATGGCCTAATTCTGCTCCTATATCTTATGGCCTTGTGGTCTAAGTCTAAACAATAAATCTTTCAATTTATATTGCAAATCAAAATTCTGAGAAACAAAGGTAACCCTGCAGATTTTAAAACATGGTACTCTGCATTCAACATAAAAAATTAATACTTATAGACTAAGCACATTTTCTAGGATTTGAAAGCATAAAATACCATTTTATAAGAGTTTAATAAATATATTGATAAGCAGTTAACTTGATGTTCTGGCGTTGGCCTCTGAGACAGACATCACAGTGTCACAGATGTTGCAGGGCTTTGAACAGGTGTCGTTTTATTCTTCCTTTCAAAGCGTGCATAAAGGCATGAAAGGTATTGAGCTCATCTGGGAATGAAGCATCACAGCGATTCCTGATATTAGATGGCAACGAGGAGGCGTACAGGAGCAAGATAGATCAGCTGGTTGAGTGGTGTCGCAGCAACAAACTTGCACGCAATGTCAGTCAGGAATTGATTGCGGACTTCGGGAAGGGGAAGTCAAAAGAACATACAGCAGTCCTCATCGAGGGATCAGAAGTGGAAAGGGGGAGCAGTTTTAAGTTCCTGGGTGTCAACATCTCTGAGGATGTATTCTGGGCCCAACGTATTGATGTACTCACAAGGAAGGCACGATAGCAGCTATATTTCATTCGGAGTTTGAGTCAAACTGGTAAGTCACCAAAGGCACTTGCAAATTTCTACAGATGTCCTGTGGAGAGCATTCTAATTTACTGGTTGCATCACCATTTGATCTGGAGAGAAGAAAAAGCTGCAGAAAGTTGTAAAATCTACCAGCTCCCTCATCGGCACTAACCTCCTCAACATCCAGGACACCATCAAAAGGTGATGCCTCAAAAAGATGGCATCCATCATTAAGGACTTCGTCAACCATTACATACCCTCTTCTCGTTGCTACCAACAAGAAGATACCGGAGCCTGAAGACACACACACTCAACTTTTCAGGAACAGTTTCTTCCCATCTATCATCAGATTTCTGAATGGACAATAAACCCATGAACATTACTTCAGTATTTTATTTCCTTCACTTTTTCCACTACGTATTTAATTATATATATATATATGTATATACTGTACTTATTGTAATTTTTAACGACAAATTACTTATTGTAATTTATCAACCACAAAACAACAAATTTCACGGCGTATACAGGTGAAATTAAACCTGATTCTGATTCTTTCTTATTAAACCAGCCAGCATAATCAAAGCTCCCACCCACTCACTTTCTCTTCTCTGTCCTTCCATGGGGCAGAAGCGCATACCAGCACAAAACACGTACTATCAGGCTCAAGGACGGCTTCTATCCCACTGTTATAAGACTATTGAACAGTTTCCTAGTACAACAACCACACTCTGTGACCTTGCTCCTTATCGTCAACCTGCAACGCACTTTCTCTGTAACTGGAACACTATTCTGTACTCTTCATTGTTTTACCTTGTGCTACCTCAGTGCGCTGTTGCAATGAATTGATCTGAGTGAACAGTATGCAAGACATGTTTTTCATTGAACCTTAGTATATGTGACAATAATAAACTGATTTACCAGTGGTAATGGGATGTATCAAAAGTTGAAGGTCAAGGAGCTGAAGATGCAGAACAGGATATAAGGCTGGAGAATAACTCATGGATTATGTAGAAGATTGTCGACAGTTTTAGTAAATAAGGGTGAGAATGTTAAATTGAAGGTCAAGGAATAGAAAACAGTCAGGAGTAATTTATAGGAAGAGGTACAGTCGACATTGCGGGTTGAGACCCTTCAGGTCCTTACCTTTGTCCCCCTTTGCCCACACCTCAGCGAGTTCCGTGTTCGCCATGACACTGAACTCTCCTTCCGCCAGCTCCGTCTTCGAGCCTACTTCTTCAGCAAGAACTCTCCCACCCCCACTGATGACCCCTTCTCCCACCTTCAACCCTCCTCCTCTTCATGGACACCCTGCTCTGGATCTCTTTATTGCTAACTGCCGATGGGACTTCAACTGTTTCAACTTCACCGTACCTTGTTCCCATTCCAACTTCACTCCTTCTGAACGCTCTGCTCTCCACTCCCTCCGCACTAATCCTAACCTTACTATGAAACCCGCCGATAAGGGGGGTGCTGTTGTAGTCTGGCGTACTGACCTCTATCTTGCTGAGGCACAGCGACAACTCGTGGATACCTCCTCTTATTTACCCCTCGATCGTGACCCCACTAAGGAGCACCAGGCTATTGTCTCCCACACCATCACCAACTTTATCAGCTCAGGGGATCCCCATCCACTGCTACTAACCTTATAGTTCCCACACTCCGCACTTCCCGTTTCTACCTCCTACCCAAGATCCACAAACCTGCCTGTCCAGGTAGACCCATTGTCTCAGCTTGCTCCTGCTGCCCCACCGAACTCATTTCTGCATACCCTTGACACTGTTTTATCCCCCCTTGTTCAATCCCTTCTCACCTATGTTCGTGACACTTCAGTCCTGACTAAGGGTCTCGGCCTGAAACGTCGACTGTACCTCTTCCTATAGATGCTGCCCGGCCTGCTGTGTTCACCAGCATTTTTTGTGTGTGTGCTTGAATTTCCAGCATCTGCAGATTTCCTCATGTTTGTAGGAGTAATTTAATGTGTTTCAAAGAGGAGCAGATTTTCCGAAGGTGAAATATATAAAGATTATCATGAAAGACCAACAAGGGAGGATTGGAGTATATTTTAAACTTTGTTTGATACTATAGATGGGTCATAGCAAATCACAGACTGAGTTCAATATCTTTCCCATATAAAGAACAAAAGGAGGAAGAAAAATAGTAAGGCGATGAAAAGGCAGATGGAAGATTGATTGAAAAAGAATGGACCATGAATGATACTAATACAAAAAAGACCCCATACTTTTGAGCATCAAATCTGGCAAAAACATGTCACACCACATATACAATTTTTCATCAGACCATTCAATGCAGAGATCACCTTTAATCAGGTGGGAAATTATTTGAAGCATTTTCATTCCTTTTTTGAATTCATGCTTATGTTACCAAGATGGATTTTTTTTAACCAAAACTTGATTGCTTTTTTATGAATTATTGGAATTGCAATAACCTGAAGCTATATCAAGAGTAAAGACTGCAGGCTATTACCTAGCCCACAGGGAAACAAAAGTCATGAATAAGCTACAATTTCCTAAAGAAAAAATCGTACATGCCATCAATTGGTAACCGAAGCTAAATCCATTCATCACTGGTTTATGATCAACCAACTTAACCTCAATTGCAAACAAACTAAACCAAATTTTGACCAAAAAACTTAAAAAAACAGAGAACATGAGATTATTAAAAAACACTATATAAGATTATACACAAACAACAGGAATTCTGCAGATGCTGGAAATTCAAGCAACATACATCAAAGTTGCTGGTGAACGCAGCAGGCCAAGCAGCATCTATAGGAAGAGGTACAGTCGACGTTTCAGGCCGAGACCCGGTCTCGGCCTGAAACGTCGACTGTACCTCTTCCTATAGATGCTGCTTGGCCTGCTGCGTTCACCAGCAACTTTGATGTATGTTGATAAGATTATACAATTGAGCAACGCACATAAAATGCTGGAGGAGCTTAGCAAGTCAAGTAGCATCAATGAGAATGCATAAACAGTCAACATTTCAAGCCAAGACCCTTGTTCAGGACTGGAAAGGAAGGGGGAAAATGTCAGAATGAAAAGGGGAGGGAGGGGAGGAAGGATAGCTACCAGGTGATAGGTGAAGCCAGGTGGGTTGAAAAGGTAAAGGGTTGGAGAGGCAAGAATTAATAGAAATGAGAGTGGACCATACAAGGAAGGGAAGGAGAAGGGGACCCAAGGGGTGGTGATAGCCAGGTAAGAAGTTAAGATCCCTTTCTAAACAACTCTATTGCTTTTACACCCTTCTGTGATCTGTCCACATATCTGTTCTTCTAATTCCCACTAATTTGGCAGGGAAGTAGTATAACTCCATCAAAGTAGCTTCCAATTTCTTATTCCTAAGTTCTGTTCATATAGCCTCACTGGTCAACCCCTTCAGGATATTCTCCCTCAGTAATACCATAATGTTTTAACTGATCAGCAGCCCCTCTTCGAAACTCCTTTTGATCATACAGGAAAATTCTAGACCCCACTACGTTGAACTGTGAGTCCTGCTCTTCCCTCAATTATGATTCTGTGATTGCAACAATATTACAATTGTATCTGCTTATCTGCACTTTCAGCTCACCCATATGACCTGTGAGGCTCCTTGCATTAAAGTAATTGCAGTTAAGTCTACCAACTATCACAGGCTTCCTTTTTGTATCTCCCTACTCTTCCCACTGGACTTGTGTTTTATTTTTTAAATATGAATCAGCCTGCCCATTATCATTTTGGGCTCCATCACCCTCCTTATCAGTTTAAACCTACCTAACAAACCAACATTGGTCCCCCTCTAGTTAAAGATGTAACAGGTAATTATTGTACAGGTTACCCCTGCCCTGAAACATAAAGGTCTCTCTCAAAAACTGGCACTTCAACCATGTATTCACATATAAGACCATAAGATATAGGAGCAGAAGTGGGCCATTCGGCCCATCAAGTCTGCTCCGCCATTCAATCATGGGCTGATCCAGTTCTTCCAGTCATCCCCACTCCCCTACCTTCTCCCCATACCCTTTGATGCCCTGGCTAACCAAGAACCTGTCTATCTCTGCCTTAAATGCACCTGTCCTATATTTCTATACAGGCCATTCCTGGGTTATGAATGCCTGATTTATAGAACATAGAACAGTTCTGCATGGTACTGGCAATTCAGCCTACAATGTTGAGCTGACCTTTTAACTTACTCCTGGATCAATCTAATGCTTCACTCCCACATAGCTCTCCATTTTCCTTTTATCCCTGTGCCTATCTCAAGGATCTCTTCTTCCACCCCTGTATTTGTACTTGCTCTACCACCACTCCTGGCACTGTGTCCCGTGCACCCAGCACTCTCTGTGTAAAAATCCTACCCCTGAATTCCCCCATACTTTCCTCCAATCACCTTAATTAAAATTATGCCTTCATCTCGTAGCCATTTTCACCTTGTGAAAAAGGTGCTGGCTGTCCACTTAAGCAATGCCTCTTAACCAGTCACCTTTCAGTATCCTTCACTCAGAAGAAATTTGTGAACACTTCTGCATATAAATGAACTCTCATGATACTATCAAACCCAAAAACAATAGAAATATTTCTCTCTCCCTACCTTCAGTAACTGTCTCAGTCTTATGTTTGTGATGCCATTCATTGCAATACTATGAAGGTATGATTAACATATCACATTATTTTATACATTTTATAACATGGACAAAATCAATTAATGGATGTCTACAACGGAATCAGCTGAACACATAAGGGCAGTTCATTCTCACTATTCCCTCTGCAGGCTCATTATGCCCTTCTCTTTGATTCTAAAACTAGGGTCCGTCCTCTGGAAAACAACGGCTGGTAGGTTTGTATCTAAGTTTGCTCTGTCACCTATTTTTATGGCAATTCATTAAATGCAGCTTGTCAACCTATTTATTACAGCTAAGTAACACCAATGTATATAAGGAGGAGAAAAATTTGCCCTTCAGTTTTTCACCTTCTGGGAATAGATAAATGAGCATGAAAGCCTGAACGTGCAGACTTAATGGCAGCTTCTTCACCGCTTCTGTCAGTCTTCTGAATCAATCATCTTACCAGGCCCCCATCCAGGTGGTGCTGCTATGTTCAGTTTCAACAATAGTAGGCATGGAGCAGTAAAATGTTATAAAAACTGACCTGGTGTAGTAAAGAACATTTCCTCTTCGCTGACCACTTCAAAGCTATGTGCTTATCACCCTGCTCTACTCTATTTACCCCATGCCATCAGCTCCAATATCATTTAAAAGTTTGTCCACAAACTGGAGTGAGATAGAACAATTAGTTAAGCAGTGGTACAATAACCATTTCTTGCTTATTGTTAACAAAACCAATGAACTGATCTTTAAATTCTGAAAGGGATAGTGTGAGACCACATGGCAGTTCTCATTCATGAGACACAGGTGGAGAGAGTTACCAACTTCAACATCCTGGAAGTTAACATCGCAGTTGACCTGTCCTGGACCCAGCACACTGATGCAATCATGAAGATTTGCTGGCACCTCCACATTCTTAGAAACTTAAAAGAGATCTTGCATGTCACCAAACATTCTAACAAATGTCTACAGATGCACAGTTGAAAGTATTATGACTGCTTCTGCTATGGCGTGGTATGATTCCAATTCCAAAGCGCAGGAGTGCAAGAGGTTACAAAGTGTAGCGGACACAGCACAGTCGTTCATAGCCACAGCCATGCCCACCATTGAAGGAATCTACTGTACATGAAGCACTGCCTGAAGAAGGAAGCACTTGTCATAAAGGATCCTTTCCTGGGTCATGTCCTCATCTTACTGTTACTATTGAGCAGGAGGTACAGACATCCGGATTCAACATCATCAGGTTCAGGAACTGTTACTTTCCTACAAATATCAGGTTCTTGACCCCTAATCCCCTAACCCCTAATCCTCACTCAGCAACGGAACCTAATGGAACACCTCTTGCACTACTACGGACTCTGTAGTTTTTGTTGCAGTTGGATCTTGTTTTGTACAAATTTGTATGCTAAAAGATGATTCACTCACAAAATTATATCATCAATTGGAATGACAGCTCTAGTCCTTACTAACAGCATTTACAGTAGAAACTACTGTACATATACGAAGTTACTATGTTGTCATGATGGTGTTGCACAGTTCCTTGTAAAGGTTTATGTATGACAAGGCAGTTTCTATTATAAATCCAATAAAACATTTGTTTAACAATATCACTACTTTAATTGTAATTTATTTGTAGCATGGTCCTGTACAGATGTAGGGAAATCCATACAGAGATGATAATACTAATAACAACAAAAATAATTTGATAATACTGTATTTTGCGAAATTGAAGTACTTCACTTAGCAATTATATTATACTTAAACGCGCTATTATTTTGATAACTTACGTTTTCTTATATCAAACTTTGAAAGAGTACAATACAGAATTCTTACTGTTTCTTTAGTCTCATTGGCTTTGTCCCGCATGACGACCCTTTCGTTTTTCAGCTTGTGAATCAATCCTTCTTTCCTACGTAGCTACACAAAAAAAAATTCATTTAGCAAAAATAGATTTATTACTCTATTATACTGCAGCAACAATTTTATATTTTCTTCTGTGAAAGCCATATATAGAAGAACATACATGTCCAAAATGGAATGATGTGTGTCTTAGAGGTGATTGTGTTCCTATACACGTAAAATCATAGAAGAATATGGAACAAAGGGATTCTTCCCAGGCGGGTCCCGATAGAGAGCAGGTGCTGTCTTTATTCTTATCTAGATGATGCAAGCTGCATGTTTTGAAGGTAGGGATTTGCATTTTATAAACAGTAATCCCTGCAGTTAGAGTATGGTGGTGATACTGGGCATGAATGCTCATAGAGTGGCTGATAGAGTGAACAGCTGCTTTCACTGGATTGTGTTAAGCTTCTTTGGCTTTCCCTGAAAAGGAAAATGGAAAGCATTCCATCACACTCCTAAATGATGACTGCATGTGATTCAAAAGGGTTCAAAAGATGAACTGGATCCAGAGATCACAGTGGAGCAACACAATGTAGGTAGCTCTTTTGAAGAAAGTACAAGGGGTGATTGATAAGTTTGTGGCCTAAGGTAGAAGGAGGTGAGTTATTAACTTCAAACGTTCTGCATAATCACTTAGAGTTGACCTGCATGTACATGTAACGAGAGCTGTATAACTCATCTCCTTCTACCTTAGGCCACAAACTTATCAATCACCTGTGCTGCGGAACTTTCTGGATGTCCAAGATCCGTATGCTCCACGACTGCTGGACTAAGTGTGTAAATGTAGGAGGGGACTATGTGGAAAAATAAATGAGTTAGGTTTTCTAAAATTTACTCCTTCTACCGTAGGCCACAAACTTATCAATCACCCCTCGTAGCTTCATTCTGTCCACTAGAGTGATCTTGAGTTTCAAGTTGTCTGTTACTTTAACATTTTCATTCCATTCTGATCATTGTAGACTTGACCTCTTTCACGAAGAACGGCATTTCATCTTTATTCTATACTCATTACTGTGTTCAGGGCTCAAAACTGAATCATACCATTTTAGATAACCAAAATATTCAGTATGTGTCTGCTGAATTTAGTAAGTCTTCATCACTCCTGTCTCAGATGCTCTTCCATACTCTTCCTCTTCTCTCCTTACTTTTCTGAGTTTTAATGAAGCACCATTAACTTTAAAGCTCAGCTCTGTCTCTCTTTCCATAGATGCTGCTTGAGCTGCTGATGTTTCCAGCATTTTCTGGTTTTATTTCAAATACACTTAAATGATCATAAATGCCCAATTTGGCAAAGGGGCCTGATATTGGCATTAAGAATCCTACTTATATTTTGAATGAACCCCATTTCAGGTGTGTAATCTTACTGTCTTGAAGCTTCTCTAATCAATAAGGACAAATGAGGCACATCTGTCTAAGTGTGTGTGTGTGTGTGTGTGTGTGTGTGTGTGTGTGCGCGCGCGCCACCAATCATTCTGGAGTTTGATGACGGTTGGAATTGGGATAATTAAGACTAGGAAGAAATAAACCTTGGTAAAAATGATCTACAAAGCGGACATAATTAATAGGAAAACTGTAGAATATTTAAACACGATTTCTTTAATATGTAGCAAATTATAGTTTTCTGTATGATACAATATAATTTTCTTAAACACAAGACATTCTACAGATGCTGGAAATCCAAAGCAACATAGTCAAAATGCTAGAGGAACTCAGCAGGTCAGGCAGCATCCATGGAAATGAGCAGTTCACAATTTGGGCTGTGACCCTTTTTGGGTAGGATTATATTTTTCTTTGTGGATTTAAATATACTGTATGATCAACATGCTGTTCTCCCTTTGAAAAGATTAAGAAACATAGATCCTAGTTATAAGTATAACCCTTAACTACTGCAAAAGCAA
Source organism: Mobula hypostoma (assembly GCF_963921235.1). NCBI lineage: Eukaryota > Metazoa > Chordata > Chondrichthyes > Myliobatiformes > Myliobatidae > Mobula > Mobula hypostoma. Next base: position 48,666,998 of record NC_086110.1, read on the forward strand.
CTATATTCACTGGGAACACCCAGAAAAATGCAAGAAGAATGATGGTAGGTTAAAAGTTACTAAACGCATTTGAGGCCAACTGCAACATTATTTTCATTCATTTTCACCAAATGCACTGAGACATGCGATATTAAAATGAAGGACTGCAAAAAGCAGCTCCACTTTAAAGTGTAAAGTTTTGAGGTTAGGCAAAGTGATACTGCTGTAAGAGTATTATCAGACCACAAGATACCTTAAGAGTTAATGCCACAAAATTCAGAAGAAAAGTTTGATGGATAAAAATGATAAGTCTGCTTATACTGTATTCGGAAACTGGACGATGATCCATACGGGCACAACACCTGTAGCATATTAGCAACTACATAGAAATGAAGACAGTTGTTGGGATGAAGAGCCTGTCATTCTGAGGGAACAGTGGAGGCTACAGGTGACAGCTTTACTGTCATCTACCATGAGGAAATAGTAAAAAGAAGAATTTATGAAAACATTCCTGAAATAAATAAATAAATAAATAAATAAGCAATGACACTTAATAAGATATTTCTCTGGTAAGGACATGTTCGGCACAGCTTTGTGGGCCGAAGGGCCTGTATTGTGCTGGAGGTTTTCTATGTTTCTAAGAAGAAATGCAATTAAACCTATAAGAATAAAATCAAAATATAATGTAAAACTCATGCTTGAAACAAAAAGTACATTTGATTACAACTGGTATAAATCTAGCAGCCTTAGTGTAAATTGCTTTAAAGAGAACAAAGCCAAAGACAATAAGTATGGAAGGTAACAAATATGGAAGTGTTTAACCTCTTCTCTCACGGGAACATCACAGGGCCTTGACTGACAGCTTTCAGTGCTCATGATATTGACTCACTGCATAATGAGTAAAATGTTATCTATGTAGGTACCGCTGTACATGATTGCTGATGTAGGGATATATATTGATCCTCGCATGAAAACTAAAACAGTCCTCTCAGGAATAAGACATCATATCGAATAATTGAAAGATACCTTGTGTATCTCAACATAAAATCTACAAACCTGGCATGCCTTACATAATAAATCCAATTTCCAGGTCAATGATTCCCATGAAATACTCAGGCTATAGTTCATGAAAAATGAATGGAAAGAAGTGGTAGAGAAGAAATTATCACACAAAAAAGGAGATATGTCATTTGATACAGACAATCATTTGAAATAGATAGTATATGAAAGTCAGGATATTCTAATGATATTTTTGTAGATATAAATTCACAAGTATATGAAGAACAAGTACATAATCTGCTCAAAATACAGTATTTATGGCAATTTTCACTTTTCAATATAATGTTATAACCTTATAACCAACATGTTAGAAGGTTAAAACTGAAATACCCATCAACTGACCTCTGTTGACATCACATTCTGCTCAGTCTGCACAGCTAAATTCTCCATCTCTAGCTGTACATAAAGCCGCCCATTTTCTTCAGTCAATTCATGACAATGTTCCTGCAGTCGGGCTCTCTCATCCTCAAGCTGTTTGATTATCTGTTCAAGTCGTGTCATCTATAAAAATGAGAATGTACAATGTAAATTTTAAGTCTTAATTTGACACATTGATATCACATGGATATGCGTTTATTTAAAAGGTCCAATTTTGAAACACAAAACCATTATCCTAGTTTTTATACTATAACGTAAGTTGGCATCAAAAAAATAAAATTCAATACTTGTTAACCTTCCTTCGAGGAAGTGACTATAACTTTATCAACGACATGATGACACTGGCACTGCAAAGGTGGGAAGAAAAGTAAAGACTTGGTAGCTTTGCAAGCATGGTTCTAAAGTAATTCTGGAATGTTGTGTACAGTTGATGGTAAGTTAAAATTTATTGCAACAAGATATCTTTAGTTGCTCAGTGCAAGCACACTATAATCCAGTTAATGCCCAGAAAATGAAACCTTTTTTGATAAATTTTCATCAGTCATGAGGTATAATATTTTACATGCAGAGAGAAACCTAAGGAATAAAATTAAGAGTAGGCGTTTTGGCTTCTTGTGCCTGCTCTGGCATTCAATAAAATCAAGTTTGATATCTTACCATAGCGTCACTTTCCTGCATCCCACACATTCTGAACATTCAAAAAATTAATGAGGCAGTGGAATACATATAGAGGGAGCTTTTGAAACCGATATCTGGTAGTATAAGAATTTTTGAATAACTTAAAATTTAACGGTACATGAAATAAAATAGCATTTTCAGGAGCTCAAAGTATGATGAAATGCTAGGAGTAGAGCAAAATAAATACACATATTGTGGTATCTGAAAATGTTATGGGTTGTTGCTTCCAGACAACAGCTCAACCATATTCTGTAATAATATGCAGAAATTAATAAACCTGGGCCAGAAATGACCACATACATCTTGTAGGATAATATTGTTTTTACCTAGAACTGAGCAAAATCTTAACTCTTCCTAATATTCAATACAGGCAAAAAAATTGCTAACACAAGTGAATTATTGTGCATAATTCTCTGCAAGTTCACAGTCCTGATGCATTATGATCTCCAGTATCTGATACACAGGGGCTATGTTGCACAGGACAGGAACAAGTGAAATGACACCTGACACGTGTAAAAAACTGAGAATGAAAATACAACTTTGCAACAAAATCCAAGGTACTGTTGTACTTTGAATTTAACTGCAATGCATCAGAATGGTGATAATAGTGACCTTTTATCAACAGTTAATTGTTTTAATACTATTTCAGAGCTATTGTTTCAAAACATCAATTTGCTCTTGAGGCTGCAGCAATCTATTATCTATTTTGACAAACATAGGCAAAGCACTCCTAAAATCCCATGATCTCTTAACCTAATATAGAGTATTACTGTATACTCCTGTTAATTTGACACCATAATTTGCAAACATTTAAGCTTTCTAATAACATAATGATGCTTTTATGTCAACTTAACTGATCAAAATCGAATCTAGATAATTCAAATCAAATGACATTCTTTAGAATAAAATGCTCTATATTGCAATGGAAAATTGAAGTGAAGCAATCTATTTTTTCATTATTTTGTTTGCTTTATATTGTAAAATTCTTCACTCAATAATATGAGGCAGGAAAAAGCAGTATTCTCTAATGCTGAGATCAAAGTCATCACTAGAGTCTGAAATGGTGATCAAGAGGAGTTCAAAATCAATTTGACTATTGATTGACTGGTTAGGAGTTGTGTTGTTCTGAATGAATTTTCAGTCATGGGATTTGCTATTGTGAAGATGTGCAATAGGAAATTAAGATTTTTATGTAAAGTGACATAAATCAAATAACACTATAGATCTAACATGTTGTGGAGTATCATCAGATGGATATTGAAGCTTTAAGTGATTTGGTTAAGAGTTATGACAGCTTCAGAAGTAGATACTGCTTTTAATCAATACTATGAAGAGAAAAGAAGAGTGTTTCTGAATACAAAGTTGGAGCAAGCGAAGGGAGAGTAGAAGTTATACATTGTATAGAGGTCTTCATGATGTTACTTCATCTACAGAAAAGCGTTTAAGTAGTTCAAAGTTCAAAGTAAGTTTATTATCAAAGTATATATAGGGCACCATATACAACCCTGAGATTCATTTTCTTGTGAGCATACTCAGTAACTCTATAGAATAATAACCATAACAGGATCAATGAAAGACTGTGCCACTAGGGCGTTCAACCAGAGTGCAGAAGACAACAACCTGCAAATAGTAAAGTAAAAGTAAAGTAAAGGCATCCGTTAGTTTTGCGAGACCATGGATCTGCACCTGGAAAGTCTTCACTCTCCAGGGCACAGGCCTGGGCAAGGTTGTATGGAAGACCAGCAGTTGCCCATGCTGCAAGTCTCCCCTCTCCACAATACCGATGTCGTCCAAGGGAAGGGCATTAGGACCCATACAGCTTCACACTAGTGCCATCGCAGAGCAATGTGTGATTAAGTGCTTTGCTTAAGGACACAACACGTTCCCTCGGCTGGGGCTTGAACTCACGACCTTCAGATCGCTAGTCCAATGCCTTAACCACTTGGCCATGTGCTCTCAAACTGCAAATACAAAAAGAAGAAATAATAATAATAAATAATTAGTGAAAGTAAATTTGACAAGAGGCATGGAAGAACTTAACCTTTACAGACATAAAAAGGGAAATTTCAAAATAGCAGAAGGCCCAATAAGTAGACTTCCTTGGAAATCGTATGATTGAATTGCACAGATTAACTAAAACTGATGATCTTAAAACAATCATTTTGCAGAGTTTTGACAGACTTCTGGAAAAAAAAGACAGGTAGCAATGAGTTTTGTATTATATAAATCTGCACTAGTCACTAATGGTTTAATATTTGAATCATCTGTAAAACCTGATCCTCATGTGATATGTTCCCATATTATTAGTAATCAGGAGTAAACCTGTTAAAATAAGAACATGTCAAGCTTTGTGGTTTTCATTACAATTTCTCGAGGAGATTCAAAAAGCAGATATTAAAGTTGTTTCTAGAATGCTAAGTGTCATTTCAGATTGAGAAACATAAAAAAGTGATCGAAGAAATCTTTTAAATCACATTTTTTTTCAATATGGCCGAGGAATAAAGTTGATTTTGAGTTTTATTCTTCTCATTTAAAGCTGCCCAATATGCCACTTTGAATATTGAATAATACCCTGTGAAATACAAATGAAAAAGTACCCAAGAAAGAACAAAAGCACAGGAATTAATTATCGTTGAGCATATATATTATTGCTTCTTGTCCTACTTAGTTTTATAAGTTCAGTTTCATTTAGATTGAGCCTCAGAAGTGCAGTACAATGCCGCTCTATAGACACGTGTAGTGCAAGTGACCGACAAAAATATCCATCCCTTTCAACTCTAATTTAAAAATTGCTTCTGTCAGTATATAGCATTAATGTTTCTTTAAAAGTCTGGTATGTAAACAGTCAAGCTGAGGTAGATATGATATCATATTTTAAATACAGGTAGAAAGATTGCCCAATGAGAAGAGGTATTTTATTCTGGTATTTGCTCAGAAATTTTATTAGTGAACCTGTTGACCAGATCTGTAATCAAATAGAATAAACTAATGGTCAACTCCACCATTGATGGTCCCAAGCCCGGCTGTGAAAGGGGGAGGGTTGGGCATGGGGCTTGGAACCCCATCCTTTAAAAACCTAGAGCTACAGTAACACCACTAGAAGCTCCAAAGACCTCATCCTGGGAGTGGAAGGATCTTTGCCTAGAATATATATGAAGTTGAGTGGTGAAAGTGGAAGCCACAGAGCTGATCAGCCTTTCATTAGCTCAGGACAAAGGAATCCAGTGAGCTATTGTCGAATGCCCTATGACCCAGTATCTAGCAAGCTGGTAAGGCTTAAGAAAAAGAAGAAGAAAAAATAATGATCATAAAGCTACAGGAAAATGGAGATACTGATTTGCATTTTAATACATGCAATTCTGGTAAAAGCAAAATTTCTGAACATCAAATCACAATCTCTGTCAAGATTGTAAACCAGGTAATGAGGGAGCTAGGAGATTTTTTAAAGTTAGGTCCTGGTTGATCTAATTTATGACTGTGAAATTTAGCTTCTGCAGTAAGAGGTATCTGCTGGGATGACATAATATCTGGGATGGAAAAACAAACCTAACCAGAATAAAACACTGCTTTCACATAACTTGAGTATCACTCTATCACCATTTAGGATGCAATATTTCTCAATCTTAATAATTGCATCTGAATTTATAAGCTCACATGAGATATACTGTTCTTGAAATGTAAAGAACTACAAAACCTCAAGCCTTCTTTCAAAGACGAGATATTGGCAGGTTTCCTTCAATTCTTATATTCCCTAGTCGCAGACATCAATGAATTCTGTCCATTAATAATGTCATGATGAATAAACAGTACAAAGCATATGGCAAAGAAATGACTATACTTGTTAAAGTCAGAAGCTAACACAACAATATTAGGACCTCACTATAAGAAGACAACATTCCTAATGACGATGGAATGAAAATCAACTATCCATCAGTACTAATCCCTTATATCATCACTTTGTCCACAGCCTTCAATGGCACGGTGAGTCAAATGGTTGCAATAATACTTGTGAAAGCACATGCCTCCACCATCTTCTGTACTATTGGAATAATTTGATTAAACTGGAGAAGATGTAGAAAAAAATTGCAAGGATATTGTGGGACTGGAAGGCTTGAGTTATGAGAAGAGAGTGGCTAGGCACATGGGACAGATTCAGAGGAGCATTTAGGTTGGTAAGGATAAGTTGAGCTGAGGGGCCAATTTCCTGTAACACAATACGACTCTAAGACACCTACTCAGGCAGTGCTTTTCAAATTCCATCTTTCCCCTTTGGATCTCTGTCAAAACCTCTTACTCCATATCCTAAACCTCTTCCCTCTGGTTTCAGAAATCTTAGTTACATGGAAAAGTTTCCTACTGTCTACCCTAGCTATATCCCTTCTAATCTTGTGCACTTCAAAGATCAACTTTATTTGCTATATACATATTCACATGTATTAGGAATCTGCTGTGGTGTGTTGGCACTACATGCAAAAAAACTACAACATTTAACAATTATAAAGAATATATAAATATATAAAAATAAAGTTAGAGATTAAAGTATGGATATGGAATAAAATGAGCTTAAGCACATAAATACCAGTAAGTAGTTACAGTGTAGACAGCATCATAAAAAGTGGTTAAAGTTTACAGTGCACTGCAGTGTCTGAGGTAATAGTTAGAGTGGGGTGGGGGGGGGGAACTAACTAGAATAATTGATCAGATTAACTGCCTGGGGGAAGAAACATAAAATGGCATGAAGATTTTGTTTTAGTAAACGTATAGTGCTTTTTGAAAGGGAACTTTTGGCAAAGGCAGTTTGTTAGGTGTTTAGTACTTGCAATGATATTTCCTGCCCGTTTCTGTGTCCTGGACACATGCAAGTCCTGCAGTGATGGTACACTGCAGCCAATGAACTTTTCTGCTGGCCTCCCAGTTTGCTGAGGTTTTCATATATTATGGGGATGCGGCACCAAACCAGATAGTAATGGCTGATATGAGGATGCTCTATCTTATAGCAGTGGAGAATTGCACCAGAATGTGCTGCGGAAGATGTTATCTTACCAACTGCTGCAGGAAGTACATCCTCTGTCAAGTCTTTTTTGTTAATGAAGGAGATATGGTTCACCTACATGAGGTCCTGCAAAATAATGATGCCGAGGAACCTGAATGCTGAAATGGTGTTGACTTTAGACTTGTTGATGATGGTGGAGAGACACATTCCTCCTGAAGTCGATATGCATCTCCAAATTGTGATTTCACCAGGACACAAGGTTATTTATTTCTTTGTGGTACTTGAATTAATCCCTCTGGTGATTAGTCCAACAACAATGGTGTTGTTTGCAATCATTCAGTTTAACTGATGGACCTCTATCAGGCAATCACTCTGCCTCTTCCATTCCAAGGAATATTCATTCTTCTTCATCCCAGGCAACAACCTAGTGAATGTCCTCATAGGTTCTCCAGTGCGCTCATGTCTTTACTATAGTATGGCTACACAGTATTTCAACCTAATTAATGTTTTGGAATTTTGTACTAAAACCTTCCTGCTCTTCCACAAACCAGGCAAGTATTCTGTATGCCTTTTTCAGCATGTTTTCTTCCTGTGCTGCCACCTTCAGGGATTCTTGGACTTGTACACAAAAGCCCCATTATGCCTCAATACTCTTTAAGGCCCTATAATTTATAGTTGTAGCATTAATAGTCCTTTCAATGTGCAACACCTTGCATTTATCTGGATTGCATTTCATCTGCTCTTGTTCTGCCCATTCTACTAACAAATCTATATAATTCTATACCCTATAACTATCAACACAATTGACCTCTGTGTCACTTGCAAACTTACTAATACTTCCTGTATTCATAACCAAATCGTGAAGGTACATAACAAACTGTAATGCGCCAGCAAAGATCATTGTGGTATACTATATATAACAGACATCCAATCACATAAGCAACCCTCCACCATCACCTTCTGTCTCATTACTAAGCCAATTTTATATCTAGTCTACCAACTTGTCCTGTAAGCCAAGCACTGTAACCTTTTCAACCAGTCTCTCATGTGAGATCATGCCAAAGGCGTCAGTGAAGGTCATGTAGATTACATGAACTGCAGTGTCTACATCAGGCATTTTGTTAACTATTTTAAAAAATCAATCAAATTAGTTGGATGGGATGTCCCCCCATTCCGACAAAATTACACTCACTGGTTTGATGAATTCCTGCCTTTTTGAGCACAGATTGGTTCTGTCCCCCAACATATTTTTCCCTAAAACTTTTCTACCCATTCCATGAGTTTACCTAATGCTGTTTCTCAAGTAATGGTAATGCTATTTAATTCCACTCCACATTATTCAGTATTATAAGGAATAGGATCTTCTAATGCAAATACATGTAAAAATACCTGTGAATTATTTGGCTGATACCTTTTCTCGCATAACTATTTCTTCAACTCTATTCTTTACAGGACTTTGGAACTTTCTTTTCCTTCATATGCACTTAAGAAGCAAATAGTGTCTGTGGTTTTTAAAAATGTTCCTCATAAATTAGCTTTCATAATATCTTTTTTTCTCTTTTCAATAACTGGATTTGTACACCTAGAAATACTTTAAAGTTATGAGGTGAATTCATTGAAGTTTTTAAAAATATAATTATGAACATGGTGTTGAATACTAGTTTCCAACCTTTTCCAATTACAGCATGACTTGTTCACACCTGGTTTTTCCTGCACACCTAATCTCGGCTCCAGCCACATACCTAATTACATCAACGTGGAGTATGGAGTGCTGCAAGATAAACAGCTTTCTACTAATCATCTCCACTCCCATTGGAAATTTGTTGCAGCTGGGATGCAGTGTTGCAAGAAGAAAAATGGATAAAATTATTACACCAGCGGTTTCATAAAGCACCAACCCAACTGGCCAGTCTGCCTTCAGTTGCTCCAATGGTGGACACATCCACAGTCCCAATATTGGCTTCATTAGCCACCTAAGAACTCACAACACCAGAGTAAGAGCCAATGATCCTTAATCCTGAGGGGCTATCTAAGAACATATGAGAGTTCAGAGATAACTTAAGATGTAGTGGCACTTATAAGGACTCCTGGGGGGGTCTGAGCTGGAAGAATCCCAGTTCTGAATGCACTAAATATCACGTTCTCTTTCACTTGCATAGAACTTCTCTTACACAGCTGTACTTCAACAGGTATAAATTATTCAGCACTATGCAATTTGCCTCCTTGGTGTTCTCACATCTTTGTTTATAAACAACCCACTTTAGAGGCATGAATACTTTCTGATTCAAAATAGACTTCAGTATGGTCAATAGCTACCAATGACTTTTATAACTGGATTAGGTCAGTAGACAACAATGTAATACCTCTATTGATAGCAATAGGAAAGGAAAGTGCTTGTTATACCAATGAGTGCATCACTTTTAGTTTGAGCCACATTTGCAAAACACATTTTTGAGCACTAGTAGTACTTCCATAGTCATCTAAAAGGAGAGAAACAAAAAAGAGCAGAAGGTGACATCCACATTGTTGGTAATCTATTGTAACATTTAATATTGCGGATATTTACAGGAAATATCGATTACAATTTTCAAAGGAAAAATTGACATTGTGATCAAAAAATGTGACATGAAGTAAAAATTAGATTATAAAGACAAGATGCATAGTCAATAAAATTTTTTTGAAGTATGCAGTCAAAGTTAGTTTTTTGAATTTAATAGTATAGTGCATGTATTTTAGTGAGAGGTGATTCCCATGCATATGTATAGAGAAAGAAGAACATACTGGCTGTGATATCCTAGTGTATAAGTTTTAATTATCCTGTTTAGTTTAAAACAAAAGGAATCAATAAAAGTGCATAATTAAGCTACAAAAATCATATAATAGTTTTAATGGAAAGTCAATAGCCTGAAATATTAATTCTGCCTCTTTATCAACAGATTTTGCCCATCCTTTTCAGAATTTCTAGCATTTTTTGTTTATACCAAATGTGCTGTAATTTGGAACTAAGATTTAGCGTTGATTATATACATACATAAAGGTCACATCATGTAGATTCCTGTTGAAAATGCAATACATTCAAATAGTCTGCTTCATGTATTACAAACTCATTCTTATTAAAAGATTTCATAATACAAATCCCTTAATAAATATGAAACCACCTGCCAAGAAACTGAAACATTATTAATATTCTGAAAAACATAACTTATGAGGTGCCAAGTTTTACAAATTCAGTAATGTGTTAAGCCTAAAATTAACACAAAATTCTATCACTCTAATGTCACAGATGAAATTATGTAAAGTACTGTGCAAGTTGTGCATGATCAATGTCAAGTTAATAATGTAATTGAAACTGAGCAATCACTTTATCTGATTTCTCAGTTATGGGCACCTTTAGCTAATGTAGGAGCGCAACATGATGGAGTATCCCAACAAAACAATCTATAGACCCAGTTTACTAAATGTTTTCTATCTGATTAATCAAAAAAGAAGAATATATATATTCAGAGGCCGTTTCATTGGTTGGGGTTGACCGTGGATGTTGTCTATGTGTTATGCAAGCCAGGGCAGTACAATAAGGAGAGCAAGCTGTTGATTGTGTACCATTGCAGGAATTGCCAGTCAGAGATGAACTCAACGCAGGACAGCCTTAGCGACTCAAGCTCCCGATTTTTCCTTGGTATTTATTCCTGAAGAATTCCGCATAATGGGTATAGCTGCAAGGCAGCAGAGGTTTGAGATCAGAGTTTTCCTTCTCCTAGGTGAGCTGCCAACCACGGCTGATGAGCTCCATCTGCCTGAAGTGACTGGTTTTAAGGTACCAGTGACACGTGTTTACCCATTCTCCTGACACCAGACACGGTTCTACTGGGTTTCATAGCTAAACCACACGTGGAGGCTAGGATCTGAACTTAGTTGTCAGAGGCTATTTGAGACACACACCATTGGGAACATTTAATAGGTACTGGGAGCTTAAAGTTTATTCTGGTTAATTGAGCCATCTTTTAATTGAGAGAGCCTCTTATTTGGGACAACTGTTAAACAAAAAACAAATTGAGAAAATAGCTGGGATTCTCTTCATTTATTTGGGATACTATGCTGCTTAATTGGGACAGGAGACTGTTGCTGAACAGTTCTTAATTGGTGTCAGTCATGTGCTTATTGTGTAACCTTAGCCTACAAAATGCTGGAGGAATTCTGCAGGTCAGGCAGCATCTATGGAAAAGAGTAAACAGTCGATGTTTTGGGCTGAGACCCTTTGGCAGGACTAGAGATAAAAAGCCGAAGAATAGATTTAAAAGGTGGGGGGAGAGGAGAGAGAAATGCAAGGTGATAGCTGAAACCTGAAGTGGGAGGGATGAAGTAAAGAGCTGCGAAGTTGATTGGTGAAAGAGATACAGGGCTGGAGAAAGGGAAGTCTGATAGAAGAGGACAGAAGGCCATGGAAGGAAAAAAAGGGGGCAGGAGCACCAGAGGGAGGCGATGGGCAAGCAAGGAGATAAGGTGAGAGAGGGAAAAGGGGATGGGGAATGGTGAAGCCGCCCCCCCCCCCCCCGTGTCTGGCCTATACCAGGAGCACCGGACACAGTATATGACCCCAACAGACTCACAGGTCGAGTGTCGCCTCACCTGGAAGGTCTGTTTGGGGTTAAGAATAGCAGAGAATGAGGAAATATAGGGGCAGGTATAGCACTTGTTCAGCTTGCAGGTGAGGTGACACTTCACCTGTGAGTTTGTTGGGGTCAAAAACTATGTCTGGTGAGGCCTCCTGTAAATCGGTGAGACCCAACATAGATTGGGCAACCGTTTCGCCAAGCACCTGTGCTCTGTCCCCCAGAAAAAGCAGGATCTCCCAGTGGTCATCCATTTTAATTCCACTTCCCATTCCTATTCTGATTATTGGAAACAGAGTGAAGGAGTTTACTAGGACACTAATAGAACTTTTCTATTACGAAGAGAGACAAAAAAGGCTGGCTTTGCTTTCATTAGAATGGAGGAGCCTCAGGGCGGTGATAATTACAAAATTATGAAGGTATGGCTATGGTAGAAACTGAATATTTTCTCCATAACAGACCACCTGTAATCAGAGGGCAACACACACAAGGTGCTGGAGGAACTCAGCAGGCCAGGCAGCATCTATGGAAAAAAGTACAGTCGACGTTTCTGGCCGAAACCCTTCGGCAGGACTGGAGAAAAAATGCTGAGGAGTAGATTTAAAAGGTGGGGGAGAGGGGAGAGAGAACCACTGGGTGATAGGTGAAACCTGGAGGGGGGAGGGATGAAGTAAAGAACTGGGAAGTGAGAGAGGGAAAAAAGGATGGGAAATAGAGAGTGGGGAGTGGGGTGGGGTGGTGTTGGAGGGCATTACCGGAAGTTTGAGAAATCATGCCATCAAATTGGAGGCTACCCAAACGGAATATAAAGTGCTGTTCTTCCAACCTAAGTGTATCCTCATCACGACAGTGGAGGAGGCCATAGATGGACATATCAGAATGGAAATGGGAAGTGGAATTAAAATGGGTGGCCACTGAGAGATCCCACTTATTCTGGCGGGTGCAGCCGCCAATCAATTTCCCAATATGGTGGCATCTGAGAAGATGGAGGAGTCAGGTTCTCTCACAATCAAGTACCTGATCAAGCTCTTGAATTGCCAAGGCATGGAAGGCTATGGATCAAGTGCTGGCATATAGGAATTAGCTGAGGTAGGTACTTAATGGTTGGCATGTGCATGTTGGGCCAAATAGCATGTTTTTGAGTTGCATGACTCTATAATTCTTGATAAAGCAAATACAGTTTGCCTCTGTGGGAGGACTATAGGTTGATTCCCCATCATGTACAAGCACATAATCTAAGCTATTCCCCATCATGTACAAGCACATAATCTAAGCTAACACCTGAATGAATAAATAACTTATTTATCTGCCTAATTTATCTGAAAGATTGATAGAAGCAGAACCCTTCATTAAATCTAAACGTTATTTGAAGAGCCATGAACTGCATTGCTAAAGACTAAGGCCTGGAAGATGAGACAAGATTGGAGATCTTTTCCTATTGGCAAAGACATAATGGACTTCCTGCATCATAAATCAAATTAAGTCTAGCTTATATGGCGAGCAACAAATATCAATGGTGATAAACTGTGTGTAGTAGGAAGGGACAGATATTTTGTCAGTCACATTGCATCACTGAACAAGAGCAATTCAAAGAAAACTGGTAAAGGTTGAGTTCAGATGTATTATATGCACAAAGCAATTGGATTAAATTGTATAAACTAACAGCACAAACACAACAAAGTAGGTCTGACCTACAGTAGATTTTAGAAAAGCTTGATTGATAGGGACTAAGCTTGGGAATTGAAAGATACTATTGTTGATGCTAAATGAGCAGACAGAAAGGAACAGGACAGAGTTAGTCTTATAGAAAAGAATATTAAGGGCATTAGTGAAGTACAAACTAGGTCAGAAGAATAGGAAGCAGTCTGAATGGTGATGGGATAACAAGGGTCGGTAAGCAAAGTAACATCACTACCCAATTGAAAGAAGAATTAATTATTTAAAAAGGAGGCTCTGTGGCAATAATCACAGCGGACTTCAAACTTTATACATAGTGTAAATCAAGTTAACTAAAATAAGTTGAAAAATTAGTTCATGGAATGCAATTTAGAGAAAACATCACCACTTGACAGTATTTTGTATTTTATTGGAGAGTGACAGAGTTGTTAGAAATAGAGTCTTGAATGTAAAGCTAATTATATAAGTACAGGGAAAATATTGACCAAGATAGATTGGAAATTTGAATAAATGGTTTCTCATTAAATAAGAATTTAAAGAAATGCTTCATAATTCTCAAAGAACTGAACGTTCCATTAAGAAATAGAAACAACAAAGATAAAGTAATCCATCTGTGGCTAAAGAGTTTAAGAATTGCATCAGATTAAAGAAGAGGTTTAATGTTTGGTTAAGACAAAAGGCAGAAGATTGAATACGTGGCTAAACAGAAACATGAAAAATATTGTAAGAGTTTCCATTAGGAAAAAACAAAGAGAGTCCCTTCCACCATCAGATTCCTGAACAGTCCATAAACTTATGAACACTATCTCATTATTCCTTTTTTTGCAGCATTTATTTGTTTTTTTGTAATTAATAGTAATTTGGTTGTCTTTATTTTGTACTGCTCCACAAAACAACAAATTTCATATTTTATGAAAATAATAATAAACCTGATTCTGATTCCTTAACAGTTAAAAATAACAAATAGTAATGGGAAATAAAGTGACTTAAGCACTAAAGAGATAAAGCACAGGCACTGAATATATATTTTGAAGCTTCAAATCATTGTAAAGGACAAACTAAATGTAACAGTAGAGAAAACACCAGAAACGTTAATGAGAAACTGATAACAAACTTATTTCTGATAGTCCTTGCTCCAAAGTTCTAAGAGAGATGGCTATAAAAATGGTGGATGCCTTGATGATAACTAAAATTCTGTAAGTTGTTGAATATAGTATGAAATTATAGTCTCTACATCTGAAGAGATACTTTCTGTTTTGGGAGCGCTGTTTAAATTTACAGGGTGATTACAGCGATGGGTTACACACATAAAAAACGCTGGTGAACGCAGCAGGCCAGGCAGCATCTCTAGGAAGAGGTACAGTCGACATTTCGGGCGGAGACCCTTCGTCAGGACTAACTGAAAGAAGAGATAGAAAGAGATTGGAAAGTGGGAGGGGGAGGGGGAGATCCAAAATGATAGGAGAAGGCAGGAGGGGGAGGAATGGAGCTAAGAACTGGAAAATTGATTGGCAAAAGGGATACGAGACTGGAGAAGGGAGAGAATCATGGGATAGGAGGCCTAGGGAGAAAGAAAGGGGAGGGGAGCCCAGAGGATGGGCAAGGAGTTATAGTGGGGGGGGGGAGAGAGAGAGAGAGAGAGAGAGAGAGAGAGAGAGAAATATATAAATAAGGGATAGGGTACGAAGGGGAAGTGGGGCATTAACGGAAGTTAGAGAAGTCAATGTTCATGCCATCAGGTTGGAGGCTACCCAGACGGAATATAAGGTGTTGTTCCTCCAACCCGAGTGTGGCTTCACCTTGACAGTAGAGGAGGCCGTGGGTAGACATATCAGAATGGGAATGGGACGTGGAATTAAAATGTGTGGCCATTGGGAGATCCTGCTTTCTCTGGCGGACAGAGCGTAGGTGTTCAGTGAAATGGTCTCCCAGCCTGCGTCGGGTCTCGCCAACATATAGAAGGCCGCATCGGGAGCCCCGGACGCAGTATATCACCCCAGCCGACTCACAGCTGAAGTGTCTCCTCACTTGGAAGGACTTTCTGGGGCCCAGAATAGTGGTGAAGGAGGAAGTGTAAGGGCATGTGTAGCACTTGTTCCGCTTACAAGGATAAGTGCCGGGAGGGAGATCGGTAGGAAGAGATGGGGGGCACGAATGGACAAAGGAATCGCATAGGGAGCGATCCCTGTGGAAAGCAGAAAGGGGGGGAAAGGGAAAGATGTGCTTAGTGGTGGGATCCCGTTGGAGGTGGCGGAAGTTACGGAGAATTATATGTTGGACCTGGAGGCTGGTGAGGACAAGGAGAACTCTATTCCTAGTGGGGTGGCGGGAGGATGGTGTGAGAGCAGATGTGTGTGAAATGGGAGATATGTGTTTGAGAGCAGAGTTGATGGTGCAGGAAGGGAAGCTCCTTTCTTTAAAAAGGGAGGACATCTCCTTCGTCCTGGAATGAAAAGCCTCATCCTGAGAGCAGATGCGGCAGAGACGGAGGAATTGCGAGAAGGGGATGGCATTTTTGCAAGAGACGGCGGGGAAGAGGAATAGTCCAGGTAGCTGTGAGAGTCCATAGGCTTACAGCAGACATCAGTAGATAAGCTGTCTCCAGAGATAGAGACAAAAAGATCAAGAAAGGGGAGGGTGATGTCAGAAATAGACCAGGTAAACTTGAGGGCAGGGTGAAAGTTGGAGGCAAAGTTAATGAAGTCAATGAACTCAGCGTGCGTGCAGGAAGCAGCGCCAATGCAGTTGTCGATGTAGCGAAGGAAAAGTGGGGGCAGATACCAGTATGGGCTTGGAACATGGATTGTTCCACAAAGCCAACAAAAAGGCAGGCATAGCTGGGACCCATACGGATGCCCATGGCTACACCTATATTTGGAGGAAGTGGGAGGAGCCAAAGGAGAATTTATTAAGAGTAAGGGCTAATTAAGCTAGACGGAGCAGGGTGGTGGTAGAGAGGAACTGGTTAGGTCTGGAATCCAAGGAGAAGCGGAGAGCTTTGAGACCTTCCTGGTGAGGGATGGAGGTATATAGGGACTGGACATCCATGGTGAAAATAAAGCGGTGGGGATCATTGAAAAATTCAGTGCATGAGAAGTGTCATGAACATAGGTGGGAAGGGATTGAACAAGGGGGTATAAAACAGTATCAAGGTATGCAGAAATGAGTTCGGTGGGGCAAGAGCAAACTGAGACAATGGGTCTACCTGGACAGGCAGGTTTGTGGAGTTGAGTTAGTTGTCCTTTGATTAAAATTGACTAACATCAACTGAAAGTTCAGGAGGAGAATGTTATTAAGATATACATGATTTTATTAGCGATTAATAAGATAGCTGAATCTTGGAAAGTTTTTTTTCCTTTCCAGTACTCTGAATTTCCAGTAAGGCTAGGAAATTCAGTATTGACTATTATGAAAACAACAAGAAAATATCCTTTAACAAATGAAGATCGTTCCTTCTGATGGATTTCCATATCAAAGGTTAAAATTGATTAAAAGTTTAGTAATCAATACTAAAGATGATCAAATATGTTTTGTCATTAAATTTTTGCTGTACTTCAATATTGTCTGCCAGATTTCAAATATAATCATACATTTTTTGGATCAGTTTATTTGCTTAGAAGTTCAATGTTTTGACTGATGATGAATAACATAGAAAGTAATTATTTAGACATACAGTACACATCCTGATCTAACAATGACATTTTCTGTTCTGTTTCCTGGTTCACTTCAGTTAACAATTTCACAATTGAGAAAAGAAAGCACTTTGGCTATTGGCAACCTAGCTAACGTGCACACAAATACAAGATTGAAATATCAGAGTGGTAATTCTTTCTCTTTCAGTAATAATTAATTGGAGCAGAGTGGAACATTTTTAAGCATATTTCTACTTAAGTTTCTTCAAAATGTTTAGAACATTGTCTGTGACAGTTTGTTAGAATATTTAAATGGCAAATATTATTATGCTGGCGAAAATGACAAGATACTAATCTTGACATCTTGGCTGAAAAGGTTGGGTATTTATAATTATCTTATTATACGTACCATGACAGTTGCTAAGAAAGCCTAAAACTCTCCAGTAGTTTACTATGATGTTAACAGCTTATAATTTAAAAACACACATTATTTTTGTACATTCCTTGTAGTGGTAGTGCAGTTGTGTTCTGAGCCAGCTATTGAGATTGCCAGCTGAATCCTGATCAATAAACCAAATTCAAAATTTTTAGATAATGTTTATTGGAGTTGTTTTTAAATTTGCTGATCTCATCACTTTAAACATCACTTTTTATATGTGCTGAAAAATAAAATAGTTCCATTATACCTTATCTCTAGTCTGGTTCTGATTATTCTGCTTTTGGCAGAGTTTTGACTCCATCTCATGAATTCTGTGTTCAAACTGTGCAGCAGTCACTTTCAAGTCTTCATGTACACCATTAATTATCCGTAGTTGTTCTGCTTTTACTGCAACCTGCCATATAACAACACTGAATGACTATCAATATTCACATTTTCTTACATCATCTACATATTTATAAATACAAATCCTTATATAAAACATTAAATTAGTTGAATAAAAGAGAAAACCTTACATGAAAACTTTTCTGATTTATTTGTTGATGTTTAGCATGGCATCAGGTAGTAAAAATCACTGTCCCAAAGAGTTCCAAATTTATTCTCAGAGCTGAGATCAAAGTAAAATTTCTCTTTATCGGATCTCTGGCATGTGTTCACCGTTAATTTCATATTTCAGACTGAATACAAGGGTCATGCCTTATGACAGTACTTAGATGGTACCTGATGGCAGCCTTACCAAGAATATTGAGCAAAACGATTAGCAATGTTTAGTTCTTAAATGATTCTCCATAAGCCAGGACTAGCAGAAGTGCTGCTCTGGTCTCCACAAAAAAAAAATTAAGCTCTTTTCACTATGATTAGTGATTACCACTCACACTATGATTATGTACATCTTAGTTTAAATCTTACTTCACCAAAATTCCCCAGTGACACCCTCCTGAAACATTCTATTCTTCAGATTCTAATGACTTACACTGGCTTCAGATGCCCGACCCCAGTTATTGAGGCAGGCTGGTTAATTGACCCAAGCATTATCTTGACAAGTCAGAATGAGATTCCAGATTATCCTGCCAACCATATGCTCACTTCTTACCCAAAGATCTCAAATCGAAGTTTAAGCTGCTTTCAATTGGTTAGGCCATAAACCTAATACAGAGTTAAAAATGCACGTGGACTAAGATGTTAACTGTCCTGTGCTATCACCAGTGGGATCATCAGTTGATCTGCCAACTGTCTTCAGGAGTTTCGGCCCGCTTATGATCAAGACTCCCTCGAAGTGGTGGGCCAGCAGTGCGAAACGTCACCTCCCACTGATACATATTGCACCTTTGGCTTACTCACTATACCTTTTTAATATACAGTGAGTAAGCCAATATAAAATTCAAGGTGACCGTAATCGGTAGCACATTGTAAAACTGTTTTGGGGAACTGTCCCAAAGAACCAACTCTGCGATGGACTAAATATTTGATGTGTATATGTGTTTGACCTTTTGAGTATATGTGTGAGAGAGGTGCGGGATGAATGGCAAGCAGAAAGCTAAGGCAGGAGACAAGCTGCCCTTCTGGGCCAGAAGAGCGATTCTAGTAGCTCTCAGCCCAGATGAATCCAGGTTTGCAATTTGCCACCCACCAGCTTTTGCTGAGGATGTAAATATCTCTATGATGTCACTATTATGCAACTCCGTCTTTAGTTCAAGAGCAACTGCCCGAAGCTCAGAGGCCTTTTCGGCATTAATAGTATGATGTAGAAAGCATTGCAAATTCTTACCACCTCCCCTTCTTCAACATTCCTGTTACATGGACCAAATCAGCTGAAGTAGTTAACTGATGCTCTAATGGACTATAAGGATCAGTTATCATTGTGTCTCTTCATATGAATTACTATAATGACAAGAATGCTCCCTCAATTTGTTTTATATATTAACAAGTTTAACAAAAGAGATAACAGTTAAGTATAATATTTCACATCTCCCATTATTTTTAAATTAACATTGTCCTAATCATAGATATCTATTTCACATTTTTAAAAAAGAGCTACCTTTCATACTACTTCCAATAAATCCTGAATGATCCATTAAGTTTACAATCTATTAACACTGAATCACAGTCTATATAACATTATTTTTCTGTGTTAATGTCTGAAAAAAAGCATTTTAAATTTCTCAGCAGGGCTAATGACCAAGTTGTGCTCAGTCTCATTTCATAGTTTTTCATCCAAATGGGTGAAAATGACAGCAGCATGTTAAGGTTAACATGACAGCATCCTTAAGGTTGTTATAGCCAGGGGTAGTAGCAGGGGTAAGCTCCCACTACCTATTAAATGCTCCCAATGGCGTGCCTCTCAAATAGCCTCTGACAAACAAGTCCAGCTCCTGGCCTTCACGTTTGGCTTAGCTACTAAGCCCAATGGAACATTTCTACTGACAGCAGAAGGGGCAAAGGAGAGTTACTGGCACTTTAAAGCCAGTTGCTTCAGGCAGGTGGGGCTCGTTGGCCGTGGATGGCAGCTCATCTAGTAGAAGGAAAGCTCTGATCTCAAAGATTCAAAGGTTTATTTCATTGTCAAAATATGCATGTACAATACAACTCTGATATTTGTCTGCTCTAGCTAGCCATTAAGTACAGAAAGACCATGAGTGTTGATGAAATAAAAAACATCAACTCCCCACAACCGGTGCAAAAAAGAAAAGAAACAAAACTTTCAGACCACAAATCCCTCCCCTGCCCGCAGCAAAAAACAGCCACAATAACAATTCCCGACTCCCTCACTTGCAGAAAAGAACAGCAACAGTAGCACCAAATGCTCAACCCCACTACCTTGCACACCAACAAATTCACAGATCACCCACCAATCGTTCACAAGACAGAAAACATCAAAAGACTGAAGGAAACTAATATAAAGTGCAGTCCAATAATCACATAAATCTCATAACATGGGAAATGTCTTTTCATCTGCATGTGAGGAAAGCAGCCGCATGAACTCAGACCTTCTGTCAAGAGTAACCGCCAACCTGGGTCCAAACGGTGAATGCACTGATCCGACTGCTGACCAACTCTGCTGCTGCCTTGTGGCTATACCCACTCATGGGGAAGGCCTCAGGTGTAAACCCTGAGGTAAAGTCTGATGCTGAAGTCCCTGTGTTAAGTTCAATGGAGACTGGCCAGCTCCTGCAGTGCCACTGGTGTAAAACTGCATACTTTGGATTAATCGGCTGCGTGGAGTGGGGCTGCCTACTACAGGGGCAATAGCTTGCTCGCAATATTGTACTGCCCTGGCTTGCGTATCACGTAGACAGCTGTGGCAAAAACATCCACGGTCAAACCCGACCAACAGAGGGGCCTCAAATGGCCTCAAGATGATGGATATTAATTTTTAATTCCTTCATTCCTTTATACACCTCTCCAAGGAGGTAATCAATAGCAGTTTAGACAAAGAAGTAGATTTTTAGTATTTGATCAATAGCAAAATACTCCCAACTCCTATATGTATTGTAACTATGCAAACAAAACAGTGGCCTTAGGCCAAAAAGATTGACTGCCAGCCAGTATATTTGAAGACTTTGCTCTGTAAATAAAAACACTTTAGGGACAATTTTACATCTACCTACAGAAAGATCTTATTCCCCCTAAACTACAGCTAAAACCATCCTTTATCGGTTCTTCTGCCTTCCCTTACTAATTCCTTTGTACACAGAAGCCTTAATGTGTCAAAATGTGCAGGGCCCATGGCATTTCTTGTGATAAATGTAAATACTTTGCATACAGCATGGCGCATGCAGTCTATCTGCTCATGCTTGGATGTTCTGGACAATCAAAGCACAGTCAGGGCTGCAATCATTGAGTAGTGCCTGAGATTTCACGTGGTAACTCATATTGTAGCACTCAAAACTTACTGGATGCTTAAATGGAAACTCAGTTGCTATCATACCTATGCAAATAAAAACAGAAAATGCTGATTTAACAGGTCAGACAGCATCTATGAGTCATAGAATCATAAGAAAGTACAGCACAGAAACAGGCCCTTCAGCCTATCTAGTTCATGCCAAACCAATAAACTGCCTACTCCCATTGATCTGCACCAAGATCATAGCTGTCCATACCCCTACCATCCGTGTACCCATCCAAACTTACCTTAAACATTGTGATAAAGCTTGCATGCACAACTTGCGCTGGCAGCTCGTACCGCTCTCTCACAATCCTCAGAGTGAAGAAGTTTCCCCTCATGTTCCCCTTAAGCTTTTCACCTTTCGCCCTAGCCCATGACCTCTAGCTATAGCCCCACTTAACCTCAGTGGAAAACGCTTGCTTGCATTTATCCTATCTATACGCCTCGTAATTTTCTACACCTCTATCAAATCTGTTCTCAATCTTCAACATTCTGAAGAATACAGTTCTAACCTGTAATCTTTCTTCATAACTCAGATGCACGAGTCCCCAAATCCTCAGAACACAACAGAGGCTCAATTGAGAGCATCCTGACTGGCTGCATCATTGCCTGGTATGGGAACTGTACTTCCCTCAATCGCAGGACTCTGCAGAGAGTGGTGCAAACAGCCCAGCGCATCTGTGGATGTGAACTTCCCAATATTCAGGACATTTACAGTGCCAGGTGTGTAAACAGGCCCTGAAAGATCATTGGGGACCCGAGTCACCCAACCACAAACTGTTCCAGCTGCTACCATCTGGGGAAATGGTACCGAGCATTAAAGCCAGGCCCAACAGGCTCCAGGAAAGCTTTTTCCACCAGGCCATCAGACAGATTAATTCACGCTCACACAATTGTATTTCTAAGCCATATTGACTGTTCTGTCATATATCTTACTGTTCATACTATTTATTACAAATATGGGGAGATGATGGATAGGACGAATCAATCAATCATATCTCCAATCAAGTGAGGCCAGATTTTAGTAATTAAGCTGCACTTTACCATGATAAATCAAATGGGTTGCACAGTCTCAGGGTGTATCAATTAGATTGCTAATATAGCTTCAATCTAAAGGTAAGCAAAAATTATTTTAGCTTTCAGTCTGATGTAGCTTTTTTCTTGCTAAAGTCCTAGAGTTGCAAGGGTTAAAATATTCTGCTTCCACGTGTGCACAGACAGCATAAATTTAAAATCTTCACAGACAAAAACATTTAAAAATGATTATATATATAGTAGAATGTCTTCAATTTCTTAAAGCTGGTCTGTATACAATTCACATACCCTTTTCAAAGAAATTTTATGCCCAATTATTGAAGCAAATCTGGAATTAAATATACTTCAAAGAAATGGCAGTTGCTATGGTGATTCAACAGAGAAGCTAACTGCATACAGTCACATGCACTGGGAACATAAAAGAATTATTAAAAACCCATAGAATGCCATCAGTTAACCTAAATAGCTGCAAGATATTATTGTTCAGTTTCAATTCTGATATAATACTCAGGTTTGGCGATTTAGAAAACATTTATTATGCAGAAAGAATTTACCATTATTTATACACTTTTAAGGTGTGTACCCTTCAAATAAAATTCGTCCGTTTACAACTACATGTTATTACCTGAATTGCCTTTTGTTTCTGCATTTATCATGATGCTCAGTTTCTAACAGCATTCTAATATTATGCACTTAAATGAATAGGCTTGTAACAATAATCCCATGCTTCATTAGCTACCCTTAGAACATCACAAAATTTGGGTAATGCATTAATTCAAGGTATTGTTTCTTAGTAAGAATGCTCTTTATCCATCTAGGGATATTTATGCAGTCGTTTGTGTTTTAATTTTTAAATTTTGCATGTCTTTTTTCAATCTCCTGCTGTAACTTCTGGGGGAAATTAGAATCCCTCCTGCAAAGCTGTGAGGGACTGACAGAAATGCTTTGGAATTTCAGCACTAATATTTAAGACGCAACAGTTATTTTGTAAAACAGGAGAAACAGAGAAATGTGGAAATTGTAAGACAATAATCCAATCAAAGAGTTCAGATGACATCAGCAGTTGTAAGATTAGATTACATTCTTAAATTTGCTTACAGGTATCCATTATCATTTTTAATATATACCATACAGCAAATTTCCATCTCAAAATATTTCTCATATAACTGTGGTGGTCACTTCCTTTGATGTGGACGTTTTTTGATGTGGTAATCTGATACTGCTGCATGACAAAGAACAAATAACATTATCATGTTTACATAAGGAATTTGAAGCTGATAGTCTCCCACCGATATTCAGACAGTGTGTGAACCTCCCACGGCGATGTTCATGATTAGCTAAAAGGAGTTACAGCTCATAATGGGACAGATCTTCTGCTGCTCTGCGACAGCTTGTCTTTGAATCATGCTGTTTACTTCAGCATGGTTTACGATGCAGAGGCTGTCTCTCTGGCTGGACGGACAGGGAGAGGCCTTCAAAGATCGAAGTTCAAAGTTCAAAGTAAATTTATTATCAGAGTACATATATGTCATCATATCCAACTTCAAGATTCATTTTCTTAAAGGCATACTCGATAAACCTATAATAGAATAATAAGCATAATAGCCTCAATGAAAGGCCGCATTAAATGGACATTCAACCAGTGTGCAAAAGAAAACTGTGCAAATACAAAAAGAAAGAAATATTAATAATAAATAAGTAAGTAATAAATATCAAGAACATGAGATGAAGAGCCCTTGAAAGTGAGTCCATAGGATGTAGGAACATTTCAGTATTGAGGCAAGTGAGTTGAGTGAAGTTATCCCCTTGGGTTCAAGACCCTGATGGTTAAGGTGTAATAATTGTTCCTGAACCCAGTGGTGTGAGTCCTGAGACTCCTGTACCTTCTTACTGATGGCAGCAGTGAGAAGAGAGCACGACTTGGGTGGTGGGGGACCCTATTGATGGATGCTGCTTTACTGCAATAATAGTCCGTCTACATGTGCTCAATGGTGGGGAGGTCTCTACTTGTGATGGACTGGGCCGGATCCACTACTTTTTGCAGGATTTTCCATTCAAGGGAATTGGTGTTTCAGTACTAGACTGTGATGCAGCCAATCAATATACTCTCCACCACACATGTATAAATGTTTGCCGAAGATTTAGATGTCATGCCATATCTTTGCAAACTCCTAAGGAAGTAGAGATGCTGCTCTGCTTTCTTTGTAATTGCACTTACATGCTGGGCCCAAGACATGAAATGAATACACCAAGGAATTTGAAGTTGCTGACCCTCTCCATCTCTGATCCTCTGATGAAGACTGGCTCATAGACCTCTGGTTTCTTCATTCTGAAGTCAATAATCAGCTCCTTGAACTTGCTGACATTGCTTTAAGGGTGTATTGTGGCACCTCTCAGCCATATTTTCAATCTGCCTCCTATATGCTGATTCGTCACCACCTTTGATTTGATCTATGACAGTGGTGTCATCAGCAAACTTGAAAATGGTATTGGAGCTGTGCTTGGCCACTCAGTCATATGCGTAAAGTGTGGAGAGCAGAGTAAGTCACAGCTTTGTGGTGCATCTGTGCTGATGGAGATTGTGGAGGAGATGTTATTGCCAATCTGAACTGATTGGGTCTGCAAGTGAGTTAATCAAGAATTCAATTGCACAAGGAGGTATTGAGGTCAAGGTCTTGTTTCGTTAGTTTTGAGGGGATGATAGTATTGAATGCTGAGCTGTAGTCACTAAAGAGCATCCTGATGGATGTATCTTTGTTGTCTAGATGTTCAAAGGTTAAGTGACAAGCCATCGAGATAGCATCTGCTGCCTTATTTACCATTAAAGCATATCTTTTCCAATTTAGCTAACTTGCTCTTTTCTTTTGTTTATATCAGGACTAGCCATTTTTACTTGCCATTCCTCTCTCCATTTCTTTTCATTTGCACATCTTGGTCTGCCAGGCCTGACCTGGTCTTCACAACATTAGCAACATATTCCACAAACAAAGGAGCTTAACTACCAATTTAATAGCTACATTATTTCACCCCATTTCAGGCATTCCCTATGTACACCCATTGCCATCCCCTACCTTCCCTGTTTTCAAGGCTAACTGGTTTTCCTTCTTTCTCCATAAGACCATAAGACATAAAGAGCAGAATTAGGCCATTAGGGCTCTTCAACTCTGGTCTGCCATTCCATCATGGCTGATTTACTATCCCTATTTCCCTGTCTTCTCCCTATAACATTTGACACCCTGACTAATGAAGAACCTATCAAACTCTGCTTTAAATATACTAAATGACTTGGGCTCCACGGTTCTCTGTGGTAATGAATTCCATACAGCCATCACTCTCTGGCTAAAGAAATTCCTCCTCACCTCTGTTCTAAATGGATATCCCTCTATTCTAAAGCTGTGCCCTCCGGTCCTACATTCGCCCACTATTGGAAATATCCTCTCTACACCCACTCTATCCAGGCCTTTCGATATTCGATAGGTTTCAATATAAACACCCATCATTCTTTTAACTCTAGTGTGTACAGGCCCAGAGCCATGAAATGCTCCTCCTACACTAATCCTTTCATTTCTGGAATAATTCTCCTGAACTTCCTCTGAACTCTCTCCAATGCTAGCACATCTTTTCTTCGATAAGGGGCCCAAAGTTGCTAACAATACTCCAATGCAACACACACAAAATGCTGGAGGAAATCAGCAGGCCAGGCAGCATCTATGGAAAAGAGTTAACAGTCAAAGTTTCAGGCCAAGACCCTTCTTCAGGAATGGAAAGGAAGGGGAGAAGTCAGAATAAGAAGGTTGGGGGAGGGGGGGTTAGAAGTACAAGATGGCAGATGATAGGTGAAACTGGGAGAGGGGGAGGGGTGAAGTAAAGAACTGGGAAGTTGATTGGTGAAAGAGATAAAGGGCTAGAGGCTGAGGAATCTGATTGGAGAGGACAGAAGACCATGGAAGAAAGGGAAGGGAAAGAGCACCAAAGGGAGGTGATGGGCAGGTAATGAGATAAGGTGAGAGAGGGAAACAGGAGTGGGGATTGGTGAAAGAGAGAGGGGGTAGTTACTGGAAGTTTGAGAAATTGATGTTCGTACCATGAGGTTGGAGGCTACCCAGATGCAATATGAAGTGTTGCTCCTCCAACCTGAGGTGGCCTCATTGTGGCATTAGAGGAGGCCATGGACTGACATGTTGGAATGGGAATGGGAAGTAGAATTGAAATGGGTAGCCACTGGGAACTTCCACTTTTTGTGACAGACTGAACGAAGGAGCTCAACGAAGCGGTCTACCAATCTACGTCAGATCTCACCAATATACAGGAGGGTACACTAGGAGCAACAGATACAATAGACGACCCCAACATGTGAAGAGTCAGCTCAACTGGAAGGACTGTTTGGGACCCTGGGTGGTATCAGATGAAGCCATGAAGAACTGTTTAGGGACCTGAATGGAATGCTACCATTCAACACCCCAAACAGTCCTTCCAGGTGAGGTAACACTTCACCTGTAGGGGTCATCTACTGTATCCGGTGCTCCCAGTGTGGTTTCCTGTATATTGTTGAGATACAAAGTAGATTGGAAGACTGTTTCATTGAGCACCTTTGCTCCGTTCACTACAAAAAGAGGGATCTCCCAGTAACCACCCATTTCAATTTTACTTCCCATTCCCATTCCAACATGTCAGTCCACGGCCTCCTCTGCTGCCACAATGAGGCCACACTCGGGTTAGAGGAGTAACACCTTATATTCCGCTTGGGTAGCCTCCAGCCTGATGGTATAGAACATAGAATGGGTCAGCACAGTACAGGCCCTTCGACCCACAATGTTGTGCCGACCCTCAAACCCTGCCTCCCATATGCCCCCAACTTAAATTCCTCCATATACCTGTCTAGCAGTCTCGTAAACTTCACTAGTGTCTCTGCCTCCACCTCAGGCAGTGCATTCCACGCACCAACCACTCTATGAGTAAAACACCTTCCTCTAATATCCCCCTTGAACTTCCCACCCCTTATCTTTAAACCATGTCCTCTTATATTGAGCAGTGGTGCCCTGGGGAAGAGGCGCTGGCTATCCACTCTATCTATTCCTCTCATTATCTTGTACACCTCTATCATGTTTCCTCTCATCCTCCTTCTCTCCAAAGGGTAAACCACTAGCTCATTGATGTACGAACATCAATTTCTCAAACTTCCGGTAATTGTCCCCCCACCATTCTCCATTCCTAGTCTCACATTATCTCCTTACCTGCCCATCTCCTTCTGCTAGTGCTCCTCCCCCTTCTCTTTCTTCCATGGTCTTCTGTCCTCTTCTATCAGTTTCCCCCTTCTCCAGCCTTTTATCTTTTCCAGTCAACTTCCCAGCTCTTTTTCTTCCTCTCACCTGATGTCACTGATCACCTGCCACCTTGTACTACTTCCTTCGCTCCCCCAACCGTCTTATTCTGACTTCTCCCCTTCCTTTCCAATCATGATGATGTGTCTTGGCCCAAAAGGTCAACTGTTTATTGTTTTCCATAGATGCTGCCTGGCCTGCTGGGTTCCTCCAACATTGTGTGTGTTGTTTTGGATTCCCAACATCTGCAGTTTTTCTCATGTTCACAATACTTTAAGGCAGTCTGACCAATGCCTTATAAAGCTTCAGCATTACATCCTTGATCTTAAATTCTAGTCCTCTCATAATGAATGCTAACATTGCATTTGCCTTCTTTATGACAGAGTCAACCTGCAATTTAACCTTTAGGGATTCCTGCACAAGGACCCCCAAGTCCCTTTGCACCTCTGATTATTGACTTTCCTTCCTGTTTAGAAAATAGTTTACTCCTTTATTCCTTCTACTAAAGTGCATGACTATACACTTCCCTACATTATATTCCATCTACCACTTACTTGTCCATTCTCCCAATCTGTCTATGTCCTTCTACAGATTCCCTGCCTCTCCTCCTATCTTTGCATTGTCTGCAAAGCCTTCAATTCCAGCATCCAAAACATTGACATATGACGTAAAAAGAATCAGCCCCCATACTGACCCCTGCGGAATACTACTAGTCAATAGCAGCAAAACAGAATAGGCCCCGTTTATTCCCACAATTTGCCTCCCAGCAGTTAGCCAATCTTCTATCCATACTAGTATCTTTCCTGCAATATCATGGGGTCTTGTTTTGTTAATCAGCCTGTCAAAGAGCTTCTGATATCCAAGTAAATAACATTCACAGACTCTCCTTTGTCTATTCTGTCTGTTATTTCTTCAAAGAATTCCAATGCATTTGTCAGGAAAGATTTACCCTTAAGGAATCCATGCTGTCTTTGGCCTATTTTATCATGTGGCTCCAAGTACTCGAAACCTCATCCTTACTTAATAATGGATAATCCAACAGCGTCTCTACCACTGAACTCTAGCTAACTTGCCTATAGTTTCCTTCCTTTGCCTCCTTCCTTTCTCAAAGAATGGAGTGACATTTGCAATTTTCCAGTCCTCCAGAACCATTCCAGAATCTAGTGATTCTTGAAAGATTGTTAATAACACTTCCACCTTCACAATACCTCTTTCAGAACCCTGGGACGTTGTCCATCTGGTCCATGAGACTTACCTACCTCCAGATTTCTCAGCTTCCCAAGCACCTTCTCCTTAGTAATAGCAACGACACTCACTGCTGCCTCCTGACACTCTTGAAATTCTGGCATTCTACTATTGTCTTCCAAAGTGAAGATTGGCACAAAATACTTAATAAGTTCATCCGCTATTTCTTTGCTCTCCCATTATTACCTCTCCAGCATCATTTTTCAGTGGTCTGATATCCACTCTCAACTCTTTTTTTTACAATTTATATATCTGAAAAACTTTAGCTATCTTGTATTATTGGCTAGCTTCATATTTAATTTTTTTCTCCTTATGGCTTTTTTAGTTGCCTTCAGTTGGTTTTTTAATAGCTTTGCAATCCTCTAACTTCCCACTAATTTTTGCTTTATTATATGCTCGCTCTTTTGCTTTTATGCTGTCTTTGACTTCCCTTGTCAGCTACAGTTGCTTCATCCTCCCTTTAGAATACTTCTTCATCATTGTAATATATCTATCCTGTGCCTTCCAATTTGCTCCAGAAACTCCATCCATTGTTGTTCTGCTGTCATCCTTGCCCGTGTCCCTTTCCAATCAACTCTGGCCAGCTTCTGTCTCATGTCTCTGTATTTCCCTTTTCTTCACTGTAATACTGATACATTTGACATTATCTTCTTCCTCTCAAACTGCAGGGTGCATTCTGTCATGTTATGTTCAATGCCTCCCAAGGATTCTTTACCTTAAGCTCCCTAATCTAATCTGGTTCATTACACAATGCAGAATAGTATTTCCCTAGAGAGCTGAACCACAAGCTGCTCTAAAAAGCCATCTGATAGGCATTCTATGAATTTTATCTCTTGGAATCCAGCACCAACCTAATTTTCCCAAACAACCTCTGTATTTAGGACCATTCTGCTACATAGGGGAGAGTCTGCCTTTTGATCGCTGGGGAATTGCACTGCTACAGTGAGGGGAGACGCCTTTTGATCACTGGGGAATCACTCTGCTATTGGAGAGGGGAGGCTGTCTTTGGATCGCTGGTGAGATTGCTCTGCTACAGAGAGGGAACGGCCTGCCACTGTGCCTGGAGAATCTTACCCAGGCTTTCTGTGTTTTGGATATGGACTTGGACTATAGACTGATATTTCAGACTAATAGTTTTTATATTCTATGGTTTTCACCTGATCTTTCTCGTTTTTTTATGTGCGTGGGAGCTGGGTTTGGGGGTAAATGTACCTGTTCTGTTCTTGTTTGTGTTTTTGTACAGTGAGGAGGGATTTGGGGATTGATGATCGTGCTGTCATTCTTTTCTTTCTGCGTTTCGAGGTTATCTGGAGAAGAAGAATTTCAGAATTGTATACTTTGATAATAAATAAACCTTTGAACCTTTGATATTGAAATCCCCATGACTATTGTAATATTGCCCTTTTTACATGTTGTTTCTATCTTCCATTGTACCTTGCATCACCCATCCAGCGTACTATTCAAAGGCATGTATATAACTCCCATTGGGTCTTTTTATCTTTGCAGCTTCTTAACTCAACCCACAAGCAACCTACATCTTTCAATCCTATGTCGCCTCTTTCTAAGTATTTAATTTCATTTTTTACCAACAGAGCCACCCCACCCTCTCTGCCTACCTGCCTGTTCTTTGGACATAATATGTATCCTTGGATGTTAAGCTCGTAACTATGATCTCTTTTCACCCATGACTCAGCGATGCCCACATCATACCCGTCTATCTCTGAACTACAAGATTATCTACCTTATTGCACATATTGCGTGCATTCAAATATAACACCTTCAGTCCTGTGTTCATCACCCTTTTTGACTTTGACCGTATGTTACACTTCAACTCATCTGATTCACTGTAATTTTGCCTTATCATCTGTCCGTCCTTCCTCACAGGCTCACTGTCCTATCCTCAGCCCTGTCACACTTGTTCCCATCCCCCTGCCAAATTAGTTTAAACTGTCTGCAAAAGTTCGAGCAAAGCTGCCAGTAAGGATATTGGTCTCCCTTGGGTTCATGTGTAACCTGTACTTATTTTTACAGGTTATACCTTCCCTAGAAGAGATCCCACTTATCCAGAAATCTGAAGCCCTGCCTCCTGCATCAGTTCCTCAGCCACTCTTTCTTCTGTACCACCACCCTATCCCTGCACTGACTACCACGTGGCACTGGGAGTAATCGAGATATTAACTACACTGGAGGACCTGCTCTTCAGTCTCTTTCCTAAATCCCTATGCTCACTGTGCAGGACCTCTTCCTCCCTTCAACCTCTGTCATTGGTGCCAATTTATACCATGACCTCTGGTTGCTTACCCTCCCTCTTGAGGATATTCTGCAGCTGCACTGAGACATCCTGGACCCTTGCACATGGGAGACAATGCATCATCTTGGGATTTCTTTCACAGCAACAGAATCTCCTGTTCCCCAGACTATCAAGTCTCCTATCACTGTCGCTCTACCTGAATTTACCTCTCCCAGATGAGCCTCAGAGCTGGCAACAGTGCCACTGGCCTGGCTGTGCCATAGTAGGTCATCCATCTCCCCCCACCCCCCACCAGCAGCATCCAAAGGGGTATACTTTTTGCTGAGGGGAATGGCCACAGGGAAACCCTGCACCAACTGCTTACTTCCATCACTTCTGGTGGTCATCCATTTACTATCTGAAGCCTGCATTCTGTGTGTGATCACCTCAGTGAAAACCTCATCTGTTAGGTTTTCACCCTCCTGGTTGGTCCTAAGTACATCCAGCTCCAGCTCCAGTTCCTTGACCCTGAAATTGGGTTCATTTCCTGCAGATGCAGTCATCAGGGAGACCGTTAGGTTCTCTGCAATCCCACATTTTACAGCATTCTACTCCCTTAACTACTATCCTGCCTGCACTTGTTATATCTTTGGTTTTAACTTCCTCAGCTTACGTTCTAGAATCAACTGAATGATTCCAAATAACTTTGCACCCTTAGCTTCAGCGTGTTATTGCTGAAGCCTGTTGAGTCAAAACCTGACCATTCCAGTAACAGCTGCTCCTCTTACATCTCACTTCTTTTTATTGACGCTTGCTGATTTACTAATAGCCCATGAGATCTTCCACTTGGCAGACAAGTTCTGATGGGGCCCCAGACACTTTGTAAATGTGGTGCATAAAGTCCACAAGTACCAGTCTCAACTCACTCCGTGATCTCCTGCTCAGCAGACCGTCTCTTCTCAGAGACACAAGAGATTCTGCAGATACTAGAAATCTTCAACAACTCTCACAAAATGCTGGAGTAACTCAGCAGGTTAGGCAGCATCTATGGAGGGAAATAAACAGTTGATATTTCTGCTGAGACCCTTGAAGGCTCTTTGGATGGAAGCAAGAGTTGTTTCTCTTTTCACAGATGCTGTCAACCTGTGAAATGTTTCAGCATTTTCTGTTTTATTTCAAATTACCAGCATCTGCATGTCTCCATCAGCTTACCTCTGATACTTATACATGTCTTTGAACACAGTGGTGGGGGGGTGATGGGGGGAAGAGAGAGAGAGGGGGGGAGAGAGAGAGAGAGAGAGAGAGAGAGAGAGAGAGAGAGAGAGAGTACTTGTCATTCAACAAGTGTTTAAGGTTTGGAATTCATTAACTGCACGAATATATATCATGTTAACAGCTGTAAGAGTACGTCAAGTGACTTACAACTTGGATGCTTTCTACCCATGTGGATTCAAATAATTGGTTAGAATTAACACTATTTAGAAATGAAACTGTATCTTTAGTAAGAAGACTAAATACTATGCTACATTGTTGACTTTCCTATTCATGCCAGTATAGGTGGGATATTGTATACCGTCAAAATACATGTGTGTTTGGAGTATCCACACTGTTTTGACACTGTAAATAAGGAGGCTGTGAACACCAGAGGTTCCATACAACTCCTGATATATGACAAGAAATGTTGCATCAAAAACAAATGCCAATCTTAGATAGGTCAAGACTAGAAGGCATTAAATTTAACAAGGTTAAGCTTCAATAAGTAGTCTACAGTATATAAAATGACGATGACTGGATTGTCTAACCATAAAAGGGCAATGTTCTCAATGTGTTATTCAGTGTGTTCCTGGGCACTGAAGTATTCGGACTCTCACAACCAGACTATGTAACAGTTTCTTCCCCCAAGTCATTAGACTCCTCAATACCCAGAGCCTGGACTGACCCCAACCTACTGCCCTCTACTGTGCATATTGTCTTGTTTATTATTTATTGTAATGCCTGCACTGTTCTGTGCACTTTATGCAGTCCCGGGTAGGTCTGTAGTCTGGTGTAGTTTTGTGTTGTTTTTTTACGTAGTTCAGTGTAGTTTTTGTATTGTTCATGTAGCACCATCGTCCTGAAAAACGATGTCTCATTTTTACTGTGTACTGTACCAGCAGTTATAGAAACATAGAAACATAGAAAGTAGGTGCAGGAGTAGGCCATTCGGCCCTTCGAGCCTGCACCGCCATTTATTATGATCATGGCTGATCCTCCAACTCAGAACCCCGCCCCAGCCTTCCCTCCATACCCCCTGACCCCCGTAGCCACAAGGGCCATATCTAACTCCCTCTTAAATATAGCCAATGAACTGGCCTCAACTGTTTCCTGTGGCAGAGAATTCCACAGATTCACCACTCTCTGTGTGAAGAAGTTTTTCCTAACCTCGGTCCTAAAAGGCTTCCCCTCTATCCTCAAGCTGTGGCCCCTCATTCTGGACTTCCCCAACATCGGGAACAATCTTCCTGCATCTAGCCTGTCCAATCCCTTTAGGATCTTATACGTTTCAATCAGATCCCCCCTCAATCTTCTAAATTCCAACAAGTACAAGCCCAGTTCATCCAGTCTTTCTTCATATGAAAGTCCTGCCATCCCAGGAATCAATCTGGTGAACCTTCTTTGTACTCCCTCTATGGCAAGGATGTCTTTCCTCAGATTAGGGGACAAAAACTGCACACAATACTCCAGGTGTGGTCTCACCAAGGCCTTGTACAACTGCAGTAGTACCTCCCTGCTCCTGTACTCGAATCCTCTCGCTATAAATGCCAGCATACCATTCGCCTTTTTCACCGCCTGCTGTACCTGCATGCCCACTTTCAATGACTGGTGTATAACAACACCCAGGTCTCGTTGCACCTCCCCTTTTCCTAATCAGCCACCATTCAGATAATAATCTGTTTTCCTATTTTTGCCACCAAAGTGTATAACTTCACATTTATCCACATTAAATTGCATCTGCCATGAATTTGCCCACTCAACCAACCTATCCAAGTCACCCTGCACCCTCTTAGCATCCTCCTCACAGCTAACACTGCCACCCAGCTTCGTGTCATTCGCAAACTTGGAGATGCTGCATTTAATTCCCTCATCTAAGTCATTAATATATATTGTAAACAACTGGGGTCCCAGCACTGAGCCTTGCGGTACCCCACTAGTCACCGCCTGCCTTTCTGAAAAGGTCCCGTTTATTCCCACTCTTTGCTTCCTGTCTGCTAACCAATTCTCCACCCACACCAATACCTTACCCCCAATACCGTGTGCTTTAAGTTTGCACACTAATCTCCTGTGTGGGACCTTGTCAAAAGCCTTTTGAAAATCCAAATATACCACATCCACTGGTTCTCCCCTATCCACTCTACTAGTTACATCCTCAAAAAATTCTATGAGATTCGTCAGACATGATTTTCCTTTCACAAATCCATGCTGACTTTGTCCGATCATTTCACCGCTTTCCAAATGTGCTGTTATCACATCCTTGATAACTGACTCCAGCAGTTTCCCCACCACTGACGTTAGGCTAACCGGTCTATAATTCCCCGGTTTCTCTCTCCCTCCTTTTTTAAAAAGTGGAGTTACATTAGCCACCCTCCAATCCTCAGGAACTAGTCCAGAATCTAATGAGTTTTGAAAAATTATCACTAATGCATCCACTATTTCTTGGGCTACTTCCTTAAGCACTCTAGGATGCAGACCATCTGGCCCTGGGGATTTATCTGCCTTCAATCCCTTCAATTTACCTAACACCACTTCCCTACTAACATGTATTTCGCTCAGTTCCTCCATCTCACTGGACCCTCTGTCCCCTACTATTTCTGGAAGATTATTTATGTCCTCCTTAGTGAAGACAGAACCAAAGTAATTATTCAACTGGTCTGCCATGTCCTTGCTCCCCATAATCAATTCACCTTAAAAAAATTTAATTTTTTTCAAAATTAGTTAATTGACATCGCATCTTGAACTAATTCTTCATTCTGAAAATAATTTTTTTTCCCAGAACTGTAAGTTACTGTTAATGCTTGTAGGTTTATTGACACAGAGTTATAAAGCACAGAGGCAGGCCCTTTGGCTTATCGAATATACATGGACCATCACCCATTTCACACTTGCCGTACACTAAACCCACTTTATTTTTCTTCCTCTGCTTCCACCATTCAACTATGTCCCTATAAAACTATTGACCACATTGTCACTGGGATGGGAACCAGAGCACCAAGAGGAAGCTCACGTGAAAGGCAGAATAAGTAAGCTTCACATAGACAGTACCAGATGAGTGTACCAAGACTTTGGAACTGAGAGCAGCAGCTGTACTTGCTGCACCATTGTGCTACCCTCAAATAACTTATAACTGGTCCGACTGTTGTGCTCCATGCCCACTAATATGATGAACTGATAAGCGAGGCTTTGGGCCTACTCCAGGCTACTCTGGGTTTCAGGGGACTCAATTTTTGGTTCTGATTGTTGTCGTTCACTTCAATTGTTTGCACGATTTGTATTTTTTTTCTTTCTCTTGCATTTGGCTGTTGATCTTTTATTTTTATTTTTATTCTTTGGTTCTTTCAGGTTTCTTGCGTTGTGGCTACCTGTGAGCAAACAAAACTCAAGGTTGTATAATTTATACATTCTTTGATAATAAATACACTTTGAACTTTGAATTTATGTTTGTTCATTCCTCCTCTTTAAGGTTTATTTGATGATTGTTGAAACCTAACCACAGATCTACAATGTAACAACGCAGTATTCAAATCCAAGTTGCCACTTAAAAGTTCAAATGGTAATCCAAGTCGTTGCTCTGTTGCTTGAGCCAAGACTTTAAGACCAACTCCCAGCCCAAACACTGGGTTGTGTACAAGCATACATGAGATCCTTAAACATGATCATCAACTTGGGGCTGTGAGGGATGATAAATCAGCCATGATGGAATGGCCGAGCAGACTTGGTGGAGTGAATAGCCTAATTCTGCTTCTATGTCTTATGATCTTATGGTCTACCACCGCTCAATTTCTTAACATTTACAAATGCTTCACAACTTTCCCTGTTGTCTTTTATGGTGTTGCCTCTTGAAACAGCTTGTACGCATCTGCTTGAAACCTCTTTACATCCTTTTCCACACTCACAACTTCATCTAGAGGAAGTATGAAATTTGGTCCTCTCAACCAAATTATAGATATAAATTTTGAAAAGCCAGGGTTTTAAAGTACCAAACAATGCTATGTCCCACTGATCACATCCTACCAACATCAGGATGATTGTTTATTCCCATTGTTTATTTTTTGCCCAAAAAAACAATTACAGGTGTCCCCCGCTTTTCGAACGTTCGCTTTACGAAACCTCGTTGTTACGAAAGACCTACATTAGTACCCTGTTTTCACTAACAGAAGGTGTTTTCACTGTTACAAAAAAAGGCAGCCCGCGCCCCGAGCAGCCAAGCTCCTCCCTCGGAACGGCATTCTAGCTGGCATTGCTTAAACACATGCCTGTGAGCATCCGTTAGCAAGATGTGTTCTAAGGTATCAGAAAAGCCTATAAGAGCTCGTAAGGGTGTTACATTTAGCATAAAACTAGACATAATTAAGTGTTTTGATTGTGGTGAACAAAATAAGGACGAAGTGAGCTTGGCTTGTGGAAGTTGATGAAGATGATGTTGAAGAGGTTTTGGCATCCCATCACCAAGAACTGATAGATGAAGAGCTGATGCAATTGGAAGAGGAAAGGATAACAATCGAAACCGAATGCAGTAGCGAACGGACCACAAGTGAAGTCATCCAGGAACTGAATGTGAAGTGATTGCGTGAGATTTTCACTGCAATTGACTACAATGATTGCAGAAAAGTACAACTTTAATTTTGAAAGGGTACGTAGGTTTAGGGCAAATTTGCAGGATGGTTTGAGTGCTTACAAAGAACTGTAGGATAGAGAAATGTGTGAAGCTAAGCAGTCAAGCAAACTGTCGTTTTTCAAGCCTTTAACATCAGCCATAGCAGACAATGGACCTCGACCTTCAATATCGAGGCAGGCAGACATAGAAGAAGATTACCTGCCTGCCCTAATGGAAACAGACAACAATGAGATGACACCCCAGTGTCCCACCACCCCAACCCCTGGGCCGCAGACCAATACATTGCCACGGAGAATGCAGCGGTAGCCGGAACGCACCCAACACATCTTTGAGAAAAAAGCCGAAATAAACAAGCTAATTAATTAGGTCTGCCTGGCACGTAAATGTCGGCCCAGATCAGAAGTGACGCAATTGGCAATCGCCTCTGATCTGGGCCAACATTTACGTGCTGGGCGGCACCTAATTAATTAGCTTGTTTATTTCGGCTTTTTTCTTAAAAATGTGCTGGGGGCATCCCGACTACTGCTGCACCACTGCATGCTTCGCAGATTGTTATTGGTTGCTGCCCGGAGGTTGGGGACCACTGCACCACCCCAACCTCTGACGACTCAGCCTAACACACCATCAACACTGTGCTCGGCGCTGTCTTCCCGATTCTGGTAAGTGATACTACACTGTACATACATGATTTCTACTTTATATAGGCTATGTATTTTTATGTGTTATTTGGTATGATTTGGCAGCTTCATAGCTTAAAGGTTACTGGAAAGAGTGTTTCTGCTGAGAGCGCTTGCGTGAGATTTTCACTACGGAAAACAGTGCTGCAATGATTGTAGAAAAGTACTTCTACTTTATATAGGCTGTGTATTTATCATATCATTCCTGCTTTTACTATATGTTACTGTTATTTTAGGTTTTATGTGTTATTTGGCATGATTTGGTAGGTTATTTTTTGGGTCTGTGAACGCTTACAATTTTTTCCCATATAAATAAATGGTAATTGCTTCTTCACTTTATGGTATTCTGGCTTACGAAGAATTTCATAGGAACACTCTACCTTCGGATGGTGGGGGAAACCTGTATCAGTCTGTTAGTATATTATCCCAAGAGCTCCCTTGCCCTAAATACTCTAACTTTGTTAATTAGTTTCCAGTGCTGGACCTTATCACTCTTTTGCAAAAATCCAAATACACCTCATTCACTGGTTCCTCCTAGTTTATTTTACCAATCATACACTCAAACAATGCCAGCAGGTTATTGAAATGTGGTTTTATTCTCATAAGTCTATATTGGCTCTGCTTAATCCTATTATTCTTTTTGAGGTATTCTGTTATTACATCCGAGATTATAGATTCCAACATTTCCTCCATTTTTCTGACAAATGTCATGGCCCCAGACTGGGAGACTAGACCTTTGACCAAGAACCTTTGCTTCCTACAAACCTACCTGAATCTTAGACAACATGTTTTCCCTCCTTACAAAAGTGCTATGCTTATTCAGTCATAGGTGCCTTGCAAATGGTCCTGTGATTGCAAGGTCGTTGCCCCTCTGCATAATAACCATGTAATATGTCCACACAGAAACACTGGAATTTCTGGGCAAATAATTCTTGTTACATTCTTCAAGGCACATCATGACCCTCCAATGTCCTTGGCAGTTTATTTATGAT
Source organism: Mobula hypostoma (assembly GCF_963921235.1). NCBI lineage: Eukaryota > Metazoa > Chordata > Chondrichthyes > Myliobatiformes > Myliobatidae > Mobula > Mobula hypostoma. The sequence continues at coordinate 48,705,701 of NC_086110.1, forward strand.
ATATTGTTTCTGAAAATGTGTGTTTGGTTTACTGATAAGTGTCATGATATGAGCCTTCAGCCAATGGAAAACACTCTTGCTGCCCAGCAAAATTTAGTGGCACTACAAACTAGTGATGGATGAAAGCATAATGACTACTGCCTGGAAACTAGGAAAAGACCAGCCTAAAGAAGTGACTATGATTACACTGTGTTGTTGGTTTCCAAATAACTGTGAAGTAAAGATGGAACTAGCTTGTTAGGCAACGTACACTCAGTAGCTACTTTATTAGGTAAGCCTGTACACCTGCTCGTTAATGCAATCATGTAGCAGCAACTCAATGCATAAAAATATGCAGACATAGTCAAGAGGTTCAGTTGGTGTTCAGATCTAACATCAGAATGGGGCAGAAATGTGATCTAAGTGACTTGGTTTGAGTATCTCAGAAACTACTGATCTCCTGGGATTTTCACATACAGTAATCTCTAGTAAAAGGATCTAGTGCTTTTCTGGCATATGTAATGAATAAACTCTTCTTGGGCTTCCAGCCAGGTACAGGTATCAATTTTAACCGACGTTTCAATGACAAACTCTGCCACCTTCATCAGGGCTGATGCTGGGGCATACCTACTCTGGTGGTATTTATACCCCCATCGTCTGTCCCTCCTGATTGGCTAGTCCTCATCCAATTAGGTTTACACTGTACCAGCTTGGAAAGACCTTCGTCTTTGTTAAAATTATTTTCCTCTAGTTTTATTTCAATGGCTTCCTTCACCAGGGGGCCCCAAAAGCCATTCCCATTGAAGCCCAAAATGAGTTTATCTGTCAATAGTCTCTAAGGTTTACAGAGAATGGTGCGAAAACAAAAAACATTCAGTGAGCAGCAGTTCTGTGAGCGAAAATGGCTTGTTAATGAGAGAGGTCAGAGGAGAACGACCAGACTGGTTCAAGCTGACAAGAAGGTGACAGTAACTCGAATAACCATGTGTTACAACAGTGGTGTGCAGAAGAGCATCCCTGAGTGCATAACATGTTGAACCTTGAAGTGGATGGGCTACAGCACCAGAAGAACACAAACATAGAGAGTGGTGAATCTGTGGAATTCTCTGCCACAGCAAACTGTTGAGGCCAGTTCATTAGCTATGTTTAAAAGGAAGTTAGATATGGCCCTTGTGGCTACAGGGGTCAGGGGGTATGGAGGGAAGGCTGGGTTCTGAGTTGGATGATCAGCCATGATCATAATAAATGGTGGTGCAGGCTCGAAGGGCCGAATGGCCTACTCCTGCACCTATTTTCTATGTTTCTATGTTTCTATGTTTCTATACATTCAGTGGCCACTTTTTTAGATATAGGGGATAGCTAATAAGTTGGCCACTGAGTGTAGGTGGCATAGATTAGATGTGCTGAAGGGCCTGTTTCAATCCGGCGTGACTCCGTGACTGTGTTGCTACTGGTTTATTATTGCACATGTATCAAGATAAATGAAAAGCTCATCTTGTTATACTTTTCATACAGATCAAATCATTGCACAGTGCATTGAGGAAGAATAAGATAAAACAATGACAATGCAGATAAAGTGTAAAAGCTACTGAAAGAATGCAATGCAGGTAAATGATAAAGTGAAAAATATAATGAAGTAGATTGTGACATAATGAAGTAAATGCTGTCCTAGACCCTGCTGGTACATGCCTTCAGGCTTTTTTATCTTCTGCCCAATGGGAGAGGGGAGAAGAGAGACCGTCTGGGGTGGATGGGGGTCTTTGATTATACTGGCTGCTTTACTGAGGTAGTGAGAAGTATAGAAAGAGGCCATGGAAAGGAGGCTGGTTCTTGTGATGTGCTGAACTGTGCCCACAACTCTCTGCAGTTTCATATGCTCATGCACAGAGCAGTTGCCATACCAAACCATTATGCATCCAGGCAGAATGCCTTCCATTGCGCATCACTAAAAATTAGTAAGAGTCAATGGAAACATGCCAGGTTTCTTTAGCCCCCTGAGGAGATGCAGGTATTGGTGAGCTTTCTTGGGTGTAACATTGTAATGGCTGGATGAGGGCAGGCTATTGGTGATGTTCACACCCACAGCTCTCAACCTCAGCACTGTTGATGTAGACAGGTGCATGTGCATTGCCTCCCTTTCTGAAATCAATGGCCAGCTCTTTTGTTCGCTAACATTGAGGGAAAGGTGACTGTCATGACACCATGTCTCTAAGCTCTCTATCTCATCCTTGTACTCGGACTCATCTTTATCTGAGATGCCCACCACAGTAGAAGGAGTTAAAGTGGAATCTAGCCACGCAGTCATGTGTATACAGGGAGCAGAGCATGGAGATGAGGATGCAGCTTTTTGGAGAACCAGTGTTTAGAATAAATGTGGTGGAGGTGTTGCTGCCTATCCTTACTGAAATGCAAGTACTAAAATACTACACTGTCATTGCTCCTTCGTCCTATTCAGCAGCAACTGGAGGTCCTGCTGAGTCTCCCTCTCCTGTGCTTCTTTTTTCGATTCCTCATTCAATCCAACAGCAAGGCACTAGTAGGGACAACTGAATACAATTACACAAAGCATATAGTGGTCAGCTTTCCAAAAGAATTATTAAAATATTTTAAGGAATTGCAAATGCTGTAAAAGAAGTCCAACATTTCTGAAGTGAAATTAGTTTTGGTATGGCTCCCTTAAGCAATGTTTTCAAAAAACGTGTTTCCTGCTTGCTTCCACCATGATTTACAAATCAATGCCTGCTCAATCTAAGTCCTAAATTTAGGCAGATAACTGGAACATCTAGGTGCTAGAGCCATAAAAATGATTGCAAACACAGTTCTGATGCATTTAACCTTGTTCCAACTTCCTCGTCCATATGACATAAATTTCACGCCCAGACAACAGGTATAGATCAAATTTTGACTTGTACTCTCCCAGAGGAGTAATAGATCAAATCCATGAAAGATGGCAGAATAAACTAAATCTTCCCTTCTTTTGTAGTTTTGCAAATTCCTTTGAAGTGTATAACACTTCATTAAACTTTTGAATTTTATTTGGTCTGACATGAAAAACTGAAACCAGTGTTGTATTAGTAAAATGTCAGCATGAACATTTCCAAGGAACCATGCATTTCTGTGCTACTTCCCAAAACTACAAGCATCAGTTTCAAACCATTGCTAAATGGTGCACTGGTTAAAGCCAAAAATTTCCTTCATAAACATGGTTTCAAAAACTATTTTCCCTTCCACCAAATAACATTGGATAACTGCCGGTCCAAATCAACAAGGTTCAAGACTGAAAAGAAGGTCATCACATGACAATAATGCCAAACTACTTCTAGAATACAAGAAAAAGTTGGCATTTATGTATCTTAGTCCTAGAATCCTGAGCTTCTCCAATCATTTTGCTGCTCTGCTATAAAGTCTCTGAGAATTATGCCTGTTCTGAAGAAGATTTCCTCCTCTTCTTGATGGGAGTTCTGTGAGACGTAGTTACACTGCTCTTGCACTGTGATCCATGCTGCTCTTTAATCATTCGATCACCTGCCATCTTGTGGTCGTTCTCCTCCCTCCCACTCTTTTATTTTGGGTTCTGCTTCCTCCTTCCCTGACTGGATGATAGGTCGCAGCCTGAAATGTCGACTGTTCACTTTCCTCGAGAGATGTTGCCTGACCTGTTGAGTTCTTCTAGCACTATTTGAGTGTGGGTCCAGTTTTCCAGCATCTGCAATCTTTCTTGTGCCTCCTGTTTTCAATTAACCATTTTTACCTTACTTCAGTGTCTAGGAATTGGCCTGCATACTAAACGTATCAAGTCTAAGCACCATAATATTTTGGCAGATAGACAAAAATTGATATTTGGCCCACTAGAGATGTGAACAACACTTCAAAGATTTGGTTATAAGATCATTTAAATCCCATGGGAGTGTCCTGCCAAGGCTGTGAATTAAACTACTGCAGTAATAATATTGTAACTGTAGCTTCAGATAATAATACTGACACTGGATGAAAGAAAACAGAAATACATTCTGCACATTTTTAATAATCACCCTATTGATAAATAACAGATGTAAGCTTGAAGAAAGTAGAAGGTGGAAGTAATTATGCTGCTTTACAAAATGGAGCTTGCTTACTTCAGTCAGCAAATATACTGGACAACACAGAGGGCAGCATGAAAACTATTTAGCTTGTATACTCCTTGGCTTTTTGTTTCTTCCTGCCTGGGCTTCTCAGCTTAATTGGGTCTTTCCTCAACTGTTTAATTTTGGAATATTTGAACTTCCATACCATTGTCATCACTATTATTAGTGCTTCCATTGATCAATGAGTCTTCTCTTTCCCAGCACCACAATCATGGACTTGGATCTACATTTCTCATCTGGGGTGAGAAGGCTGCCATTTCTAAGTAAGTTTGAAGAGCAGTTATACACAAAGTACTCTTGACTTTGAATGCAACAATCATTTATACAGGTTATACAACATAGAACATAGAATAGTACAGCACAGTACAGGCCCTTCGGCCCACAATGTTGTGCCAATCCTTAAACCCTACCTTCCATATAACCCCCCCACCTTAAATTCCTCCATATACCCGTCGAGCAGTCTCTTAAATTTCACGAGTGTATCTGCCTCCACCACTGACTCAGGTAGTGCATTCCATGCACCAACCACTTTCTGAGTGAAAAACCTTCCTCTAATATCCCCCTCAAACTTCCCACCCCTTACCTTAAAGCCATGTCCTCTTGTACTGAGCAGTGGTGCCCTGAGGAAGAGGCGCTGGCTGTCCACTCTACCTATTCCTCTTAATATCTTGTACACCTCTATTATGTCTCCTCTCATCCTCCTTCTCTCCAAAGAGTAAAGCCCTAGCTCCCTTAATCTCTGATTATAATGCATACTCTCTAAACCAGGCAGCTTCCTGGTAAATCTCCTCTGTACCCTTTCCAATGCTTCCATATCCTTCCTATAGTGAGGCGACCAGAACTGGACACAGTACTCCAAGTGTGGCCTAACCAGTTTTATAGAGCGGCATCGTTACCCCGCGACTCTTAAACTCTATCCCTTGACTTATGAAAGCTAACACCCCCATATGCTTTCTTAACTACCCTATCTACTTGGGAGGCAACTTTCAGGGATCTATGGACATGTACCCCGAGATCCCTCTGCTCCTCCACACTTCCAAGTATCCTGCCATTTACTTTGTACTCTGCCTTGGAGTTTGTTCTTCCAAGGTGTACCACCTCACATTTCTCCGGGTTGAACTCCATCTGCCACTTCTCAGCCCACTTCTGCATCCTATCAATGTCTCTCTGCAATCTTTGACAATCTTCTACACTATCTACAACACCACCAGCCTTTGTGTCGACTGCAAACTTGCCAAGCCACCCTTCTGCCCCACATCCAGGTCGTTAATAAAAATCGTGAACAGCAGAGGTTCCAGAACTGATCCTTGTGGGACACCACTAGTCACAACCCTCCAATCCGAATGTACTCCCTCCACCACGACCCTCTGCTTTCTGCAGGCGAGCCAATTCTGAATCCACCTGGCCAAACTTCCCTGGATCCCATGACTTTTGACTTTCTGAATAAACCTACCGTGTGGAACCCTGTCAAATGCCTTACTAAAATCCATGTAAATCACATACACTGCACTACCCTCATCTATATACCTGGTCACCTCCTCAAAGAACTCTATCAGGCTTGTTAGACACGATCTGCCCTTCACAAAGCCATGCTGACTGTCCCTGATCAGACCATGATTCTCTAAATGCCCAGAGATCCTACCTCTAAGAATCTTTTCCAACAGCTTTCCCACCACAGACGTAAGGCTCACTGGTCTATAATTACCCGGACTATCCCGACTACCTTTTTTGAACAAGGGGACAACATTTGCCTCCCTTCAATCCTCCGGTACTATTCCTGTGGACAATAAGGACATGAAGATCCTAGCCAGAGGCTCAGCAATCTCTCCCCTCGCCTCATGGAGCAGCCTGGGGAATATTCCGTCAGGCCCTGGGGACTTATCCATCCTAATGTATTTTAACAACTCCAATACCTCCTCTCCCTTAATATCAACATGCTCCAGAACATCAGCCTCACTCACATTGTCCTCACCTTCATCAAGTTCCCTCTCATTGGTGAATACTGAAGAGAAGTATTCATTGAGGACCTCACTCACTTCCACAGCCTCCAGACACATCTTCCCACCTTTATCTCTAATTGGTCCTACCTTCAATCCTGTCATCATTTTGTTCTTCACATAATTGAAGAATACCTTGGGGTTTTCCTTTACCCTACTCACCAGAGCCTTCTCATGCCCCCTTCTTGCTCTCCTCAGCCCCTTCTTAAGCTCCTTTCTTGCTACCCTATATCCCTCGATAGACTCATCTGATCCTAGCTTCCTAAACCTCTGTCTTCTTCCACCTGACTAGATTTTCCACCTCACTTGTCACCCATGGTTCCTTCACCCTACCATTCTTTATCTTCCTCACCAGGACAAATTTATCCCTAACATCCAGCAAGAGATCCCTAAACATCGACCACATATCCATAGTACATTTCCCTGCAAAAACATCATCCCAATTCACACTCGCAAGTTCTAGCCTTATAGCCTCATAATTTGCCCTTCCCCAATTAAAAATTTTCCTGTCCTCTCTGATTCTATCTTTTTCCATGATAATGCTAAAGGCCAGGGAGTGGTGGTCACTGTCCCCCAGATGCTCATCCACTGAGAGATCTGTGACCTGACCCGGTTCATTACCTAATACTAGATCTAGTATGGCATTCCCTCTAGTTGGCCTGTCAACATGTTGTGACAGGAATCCGTCCTGGACACACTTAAACTCTGCCCCATCTAAACCATTGGAACTAATCAGGTGCCAATCAATATTAGGGAAGTTAATGTCAGGCATGATAACAAACCTGTTATTTTTGCACCTTTCCAAAATCTGCCTCCCAATCTGCTCTTCGGTATCTCTGCTGCTACCAGGGGGCCTATACTCCCTTCCTGTTCCTGACTTCCACCCATACTGACTCAAAAGAGGATCCTGCTACATTACCCACCCCTTCTGTAGCTGTAATTGTATCCCTGACCAGTAATGCCACCCCTCCTCCCCTTTTTCCTCCTCTCTATCCCTTTTAAAGCATTGAAATCCAGGAATATTGAGAATCCATTCCTGCCCTGGTGCCAGCCAAGTCTCTGTAATGGCCAGTACATCATAATTCCATGTACGTATCCAAGCTCTCAGTTCATCACCTTTGTTCCTGATGCTTCTTGCATTGAAGTACAAGCACCTTTGCCTTTCTACCTTACTACCTTTACGCCCTTTATTCTGTTTCTCTTTCCTCAAAGCCTCTTTATATGTTAGATCTGGCTTTACTCCATGCACTATACTTGCAGTTCTCACATGATGTTTATCCTCCTCCACCTCACTATCTGCTCTAACACTTTGGTTCCCCTCCCCCTGCAAATCTAGTTTAAACCCTCCGGAGCAGCACTAGCAAACCTTCCCTCAAGGATGTTGGTCCCCCTCCAGTTCAGGTGCAACCCGTCCTGTCGGAACAGGTCCCATCTTCCCCGGAACAAGACCCAATTGTCCAGAGACATGAAGCCCTCCTTCCTGCACCAGCTCCTTAGCCACGTATTTAGCTGCATTATCTTCCTATTTCTAGCCTCACTAGCACGTGGCACGGGTAGCAATCCTAAGATTGCAACCCTGGAGGTCCTGTCCTTCAGCTTTGCACCTAATTCCCTCAACTCTTTTTGCAGGACCTCCTCCTTCTTCCTATACATGTCATTGGTCCCTACATGGACCACGACATCTGGCTGCTCACCTTCCTTTCTGAGAATACCGAGAACTCGATCTGAGATATCGCGGACCCTGGCACCAGGGAGGTAACAGATCATCCGGGATTCTCGCTCTCTCCCACAGAATCTCCTATCTGCCCCCCTAACTATCAAATCCCCTATCATTACTGCTCTCTTCTTTTCCCTCCTTCCTTTCTGAGCTGAGGGTCCAGTCTCGGTGCCAGAGACGCGACCACTGCAACTTGTCCCTGGTAGGTCGTCCCCACCAACAATATCCAAAACAGTATACTTGTTGTTGATGGAAACGGCCACAGAGGTGCTCTGCTCTTTCTGTCTATTCCCCTTCCCTTTCCTGATAGTCACCCAGCTACCTGCCTCCTGACTTTTAGGGGTGACTATCTCCCTGAAACTCCTGCTTATTTCTGCCTCTGCCTCACAAATGATCCAAAGATCATCCAGCTCCAGCTCCAGTTCCCTAACTCGGTTTTGAAAAGTTGTTGAAATATATGCTGGAACGACTCTACAGGAAAAGTATAACAATATATACCCACAGTTTATTTTTTCATTTTATTATTGTTAAGTCTCAGCTTCTTATGGTATCTTCCATAGAGGATGTTTGTAATCAGTTCTGGGTTTCTGGTAAGCTGGAAGCCAACAGTGTATTCATTCAACAGAGAATATACTTGCTACAGAGGGTAATTCCCATGAAATTATTTGCTCTATATGACATGACATTTTTGAAGCATAAAATAAGATTTTAGAGGCGTGTTTTCAGATACAATGTCCTATGGATGAGATTAGCACCAGATATGTCTTATGTGCTTATGTTGGGGAAATACATGATCAGACCCTGCCCAATCCATATCCAAAACTCCTCCAGATCACCCCTCCCCATTCACTATCAATGACTCTCTCCCTGAAGGCAAACCTCAAACTCTCAGCCAATATTTCCATTGATTCAAAAGAAACTGCAGATGCTGGAACCTGGAACCCCCTAAAACAAAAGATCTGAAAGAACTCAGAGGGTCAGGCACCATCTGCAGAGGGAAATGGATAGTTGATGTTTCGGGTTGAGACCCTTCCCCTGTACGGAATCTAGATCAGGATTAGTCCAGATGAAGGATCTTGATCTGAAATGACTACTGCTCATTCCCCTTCATAGATTCTGCCTGTCCTGCTGATTTACTCCATCATCTTGGTTCTTAATCCATATGACCACATGACATAGGAGCGGAATTAGGCCACTTGGCCCATTGTGTCTGCTTCGCCATTCCATCATGTCTGATTTATTATCCTTCTCTTCTTTCTCTTGCCTTCTCCCCATAAACTCTGATACTAATCAAGAACCTTTCAACTTCCTCTTTAAATATATACTTATGGATTGTTCATGCATTCATGCTGCATTACACCGCTTGCTCCTCTGCCCAACCCACACACAGTGACCATAGCAATAAATAGTTCTTGAAAATCACATGTATTGCATTACAAATTATTAAGACCCTGCTTCCAGCCTCATTAGACATCTGCAGAATATACTTTAACCTAGAATTCCACCGGCTTCTGCCAAAATGCACAGTGAGACAAGCAAGCCCTTTGTTCAATTTCTAGGCATCTGTATCCAAATTTTGATCATTTGCAGGTACAATCCAATTTCTTTTCAGAAAACAATGTGATTGTTAAATAGAACATTTGACAAATGGCCAAACTCATCATGAATACATGGTATTTCCAGTTCTGTATAGTACTGTGATTCAATCATAGAACTTAATACTATGACTTTTAATATCAAATGTATACACTTGATACAATGTTTCCAAGTTCAAAACTGGTTACTTTGATCTAATTTCACAAGGCCGTCGATAATGACCAATGTGTGTAATAGAACAATAAGTAATCCTAATCTTCTTTTACATTTCCACTTTCTTTCAGCATCAGCAATTAATAGCATTTCACATAACACCACAACAAACTTCAGGACAGGAGGGATTTGTTGCAATATTAGCAGCTGAATCATTAACATGTTGCTATAATTATCTTTTCTTTTGTCTGAGATCTTAATCCTTTTCAAATGAACAAGATATGTCCTTCATTAATATAACCAATAGAGAAATGCCAGAGCTAGTAATGCATTCCACTGGTAACATTACACTAGTAAATATAGTTTGTAACTTCTAAATTCATTAAAATCCATTAATTTACAATAGACTATTATCACCTATCAAATACATGAAATGTAGTGACGAACAACTGTTTAGTTCACACTGTCAATAGGAAATGGCCATCTGCTAGATGTGACTCATCTTAGTTGCCAATATGTTTTCAACATCTGCTAAGTACATATATTTTTCAAGGATATTACCAGCTTGACTACAAAGCTTTGGAATTGATTTCTTCGGTGAAATAAAATTAAGATGGTGCTGGTGAGACACAGCATTAGTTTTCTGGCAGCAAACAAATCTGCTAACTTCTCTTATATTAATCACATCTTTTTTGGACAATGATCATGTAATCAATAGTCTGTAACTTCCCTTCCAGAGATGTGCTTTTGAACCTGTATGACCTGGCATTTCTGTGGTGTTCAGGGGGATTTGGTGACCTGGAGTTTCGAAGGTGCAGTATGTTTGCAGTGGTGCCCGAGGCCCAAGAGTGAGGAGCAAGCCAATGTTTGACCATAGTTAGAGCGGACTTGGGGCTGAATTGAAGTGGCGGGGCTCAGGCATGACACTGAGGAATGAGCTGAAGTTTGGCCGACTTAAGCGCTGGGCCAGATCAGAAAGCTTGGAGTGTCAGGGATGGACAGGTTGGTGTTCCGCTCGCAGCCCTGAGAGGTTTACTCGCCTCTGTGCTGAACTGAGGCTGTGACCTGCCACTAACAGGCTCCTGGACTGGCTACAGCGATGAACTGGCTTTTGGCCATGGCCTCATTTTCATGACCTTTGGTTCGGTGTGTTACTTGTTTACTTTTTATTGTTAGCATAATTTGTTCTTTTCTTTCTCATATTGGGTGTTTAATGTTTTTGTTAATTGGTTCCTTTGGGTTTCTTTGTTTTTGGGGCTGTCTGTAGGAAGACAAATTTCATTGTTTTATATAGTATACATATTTTAATAAAAATGTACTTTGAACTTAGAGTAAATTAAACAATTGACATTTAATCATTACACAACTAGAGCAAATACACCTTGTGGTTTTAGGTTGTCTCTTGAGAATAAAACTAATGAAAGCAAAAGACCTAACTTCATGCAGAATGAGGTCCACTCAGTGGCCAGTGTATTAGGTACACCTTTACATTTAATCCTTAATGCAAATATCTAATCAGCCAATCATGTGGCAGCAACTCAATACATAAAAGTATGCATACATAGCAAAAGCAACACACATCAAAGTTGCTGGTGAACGCAGCAGGCCAGGCAGCATCTATAGGAAGAAACACAGTCGATGTTTCGGGCCGAGACCCTTCGTCAGGACTAACTGAAGGAAGAGCTAGTAAGAGATTTGAAAGTGGGAGGGGAAGGGGGAGATCCAAAATGATAGGAGAAGACAGGAGGGGGAGGGATGGAGCCAAGAGCTGGACAGGTGATTGGCAAAAGGGATAAGAGAAGATCATGGGACTGGAGGCTCAGGGAGAAGGAAAAGGGGGAGGGGGGAAAACCCAGAGGATGGGCAAGGGGTATAGTCAGAGGGACAGAGGGAGAAAAGGGAGAGAGAGAGAAAGAATGTGTGTATATAAATAAATAACGGATGGGGTACGAGGGGGAGGTGGGGCATTAGCGGAAGTTAGAGAAGTCAATGTTCATGCCATCAGGTTGGAGGCTACCCAGACGGAATATAAGGTGTTGTTTCTCCAACCTGAGTGTGGCTTCATCTTTACAGTAGAGGAGGCCATGGATAGACATATCAGAATGGGAATGGGATGTGGAATTAAAATGGGTGGCCACTGGGAGATCCTGCTTTCTCTGGTGGACAGAGCGTAGGTGTTCAGAAAAACAATCTCCCAGTCTGCGTCGGGTCTCGCCAATATATAGAAGGCCACATTGGGAGCATCAGACGCAGTATATCACCCCAGCTGACTCACAGGTCTCCCCCTCCCCCTCCCACTTTCAAATCTCTTACTAGTTCTTCCTTCAGTTAGTCCTGACGAAGGGTCTCGGCCCGAAACGTCGACTGTACCTCTTCCTAGAGATGCTGCCTGGCCTGCTGCGTTCACCAGCAAATTTGATGTGTGTTGCTTGAATTTCCAGCATCTGCAGAATTCCTCGTGTATACATAATAAGAGGTTCAGTTGTTATTCAGACCAACCATCAGAACGGGGAAGAAATGTAATCTAAGTTACTTTGACTGTAGAACGATATCTGGTGCCAAACTGGGTGGTTTGAGTATCTCAGAAAGTTCAAGTTCATGTTCAAGTTTAATTGTCATTCAAACATACATATATACATGTAGTGTGCAGAAGAGTGCCTCTGAACACACACCATGTTGAACCTTGATGTGAATGGACTACAGCAGCAGAAGACCATGAACGTACATTCAGTGGCCACTTTATTAGGTACAGGATGTATACTGTGTATAAAGGATACAGTATATGCAAATCTAATCAAAATTCAAATTTAGCCCAGACAACTTCAATAACACAAAGGAAACCTTTGCAACTGAAGCAGGAAAATGCCTAGTTGAAAGATATGACTAATAATAGGTTTATTTTTATTTTTTTAGGAGAAGGAAAACTCTGATCTCAAATGTCTGCTGCCTTGTGGTTGTACCCATTCATGGCTTCAGGAGTAAATGCTGAGGAAAAATCCGGAGCTGGAGTCCCTAAGGCAGTCCTATGTTGAGGTCAACACTGACTGGCACCTCATGTGATGCTGCTGGTGCCAAACTGTGTGGGTCTTTGCTATTCAACAGCTGCATGGGCAACAGCTTGTTCTCCATATCATACTGGCCTGGCTTGTGTTTTGCCTTGCATAGACAGCTAGGCCGCATCATCCATGGTCAACTCTGATCAATGAATTGACTTTTATTTTAATATGTGTCTCTTTTCCCCCATATGGCAAGAAGTTCTCTCATTTTAGCTGTTTACAGAAAAATAAAACCATCTGAAATCTATTAGTAATCTCATTTAAGCTTTTTAATCTTGTAAAATTATCCCTAAATCACTAAAAATAACATAGAGGAGTTATCTAAAAATATACCATTTTCATCAATTTTCTAGTTTTATATTTATATTTTATAGATAATAGACATCTAAATCCACACAAAGATATTTGGATGAGGATAATATTGGGCCAGTGGTTCATTTGGAAAAAAGGTCAGAATTCTGAGAGTTGATTTGAGGCATCAAGGACTAATGTGGGAAGGTGTCAGGACATTAAGTGAATGAAGTGCATGACCAAGCTGCAGTTTGGCTCTGGAGCATAATAGGAGAGTGCAAGAAGTAACTGAAATCTCCTGCAGCAGGATACAGGCACCACGTCTACACAGTAATGTTCCTGTCAGGTTGTTTATCTAAATAGCACTAAAGCAGACCTTAACTGTCTTGTGAAATGACATCTAGATGTGGATTGCAAATCATTAAGTACTTCTGCATATGATTGCCTCTATGAAATCACATTCTTTGAAAATAAGGACACCATGATGATGTTGCTGGCCAAGTTGTTAATATTGGCTATTAATTACATGCTTTTCAATATACAGAATTGTTTTTTGGAATTTCATCTGGCAAAGAAAAAAATAAATTAAGACTAATTTATCAAATGGATCTTCATGGTTGGCTGTGGAGCAAAACCGCATTAAATCAGTGGGGACAAATAGGGTCCAGTTGTTTTCTATTAGCACACAGAATGTGGCCAAATGACCTTTGAGTTCAGAAAAGAGCTGACAATAATTAAGTTATGAATCAAGGAACAGATCATTCAACAGTAATGGAAATGATAGTTTTGTAAATTGCCTCTTGGTAATATTCAGTTTGAATAGTCTACATATTTAATTTTGGAGTCAATTATCCTTTAATTTCAGAAAAAAAGAAATTTCAGAAATGTCTATCAAATAGGATAGTGTTTAGTGAACTTATTAAGTTTTTATAGATTAAAAAATAAGCAATCAAGCTTTGAAAATGTAAAGAATAAATCACAAACTCTTTAAACTGAAAATAAAAAATAGGCATTATCAGGAGGTTCATCAATACATTAAAAAGAAGAGGTGATTTATCATTTCATTCAAAACTCCCTAAAAACTGATAATCCTTCAATGTGTCTTGAGCAGTAATTGTATTGCAACATTTCAGGCATGAATGTACAAAAATTTGATACAACCTCTTAGTATAGTGGGAATATAAATATATCTTGGTGATAGGGTAAAATAAATTTTATGAAATTAAAATTAATTACAATCGCAGGAGTAATTTCAGTGCCACTGTTTAAACGAGAGTTAGGATTGATTTTTGTTTTATCTTTTTATTGACTATGGTAAAGAGTTTTCACAGCTGGTCATTTTGCTGCAAATTCATTGGTTGATTTGGTAGGGAGGAGATCAAGATTTAGTTGTTTTTGAATAAATCAATGAAGAGGAGCTCAGGTACCTTAATGGAATGGTTTATTGACATTCTGCTGCAATTTGATCCAAAAAACAGAAAGATTTACTGCTCAGAAGTTTAATATTTGATTGCAAGTCTTCAAGTGACAAGTCTTCCTTATTTTCTGGAAGGAAAAAAGTGTGAGTGGTTTACAAGATGAAACCAAATAATCCGCCAACATCTCTCAATACATATACACACAACAGGAATGCTTTTTCAATACATTCATTGTTTTCAGAATCTGGGCATGCTGAATGGGCCTTGAGGAGATGATGGAAATTGCCTTCTTGAATTGCCTCAGCTTTCCTGGTCAAGGCACTTCAAAGGTGCTGTTGAGTAGACAGATCCAGCATTTAGATCCCAGTGACAATGATGGAACAGTGATAAACCTCCAAAGGTGATGTGTAACTACGGATGGAATATGCAAGTTCAAGACTCAACATTCATTTATTATCAAAGAGTGAATAAATTATATAACCTTGAGATTTGCTTGCTCATGGGTAGCCACAAAGCAAGAAACCTGAAGAACCCAATTAAAGAAAAAAAGAATAAAAATAGGAATAAAACACCAACACTCAATGCGTAAGAGAAACAAAAAAAAAAAATCATGCGATCTGTGAGCTGCTGTTGGAGATACCCAGGCAAATATTTGCAATGGCTTTTACAAATTGCACTCACTGCAGTGGTTTCATTTACTCAGAAGTGGCAAATGAAACTGAATATTTAGTAAATAGTGAACATCTACAACGGTTCTTCTCCACTGTGTTCTTTACTTCCAATCCCACAAAGAAGATTGCGATGGATTGAGGATACGTTAGCATACGTACGGACAGATTTGGGAACAGTTTCTTTCCAACTGTGATAAGACTGCTGAACAGATCCTGACCCGGATCTGGGCTGTACCCTCCAAATATCCAGACCTGCATCTCAGTTTTTTTGCACTTCCTCACTTTCCATTTTTCTATTTTCTATTTATGATTTATAATTTAAATTTTTAATATTTACTATTGATTTGTAATCCAGGGAGCGAGAAGCGCAGAATCAAATATCGCTATGATGATTGTACGTTCTAGTATCAATTGTTTGGTGACAATAAAGTATAAAGTATAAAACCAAACTATTAGACTGGAAGTTACAATGCTTGGATGAAAGACACTGAAACAGGACTTCAAATTGACATAAATTCTGAAAAACTTGAAATCCAACAATTTCATAAGTATACTATAAAAAAGTGTAAGTAATGTTCACCAGAAAACTATCAAGTTCAAATTCAAGTTTATTGTCATTTGACTGTACAGTTATGCAACCAAATGAAACAATGTTCCTCTGGACCATGGTGCACCCACAAAATATATGTCACACACAGCACATAGAACAAAATTTGAGCTGGATTTGGTAGTGCTGTCACGAGAGTGAACAGCGGCAGACTGAGCACACAGCCCTGGGGGTTGGGGGACCAGTGTTCAGCATGATACAATTTGAGGTGTTGCAGCCAGCTTGAACTGACTGGGGTCTTTCCATCAAGAAATCCAAGATCCAATTACAGAAAGGCATACTGAATGCCAACAAAGACAGTTTATCCATTAGCCTCTGAAGAATGATCGTGTGACACACTGAACTGAAGTCAATGAACAACATCCTGGCGTATGAGGCATCGTATTCTAAGTAAGACAGGATGAAGTGGAGGGCCGAGGTTATGGCACCATCGGTACACCAGTCTGAGTGGTAGGCAAACTGGAAAGGGTCCAATGTAGCTGGAAGATGGGGTTTTATATGATCCATTACCAGCTGCTCAAGGCACCTCATGATTGTTGAAGTCAGTGCAGCTGGGCTTTAATCATTTAGGTTAGTTACTGTCACTCTCTTGGGCACTGGAATGATGGTGGCTGTCTTGGAGCCTGCAGGGACAGTAGACTGTTTTAAAGATGTCCATTAGCAACTCTATTAGCTGACCAGGTATGTTGTCCAGTCCTGCAGCTTCCCCTCGGCTGCGGCCATGAAAGGTGGCTATTCGTCAAGGGAGAGGGAGCTTTCCTCGATGTCACATCATTCGTCATGCACAAAAGGCATTCAGCCTATGGGGAAAGAAAGGCTTCACTGTTGTTGACATGCAGGGTGAACTTGTAATCTGTTACGGTTTGTATACCTTGCCACATATGCCACGTGTTCCTGTCTCATAAAAGTGTCTGTGAATTTTCTATGAGCACTCTCACTTTGCCTTCATGATAGCATGGGAAGGCACGGCTCTTGAGGACCTTAGAATCGTCCTTTCCCCTGATCTGAAGGCAGCATCCTGATCCCTAAACAGTGCATGAACCTCTGCAGCCAGCCATGGTTTCTGGTTTGCCCAAACAGTTTAATATTTAATCACAGAAACGTCCTCAATGCACTTTCTTATGTAGTCAGACACCGATCCTTCATTTTCATCACTTTAGAAGTGATGATCGTAGGTAGATACCTCCCTGAACACGCTCCAGTCCGTGCTTTTGAAACAGTCCTGCAGCACTGAGGTGGCACTTTCTGGCCAGGTCCTGATCTCCCTGTAAATTGACTTTTCTAACCAGTGGTCTGTATGCTGGGATTAGCAGAATTGATATGTGGTCTGAGTATCCAAGGTGAGGGTGGGGGGCAGCCTTGTAGGCTCCATGGATGTTGTATAAACCAAGTTTAATATATTCTCTCTCTGGTTACTAAACTGTCATACAAGTGGAACTTTGGCAGGACTTATTTTAAGTTTCTATGATTGAAGTTACCAACAACAATGAAGAAACTATTGGGATGAGTGTCTTCAAGGTTGCAGAAGGTGCCGTAGAACATCTACAATGCTTCCCCAGCACTAGCACAGTGGGGGACGTTAATAGCAAAATTCACAATAGCAGTGAACTCCCTTGGAACTTAGAGGGGCTTGCACTTCACTATTACAGACACTTCTGTGGTGAATAGTGGACCATTGATACCGAGGCATTTATAGTACACACTAAATCTTATCGACTTTCTCCTCAGGTCTTACCAGAGATCGCAGCTTTTCTGTCTGCCTGAAAGGAGATTAGGCCTCTTAGCCAAACGATTGAGTCTGGAGTGGTGTTCTGGAGCCACATTTCTGTCAGGATGAGTGTGCAGCAGTTCCTCATCTCTCCCTGGTTCAAACGCAGATGCAGGGAATCCAGTTTATTTGCTGGCAATTAAATATTAGCGAGTAGAATTGTAGGAGGCATGGGCCTTTATGGATAAGTTTTAAGTCTCACTTGAATATCAGTGTTCTTATCGAGCTTCTGTATCTCATGCAACACAACATCCACTTCCCTGAGTAGCTGTAATAGGCCGTGGCCTGGAGGGGCATAGGAAACTGTTAACAAGTGGTGTATTAGTAACTAAATCCAGATGCCAACCTTATGTTCCTTTGTGGAGGCTTGTTCTGCTGAGTTGCCTATGACATCCAAGTGACATATAAACATGTACTGCACTACTGGACATCTCTAAGCAACTCTGCATGCTAGTCTGTCCTTCACATGGAAGGATGGTTTCAATTTTGCCAATTTCAGTGAAGGTATTTACAAACAAAGTTGTATTAAGTGAACAATTTTCCAATAAAATTTAATTTCAAACTGCTTGCAAGGCTTCTGGCCGCTTTAGAAAGAAACAACACAGCAATAGTCTATTTCTGGCATTAAGGGTAGGGACAGTAAATACCAACTACATTTTTCAGTTGAAAAACAAAAACTCATTAAAACTGATTTTGCCTATGAACTCACAAACTAGGTTCAAATTTCATCTTTAATAATGTTTGTCTCAAGCCTGTAGAGAGTTTGATTTATCTGTTCGTTCATTCATTGAAGAAGGAACATTGCATATAACAGAGAAAAGCAAGGCTTTTGGGATGGTTTCATGAATTTTCTCAAGATGTTCAAGATCCAATTTAGCCCAAGTAGTTAAAAAACTTTTACCTCTAAAGAAGTAACTAGTGTAAGAACTCCACAACTGTAAAATGAAACGATCTTAATGAGAATTACATATAATTTAATACTATGTGACAAATATTACTCAAAGAAAAGGATTTCACTTCTGGAATTGCAGATTCTTCTTTATCTTTTTAAAGTGATATGCATTCAGCACAGATGATAGATACAAGCATCACTTGACTGTGTCTGGGGAAGCCACATGTCAGAGATGGAATGAATGACTGGGACATTAACGTGACTTCTCTCTACAGATGTCTGATCTGTTGAGTGTTTCTATATTTTTATTTATTATGGGAAAATATTTACACCCTTGCATCATTTCTCTCAGGTGTTCAGCAATCTTCCAACATTTCCTCTGGGTTATGATATTAGCCCCATAAAACATGAGCATCCGTTGCTGATAGCTCTAATCCAACCTAAAAGGTACTAATGAGCATATCATATGGTTTATTTCTTAATCTCAGGGATGCTGGGACCAGATCTTGTGCTTGAACAGACACTTCTACTGAATTCAGCTGTTACGTAACCGGCAACAATGAATATTAATCGAGACAGGTTTTATGAAAACAACCAAACACTTATTAAAGACATATAAACGATAAGGGAAAAAAAAACAAAGGAAAACTTTAACTGGATGTTAAATAGGTACGCAGCCGTTCATCAACTCCACTCAGCTCTGGTTCTTAAAGCGTTAAATGCGAAAACAGTTCTTAAAGCGATACAGTCAGATATAGTTCTTAAAGCGATAACTTCGAAAGTCCAACAGTTTTGCACATTCAATTGGGAGAGACTTCTCTGGAGAAAGATTTCTTCACCGACGTACCTTTACTGCTGGTTCCGTCCACAGGATTCCCGATGCCGAAAATAAACAGTTTAAATCAACTGACCTTAACTTCCTTTTAGAGAGAGAGAGCCTTTGTGCATGAACTCATTGCGCTTTTACAAGAGTTATCTCGATGCAGGTTCTCTCCAACGAAGACTCAATAAGGTCGATCCTTTATTAAACTGCCAACCGATGCCGACTTCTCTCAATCCTTCACTTCAATGAATTCTTCACTCTCCCTTCAAAACTGTCGGAATTGAGTGAATTAGCACTTCCAGGCACAAATTTCCAGTTCAATAATACAAATCTTGTAAGAGAACGCACCTTCCGTTTTAAAAATGAAACTGCGTCACAAAAACGAACACGCAACAGAAATGGAGGCACAACACATTCTACCTGGAAATCTACAAACTCAAAAACCCCTTGCGTCACCTGAGCCAACCCTTATATAGTCACGGGGCACATGTCATCTCGTGACCTCACATCGGCGGGAAAATCACATCAGGTGACCTCCAAAAGACCATTACAGCATTCTCAAAAAAAAAACAGATCTCCTTGAGCATGTAACACAGCTAATAAACAGGAGATCAGGCACCAAGCCAAGAAATATCTGGACAATTTGGCAGGAAGGGTTTGATATATTCATCAACCTTTTTTTAAAGTGATAAGCAAGTAAATTTTCTAGACACAAAAAGACTTCAGATTTTGTAATCTGAGGCTGTAATCAACAGCAAAAAGACAAACTGAATTCAGGAGGTCAAGCAATATCTGCAGTGGCAAAAGTCGACATTTTAGGTTGAGACCCTGCGCCCGACTCAAAGCCCTTAAATGGGCAGTATGGCAGCAACTGCACATTGAAGTCAAAGTTCAAAGTAAATTTATTACTAAAGTACATATATGTCACCATATACAAACCTGAGATCTCTTTTCTTGCAGGCAATCACATTAAACACAAGAAACACAAGAGCATCACTGAAAAAACAGACCCTACAGGGTGGTCAATAACTAATGTGCAAAAAAAAACAACGAACTGTGCAAATACAAACAGAAGGAGAAAATATATTAAATAAATAAGCAATAAGTATCGAGAACATGAAATGAAGAGTCCTTGAAAGGGAGTTCAATTCAGTGGGAACAGTTCAATGATGGGGCAAGTGAAGTTATCCCCCTGGTTCAAGAGCCTGATGATTGAGGAGGAATAACTGTTCCTGAACCTGGTATTTTGAGTCCTGTATCTTCTTCCTGAAGGTAGCAGTGAGAAGAGAGCATGGCCTGAGTGGTCTGGTCCCTAACGATGGCTGCTGCTTTCCTTCAACAATGCTCCATGCAGACGTGCTCACTGGTGAGGAGGACTTTACCCATGATTTACTGGGTCATATCTCCAACTTTTTCTAGGTTTTTCCACACAAGGGCATTGGTGTTTCCATACTAGGTTGTGATGCAACCAGTCAATATACTCTCCACCACACATATATAGAAGTTTGTCTAAGTTTTAGATGTTGTACCGTATCTTCACAAACTCCTAAGGAAGTAGAGGCACTGTCTCTGTCTGTAATTTCTTCGGCTCTTCAACTTTTCGACCACATTTTGACTCAGACTCGCTATCACAGCCATATATCCTTTCTTGGAACGTGCCTCCAATCACCTGTCCAGCTCTTGGCTCCATCCCTCCCCCTCCTGTCTTCTCCTATCATTTTGAACCTCCCCCTCCCCCTCCCACTTTCAAATCTCTTACTAGCTCTTCCTTCAGTTAGTCCTGACAAAGGGTCTCGGCCTGAAACGTCGACTGTACCTCTTCCTAGAGATGCTACCTGGCCTGCTGCGTTCACCAGCAACTTTGATGTGTGTGGCCTGAATTTCCAGCATCTGCAGAATTCCTCGTGTAGAGGAACTGTCCTGCTTTCTTTGTAATTGCACTTATGTGCAGGGCCCAAGACAGATCTTCTGAAACAATAACCCCAAGGAACTTAAGGTTGCTGACTCTCTCCATTTCTAATCCTCTGATGAAGACTAGCTCTTGAACCTCTGGTTTCCGCCTTCTGAAGTCAATAATCAGCTCCTTGATCTAGCTGACGTTGTGTAAAAGGTTGTATTGTGGCACCACTCAGCGATATTTTTAATCTTCCTTCTATATGCTGATTCATCAGTACCTTTGATTAGGCCAATGACAGTGGTGTCATCAGCAAACTTAAATATGGCACTGGAGCTGTGTTTACCCTCACAGTCATAAGTGTAAAGTGAGTAGAGCAGGGGGCTAAGCACAAATCTTTATGGTGCACTTGTGCTGAGAGAGATTGTGGAAGAGATGTTGATGCCAAAGTGTACTGACTGGGGTTTGCAAGTGAGGAAATCAAGGATCCAGTTGCACAAGGAGATATTGAGGTCAAGGTCTTGAAGCTTATTGATTAATTTTGAGGGGATGATAGTATTGAATATGGAGCAGTAGCCAATGACGAGCATCCTAATATGTGGATCTTCACTATCCAACACATTTGACCTCCAAATTTTTAATCCATATATTTCAGTTAATTAAGAGGTCAGGTACATCCCACATATGCCCCTGTAGTGTGATTGGATGCTAAGTTTCTACCTAAAGTGTCCTAAAAATGATCCATTTATTCATGGTAAATATAATGCTTCTGGTTATTTAAATTTATTGGCCGATTTAATGCTGGCCTATCTAATACACGTTAGGGAACAAACTAGCTTCAATCTAAACATTGCATGCTAATTAAAACTATACTTGTACCAATTAAACACTATTGTTAGACGGCTATAATCACATAATTCCCAAAACAATTATGATTTTCTCTTTGTTAAATCAATCAGCTCTAACTGCTTTACAAAATTCTAAAATCACTGGGGAAAATATCTAACTAATTTATTCAAATTAATTAAAATTGTTTAATTATCTTTTGCATTGCACTTTTAATTAAAATTAAATGGTTGTGGTGAACTTTATGCATAATTAATAGTTGTATGTTTCATTAAAAGTCTTCAATAAATTGCTCATATTTACTGTCCCAATTTCAGAATTTCAGAGGGTTAAATAAAAATATTCCTATAAACAACCTCAAATTTAAGTGCTGTAATAAATTATATTCTTCTTCCTCAATTTGTATAATAAAATCATCAATTAATAATTTTCCTTGTTTCTCCATCCCACCACCCAAAAATGCATGGCAATATTTTTGTACTTTATTACATAAAACTTCCAAAAGCTGAGTTTAGATCACAATATTGACATACACTCTTCTGGACAGTCTCGCAGGGCCGAAGGTGACATGCTTCTACTCAATTTCTAAAAGATTTAAGGTAAGTCCAATGTACAGTTTGCAAACTCTGTCACATAAGATGTAGGATAGAGGTTTCCAATCTCTTTTTTACCATGGACCCCTACCATTAACCCATGAGGGGCCTATGATCCTCAGGTTGCGTACCCCTGACGTAGGAAGACCTTGATGGTGTGGCTGTCTGGGTGATACGGTCATGGTGAATTTTCATTGGACTTTTTCTTGTACCTAACAAAAGTAAAGGTTGTCATAATCACCCTGGATACACCATCTTAATTTTGCATGGTGATGGGACAGGGCTCCAACGACTGGGTGCTAAATATAGTATTTTCCATGGTGATATTGAGAGCATCTTTGACTTATCCCCCTCTTTCTCTCTTACTCTAACAGAAAAGGGTGCTTCTTTCAAAAACAGTTGCTAAAATCAGAGACCTCTCCCAGGCTACAACGTATTGAGACTATAATATTTCTAAACCAGCTCTGAGGGACAGCCTACATTGACTGCATGCCTGACTTCAGACTCTTGAAACACAAACCCAACTCTACTCTCTGTTAGTGGAAAGAATGATCATACATATCAAGGAAAATCATGCAGAATTTCTAGAATTAATTTAATGAGATCCCCACTGTTCATATTATTTGTTGTAAAGCTTAAACACAAATTTCAAAATGTGCAGTGATATTACAACTGTAATGTCATTAACATGTTAACTGTCATTAAATTCTATTTCTTTGCAACAAAGTATATTCTTTTGCCTTCTATTACCTCAAAGGGATGAAAAAAGGATTATTGACTTGATTCTTGAATTTCCTTCTTTTGCCTCTCGTCTCATGCTGGTTAATGCTGGAGCATCATATTTTGCTATTGTCAGGAGGTAGAGGGATATAATTCAGCTTTTAAGCAGAATGGGAACTCTAAGTTCTCTTGAGTAACAAGGTAGTATTCATCAATGCAAGAACACACTGTGGAGAAGAGCAGTTTGGGAAGGTTTTGGTAACCTAAAAAGAGTTAAAGATTGTGTACTTCAGGAGTACTGAATAAATAAGTGGGTTTGCATTTACATCCTTCTCAAAACTAGCAAGGTCACATTGATTACTTATTTATTAATATATTGAAATGGATATAGTAGTACTGCTATTATATCTCCATCTCTATTGGAACCAACAGCTAACACTGCTGTCACAACATATTTGCTTTAGAACTGAGCACATAAGAAAGTACAAGCAGCAGTGGGGTATGGCTCCTCAAACGCTGACTGCCATTCAATATGATTATGCTCCAGCCTCATCTCCTCTCCTGCCAAGCCAGTTCTACATTGTCCTCAATTCCCCAATCTTTCAGAAATATACCTACTTCCTCAGGAAGAGAATTTGAATCAGGTTTAATATCACTGTCATATGTTGTGAAGTTTGTCGTTTTGCGGCAGAAGTACAATGCAATACACTGCAAGAATAATAATAAAAAACTATAAATTACAAAAAAATATGTAGTGCAAAAAGAGAACAAGAAAAAAGTTAAGTAGTATATACGGGTTCAATGTCCATTCAGAAATCTGATGGTGGAGGGGAAGAAGCTATTCCTGCAATGTCGAGTGTGTGCCTTCAGGCTCCTGTACCTCCTCCTTGATGGTGTTAATGAGAAGAGGGTAAGTCTAAGGTGATGAGGGTCCTCAATGATGGATACCACTTTTTGAGGCATCACTTTTTGGAGGTGTCTTTGATGCTGAGAAGCCCAAAGCCCGTGATGTAGCTGGTTGAGTTTACAACTTTCTGCAGCTTTTTCTGGTCCTGTGCAGTGGCCCCAATATACCACATGGTGATGCAACAAGTTAGAGTCATCAGCCAGTGGTGAACAGGTCAGTTCTTTAGAATGGCATGAGCAGTACTGGTGCTCTGTGGCTGCATAAAGAAAATGCACCAATGACACCCCACCAAAGGTGAATGTGAGACAAAGCAAATATTAGGAACCACAGCACCACTTGTTAACAGAAAGTGGAAGCCAGATATTCACTTGTATTTCCACTGTATTAACGTTCTTTGGATTGGGAAGTGCAGACTTCATTCAGAAAACAGTATAAGGACGTCCAAAAATTTTACAGTCAGAGGTGTTTTCAAATCTTCGGATTTTATGCTTCCTGAAAGTCAATAATATTCAATTCTAAATCACTTTGGAATTTTGCCAGCTTTCCTTCCTAAAAGAAATGAAAATATTTCTTTGAGATCCTAGTCACACCTGGAACAACTTTATTAGTATTGTCACGGTTGAAAAGTTAAGAACTATCCAGTTAGAAAGATTTCATATCTAGACTGATGAAATAACTGAGATTAAGACCTCAACCAATTCAAAAGAGACATGGTAAACCTTGGTGGCTTGCAGTGCCTATATTTACAAAGGTGGAAGATACGGTCAATATGTCCCTAGGAGAAATATTGATAAAATACGTGGAAAAACTCTGCACAAGTAATTCGTACCCATTCACTACCTTGTAAGTAGCATGGTAAATGGGTGTGTTTTGTTCTTAAGTGACTTTTAGCCAGTATTAACCTTGCTGTTTATTGGCTGACTACACCATCATGAATCCTAATATTACAATTGCCTAATATAACCTTACTGCAGTTTGCATATGATCAAAACTGAATCAGCTTCATGTGGAACAGATGACAGAGCATGAAGTAATAATTTTCAGACAATGCCTTGTACACCCTGGTGGGAAAGATAAAATGGAGGAGAGATGTTTTACATCAAAGGGAAAGAGAAGGCTCTGCAGATATCTGCTCAAGAGGGAAAAGGATGTAGTGGTTTAGAATATCAGGCACATTGTCAGAGGATTTGTAAATTACTACTTACACAGATCCTTAAAAAATTCTGACTTGTATAAACGTTTACAGATGTACATAGATTCACACATGGGAATAAAATTCAGTGATCATGATGGTAGTCTACATCTCACCTCAGTCAGATATGAAGAATGCACTCAACAAACTACATGCTGTGGTCAACAGTCTTGAAATGGGATACCCAGAGGCCCTTTGCACCATTGCTAATGACTTCAACCAGATCAACTTCAGGAGTGTATTACCAAATTAGAGGGGTGTCTTTTTAAAATGGAGATGAGGAGGAGTATCTTTAGTCAGAGAGTGGTGACTCTGTGAAATTCATTGTTACAGGCAGATGTGGAGGCCAAGTCATTTGGTATATTTAAGGCAGAGATTGATAGATTCTTGGTAGGTCAGGGCATGAAGGGATACAGGAGATTGGGGCTGAGAGAAAAATGGATCAGCTATGATGAAATGGCGGAGCAGACTCTATGGGCCCAATGACCTAATTCTGCTCTTATATCTTATGGTCTTATGGTGTAATACTACCAGCATGTCTTCCGTTTCACCATTGCTATACAACCATCAAAGATGCCAACTGAGCCATCCTCTGTTCATACTTTGGTAATCAAACCATGAAGCTGTGCTCCCATTTTCTATACAAACAGAAGCTGAAAGGGGAGAATCCTGTATGAACAGTATGCAGGATAAGCTTTTCACCGTATCTTCACACATGTGACAATACTAAGCTGATACCAATACCAAAGGTAAATGGGAACTACCCACAGCTACTTAACTAGGATTAGGAATCCTCCTAGCCTATCTTTTCTGCCTTCTCCCTCACCTGGCTCCATCTGCCCATAATTTCTCCCACATTTGTTTCCATCTACCAGTCTCTGTCTCAAAACTCACCCCCTCCCTGGTTTCATCTGTTCCATACCTGATTTATTTGGCTCCAGCTAGCACTAACACTTTACTCCCGCCTCTTCATACCGGCTACCTTGCCTCTACACTCTCAGTCCTGATGCACAACTTCCATCCAACATGTTGGCCATCCCTTTGCTTCCATAGCTTCTGCCTGACCTGCTGAGTTTCTCCATCAGTTTGTCTTTTTGTCTCTCTGGTGTTCTGGATTATTGTTATCAAATTCAAGGACACATATTCTCTTAACTGAAAAAGTACGGTTAGGCCAAAAGAATACTCTTAAAAATCTACTTGAAAATGCCTATGGAAGCCGTACATGTATAGACGATTATCTCTCAGGAATTAGGACTGTGTACATGTCACAAACAATCTCACTACTGCAACCGATTGATGAAAGGGTAATTGCAAGCTTCAAGATGTATTATCTACATAGAACATTTGAACAAACTATCCAGATTATGGAAGAAGAGAATAGGAAAACAGAATTTTGGAAGTGGTATAATATCTGCAAGACCATCAAGAACATTGTGGCATCTTGAGCAGAAGTTGATGAATATGAATGGGGTTTGAAATTAAGGGCCCCTCAGTTTATACATAGTTTCAAGGGCTTTGAAGAAATGGGTAGTGAAGTGGCCGGTGAAGCTACTACTCTGGTTTATTAGTGAGCTTGAGATGGAAGTCAATGATATCCAAAGGGTGCTGGAATTCCACTCTCAAGAGCTGACAAATGAGAATTTATTGTTGAAAATGTGACAGGCTGCAGAAGACGAGTCACCTTCAATTGAATAGCTTCACAATACACGACTTGGCCGAAGCACTCGGTACTGGTACTCTGACACGTGACGCATTGCCTTGAAAAGATGGATTCCAATTCCATCAAGATTGTAAATTTCAGCACATCATCTAAAATAGTTTATAGACCATTTATAATGAAACAAAAGGACTTCTGTGCGGTTCTCCCTGAACAAGATATTAATTAAGGCTGAACAGCTGTCTGCAATTTCATCTTCAGCAGCAGCAACACAACCAATCTCTCCTGAATAATTAATGAGCCAACATACTACTGCCATCACTACTTCTTTGTTCAAGCAAGCCAATACTAGGAATTAACCTATGTCAGATTCATGCTAAATTAATATCTAAGTAATCCAACGTGTTTTAACTTCTACAAGGTTTGTTTAATCCATGTTTTCTCTTTTATTTTATTACAAAATACAATGAACTTTATTTACAAAGATAGGATATGAACCTAGCAACATGAAAATATAATACAAAATGGTAAACAATGCATACAAATCAAATGAAATCTGACTTAAAATTCCCTTTATGGAATGGCTTCTGGAACTGAATATTTAAGTAAATTAATATCTTTCTGTACCAGGCAACCTGCAAGGAGACAGACACGAAAGTAAAGGACACTGGCATTGAATGAATGATATCATATTTTATCTGCACTGTATATTACCAGAGATATAAAAGTGGTATGGTGGCTCCAACGCTTCAGGATTGAAAGAGGCTGCAGAGGATTGTACACTCAGCCACCTCATGGTCACAAGCCTACTCACTATTGAGTACATCTTCAAAAGGCAGTGCCTTAAGAAGGTAGCACCCATTATGAAGGACCTTCACATTCTGGACATGTTCTCTTCTCATTACTACCCTGAGGGAGGAGGCACATTCAACATTTTAAGAACAGCTTCTTCCCCTCTGCCATCAGATTTTTGAACAGTCCATGAACCCCGAACATTACCTCTCTGTTGCACTTTTGCACTTTTTTATCATCTTTGATCATGGCAATTTTTATGCATTGCACTGTTCTGTTGCCACAAAACAACAAATTTTATGGCATATGTCGGAGATAATAAACCTGATTTTGATGTGCAGATACCTCAATTTATCTCTTAATCTGAATCCCCAGCAGTGTAAATTTTAGGAGTTAACAATTATCATTTTTGGAATATTTATGTGAGTTTACCGTTCATTTGTGGATCTTTCTGTTTATCTTGGTATGTTGTTAAATTCATGAAAGTAGAGGATGTCAATATGACTGGGTAGTCACTATCCTGATGTCAAAAAGCAAAGTATTACAATGTCAGATTACCAATTTTATTTTCTCAAACAACCAATCTATTATGCCTCCAACTTATAAATCCTGGTCAATGCAATAGTGCTTTTGATGAACTTTAGATAGACTATACTTATTTGTGAACATGTAAAGGTTTTCCAACTTTTTTCCTTTTAGGTTTTCAAAAATACAATGGTTTCAAAAATACTTTTCATTGATCTATTAGAGTATCCTGTAATCTTTCAATTACACACATATCAAAGCATTAAACATATGACTAACCAGTAGATGGATAGTAAAAGCAGGCAAAATTTAACGACTATTAAATGCATGATGATTCGCAGAAGCTTGAATCTTGATGAAGGGTCTTGGCCTGTAACTCTTTATTTCTTTCTAGATGCTCCCTGACCTGCTGTGTTCCTCCAGCATTTTGTGTGTGTTACTCCAGATTGCCAACATCTGCAGTATCTCTTGTGTTTATGGTATGCAGAAGCACCTTCTTAGATTATCAACATAAGAAAAGATTGCACATGCTATAAATCAGAAGGAAAACCAGGAAATGATGGATTTACTGAGCAGGTTAAAGACATATAAGAAAAGTGAAAAATAGTTTCACATCTTCCCCTTCCTCTCCTCTTTTCGGAGCAGATACTGCTTCTTGTAGCATTTTGAAGGGAACAATCCATACAAGAATTCCTGAACGATACTTTCACTTCCACCAACCACTTTTCATCTTTTCATTCAAAACCACAGAGGATGCAACATTTGTTCTTTAGTATCTTCCTTTCCCAGCACACGGAGGTCCAATTAGCCCTTCCAGATGAAGCAATCTAGTATGCTGCAGTCGATGTTTACAATCTCCCCTACACTGGAGAAACCAAAAGCTTTATGGACGATATGGGTTCAAGACCTTTCTGTCCATAGCCTCCTGAACCATTATAACAAGGCCCAATGCAAGCTAGAGGAACAATACCTCATCTGCCTGACCACATTGCAGTCTTCCTGAAATAAACCCTACAGTTTCACATCTACAATCTTCTCTGTTTCAGAATTAACCATGTTATTTGTAATATTGGCAGAGTTCTTCTTTCTCTTTCAGCACAGCCTAAACTGCTGAACACAGCCTACAGCTCTGTATTACATAACTTTATTCCTCAATTCTCATTATCCATTTCATGATGGGCTGGAATGAAGAGCCTGTTCTTCTGCTATGCAGCCCTATGGCTCCATGAATATCCATCCACTCGATGACATTATTCACTGTTTATTCTTATAACAACCAGAGCTTCACATCAGAGATATTCTCTTTGTCTGATTTAAGCCTCCACCACCATCCCTGCATTTTAAAATCAAATTGTTGCCTCTTCTTCCCAGTTCTGAGAAAGGGCTTTCAGCTTGAAACATGAACTGTGTTTCTCTGTACACAGCTGCTGCCCAACCTGTTAAGCATCTCCATCATTTCTTGTTAACTCTTGTTAAATGTTGATTTCCTACTTTTGCAAACAAATAATTGCTGCTTGATCCCAACAGTGACTCTTCTGAAGAGGATCAAGATCGTATCAAGCAGAAATTGGGTTGATGGCATGTATTTTTAGACAGGAGATAAGTTGCTAAAGATGAAACTTAGAAAAGAAAAAGTGTTGCATATTCTAAACAGCTATACAGATTCAGCTACTAATATTGATTCCTGCTTCATGGGAGATAGCTTCCTTTCCATATCATACTGCCCAGGTTTGTGTACTGGCTTGCATAGCACGTAGGGAGCTGGGCTGCAACATCCATAGTCAACCCCAACAACAGACACTCTGCCACACCTTCTTGTAAGAGTTTGATATCAATTCTGATGTTCGTTGCTCAGAAATGATTATTGAACTTCAACTTTTCTAACCAGTATTTAAAATATAGTTTTTTCATTTAAAGATTAACTTTATTTCAAGTTCAAGTTTATTTGTCATTCAACCATACATGAATACCCATGAATACAGGCAAACAGAATTCAGGGGCCAAGGTGCCAAACATAGTATCAACAGTCATACACAGCATAAGGTGCACATTTATAAGCTAGCAATCACATACAAGATATCAGTAAAATACAATCACACAAAAAAAAAGTCCAAGTCTCTGAGTCCATGAATGTTGCAGCAGTCTGCAATTGAACACAATACAGCTTGTCTTCTGCCGATCCATCACTAGGAGATGGGCAGCATAGACTCTAGAATGGACGCTGTGCCAAACCACCTCCGGCACTCTGGTGGAGCACAATGTGGCTGCAAACAGGCGACACCAGGACTTGAGGCCTAGTCGTTGCTCTGACCGAAAGCACAGAGCTTCCCTGCCATCCTCCTACACCGTTCACAAATAAACCAATGAACTGGACTTGCAGCATTCCATACTATCAATGTCCAGCAGGATCTTGTGATTACAGAAAAGTGACTAGGATGACCACTTGCTGTTAGACTGCACACCGACGCCTTTCTGTCACAGACAGCATCGTGGTCCATACCAAGTCCTGCTCCTCCGCAAATGAGCAACGTGCTGATGGGGTAGACCTGCAATACTTTTAGATCTTATGTCCAGCATGGCCTTGCAATCGTAAAAAATAAGCTTAAAAAAGTCAAGGCTGTCCATTTCCCTCCACCCATGCTGCTTAAATTGCTGAGTACTTCCAGCAGTTTGCTTTTCTTTAAACCCAAATTCTATATCCTCTTGCCTTTTTTTAATGTACTTTCATTGCCCACTACAAATGAAAGCACAGAATATAACCTAAACTTTTTTGTTTTATCTACAAACTGCATTTCTGCACATTTAACAAAGACACACATTGTAGATATTACAGACTGCTATAAAAAAAAACTTTAACCGTGAACAGGTTTGATGTGAGAAGAAGCACATCAGCAACTCCCACCTCCTCATCCCAACAATCTGAATGGGTAACGTTTTACATTGTCCTTTCCTATTGGGGTCCATAATAAGTAACCATTAGGTACAGAATTCTGATTTGGTTTTTATAAAACATTATTTGTTGACTGAAATCCCAAGGATGATCATTTCTTTTAAAATATGCACATGGCACAAGCACACTCATTCTCATCAACACCCATGGTGAACATCATTAAGATGTTTCCAGGAAAATTAATTGAAAGACTCATTAAAAACAAATTAAGAAAAATGTGTCGCGAAATGTATCTGCTCGGTTCATAAATCAGTCCAAAGCTCATTCCAGACTCTAATAATTAACTGCAATTTATTTACATTGTAGTGACTGAATAAATTACGATAAAGTCATGTGATTATATTAGTAACGTTAGCCATTTAGAACATGGGTCTCTCACTGTTGTTTCTTTTTGAATATTAAACGTGTTTTCCTATTAAATGCACATTTTAACCAATAGAAAATAAAACCCAAGGTTTCGAGTCTGAATAAAGAACCTTTCTTAATAAAATAATAGAAATACTGATGTTCTGGATGATTTGTCGCCAATATTTGGGCAAAATTTCAAATCAGGCCATCTTTATATATTTATATATCAGGACATCTTTGTGCATTTATTCTGTTGCTAATACTTTGACTCAGAGAGCTTGATTGCCCCATGTTAATTACCTAAGATTCATCTTTTAAATGTAAAATTAAATAGCACCTGTAACAAGCACACTCAAAATTCAGATGAAGATATCCATAATATAAAAGAATTAGACCAGCAAGTAAATTTGTTTTCATGTCTAACATGAAGTGCTAGAAATGCTTCCCTTGACTGCATGCAATGAGAGTGCAATGTAGAAGCACATTCTGAAATTCAGTTTCATTAAGAGAACCCAATTTCAGAAGAGGACAGCAATGTAGAAATGTTACAACAGCATATGTTTAGTACAGCAATTGCAAACTAATTTCTAAGCTAAAATATCCTTATAGACTAATTTCTTAATTACAATATCTCCATAAAGCTACATCGGTTAATTAAGCCAATTCTCGAGGTTTGTATTTCCCAAAAAATATCTGCAGTATCTGATGGCTTCAGTTTCCACATGGACTTTGGGAATTCCAAGATGATTAAGGATATTCAATAAGTTCTGACACAACAGTAATCTTCTTAACACATAAATGCAGAAGACAGTAACATTTTTACACTCCTAGACAATTTTGAAACAATCTCTTCTCTTATTTATTATAGACATTGCTTAGATGCAGTACTGTGCAAAACTCTTAGGCATATATATATAGACAAGGTGCCTAAGACTTTTGCACAGTACTGTATTTGTCAATGTAAAGCAAAGAGTGAGTTTATAAGTCTTTCAGGAGAAAAGGACGTTGAGACTGGTGAAAGTGAAGCACTGTGGGAGGGGTGTGGGACAGGTGGCAGAGCAGGATTGCCAGGGACAGAGGGTAGCATGAGATCTGATGCAATCAGCCCCGAGACACCAGGCAAGGTTATTTGATTCCAAACAATTGGTTTATTGATCAATACAGAATGTCTCTCTGGTGCTTCCTGTTCCCTCCACTCTTTTTTCCCGTTTTCTCAATCATAATTCCCCTCTCCCTATCCCCTTCCCACTGTCAATCCACAACAGAGACCCATATCAGAATCAGATTTTTCATCATTCATGCAATGAAATTTCTTTTATTTATATATATATATATATATATATATATATATATATATATTTATATATGTGTGCGCACGCGTGCGTGTGTGTGTGTGTGTGTGTAAAACTAAGGCTTTTTCACAGTACTGTACATCTCCACAATCCTTCCTGCCATTTATAACTTTGTTGTTCAAAAACTTCATGCAATCTTTTGTTATCTGAGAATTGATTCCATTTTACATTGTTCCCAAAGGTCATGGATGGAGGGGGAGGGGCTGCAGAAATGATCGCTTGGACTAAACCTTTTTGAACAGCATATGGAAGATTTTGCTATAACATGCAGATGGTGAGTTCTGCAGACCATTTCATGTCTCTTCTAATTATTATTCTCATCAGATAAATAATATACAAGGGCTTCCTGCAATCAACTTTTAGTATGTTGACAAAATCTCAATGCCAAGGTTATATTAGACCATAGGATTGATTTTTTGGAAAAGCAGTTCTAAACTTTCAGCAGAATGGAACAAAAGAAAAGGTATTGCTACCTTAGTTAGATATTTAGGACAGTAATAGGTAAAGATTCCTCACTCAGTGGGCTGTGAATCTTTGGAACTCAACACCCCAATTGTTGTTGATGCCTAGATCTTGTTACACATTCAAAACACCATTAGATTTTTGGATCCTAAGAGAATGCAGAAATGTAAGAAAAATGGGCCTGAGGTCAAGGTTATATTTCTTAAGAAAAAGGTGGTTTATAAAATTGCATGAGTAAGCATCCAAATGGAGTTCATAATTGAAAGTATTGAAAAGGGTCATTTTAGACCTAGCAGAAACATAATATTTCAAAATGATACAAGATGAAAGGAAACATCTTAAAGAGATCAGATAACACCAGAAGCCATCATCATAAGACCTACAAATGACATAATATGATCAACTGAAGGTACTGACGTACATAACAATGAGGAAAGTACAATAGTAGAAATTAGATAGAATACTGAGCTGATTGACAGCTTCCAAGGAAAATGCTAATTGTCAGCCACGTGGATGTCTGTGTATCTTAGACATGTTTATCTAAGCATTGATATCCAAAAATGAGCTAAAGATCATATGCCCAAAAATTTGATCTCCTTCATGTTAATATCTTATGGTGTTTATTTTTTAAATAGAGTTAACTATTTCCAGGTCAAATTTTGGCATGAAAATTTAACTGATACTTCAGATTATATCTGTCTGCTTTATAAAATATATACATACTGGGTAAAAGTGACATCATTCACTATGCAACATTCCTTTTGAAATTAGTCCAACTTGCCAGGAAGCAATCACTGTGAAGCACTCCCAGGAAAGTTGGATCTTTACTGCTCAGACAGGATTGGGGATTCTCCAAAGCAGATCTTATTCGTACCTTTGATCTTTTGGGCCCCTGTATCCCCCTCTATCAACATGGTGGTGCTCTCCCCTCACCTCACCATCCACCTATCTCCCACAACCCTGAAACTCCCATTCACTTTCCTTGCTTGCTTGCCTGATCCCAGTCTCCAATCTTAGCCTACAGTGGTCAACCTTTCCTAACCCATTCCGAACTCAGCAACCACCATAGATGGCACATTTTTAATGATAAAAATGCGCAACACCTTTCAGTAGCACCAGATGCCTAGGGCACCACTAAAATTTGCTACCACCATCTAGTGAATACATTAGGGGCCTCAGATTATTTGGTAGACCATGGATCTGCGCCTGGAAAGTCTTCACACTCCAGGGTGCAGGCCTGGCCAAGGTTGTATGGAAGACAGGCAGTTGCCCATGCTGCAAGTCTCCCCTCTCCATGCCACTGATGTTGTCCAAGGGAAGGGGATTAGGACCCATACAGCTTGGCACCAGTGTCATCGCAGAGCAATGTGTGATTAAGTGCCAAGACCCAACATGTTGCCTTGGCTGGGGCTCGAACTCACGACCTTCAGATCGCTAGTCGAATGCCTTAACCACTTGGCCATATGCTATTTGGTAGACATGTGCTAGAACTTGCACTTTTTGGTTGTATTGCTAAAGATTGTTCAAAAATTAGAAAAATAATTTGTTAATCTGAGGGAATTACAGTAATGAAGGAAAATGCTCATCTAGTTTAGAGAAGGATGCTAATCCAATCAAAACAGTTAAGGAGCTTCTGCATATCGTAATGCAGAATCTATAATGTTCCCATGAAGGTTCAGAACAGTTAACAAACATTAAGCATTTCCTTGGAAGAGCAGCTTTTCCAACAATGCTGAATGTTCTTAAATAGCATGTCTGTTGCAATAATAGCAAAGCATAGTTGCATGTTTTATCTTTAATCTATACTCAAGATGTTGCAAATCACTATTCTTGCCAGCTTTAGTTGTTTTGATGAATATATATATATTTTTAGAAACAGCTCGCTTTTCTAAACTAGTTCTGAATAAATATCCAGAAATGCAATCACTGTTTTCTCTTTGTCAATCCTGGCAGACTGGCTGTGCCTGTCTTTCTGGCATTTTCAGTTTCAGTGCAACTTTCTAACACGCTAGTCTGAGATTTCTCCACTTTTTCAGTTCTGGCCTCAGGCAGATCTCAGATATGAGTTGCATCAGTATGGGTGGCGGTGTCTTCAGCTGCCTTGGTTCTAAGTTCTGAAATTCCTTCCCTAAACATCCTAAATTCCTATAAGACTTTAAAGACTTGGTGATTCTTTTTATGGTTAGCAACAAACTTTGTTTGCTAGTTGCCCTATAAAGCACCTAGGAATAGTTATAACATTTAAATTCTATAAAAATACAAATGCTCATTGTTTCTGAAGATGCACTACACTGTTTCTGCCCATAACAAAAGTAAGTTAACAAAGGTACGTTAGCATGTGCTTGTGTATTTTCTGAAAACTAAAGCTGTTCTCCATTTTTTATGAGATAAACTAGTTTTTAATCTAGACCAACGTTCTATGCCACTACCAGCATTTGCAGAATTGGTATATTATTTATAATTCCACTGAACTGTTGACTAAAATGCAATAAATCAAACAAGTCATCCTGAGGAACATCAACATTTTGATGTATGTATTTCCCAATCCACATTAACACTACAATCGCTTTATCTAAAGGCAACACTTTAAACACCAACAACAGAGATTCTAATGGAAGTGAGGCTTTTATCTTGCTTTAATTATCTTGTCTTCTGAATTACTGTTGCCCCTGATTTGTTATCATAATCAATAAAAGTTAGACATTGCATTTAAATTGTATCATAGGTCAGCAGTTCTTGAACACTGTTCACCTGGGAGTAGAGGGTAATATAATTAGGATTAAAATATTTTAATGACTACCTACAAGGGTGCTAAAATTAGGAATAAATCTCAATAGTCATCACTTATTTATTAACTTTTTAAAAAATTTAATAGGGTCTCAGAAATTATACCCGTGATTAAAATTTAAAGGATACATATTCCAGGTTCCTTCTTATTATCTTTCAGTGGCTCACAAACAATTGACAGTTAATTGTACTTCTCCCTCCCCACTTCCTTCTGGACAAGTACAACTGCATACAATAAATTATAAAAGTTAGAAATTTATCCTCCAAAATAACTCCTTACATTTGCATCAGGCACTGATCACAGATCTTTGTCATTTAGAGTTCTGTAAATGGGTCTAGAAACAGATACCATCTGTCGTGGCAGTTGAATGAAGAGAAGTAAGTTGACCTTTTCCCTACTATGTTCTAAGTGGTCCGTGTGGTTACACCCCGGACCTTTATATTTAGGGTCAGTGTTGTGCAGAAGGGGCTGGCTAATTGATGCTTAGTCTAAGGTTCCACTTTCTCCAAAAAGTCATTCAGCAAATCACCAATGGTTTACAGCTTGCACTCTAAAAGTGCACATATGCTTGCAAGAAAATTCTGGAGCTTGATGACTGGAGATTAGTGAGTGATTGGTTCTAGAGATTAGTTTAAGTAGGTTGAACAGTTTTCCATATTCTTAAAGATTAGTTTATCTCCACTGGGAAGCTTGATGGAGATGAGGTGCAATACGATGGATGTGAATGATTGAAAATGGTGCTAGGCAAAGACACGATCGTATTTAATAACTCTAAGCCTGCTTTAATAATTACTTTCCATGATTCTCTTGTCCATTCATCTCTCCCCACTGATCTTCCTCCTGGCACTTATCCCTTCAAGTGGAACAAATGTCTTAAGAGAAATATTCACCTCCTCCCTCACCATTATTCAGGGAGCCAAACAGTCCATCCAAGTGAGGCAACACTTCACCTGCGAATCTGTTGGGGGTCATGTACTATATCCAGTGCTCCCAGTGCAGCCTCCTCTACATCAGTAATATCCAACCTAGACTGGAGTTCTGCTTTATCAAGCACCTTAGCTCCATCTACAAGAAGCAGGATTTCTGAGTTGCCAACCATTTAAGTCCACTGCCTATTCCCATTCTGACATGTCAGTCCATGATCTCCTCTACTGCCTAACAACTCCCTCTGATGTCCCTCCTCTTTTCCTTTCTCCCCGGTCCACTCTTGTCTCGTATCAGATTTGTTCTTCTTCAGGCTCTTTATCTTTTACATCTATCACTGCCCAGTATCTCACATAATCACCCTCCCCCACCCACCTACCTTCCCCCTCACCTGATCTCATTTATCACCTTTTAGATTGTACTCCTTCCCCTCCCCCCGCCCCTCACCTTCTCATTCAGGCCTTTCCTTTCTAGTCCTGTTGAAGGTTCTCGGCCTAAAACATTGGCCCTTTATTCCTCTCCATCGGTGCTACCTGACCTGCTGAGTTCCTCCACCATTTTGTGTGTAGTATGCCTTATTTTATACGAATCTAAATTTATTTGGTCTATTATTGGCCCATTGTTACAGAATGAAGTCAAAGTTCTGAGGCAGCCAAACTTGAGAAGTATCTTCACACAGCCTCCCAATTGGTTGAGTCAAACACCATATATAGCACTACTCCCAGTCAATGTTTCAAAGTTGTTCAGTGGTAATAATTGTTTT
Organism: Mobula hypostoma; assembly: GCF_963921235.1. Classification (NCBI taxonomy): domain Eukaryota; kingdom Metazoa; phylum Chordata; class Chondrichthyes; order Myliobatiformes; family Myliobatidae; genus Mobula; species Mobula hypostoma. Next base: position 48,743,506 of record NC_086110.1, read on the forward strand.
CATTAATGTGCGAGATGGGTAGAATCCACGATGCAATTCTGAGGGCATCTCTTCAGTCAGTTGGAAAAGATAACTGAGGAGAACTCTTCTGAAAAATTTCAGACATCAGGGAGACCACTCTCTGTAATTAGCTTTCCTTTCTTAATGAAGGTATCCTGGCATGTTCTCCTCTTCCCCAATGCAATGGATGACATAGTATCTAAAATTCCTCTGTACTAAGTTTTAGTATCTCAGCTTCAAAGTCTCTGTTGTTTCTCAACTGACATGTGGCCTTTCTGAAATCTTGGAAGTCAAGGGAGGTGGCCAAGTGGGAGTGGATGTCCCATTGTGAGTTTGGATCAAGGATACTTGGACCTAGGACAGAATAGCAGTTGAGAAGCTCTTTGAAGTGCTTCTTCCTTCTGGTTTTGTTAGCTTCACTCTACTTGATAAGCTCCCCTCCTCCCTTGGTTCTCATCAGGGTGGGTGATAATGTTTTGGGTGTAAATAACTTTCAGGGTGAGGAAGAACCAAAGGATTTTTTGGTCATTGGCCAGTTGCTGAATTTTATGTGCTCTTTACCACAAGTTTTAGGATATAAGCTTTATTTTGTTGGACCTCAGCCTATAGAACTGGTCCTTTTCCTTTGAGGCACAATGGAGAATATTGTTTTGAGGACATTAAAAATAACCCTGGCCTTGAAAATCATAACCTTATCTTAATCTCACAATCTTTGGGAGTTCCTTGCGAAGGTTATAAAGGCAGGAACATCTGCATCCTCTGTAAATCTAATCAATGGTCAGGAAGCAAGGAATTTTTAAGCCAGGAATTCAACACTTTGAACTGGATTGGGATTCAATACATTAATGTAATTTAAAACACCCAGCTAGATTTGACTCCACAAGGGCAACTGTAGTCATCTCTACACCAAGGAAGTGTAATGGTTTATTTTAAACTGAATAGTCATCATCTTAAGCCCACAATATGTGGAAGTTTAATGGGAATTCATAGAACTTAGGGACAAGGTAGTATCACAAACGTTCCTGAAGTGGTCCCTGCACCAACTCTGTTGATATGTACAGTATAGAACCTGCATTCATACAGTCTTCCTGGATTTCCTCATGTTCCTTCTCAACCAAATTATGCAGCCATTGTGCAATGTAAGATGAATTGCACTCTGGACCACCAAACAGTAATAAGATAATCACTAGATGATCCGCGTAATATTGGGTAGGTTGAAGAAGAGTTATGTGTCTGTGCTCTAAATAGCAATTGTCACTGGGATCTTTGATGATCACCAGATATCAATACAATGCTTTCTCTGAAGAATTATGTCTCCATCAATGTAATACTTTCCCAGTCTAATTCTGAAGGATTATATTGGGTTTCATGGTCAAGTTCTCATGCAAACAAAAATGCCATCACTCAACTACAGGTAAGAATGTGAAAAATAGTATTCCCTCATAAAGGCTACCAGTTATGCTAGGGTTAGCACAGGAAGCATATTGGGAATATTGGAGTTGGAAATATTTATATAACTGAGCATATGGAAAGTGCCATAAAAAGTTCCAGCAAGAAAAGCAGCCATGGAGTCGTATCAGAGATTTTGGTGCAAGGAAATGTTGTATGTACCACTTGAAAATAAACCACCTTATAAATATACAACGACTGTAATATACAACTTCTAACATGCCTTTAGCAGAAAGATTTCAAAAGCATATCAGAGTCAAAACTATTAATTTATGCATTTTTTTATAATCAGGCACAGTGCGCAAACAACAAACAGTAATTTTCAATGTTTTGTGTTGAATATTTGCGAAGGAGATGTTGAGTTGCACTTCAAAGCTCAAAGTAAATTTACTATCGAAATACATACCGTATTCATCACTATATACAACCCTGAGATTCATTTTGTTGCAGGCATTCATTTTACATACAAAGAAACACATAGAATCAATGAAAAACTACACACAAAGACGGACAAACAACCATTGTACAAAAGAAGACAAACAATGAAAATGCAAATAATAGTAATAATTAATAAATAATAAATAACACTGAGAACATGAATTGTGAAATTAAATAACTTTAACAATGTAATTATCATACAGAATCTAAATTGAAATTAGTGTGGAACACCATAACAAACTATCAATTAAGACATGCCAAGGTCTATTTGAACCAAGGAAAGCAGCTTTCACAAATAAACAAGACAAAAAATGCTGGAAGTACGCAATAAGTCAGGCATATGGAGTGAGAAAAATAGAATTAATATTTCAGTTTATAACCTTGCATCAGAGCACATCATTCTGCAGATTCTGGAAATCCAGTGCACACACAAATGCTGGAGGGAATCAGCTGGTCAGAGAGCATCTATGGAAATGAATAAACAGGCTGAGACCCTCTTCAGAACTGGAAAGGAAGGAAGAAAATGCCAGAACTAAACCACTGGGGGGGGGGGTGGGTGGTGGTGGGAAGCAGGACATGCTCGGAGATGCTAGGTGAAGCCAGGTGGGTGGAAAGAGAAATGGCTGGAGAAGAAGGAATCTGATAGGAGAGGAGAGTGGACCATGGGAGAAAGGGAAGCAGGAGCCTACTGAGCTTTTCCAGCATTTTGAGTGCGTTGCTACTGATTTAAAATGCTAACTCCCTATCCATTGTTGCCACCTGACTTGCTAAGTATTTTCAGTACCTAACTCTTATTTCAAATTTCCAACATCTATAGTTATTTTGCTTTTGCAATGGTGGTTGCGGCAGGGAAGATAAATTGTCTACTTGCGGCATTGTTTCTCGAACCTAATGGTCGCTACCATTCTTTACCATTCTAGCTCACTATCTGCAATAGTGTTGCTCTGGGAAGCATTTCAGAAAGAGCACAATCCTGTTGAAATATCTTCCAATCAGCAGGAAAGATAATCTGTTCATAATAGATTGACTAATACATATAAGGTAAAATTAACACGCTCTTAAAAAACAGTAGCATTACTCAGCAAAACTGCTGCTTAGGAAGTTTTTGCAAACAGACTTTTTAAAATTGTCAGATGCAAATATATAAATTTTCCAGTTTACTGTGACTATTTCCCTCGTCTCTTTCATCAAAGGATCAGTTACATAACTGTGAATGAGCATTGTGTCAAAAAAAGGCAGGAAACATTTTAATTTTGTACTATATTTCTGGAATATCACGCACTGTAAATAGCGATGCTACTTAGTAATTCTACCTTTGCTCAGACAACAGGTACTCAGAGCATGCATACGTGTTCAATTATAAACAATCCTCTATCATGTTGGCAGTAAAACAAGTAAAAATTCACAAGAAAAAAGATCGCCACTTTGAATGTATTATTACAATATCTGAATTTGTCCTTTTCTGCCACCATTACACCTTAAAACTGGAAGCAATTTCCAGCATATACAGAGTTAAAATACTGCAAATCTGCTGCTATCAATAATATGCTGTTTCTCCACAGGGTATGCTGGTGCAGACCACAGCTGCTTGCTACAGAGAATCTGTGATTGACATGATCTTCATTCTTTAATGTACTATTTGTGCTGTAAAAATCATTGAAGCCTAGTTAATTGAGATGCAACTGAGTTTTCCATACAAAAACATGAATATCGTTGAATAATCTCTTTGGGCTTAAGAATATTTTTTGTGCAAGCATTGTTACTCCCTCAGGAGAACAGTATTTGTAAAAAAATAAATTGCCAATGATTCTTTAAAGTTTATGATATTTCAGCATTTAATTTAATGCATGCTTTTCCCCATTTTTAATTTTGCTCTAATATGTTAAAAATTGAAATAAAATTCAAAGTATTAAGTTCAAAGTGAATTAATTATCCAGCTACATATATGTCACCATATACAACCCTGAGATTAATTTTCTTGTAGGTATACTCGATAAATCCAATAACCATAATGGAATCAATGAGAAATCACACCAACAGATAGACAACCAGAGTGCAAAAGGCAACAAATTGTGCAAATACAGAAACAAAAGAAATAATAAACAAACAAATAAACAATTAAATAAGTAGACGATAAATATTGAGAACATGTGGTGAAGAGTCCTTAAAAGTGAGCTCATGGGAACAGTTCAGTGATGGAGCATGTGAAGTTGAGTGGTTATTACCTCTGCTTCAGGTGCCTGATAGTTGAGTAATAGCTATTTCTGAACCTGGTGGTCTGAGTCCTGAGGCTCCTGCAGCTTCTTCTTGATGGCAGCAGTGAGAAGAAAGCATGACGTTGATGGTAAGTGTCTCTCATGATGGAAGCTGATTTCTTGCAACAACGCTTTGTGTAGATGTGCTCAATGGTGGGGAGGGGTTTACTTGTGATGGATAGGGCCATATCCACTACTTTTTTCAGCTTTTCTGTTCAAGGACATTGGTGTTTCTGTGCTGGGCTGTGACGCAGCCAGTCAATATAGTCCCCATCTCACATCTATAGAGGTTAGTCGAAGTTATAGATGTTGTGCCAAATCTTTACAAACTTCTAAGGAAGTTGAAATGCTGCCATGCTTCCTATGTAATTGCACTTACATGCTGGGCCCAGAAGAGGTCTTTGAAATGTTAACACTGAGGAATTTAAGATTGCTGACCCTCTCCACCTCTGATCCCCTAATGAGGACTGGCTCATAGACCTCCTACTTCCTCCTCCTGAAGTCGGTAATCAGTTCTTTGGTCTTGGTTACATTGAGTCAGACGTTGTTGACTGGGGTCTGCAAGGGAGGAAATCAAGGATCCAAATGCACAGGGAGGTATTGAGGCCAAGGTCTTGAAGCTTATTGATTAGTTTTGAGGGGATAATAATATTGAATGTCAAGTTGTCCTTGATAAGGAGCATCCTGATGTATGCATCTTCACTGTCCAGATATTCCAGGGTTGAGTAAAGAGCCAATGAAATGGCATCTGCTGTGGACCTGTTTTTCTGGTGGGTAAATTGAAGTGGATCCAATAGCCATGCAATAGCAATAGCAGGCGGGATTGATAAATGTCATCACCAACCTCTCAAAACATTCATCACTGTGGATTTAAGTGCTATTGGATGATAGTCATTCGGGCAGGTTACCACGTTCTGCTTAGGCACCAGTATATTTGAAGCCTGCTTACAGCAGGTGGATACGTCAGACTGCTGAAGCGAGGGATTAAAGATCTCAGTGAACACTCCAGCAGAGTTGATCAGCACAGGCCTTTAGACTTGACTAGTTACCACATCTGGTCCAGATGCTTTCTGTGAGATCACCCTCCTGAAAGATGCTCTCATGTTGGCCTCAGAGACCGAGATCACAGGATCATTAGGGCTATGAGATGTTGTGATGGTCCCTCCATGTTCTGATGGTCAAAACGAGCATTGAAGGCATTCAGCTCATCTGGAAGTTTGACACTTATGTCATTGGGTTTCACTTTGTAAGAGTTGACATTATTCAAGCCCTGTCATAGCTGTTGAGCATGCTTCAGTAATTCAAGTTTAGTCCAGAATTATCACTTTATGTCAATAAAATTCATGTTTTGTTAACTTTCTGTTTAGATTTCTAGGAATACTTCAAACTGACTTAATGCTCATCCAGCTTGATGACGTTACTGTTGCTATGTGCCGAGTTAGTCCCCAATTGTAAATTACATCAGGAACAGAGCATGCCTGATTTATTGTGGGCATTTTCTTTGTGATCAACATTCAAACTCTGTAAAATGCTAATGACCAAAAACTCCAGGCCATTATTTCCTTTTTACATTTCATTTCTCCATCATGTCTTTGTAAGCAGATTCCATTTTGAAACTTGCATAATAAATATTTTACACTCTGGAACTTTACACTGGGCTTAACAGTGAAATTATTGAATCGTAAATTCAGGATTTATTGAAAACAAGAAACAATGATTTGATTAGATTGCGAACAGTGATGATGTATCAATTTTTTTCTGTTTGTTAAAATTGTAATATAACATGCTAGCTCATTTTTAATAATTGAAATTGTTGACAAATTGAGGATTTCTTATTATTTAAAAATGAAAATAATCCAAACAATTAACTTAAAAAAATCATTTCCCTTTAGGAAAGGAAAGCAACCGAAATTAATAAAGCACCTTAACAGTAAAAATAAAGTAATTACTGAAGTAATTGAACAGCAGCAAATCCTCAGACAAAGCAACTATGTATTGCTATATTTGCAATTTGAATTCCTCTCAGTTATCTCTCAAACTGGAACACAGCTTCTGACAACCAGAATCTTGAGAACTGAAAAAATACAGGCATTCAATGTAAAATTCTCCCCTCTAATCATACACCTGAAAAAATATCTTTCTTGACCTGCATACTGATTTTAACGTCCAAGGTCACATTTAAGAAGCAGATTACATATTTTTGCAGTACTACATAACAACCAGTTGGTGGCTCTCTTTGACTATATGTTCACACCTGCGCAGTCCAATGGCATACAAGCTATATAATTTCAAAATAGGATCATTAGAAATTTACAATGCTTACCAGACATTAAAACTGACTCATAGTGCAATGACTGTCTAGGAGACAGATCAGACCAGACAGCTGGACAAGACAATGAGGAGCACAGAGCATTAATCGTTATCAGAATACATGAAAATCCTTTGTTTCATCAAATACCCAATTATTTCTTTTTCTGCTATTGCAAAAAGAGAGTAAATTCACCATGATAATTATAAATGATAACAGAGAACCACATACAATTATGCATATTCTGATTTGCTATGTGCCAATTTGTTGTTCGTACCTCATTCATTGCAAGATTATATTTTGTTTTCATTGTTTTCATTTCAGCATCCACCTCTTCTAACTGCACCTTAGTCTCTTCCGCCTGAAAGATGAATATTGAGTGTGAATTTAGAAAGATTACCTGTGCTGTAAGAAAACAGAGGTTCTAATGTTGTACTCCTTGCATGGTTGAACTCTTTTCTTAATTAAAGTCATTAATTAGATTATATGAAATTTTGGTACTGAAAATGTACAATATACATTGAGAGCTGACAAGTGTCAAAATGAAACCTATGATTCATACATTCACATTCCGAACATAAAGACCCTTTCTACGAATCTATAACACTGCTTGCTAGAAATTAGAAACATATTAGTCCATACAAACACACACACACACACACACACACACACACACAAACACTCTTTTAAAAAAAGTCAAGATTAGCAGAAGCAAATCAGTACCAATATTAGGTAGTCTTAGTACCAATGCCCATTCGCTTATTGACAGCTAATCAGATAAATAAACTATCACGGCAATGAATGAAAACATGGCTATTCTATTCCACTTACAGCTATGATCTACTTTCACTTCATCTCTTTCATTTCACCTTAAATCTACATGTTCTTATTTTTGATAATCTTACTAAGAGAAAATACTCAGACTAATCTTTCTAAACATTGTGAAATTTTATATTGGTTTATCAATGTCACATGTAGCAAAATACAGTGAAAAGGTTGCGATGCAACCTGTTCATGCAGATCAAGTCATTAAAGAGTGAATTGAGGTAGAATAAAATAAAAACAATGATTATACAGAATTAAGTGTAAAAACTAGAGAGAAAGTGCAGTGCAGACAAGGTGAAGAAGAATCTAGGGGATTCTGTAGTTATGTTAAGAGCAAATGGATTGCAAGGGACAAAATTGGTTCCCTGGAAGACCAGAATGATAATTTATGTGTGGAACCAAAACAGATGGGGGAGATCTTAAGTAATATTTTTGCATCTGTATTTTCTTAGAAGACAGATACAGAGTCTAAGGAAGTGAAGCAAAGCAGCATCAACTTCATGGACCCTGTAAAGATTACAGAGGAGGAGGTGTTTACTATCCTGAAGCAAATCAGGGTGGATAAATCCCCAGGGCCTGACAAGGTGTTGCCTCAGACCCTAAGGGAGGTAAGTGCAGAAATTGCTGGGGCTCTAGCAAAGATATTTAAATCATCCTTAGCAACAGGAGAGGTACCAGAGGATTGGAGGATAGCCAATGTTGCTCTGCTGTTTAAAAAGGGCTCTAAACGTAAACCAGGAAATTATAGGCCAGTGAGACTGACATTAGTTTTGGGAAATTTATTAGAAGGTATTCTAAGGGACTGGATATATAAGTATTTGGATAGACATAGACTGATTAAGGATAGTCAGCATGGCTTTGTGTATGGTAGATCTTGTATAACCAATCTTATAGAGTTTTTCGAGGAAGTTACCAGGAAAGTGGATGAAGGCAAGGAAGTTGATGTTGTCTACATGGACTTTAGCAAGGCATTTGACAAAGTTCCACATGGGAGATTGGTCAAGAAGGTTCAGTCACTAGTCATTCATGATGAGGTAGTAAATTGGAATAGATATTGACTTTGTGGGAGAAGCCAGAGAGATGTTGTAGATGATTGCCTCTCTGACTGGAGGCCCCTGACTAGTGGTGTGCTGCGGGGAATTGTGCTGGGTCCTTTGTTGTTTGTCATCTATATCAAAGATCTGGATGATAATGTTATTAACTAGATCAGCAAATTTGTGGATGACACCAAGATTAGGGGTGTAGTGGAAAGGGAGGAAGTCTATCATTGCTTGCAGAGGGATCTGCATCAGCTGGAAACTGTGCTGAAAAATAGCAAATGGAATTTAATGCAGGCAAGTGTGAGACTTTGCACTTCAGTAGGTTAAGAGGAACATGAGGGAAATTTTCTTCACTCAGAGGGCCATGTGAGTGTGGAATGAGTTGCCAGCATGAGTGGTGCATGTGAACTTGATGTTTAGAGAAATTTGGATGGATACATGGATGGTAGGGGTATGGAGGGCTATGGTTCCAGTGCAGGTCAATGGGAATAGGCAGTTTAAATAGTGTCGGCATGGACTGGATGGGCTGAAGGGCCTCTTTCTGTGCTGTACTTCTCTATGACTCTATGTAAACAATAAAGTGGAAGACAACGAGGTAGATTGTGAGGTTAAAAGTCCATCTTGTACAAAAGTTCCATTCAAGAGACTGCTAAGTTCAAAATAAATTTACTATCAAAGTACACATATGTTACCATATATGTCACTTGAGATTCATTTTCTTGCAGGCATACACAGAAAATACAAAAAGCACAATAGAAAAATAGAGGGCTATGGGTAACCCTAGTAATTTCTAAAGTAGGGACATGTTCAGCACAACTTTGTGGGCTGAAGGGCCTGTATTGTGCTGTAGGTTTTCTATGTTTCTAGAATCAATGAAAGACCTTACCCAATAGGAAAGACAAACAAGCAATGTGCAAAAGACAAATACAAAAGAGAAATAATAATAATAACAATAAATAAGCAATATATATCAAGAAGATGATACACAAAGCATGCACATCTGGGAATAAAGCCTTTTTGTCACCTATTTTGCTTGACCTTACTTTGTAAGAGGTAATAATCTTCAAGCCCTGCCACAGCTTTGGAACATCCTTTAGTGATTCAAGTTTAGTCCAGAATTGCCACATTGCACATGAGATGGCTTTCCGGAGATCGCAACTGGACCTCCTGTATCTGAATGCCACTGATCAGGCCCATGTGGATCTCATGGTTCATCCAGGGCTTCTGGTTAGGGAAGATTCTGAATGATTTTGTGGGGACACAGTGACTCTTTTTATTAAGTCTGTGACAACCGTGACACATTCATTCAGATCCTTTGATGAGTCCTTGAAGACGGCTCAGTTCACCGACTCGAAGAAAACTCATAGGCAATCCTCTGCTTCCTGCAGCCACTTCTTTGTTGTCCTTACCTCTGAAGCCTTGTTCTTTAACCTCTGCATATATGCAGATAGGAGAAGGACAGCTAATTGATCAGATTTCCTGAAATGTGATCAAGGCATGGAATGGTAGGCATTCCTTTTTGTAGGATAGCAGAGGTCGAGCACGTTAGAAGAGCGGGATTTAAGCTGTCCTTGAGTCTGGTTGTAAGTGTTCTCAGGCATTTGTATATTCTGACTGATGGGACAGGGGAGAACAGAGATTGAACAGAGTGGTCTTTGATTATACTTAGTGCTTTACTGAGGCAGTGAGAAGGAAAGACAATGAGGTGGTGGGGGGCTGGTTTCTGTAATGCGCTCAGCTGTGTCCACAAATCTTTCTTACAGTCACATGCAGAGTAGTTGCTACAGCAAGCTGTTATGCATTGAGATAGAACATTTTCTGTGGTGCATTGATAAATGTTAGTAAAGGTTGACAGGATCGTGCCAATTTTCTTTAGCTTTCTGAGGAAGCACAGGCACTGGTGAGCTTTTTGTTTTGGCTATGACATCAAAGTTTTTGGACTAGGACAGGTTATAGGTGTTGCTCACAGTTAGGAACTTCAAGCTCTCAACCATCTCAACCTTAACACAGTTGATGTAGATAGGAGCAGGGGCACTCTTCCAAGTTCTGAAGTTATTGATGAGCTGCTTTGTTTTTTTGACATTGAGGGAAAGGTTATTGTCAAAACACCATACTGTCCTGTATTCCAACTCAACTTTATCTGAGATATGGCCAACTACAGCAGTATAATCTGCAACTTGTGGTTGCAGTTAGAGCAGAATCTGGCTGAGTAGTCATAGTGTACAGGGAGTAGAGTAGGGGGCTGAAGATGCAGCCTTGTGGAGAATAATCATGGTGAGGTGTTGCTAACTCTGTCTTGGACAGTCCCATGCCTGGCTGCGAAAGGATCATAAGGTATGGTGCTAGTAATCCGATCCCAGTGCTACAGAAGCTCTAGACCTCATGCCGGGTAGAGAAAGAATACATCAAGAAGATGGGCTACACCTGGAGACAACGCGAAAGACAAACCCAGGACAGTGGACGCTGGCGAGCTACTGTCAGTGACCTATACCCCATTAGGGGTGATGGACTTAAATAAGTAAGAGCTGTTGCTGTTTATCCTTACTGATTGTGGTCCTTTGGTCAGGAAGTCAAGGATCCAATTGCAGAGGAAGGCATTGACTCCCAGGTTCTGGCGTTTGGTGATGAGTTTGTTTGGAATATTGTTGAAGATGGAACTGTAGATAATAAACAATAGTCTAATGTAGGTGTATTTCACAGTCCAGATGTTGCGGAGGTGATAGTAAGCCCTGGACATCTAACCTTTATCAGGTCACCCTTGGTCTCCTTTATTATGGGGAAAATAAATTCAGCCTTCCAACTCTGCACATAACAAAGTTTCTCCAATCCAGCCATCATCCCAGTGAATCTCCTCTTCATTTTGTCGACTGAAACAACATCCTTTCTACAGTGCAGCAACTAAAACTACAAATGTGCTCTAAGTAGTATCAGTATCAGAATCAGAATCAGGTTTATTATCACCGGCATGTGACGTGAAATTTGTTAACTTAGCAGCAGCAGTTCAATGCAATACATAATCTAGCAGAGAAAGAGAAAAAAAAAACATAATAAATAAACAAGTAAATGAATTTAACCAATCTATATTGAATAGATTATTTAAAAATGTGCAACAACAGAAACACTGTATGTTAAAAAAGTGAGCTAGTGTCCAAAGCTTCAAAATCCATTTAGGAATCCAATGGCAGAGGGGAAGAAGCTGTTCCTGAATAGCTGAGTGTGTGTCTTCAGGCTTCTGTATCTCCTACCTGATGGTAACAGTGAGAAAAGGGCACGCACTGGGTGCTGGAGGTCCTTACTAATGGACGCTGCCTTTCTGAGACACCACTTTCTAAAGATGTCTTGGGCACTTTGTAGGCTAGTGCCCAAGATGGAGCTGACTAGATTTACAACCTTCTGCAGCTTCTTTCGGTCCTGTGCAGTAGCCCCTCTATACCAGACAGTGATGCAGCCTGTCAGAATGCTCTCCACGGTACAACTATAGAAGTTTTTGAGCGTGTTTGTTGACATACCAAATTGCTTGAAACTCCTAATAAAGTATGGGCTTCTTTATGACTACATCAATATGTTGGAACCAGGTTAGATCCTCAGAGATCTTGACACCCAGGAACTTGAAGCTGTTCACTCTCTCCACTTCCGATCCCTCCATGAGGATTGGTACATGTTCCTTCATCTTACCTTTCCTGAAGTCCACAATCAGCTCTTTCTTCTTACTGACATTGAGTGCCAGGTTGTTGCTGCAGCACCATCCCACTAGTTGGCATATCTCACTCCTATACGCCTTCTCGTCACCATCTGAGATTCTACCAACAATGGTTGTATTGTCAGCAAATTTGTAGATGCTGTTTGAGCTATGCCTAGCCACACAGTCATGTGTATACAGAGAGTAGAGCAGTGGGCTAAGCACCCACCCCTGAGGGGTGCCAGTGTTGATTGTCAGCGAAGAGGATATATTATTACCAATCCACACAGACTGTGGTCTTTCGGTTAGGAAGTCGAAGATCCAATTACAGAGGAAGGCACAGAGGCCCAGGTTCTGCAACTTCTCAATTAGGATTGTGGGAATGATGGTATAAATGCTGAGCTATAGTTGATGAGCATCATCTTGACGTACGCGTTTGTGTCATCCAGGTGGTCTAAAGTCATGTGAAGAGCCAAGGAGATTGCATCTGCCATTGATCTATTGTGACGATAGACAAATTGCAATGGGTCCAGGTCCCTTGCTGAGGAAGGAGTTCAATCTAGTTATAACCAACCTCTCAAAGCATTTCAGTACCTTATAAAGTTGCAACATAACATCCCAACTTTTATATTCTATGCTTTGACCTATAAAAGCCTACTATAAAACCTCTTTTAACACCCTATCCACATGTGTTGCCATGTTAAAGGAACTATGGACTTTAACCTCTTCAAATGTCCTTAGCACCCTAACATTTAAAGGCAAATGGCCAGAAATATCAGGTGAATTACACAAAATACCCTGGAACTGGTTAGTGCAACTCATCCTAGAAATGGAAAATCCATCTTCAGTTGCACTTAAAAACAACAGTAGTTTGCAGCTGAATTTCCAGGTGAATGTTTTGCAGCTGTCTTGTGCAGATTCTTCAGCGTATTAAGGTTAATTTATATGATTACAATTTCCCTTAACTGTCACAATTTAGAAAAATATGAATTAAGACTCCTCATCAAAACAAACAGTAAATTTTGAGTAATAGATTATACACCACAAATGTTTTTCTAACAAAAACATATTCTAACTGATTAAGCTACAAGGAAATTGTCTATTAAGGACAGTACATTTGAAGCCCAAAATTATTTAACAGCTTTAAGGCAAGTTCTAATTTTATAACCTTAATTACTGTAGAAGATGTGTAAGGCACGTGAGGCCATTCAGTCCATTGTGTGTGGACTGGTTTAAGTAATGCAATCCAGTTCAATCCCACTTTACAGCCTGTGGCCTGTAACCATTTACACCAAATGCGGATCAAGAAGTTTTTTGAATATAAAAAGAGTTTCCACATCAGCTATTTTTCCAAACTCTCATAATCCCTTCATTGCTTCTCAACTGTCCTACTAATTAATGTTTGCCTTCTGGTTTTTAACCTGTTTGCTAAGGGAAATTATCATAGAACCAAGAAAACAGGGCATTTGCTTCTGTTGATTTAGTGCATCTTAAAAAGACATCCTGTGGCTCTGTCAAAGAAGAACATATTTTCACTGGAGCCCTGGCCAAAAACTCCTATAGGCAGTATCGGCAAGAATAAATTAATTTACAGCTGTCTTGTGTGGCACAGTTACAATTTTAACCCTATTACCCAAGTCATTGGACTTCAAAATGTTAATATTTCAAAAGCTTTGAATTATAGCAAATCCAACTTAGCTGGGTCATATTTTTCTTATACATTTTAAATATATTATAGACATCTGGTATATTTCCTAGGAATTGGCGTAAGACGTTGAAAAATAACAAACATTGAGACAGGAAGACTTTATTTGTATAAATAATTTTAAAAAACAAACATCTAATGTTTTCACTTTGTAATACAGCAATGTTACCCTTAAAGGCTCTTATTTAAAATTTGTTGAATGTAAAAGAGAGCTGTGTGCAGTGCATATGCCTCTAAAAGTTTAGGACCAGTGTGAAAAACTAAAATAAAAGCATAGAGAATATGAAGACCAAGAGGGAAGATATACCGATACAGGACAAAAAGAATGGCAGCATACTTTGACAAGTCCTTGGTTGGAATCACGGAGAATGTGATCCAGTCTGTGGTTCTTTTTAATCCAGAAAGTACATTACTTAAATAGCTTATTCTATACAATGCAATAAATTTTAATTAAGAATAATTAGCACATACATCACGTATGTATATTACAGATGTGTTTTTACACAGAGGGTCAGAAAATCGAGAATATTGTTCACTTATACAGTGAATGCAGGTTTATCCCAAGCCTTTAAAAGAAAACATGAACTAGGTCCTCATTGAGGTTGATAATATTGCATGCAAAAGACAGCTTGGGATTTTCGGTCATAAACCCCATGGGACTAATGAGCATTTGAAAGTTTTGGAGAGTAATTTTCCAGCATTGTTTATTGCATGGATTATTTTAAGCTTTTTCTTCAAATCTACTTTTTGCATCTCCAAAGAGGCTGCAAGCCTGTTGAAAGCAAGGGGAGCATTTAGGATCATGACATTAATATTGTTGGATCTAACTTAATAATTTTTACTTTCTTGGCAGTTTAACAATTAATCGTCTGCTTGTATTTTAAATAATTACTTATATACAAGCAACTGCTTACTATGCTTCCTAATGGTCACAGTATGTATATACAGTTGTTCAATGTGTCCCATCAGACCACAAGACCATAAGACACTGGAGCAGAATTAGGCCATTGGGCCCATCAAGTCTTCTCTGCCATTCAATTACGACTGATCCTTTTTTCCCTTCCTCAGCCCCACTCCCTGGCCATCTCCCTGTAACCTTTCATGGCATGTTCAATCAAGAACATATCAATCTCTACCTTAAATACGCCTAATGACCTCCACAGCTGCCTATGGTAATAAATTCCACGAATTCACCACCCTCTGGCTAAAGAAATTTCTCTACATCTCTGTTTTAAACGGACACCCCTCTATCCTGAGACTGCATTCTTGTCTTTAACTTCCCCACCATGGGAAACATCCTTTCCGTATCTATTTTGTCTAAGCCTTTCAACATTCAAAAGGTTTCAATGAGATCCCCCTTCATCCTTTTAAATTCCAGTGATTACCAACCCAGAGCTATCAACATTCCTCATAAGATAACCCCTTCATTCCTGGAATCATCCTTGTGAACTTTCTCCACTGCCAGTACATCTTTTCTTAGATGAGCAGACAAAAACTGTACACAATACTCAAGGTGAAGCCTCACCAGTACCTTATAAAGACTCAGCATCACATCCCTGCTCTTGAAATGAATGCTAACATTGCATTTACCTTCCGCATCACCAACTCAACCTGCAAGTTAACCTTTAGGTTGTTCTGCACAAGGACTCCCAAGTCCCTTTGCATCCCAGATTTCTTGATTGTCTCCCTGTTTAGAAAATAGGCTGCAGAACTATTTCTACCACCAAAATGCAGACCATGCATTTTCCAGCATTGTATTTCATTTGGCCATTCTACTAATCTGTCTACGTCCTTCTGCAGCCTACCTGTTTCCCCAACACTACCTGCCAATCTTCTTATCATCTGCAAAATTGGCAGTAAAGACATCTATTCCATCATTTAAATAATTTGATATACAGCCTAAAAAGCAGTCCCAACACCGACCCCTGCGGAACACCACTACTCACTGGCAACCAACCAGAAAAGGATCCTTTTGTTTCCACTTGCTGCCTCCTACCAATCAACCAATGCTCTAAGCATGCTAGCAACTTTCCAGTAATATCATGGGCTCTTAACTTGGTAAGCAGCCTCATTGATGGCACCTTGTCAAAGGCCTTCTGAAAGTTCAAATATACAACATCCACTGCATCTCTTTTATCTGTCCTTCATGTAATCTCCTCAAAGAATTCCAACAAGTTCGTCAGGCAAGACTTTCCCATAAGGAAACCATGCTGACTTTGTCCTATCTCGTCTTATGTCTCCAAGTACTCCATAGCTTCATCCTTAACAACTGACTCCAACATCTTCCCAACCACCGAGGTTAGGCAAACTGGTCTATAATTTCCATTCTGCTGCCTTCCTTCTTTCTTAAAGGGCGGGGTGACATTTGCAATTTTCAAGTCCTCTGGCATCATGCCCGAACATAGAACATAGAAATTTATAACACATTACAGGCCCTTCAGCCCATAATGTTGTGCTGACCACGTAGCCTACTCTAGAAACTGCCTAGAATTTCCCTAAGGCATAGCCCTCTATTTTTCTAAGCTCCAGGTACCAATTAAAAGACCCTATTGTATCCACCTTCACCACCTACACTGGTAGTGCTTTCCACGCACCCACCGGTCTCTGTGTGAAAAACTTACCTCTGACATCCCCTTTGTACCTACTTCCAAGTGCCTTAAGACTATGCCCCCTTGTGTTAGCCATTTCAAACCCGGGAAAAAGCTTCTGGCTATCCACATGATGAATGCCTCTCATCAACTTATACATCTCTATCAGGTCAACTCTTATCTTCCATCACCCCAATGAGAAAAGGCCAAGTTCACTCAACCTATTCTCATATGGCATGCTCTCCAATCCAGGCAACATCCTTGTAAATCTCCTCTGGAAAGAGTGCAAAGATTTTTGAAAGATTATTACTGATGCCTCCACAATCTCTACCACTACCCCTTTCAGAACCCTAGGGTATAGTTCATCTGGTCTGGGAGATTTATGTACACTTAGGTCTTTCAGCTTTTTGGGAAGACGGAGGCGGAGTTAAGATGGCACTAAACGGCGACTCCTTTGCCTGCATCTTTGGAAACAGCTCTATTTCCATCTTTAATATCTTTATATTTCCCTTTCAGGGTTCTTTTGAAGACCCTGACCTGGAGTTACACATTGACTTTGGTTCTTTGCGGGAATGGGACCCGTTCTTGGGGTTTTAGGACCGGTCGTTGTTCGACACACCAAGGGGTAGGCCTGAGAGGCGGCCTAGTGTTCGGAAGCCTAAGATCTCGGGGCTCTGGAAATGGGCGGATCGAGGGTCGGTGTCATGGCAGGAGATTCATGTGTCGTCGGAGAGGCCAGAAAATCTTTCACTGTGGGCCTGAAGACCTGAGCTCTTTGCGATCTTTGGATAAAAAGCGATGAAGTGGACTTTTTAACATCATAAACCAGCGGGTTGTTGTTATGTCTCCTGCTTGCAGTGAAAATGGGGGACACCTACCTCTCCCTTATTAGGGAGAGGGAGAACCTGTGGTTTGCCGAATGCTGGATGAATTGCGATAGTCTTTGGGGTAACTGCAAGGTCTGTGTCTTTGCTATCGCTTAGCTCACGCTTGTGCGTGGTAGCAGATGTGCCTTTTGTTTTGCCGGGTGAGGGGGAATTGTTGCTCACCACCACTTACACACGGGAGGAGGGAGCTGGTGGGGGGACTTTGCAGTTCTCACATTTAACTGTCGTTCATTCTTTGGGGCACTTCTCTATTTTTGTGGATGTTTTGCGAAGAAAAAACATTTCAGGATGTATATTTTATACATTTCTCTGACATTAAATTGAACCTTTGAGCCTTTGTCCTTGTAATAGTAACTGCACTCATCTCTCTTCCTTGACACAATACAACATTTAGCACACTGCTAGTGTCTTCCACAGTGAAAACTGATGCAAAATACTCATTTAGTTCATCTGCCATCTCCTTGGTGCCCGTTA
Source organism: Mobula hypostoma (assembly GCF_963921235.1). Classification (NCBI taxonomy): domain Eukaryota; kingdom Metazoa; phylum Chordata; class Chondrichthyes; order Myliobatiformes; family Myliobatidae; genus Mobula; species Mobula hypostoma. The sequence continues at coordinate 48,761,154 of NC_086110.1, forward strand.
TTATTTCTCCGGCCTCATGTTCTAGCAGTCCTATATCCATTCATCTCTTATTTTTTACATACTTGAGAAAGATTTTACTTTCTACTTTGATACTGTTTTCTAGCTTGCTTTCAGACTTAATCTTTTCCTTCCTAATGATTCTTTTAGTTGCTCTCTGTAGGGTTTTAAAAGCTTCCCAATCTTGACCTGTCACTAATTTTTGCTTTGTTGTATGCCCTCTTTTTTGCTTTTACATTATATTTGACTTCCTTGTCAGCCATGGTTGCACCATTTTGCCATTTGAGTATTTTTTTGTCCTTTGAATATATCTATCCTGCACCTTCATAATTTTCCCAAGAAACTCACACCATTGTGGTTTTGCTGTCATCCCTGCCAGCATCTCCTTCCAATTTACTTTGGCCACCTCCTCTCTGTAATTTCTTTTACTCCACTGAAATACTGCTACGTCAGACTTCTTTCTCCCTATCAAACTTCAAGCTAAACTCAATCATATTGCGATCACTGCCTCCTAAGGGTTCTTTTATCTTAAGCTCCCTAATCACCTCTGGTACTTTACATAACACTCAAGCCAGTAAAGGTGATCCCCTAGTAGACTCAACGACAAACTGCACTACAAAAACATCACATAGGCATTCAAAAAAGTCAATCATTTGAGATCAATTTCCAATCTAATTTTCTTAATCTCCCATGACGATCATAACATTGCCCTTTTGACACACCTTTTCTATTTCCTGCTGTAATCTGTGATCCACATCGCAGCTACTGTTGGGAGGCCTGTATATAACTGCCATCAGGATTGTTTTAGCCTTGCAGTTTCTTAACTCAGCCCACAAGGTTTCAACATCTCCCAATCCTATGTCACATCTTTCTACTGATTTGATGCCATTCTTGACCAGCAGAGCTTACCCAGAGCTAACGCCTTTTCCAAGCCAAAGCATACTTTGAGCCAAAAACCTGACACTCCTACTTGCACCACTGGCCTGCTCCCAACAATGGCTGCCCTGTTGGTCCCATATGTACTTTTAAACAAGCGTCGCCGACCTGCGAGAAACTTCATCGCTGTAGTCTGCTCCTGCCGATGATTGGGCTGTTGTTCCCTGGTGGTTATATTACCATAATTCTCAAAAATTCTGTAAGCTTTTCTTCATGCTGCATTATTTGAATAAGAGCTTTCTCAATGGTTGACCCTTATCTATGTAGTATAAAAAGAGCTGTACCACAAGGCAGCGTCATCTTCGATCTTTTTGCTTCTATCTCCCTTTGCTTAGCAGACTTCTATCATTGTTCATTTCAATTTTCCTTTGTTCTATTAATGCTTAATAAAACGATCATGAAGCTACAAAGTTTGTGCCTCTATTCTGTCTTCCTAAAGAATCTTGGATTAAATTATCAGAATTGAACAATATGTTGCATGATAGAATGATTCAGTTTGTCTATTCTTGTCAGTCTTTTTCATGATTTTTGTGGTATTAACTGCAAGTACAGATATTAAGAAGATATTCAGTAATGTAATATGGAGATAGTTGGATGCCCATTAGACTAGACATTGCTTTTTCTCCATAGCAGAAGATTAAAAAATCTGTGCTTGGTGCATTATTATGGTACATCTTCAGGTTTCAAAGGATGTTTTGGCTGTTGCCCTGCTTTGGATCTCAAGCATTGTAAAACTGTGTGGTAAAAATGTGCTGCACTGTCTTCCATTCCTGAAGCCAGGCTCAGAAACTTGTCAGCATGGCCCTGATTGGGCCTCTGCCATGGTAATATTGGAATAGTGGGTTTGGAGGGATGGGTTTCATAGCTTGGATTGATAGAAGTTGGTGGAGCACAAATGGTGGGTTTTCTTTAGGATATGACAAAGACATGGTGGGAGATCAACAGCATGCTTCATGATATGGGCATAAAATATTGGAGAGCATTGGTATTTGTGTTAGGGAAGGGCAGGATTAAAATCAATGATACTGGAGCAGGTAGTGGTGCGATGGAAGTCACATGCAGAATCCAGCAATGTTTATGTCAGTGGATGGGAGCAAGAATTATGAATTTTTTTGGGGGAGAAACAAAAAGAGGAAGAAAACACAAATTCAGACCAGGCACTTGGACAGTTGGTTAGAAATGGGAATACGTAGCTGTGGGAGAGGTGGTCTTTTTCGTTCAATAAATGGATTAATGTAAGTAATGCACATACCAGGTCATGCCTAAGTTATCACGGAAATTTGTTTCTCTGTGTAACCTGAACAATTTGCAAATCAGAAATGGGGCCACATACCAAATTCCCAAGATAGCAGAAGATGCTTGCAGATCTGCGACAGATGGAAAATTCATATAGCTGTTTTCCCAAATGCTATAGTATATATAAATTGGGCACTCATAAGTTGGGGGGACCTGTATCCTGAAAGTCTTTCAGTTCAACATTTTGCGAGCAAGATAATGCTGTTCTAGAGGAGTTCTAAGGTATAGGAAAGGAACAATGCATGCCAGTGACATCACCTTGTGTGCCCTGTCACAGCAATCACATCAGGGGAAGAAAGGGGCAGATACATGGAATGGCAGGGCACTGATAAGTGTTTTAGAACAGAGGGTACTGGGAGTGTAAGTGACCATTTCACAGAGAACGGCCGTGCCAATGGACAGGGTAGTGAGGAAAGGTGCTTAGTATGCTGGTTTCATCAGTCAGGGCATTAGGTTTATGAATAGGGACATCATGTTGCAATTAAATGAGTTGATGGTGCAGTTATACTTGGAGTACTGTGGAGAGTTTTGGTTGTCCTGTTATAGGAAAGACATTGTTAAGTTGGAGAGGGTGCAGAAGGATACAAAGATTCTACAAGGACGAGAAGGCCCGAGTTATAGAGAAAGGATGGCCACACTCTTTAGTCCCCTGGAGCACAGGACAATGAGAGGTGGCTTTATCAAAATATATAACATTATGAGGGTAATGGATAAGGTGGGCAGTGATTGTCTTTCCTCTGGGGTTGGGGAGCCCAAGACTAAAGGACACAGATAGAAGAGGGAAGAGATTCAAATGAAACCTGAGAGGTAACATTTTTTTTTACAGAGAGTATATTGAGTACCTGGAATGAACTGACAGAGGAAGTGGTCGAGAACTTTGTGTACAAATGCAACATTTAACAAGTATTTAGATAAATAAATGAAGAGGAAGGGCTTGGAGGGTGATGGACTGAATGCACACAACTGTGACTGGCAGGGCAAACGCTGTTGTTGGCGCACGTCCATGTTGTATTATTCTCTCTATTACATGGAAGCACACAGTCAATATTTCCATTAGTGCCATGCAACAGAAAATTAATCACAATTGTGATTTACTCTGAGCAAAATATTTCTTCAAATTGCATAGCATTAAAAATAATTAGGTTTTCTCCCTTCAATATTTTTCTAATCATTCATTGTCCAGGACATCAAATACCTATAAGTTCATGTCACCAATATCCATAGACAGACCATTTTCACTCATGCTAGTAACCTAATTTTCAATGCCTTTCTAAGTAGTCAGTCAGAATATTTGTAGATAGGGACTAATTTAGTCATAGTCATAATTTAACCATAGTCTCAATGCAGAAGGTTTCGTTTAGTCACTGTCTTTATTTTTTTGTGTATAGCAAGTATCAGACTTACAGTAGTCTTTGCAATATTGAGTTCAGTTGTGATGCTCCACTCTAAATGGTTTATTAATGGCTTGTACACAATACAGAATAGATTTCCTGAGAGAAGACTAGGAAATACAGAAATTATAACTACATTACATTTACCTAATGTATTCCAAATTATGAATAATTTTGATAATAGAAATTTATTTTTCCATTTGTCTTAGCTGATTTAATAACCAGAAAAGTTTAAATTTCTGAGAATGGAAACCATATGGACTTTTGCTAGTGTTGAAAGTAAGTACGAGGAATGATTGATAAGTTCGTGGCCTAAGGTAGAAGTCATAGTCATAGTCATACTTTATTAATCCCAGGGGGAAATTGGTTTAAGGAGTCAATTTTAGAAAACCCAGCACATTTATTTTTCAACATAGTCCCCTCCTACATTTACACACTTAGTTCAGCAGTCGTGGAGGATATGGATCCCTTCTTTGTAGAAGTCGGCGTCTTGGACCTCCAGAAAGTGGTCCACAGCAGGGGTGATTGATAAGTTTGTGACCTAAGGTGGAAGGAGATGAGTTATACAGCTCTCGTTAAATGCACGGGCAGTTCAACTCTTTGAGTGATTATGCAGAAAGTTTGAAGTTAATAACTCATCTCTTTCTACCTTAGGCCACGAACTTATCAATCACCCCTGCAGTGGACCACTTTCTGGAGGTCCAAGATACCGACTTCTACAAAGAAGGGATCCGTATGCTCCACGACCGCTGGACTAAGTGTGTAAATGTAGGAGGGGAACACACATCAAAGTTGCTGGTGAACGCAGCAGGCCAGGCAGCATCTGTATGAAGAGGTGCAGTCGACGCTTCAGGCCGAGACCCTTCGTCAGGACTAACTGAAGGAAGAGTGAGTAAGGGATTTGAAAGTTGGAGGGGGAGGGGGAGATCCAAAATGATAGGAGAAGACAGGAGGGGGAGGGATAGAGCCAAGAGCTGGACAGGTGATAGGCGAAAGGGGATACGAGAGGATCATGGGACAGGAGGTCTGGGAAGAAAGACGCGGAGGGGGAGGGGACCCAGAGGATGGGCAAGAGGTATATTCAGAGGGACAGAGGGAGAAAAAGGAGAGTGAGAGAAAGAATGTGTGCATAAAAATAAGTAACAGATGGGGTACGAGGGGGAGGTGGGGCCTTAGCGGAAGTTAGAGAAGTCGATGTTCATGCCATCAGGTTGGAGGCTACCCAGACGGAATATAAGGTGTTGTTCCTCCAACCTGAGTGTGGCTTCATCTTTACAGTAGAGGAGGCCGTGGATAGACATGTCAGAATGGGAATGGGATGTGGAATTAAAATGTGTGGCCACTGGGAGATCCTGCTTTCTCTGGCGGACAGAGCGTAGATGTTCAGCAAAGCGGTCTCCCAGTCTGCGTCGGGTCTTGCCAATACATAAAAGGCCACATCGGGAGCACCGGATGCAGTATATCACCCCAGTTGACTCACAGGTGAAGTGTTGCCTCACCTGGAAGGACTGTTTGGGGCCCTGAATGGTGGTAAGGGAGGAAGTGTAAGGGCATGTGTAGCACTTGTTCCGCTTACACGGATAAGTGCCAGGAGGGAGATCAGTGGGGAGGGATGGGGGGGACGAATGAACAAGGGAGTTGCGTAGGGAGCAATCCCTGCGGAATGCAGAGAGAGGGAGGGAGGGAAAGATGTGCTTAGTGGTGGGATCCCGTTGGAGGTGGCGGAAGTTACGGAGAATAATATTTTGGACACAGAGGCTGGCGGGGTGGTAGGTGAGGACCAGGGGAACCCTATTCCTAATGGGGTGGCGGGAGGATGGAGTGAGAGCAGATGTACGTGAAATGGGGGAGATGTGTTTAAGAGCAGAGTTGATAGTGGAAGAAGGGAAGCCCCTTTCTTTAAAAAAGGAAGACATCTCCCTTGTCCTAGAATGAAAAGCCTCATCCTGAGAGCAGATGCGGCGGAGACGGAGGAATTGCGAGAAGGGGATGGCGTTTTTGCAAGAGACAGGGTGAGAAGAGGAATAGTCCAGATAGCTGTGAGAGTCAGTAGGCTTATAGTAGACATCAGTGGATAAGCTGTCTCCAGAGACAGAGACAGAAAGATCTAGAAAGGGGAGGGAGGTGTCGGAAATGGACCAGGTAAACTTGAGGGCAGGGTGAAAGTTGGAGGCAAAGTTAATAAAGTCAACTGTAGGAGGGGACTATGCTGAAAAATAAATGTGCTAGGTTCTCTAAAATTGACTCCTTCTACCTTAGGCCATGAACTTAACAATCACCCCTCATATATATTGGGATGTACAAGGTACGATAGATGTATAAAACAAACTGAACAGATGAGGGGGATAATTCCCTGAGCCCACATGTAGCTTCACCAAAAATGAACGAAAAATATCCAGAATTAGCTTCTTATAATTCATGGCAGAAATCCCACAAAAGGGCAAAATGCTACATATTAAAGGGGAAGGAAATTAAGAGTTAAGAAAATGTAATCAATAGAGAGAATAGGAATAAAAGAATTGTTATTTAATTGCTTGATGCAGTTGTGATTGGTAGAAAGCTTCCTTTGTTGTTATTATTTTTCTTTGCTCACCAATACTTATTACCATAATAATCTGCAGGGAAACTCAATGGAACTTGTTTAATCTACTGTGGCCAGAAGTACTGTGATATCACTTTCATGTGGCTATTTGTAAAAATATTCAATCCCATCACCTTACTCCCCAGATTGATGGGTAGATAAGATTTATATAATTCAAACAAAACCTGGAGACAGAAAATGTTTTTAATTGTGGCAAGAACTTACAAGGAAAAACAGTTTTCTTTTTAAAATATTAGAGGGAGCAGCTATAAGGAACAGAGCCAAACAACCATCCAATCCACTCTCCATTAAATCCTTACTGAATGCCGATTTTGAAACGTACTTCGGGAAATTTTATTGAGGGAGGTCTTTGATATAATAGATAAAATGTACAAAGGACAGCTAACAAGGATAAATAGGTGGCCAGGGAAGTCAGAGTCAATTAGAACATGTCTGCTCAATGCTTTTAAAAATGTTATTATTTTACTACATTAAGCAATGTAATAAGAGCCAATTGTACTTTTTAAGCATTTACTAACTATCTACTGTCTGCCTCTTAAGTTACCACTGATCTGAAAAGAAGATGTTATACCCAATATGGCATTCTTTGTCCTTCACCTATGATTATCCTTTCATTTGCATGATTAAGTTCATTTAACACACAAATGCCCATATAGAACGTATTTACTTCTTGCATGCATCTGTTTTTGTTCCCATTTAAAAAGCATGCTGACAACAGTTTTCCTGCAAAATGTATCTCTCATTTTTGGATTGTGGAGGTATTAGTAGTAATCTTTCAAGAATCATTAGATTCTGGAATAGTTCCTGAGGACTGGAAGATTGCAAATGTCACCCCATTCCTTCAAGAAGGAAAGGAGGCAGAAGAAAGTAAATTACAAGCCAGTTAGCCTAATTTCACTGGTTGGAAAGACGTTGGAGTCTATTACTAAGGATGAATTTTTGGGTTACTTAAAGGCACATTAAAAAATCAGAGGGACTTGGGAGTTCTCATGCAGAATTACCTAAAGATTAACTTGCAGGTTGAGTTGGTGGTAAGGAAGGTAAATGCAATGTTAGCATTCATTTCGAGAGGACTAGAATACAAAAGAAAGGATGTAATTCTTAAGCTTTATAATAAATTGGCCAGATCACATTTGGAGTATTGCGAGCAGTTTTAGGCATCTTATCTAATCAAAGATCTGCTGGTATTGGAGAGGGTCCAAAGAATGCTCATGAGAATGATCCCAAGAACAAAAGGGGTAACATACGAGGAACTTTTGTTATCTCTGAGCTTGTACTCACTGGAATTTAGAAGAATGAGGAGGGATCTCATTGAAACCTATTGATTATTGAAAGATCTGGATAGAGTGGATGTGAAGAGGATGTTTCCTATACTGGGTGGAGTCTAGGACCAGAGGGCAAAGCCTCAGAATAAAGAGGCAGTCATTTAGAACAGAGATGAAGAAAGATATATTTATCCAGAGGGTAGTGATTCATTACCACAGATGGCATGTAGGCTAAGCCTGTCATGGTCCAGTCCGTGAAGTCCAGATTCTGGTTCACAGTCTGGTCCATTGTTCCTTACTCCGGATTTTCTGGTTTTCCCTTTTTCTGTTGGGCGCTCTATTTGAGGCAGCTGATTCACATTTTGGGCTGGCTACATAAATAGCTCCTTGGTTCAGCTTCAGTTGCTGGGTGGGGAGAGTTGAGAGGAGACTGAGTGTGTGTTGGAAGCAGTGGGTCAAGATGGCTGACTGACTGGAAAATGGTGGAGAGAGAGAACATCAAGGAAAGAGCCAAGCTGTTGAAGGAAGTTTTTGGTGAGAGTGGAAGTAAACTAGAGATGGAGGTTGGTGGGAAAGAGGAATGGAATGGAAAGAGGAAGGAAAGAAAGCAGAGCTATGGGATATCAAATTCTGAGGAGTCAGTGGATGATCAAAACAGGACAGCAAAACAATGGAAAGATAAGATTAAAGCAATTATAAAACTAAGTGAAGATGGGGTGTCTTTTGGTGATTAGAATGTGATTCATTTGATGAAGATGCTCAACAAAATTATAGGTGAGATTAAAAGACCAAAGATTTTATGAAATGGATTGCTATTAGTGATTTTTTGGGATAGTACTCAGCAAGGCAAAGTGATAAGATTAAGTAAAATAGATGGCAAAGAAGTACAATGCTCAATACCCAACAATAGAAAGTGGACTAGAGGAGTTATTTTGGGGATACCAACAAAAGTTACTATGGATGAGATTAATCAGAACATAAAAGGAGCAAAAATTATTGAGGCCAAATGTTTGAAAGTTACAAGAAATGGGAAAAAGTGTGATAGTTTATTGGTAATAATTAACTTTGATGAAGAGAGATTGCTGACTAATGTTTACTTAGGATATATGTGTTATGTAGTTAGAATATATATCACCACCTTTAAGATGCTATAAATGTTAGAAATTCAGGCACATCGTGGTGGTCTGCAGAGGAAAACAAAGATGTGGGAGATGCGCTGGAGAACATGAATATGGGAAATGTGAAGTGGGAGCTAGGCTGAAATGCTGCAATTGTGAGGAACACAGCACAGCTTATCGAGGGTGCATTTATAGCAAGAAGGTGGCTGAGATACAATATGTAAAAGTAACTCAAGGAATCAGTTATGCAGAGGCAGTGAAAGAATTTGCAGAAAAAAAGGCTGTCAAGCAAACAAATACAGGGAATAATAAACTGGTGAACTGTGAGGGCTGTAATATGAAAAATAAGTATACACTATTAATGAGGAAAAGGATTTTGTACTTTTTATGGTGGATGCAATTAATTGTTCAGTGCAAACAAGCAAATGAACTGAAAATTAAAATTATAGTCAAGTCTGCAGAAAAGTATCTTGGTATTAAAGGGGCAAACATGAGGAAATCTGCAGATGCTGTACTCCACTGTAAAGATGAAGCCACACTCAGGTTGGAGGAACAACACCTTCTATTCTATCTGGGTAGCCTCCAACCTGATGGCATGAACATTGACTTCTCTAACTTCTGCTAATGCCCCACCTCTCCCTCGTACCCCATCCGTTATTTATTTTTTAGACACATTCTTTCTCTCACTCCCCTTTTTCTCCCTCTGTCCCTCTCACTATACCCCTTGCCTATCCTCTGTTTTCCCCCCTCCCCGTTTTCTTTCTTCCTAGGCCTCCTGTCCCATGATTCTCTCATATCCCTTTTGCCAATCAACTGTCCAGCTCTTGTCTCCGTCCCTCCCCCTCCTGTCTTCTCCTATCATTTTGGATCTCCCCCTCCCCCTCCTACTTTCAAATCTCTTACTAGCTCTTCTTTCAGTTAGTCCTGACGAAGGGTCTTGGCCCGAAATGTCGACTGTACCTCTTCCTAGAGATGTGGCCTGGCCTGCTGTGTTCACCAGCAACTTTTGTGTGTTGCTTGGTATTAAAGGGATTAGGTGGGAAGAAGTCAAAGAAACACTGAATGGAGGATCCAACAGTTCACAGGCAGGGGAGATGGAATCTTAATGCCAGTATATGTATCACAAATGGTCAAGAATTTAAGAAATATGTTTCAGAACTTAAGGAAAATCCTCAGATTTTCTGGTTGAAACCCAGGGTAAATGTGCAGAACTCCAACAACAAATAGAAGTACTCAACAAGAACAACTGTGAGTTGGAAAGAGATTGGAAAATGGAGGAAATTATTACAAGGATACAAAAGGAAAAGCAATTTGTTGCAAAGTGAATTATCTACATTCAGATTATAAAATGAAAACATGGAAGCAAATGAAGAAGAACTCCGAGGTCTCAGTAAACAACTGCAGGCTACGATTCAAGAAAAGGAAAACCTGAAAAAGCAGATAGACTTGGAAAAACAGCAATTTTAAAGTATAACGTGTGATAATTACTATTCTTTAACAAGATGATTTTAGTCTTACAAGTGATGTAGGTGAAATCAATGTAATTGAGGTAATGCAACTACATGAAAACATGTGACAAAATTAGGGAAGAATAGCAGTTTGTGGCATTATCTAATGAGTGTATTAAGCATTCACAAGGAATTGCAACCACAGAGTGATGCTAATAGAGAACTGCAGGCTGAACTAGATTGTCTATAGTAGAGAACTCTAGGACATATTTGGTTGGAATACCACAAGTCTAGCAGGTGGCGGTAATGCACTGAAAAACTGGTTGCCAACCGCCATAAAACAAAAAAGAAGAAGAAGCTTCAGTTGCTGGATTGTTCCTGTTCAAACTCCCTGTATGAATCCCTTCTCTGCCCCTTCCTCCTGAAGTCTTACCCTGCCTGCAACCTTTGCCTGCACCACTGTCAAGTTCAACTGTTGGATCAAGACTGGAGCCTTGCTGTGTCAGGATAAGAAACTGTCTGTTCTTGTTTGGAACTGTCTCTGTGTCCATGCCTTTGCTAGGTAGGTCTGGCTGTTTGCCGCTACCTAGTGTTGAAAACTGTCTCTGTGTGTTCTATGTACAAGTCCTGGCCCTACGTCTTGCTCCCTAGGAGGGGTCCTGACTCTGTGTTCCATGTCTCTGCGTTCCTGTCCTCCCTCGACTGAGGCTCTGCATTCCTGTCCTCCCTTGTCTTGCCCGAGAGTCTCTCGTTCTGTACTGTAGCCTCACCTAGTCCTGTCTCCCAAGACCACGTCATGTCTTCGCCTAGTTCCGGAGTCCGAGCCCAACTCAAGACCCAGGTTCTGGGTCCTTGTCCAGTCTCTGACTTGGAGTCCAAGCCCAAGCTCCTTGTTCCCAGCTCCTAGTCCCGGTCCTGATTGCCTATCCAATGTTCTAGTCCAAGTCTGTGTTCTTGTCTCAGCTCCCAGTCTGCACCCAGTCATGTCCCTAACCCTAGTCTCTAGTCCTGTCTTGTTCCTAGTACTTCAGTGTCTGTGTCTTGAATTTGGGTCCGCCACCAATGCCCCCTTATGACAAAGCCATTGGGTATACTTAAGGTGGAGGTTAAAAGGTTCTTGATTAATCAGTGTCAAAGGTTATGGCATAACCTTTATCTAGTCAGGTGGAAGAAGGCAGCATACATGAGGTTTAGGAAGCAAGGATCAGATGGGTCTATTGAGGAATATTGGGAAGCAAGAAAGGAGCTTAAGAAGGGGCTGAGAAGAGCAAGAACGGGGCATGAGAAGGCCTTGGCAAGTAGGGTAAAGGAAACCCCCAAGGCATTCTTCAATTATGTGAAGAAAAAAAGGATGACAGAAGTGAAGGTAGGACCGATTAGAGATAAAGGTGGGAAGATGTGCCTGGAGGCTATGGAAGTGAGCGAGGTCCTCAATGAATACTTCTCTTCGGTATTCACCAATGAGAGGGAACTTGATGATGATGAGGACAATATGAGTGAGGTTGATGCTCTGGAGCATGTTGATATTAAGGGAGAGGAGGTGTTGGAGCTGTTAAAATACATTAGGACGGATAAGTCCCCGGGGCCTGACGGAATATTCCCCATGCTGCTCCATGAGGTGACCGAAGAGATTGCTGAGCCTCTGGCTAGGATCTTTATGTCCTCGTTGTCCACGGGAATGGTACCGGAGGATTGGAGGGAGGTGAATGTTGTCCCCTTGTTCAAAAAAGGTAGTAGGGATAGTCCGGGTATTTATAGACCAGTGAACCTTACGTCTGTGGTGGGAAAGCTGTTGGAAAAGATTCTTAGACATAGGATCTATGGGCATTTAGAGAATCATGGTCTGATCAGGGACAGTCAGCATGGCTTTGTGAAGGGCAGATCATGTCTAACAAGCCTGATAGAGTTCTTTGAGGAGGTGACCAGGCATATAGATGAGGGTAGTGCAGTGGATGTGACCTACATGGATTTTAGTAAGGCATTTGACAAGGTTCCACACGGTAGGCTTATTCAGAAAGTCAGAAGGCATGGGATCCAGGGAAGTTTGGCCAGGTGGATTCAGAATTGGCTTGCCTGCAGAAGGCAGAGGGTCATGTTGGAGGGAGTACATTCAGATTGGAGGATTGTGACTAGTGGTGTCCCACAAGGATCTGTTCTGGGACCTGTACTTTTTGTTATTTTTATTAACGACCTGGATGTGGGGGTAGAAGGGTGGGTTGGCAAGTTTGCAGACGACACGAAGGTTGATGGTGTTGTAGATAGTGTAGAGGATTGTCAAAGATTGCAGAGAGACATTGATAGGATGCAGAAGTGGGCTGAGAAGTGGCATATGGAGTTCAACTCAGAGGTGTGAGGTGGTACAGTTTGGAAGGACAAACTCCAAGGCAGAGTACAAAGTAAATGGCAGGATACCTGGTAGTGTGGAGGAGCAGAGGGATCTGGGGGTACATGTCCATAGATCCCTGAAAGTTGCCCCACAGGTGGATAGGGTAGTTAAGAAAGCTTATGGGGTGTTAGCTTTCATAAGTCAAGGGATAGAGTTTAAGAGTTGCGATGTAATGATGCAGCCCTATAAAACTCTGGTTAGGCCACACTTGGAGTACTGTGTCCAGTTCTGGTCGCCTCACTATAGGAAGGATGTGGAAGCATTGGAAAGGGTACAGAGGAGATTTACCAGGATGCTGCCTGGTTTAGAGAGTATGCATTATGATCAGAGATTAAGGGAGCTAGGACTTTACTCTTTGGAGAAGAAGAGGATGAGAGGAGACATGATAGAGGTGTACAAGATAATAAGAGGAATAGATAGAATGGATAGCCAGCGCCTCTTCCCCAGGGCACCACTGCTCATTACAAGAGGACATGGCTTTAAGGTAAGGGGTGGGAAGTTCAAGGGGGATATTAGAGGAAGGTCTTTTACTCAGAGTGGTTTGTGCGTGGAATGTACTGCCTGAGTCAGTGGTGGAGGCAGATACACTAGTGAAGTTTAAGAAACTGCTAGACAGGTATATGGAGGAATTTAAGGTGGGGGGTTATATGGGAGGCAGGGTTTGAGGGTTGGCACAACATTGTGGGCCGAAGGGCCTGTACTGTGCTATACTATTCTATAAGGTAGGAGAATGGAGTTGAGAGGGATGTTGGATCAGCCATGATGGAGTGGTGGAGCAGACTTGATGGGTCAAGTGGCCTAATTATGTTCCTATGTCTTGTGATCTTATGAATGAATTAAGGCATAAATGCCTAAATGATGTGGGGAAAGGGGAGTGATTCCCAGCTATAATTGGGGCATTTCTTCCTTCTGCCATGGACTGAAAAAACTAACTAGTATTCAAATCATGTAAACAGTAGAAATGATTGATTTCCTAAGCCAACAATTCTTTTACTTCCATTTTCTAACTCATTTTCTAAAAGTGATGTCGACAGAAAGCTTCATCACATTTACAAACCACATTAGGTGTCATATTGCAGGTTGGCAGCACTAAGAAAGGCTGCAGGATCTCCGTACCAGATGCCAAGATCTGGGGTCCTAAGGGTCAAAGCTGCAGTTGCCCAGTTGTGATGTGTAACCTACTCACGGCAACAGGGCCTGTTCTGGCTTCTCCCTGGGAGAAAATGGGTGGAAAGGAGGCAGAAAATAGATACCACATCTAACATATTACCCCTTACACTATAACACTGCCCCAAGTCCCTTGGTGCTGAATTTCCCACCACTACTTCAGATTACCTCAGCTTCTCTCCAGTGCTCCTCAGCTTATCTCGCTCCCTGGCAGGCTCGATATAATTTGACAGTACCTTAGAGTTCAAGCACTAGCTGCAGTCCATGAACCTGACAGTTCGCTTCTAATGGTTTTATAAAAGTGACAAAAAATCATGACAGCAATATCTTAAAGAGAGGGCATTCCACTGATAACAACCTTTCTGGCAAAAAACCAAATTGTAACTCCTATTAAGTGCATCAAAAAGTGAGTGAATTCCAATTTCTGGGTTTCTGTTATAAAGAAGGATTACTTAAAAGGCATTACAAGGACAGATGAAGACAAAGGTTAAGCACTGAAAAATATTATAGTATCATTAATGACATCTTAAATTCAATGGAACTGTGGAAGGGCCTTTCATAGCTTCAGTTGCCCCAAAATATAGTGCAGCAAGTGCATTTGTTATGATGAAGCTGGACCATGCAGCCCTTTGCACACACACTTTGCAAACAGTGTGATAACGTTCAAAATGAAATTCTACATTAATTTTGACCTGACCCACACTCTTTGTTATCCCGTATTAGGCTGTGGTTGCATTGATCCTTTGTGGCCATGTAGCTCCAAATGCATAATAGCTTTTTCCCTTGGCAGCAATGGTTAATACAAGAGTGCATAAGTTTAAAGGTTTAGAGGAAATTATGGCGGGGATATCAGAGGTAGATTTTTTTTTAAAACACAGAGAATGGGAAGTGTCTGGAGTGCACTGCTGGGTTGGCGGTAGAGGCAGATACATGAAGGACATTTAAAATCTCTCAGATAGGCACATGGATGAAAGGAAAATGGAGGGATATGTGGGAGGGAAAGATTAAAATGATCTTTGAGTAAGTTAAACGGTCAGTGCAACATATGTACTGTACTATGTTCCATAAGGGGTATGTAGGACACAGATGGTAGAAACTAAGGCACTGATCATAAGACCATAAGACATAGAAACAGATTGAGTCCATTCAGCTCATTGAGTCTGCTTCACCATTCCATCATGACTGATCCTGGATCCCACTCAACCTCATACGCCTGCCTTCTTGGCATAACCTTTGATGCCTTAACCAATCAGGAAACGATCATATCATCTTCCACCCCAAATATACGCACAGACTGGGCCTCTTCTGCTGTCTGTGGCAGAGCATTTCACAGATTTACTACTCTCTGGCTAAAAAAAAGTCCTCTACCCCTCTGTTCTAAAGGGTCACTGCTCAATTGTAAGGCTGTGCCTTCTAGCTCTGGATACCCTCTGCACAGGAAACATCCTCTCCACATCCACCTTATCTAGTCCTTTCAACATTCGGTAGATTCAATGAGATCCCTCTGCATTCTTCTAAACTCCAGTGAGTACATGCCAAAAACTGCCAAATGCTCCTCATATGTTAACCGCTTTATTGCCAGAATCATCCTCATGAACCTCCCCTGGACTCTCTCCAATGACAACACATCCTTTCTGAGATATGGGGCCCCTAAACTACTGATAACACTCCAAGTGCGGCCTGACAAGTGTCTTATAAAGGCTCAGCATTATCTCTTTGCTTTTATATTTTATTCTCCTTGAAATAAATGCCAACATTGCATTGGCCTTCTTTACCATAGACTCAATCTGTAAATTAACCTCCTAGGAGTCTCGCATGAGAACTCCCAAGTTCCTCTGCACCTCTGATGTTTGAACCTTCTCTCCATTTAGGTAATAGTCTGCACTATTGTTCTTTTTACCAAATGCATTATCATACATTTCCCAACACTGTATTCCATCTACCACTTTTTTGCCCATTCTTCCAACTTGTCTAAGTCCTGCTGCAATCACCTTGCTTCCTCAGCACTACCTACCCCCCCACCTATCTTAGCATCATCCGCTAACTTTGCCACAAAGCCATCAATTTCATTATCCAAAGCACTGACAAACCATGTGAAAAGTAGCTGTCCCAATACTGACCCCTGAGGAACATCACTACTCACCAGCAGCCAACCAGAAAAGGTCCCTTTTATTCCCACTCACTGCCTCCTACCTGCCAGCCTTTCTGCTATCCATGCTAGTATCTTTCCTGTAACACCATAGGATTTTATCCTGTAAGCAGCCTCATGTGCGGCACCTTATCAAATGTCTTCTGAAAATCCAAATAAGTGACATCCGCTGTCTCTCCTTTGTCTACCCTGCTTGTTACTTCCTTGAATAACTCTAACAGATTTGTCAGGCAAGATTTTCCTTTACAGTAACCTTGCTGATATTGACTTGTTTTATCATTAGTCTCCAAGTATCTCAACTCCTCATCCTTAATAATAGATTCCAATATTTTCCCAAGCAGAGGTTCGGAAAGTGTTGACTGCCCTTATTGCTTTAATGATGATTCATGTTCTCAGAAAGCATTTTCACTGTTCTCAAATGTCTTGTAGGAGACATTTAGAAACAGTTGAGAAAGAATTTACAAGCCTGAAGTATCAAAGTTATTTGAAATAATAGATTCACAGAATAGAGCCAAAGAGTCATAGAACAGTATAGCATAGGAACAGGACCCTTAGTCTATCTAGTCCATGGCAAGCCGTTAATCTGCTTGATCCCATCATAAGACCATAAGACAAAGGAGCAGAAGTAGGCCATTCGGCCCATCGAGTCTGCTCCACCATTTTATCATGAGCTGATCCATTTTATCCTATTTAGTTCCACTGCTCTGCCTTCTCACCATAACCTTCGATGCCCTGGCTACTCAGATACCTATCAATCTATGCCTTAAATACACCCAATGACTTGACCTCCACTGCTGCCCGTGGCAACAAATTCCATAGATTCACCACCCTCTGACTAAAAAAATTTCTTCGCATTTCTGTTCTGAAAGGGCGCCCTTCAATCCTGAAGTCATGCCCTCTCGTACTAGACTCCCCCATCATGGGAAACAACTTTGCCACATCCACTCTGTCCATGCCTTTTAACATTCGAAATGTTTCTATGAGGTCTCCCCTCATTCTTCTAAACTCCAAGGAATACAGTCCAAGAGCAGACAAACGTTCCTCATATGTTAACCCTCTCATTCCCGGAATCATTCTAGTGAATCTTCTCTGTACCCTCTCCAACGTCAGCACATCCTTTCTTAAGTAAGGAGACCAAAACTGCCCACAGTACTCCAAGTGAGGTCTCACCAGAGCCTTATAGAGCCTCAACATCACATCCCTGCACCTATACTCTATTCCTCTAGAAATGCCAACATTGCATTCACCTTCTTCACTACTGACTCAACCTGGAGGTTAACTTTAAGGGAATCCTGTACGAGGACTCCCAAGTCCCGTTGCATCTCAGAACTTTGAATTCTTTCCCCATTTAAATAATAGTCTGCCCGTTTATTTTTTCTGCCAAAGTGCATAACCATACACTTTCCAACATTGTACTTCATTTGCCACTTCTCTGCCCATTCTTCCAATCTATCCAAGTCTCTCTGCAGACTCTCCGTTTCCTCAGCACTACCGGCCCCTCCACCTATCTTCGTATCGTCAGCAAACTTAGCCACAAAGCCATCTATTCCATAATCCAAATCGTTGATGTACAATGTAAAAAGAAGCGGCCCCAACACTGATCCCTGTGGAACACCACTGGTAACCGGCAGCTAACCAGAATAGGATCCCTTTATTCCCACTCTCTGTTTCCTGCCAATCAGCCAACGCTCTATCCACGTATGTAACTTTCCTGTAATTCCATGGGCTCTTATCTTGTTAAGTAGCCTCATGTGTGGCACCTTGTC
This sequence comes from Mobula hypostoma, assembly GCF_963921235.1. NCBI lineage: Eukaryota > Metazoa > Chordata > Chondrichthyes > Myliobatiformes > Myliobatidae > Mobula > Mobula hypostoma. The sequence goes on from NC_086110.1 coordinate 48,778,675, forward strand.
AAAGGCCTTCTGAAAATCCAAATATACAACATCCACTGCATCTCCCTTGTCTAGCCTACTGGTAATTTCCTCAAAAAATTGTAATAGGTTTGTCAGGCAGGATTTTCCTTTAAGGAATCCATGCTGAGTTCTGCCTATCTTGTCATATGCCTCCAGGTACTCTGTAATCTCATCCTTGACAATCGACTCCAGCAACTTCCCAACCACTGACGTCAAGCTAACAGGTCTATAATTTCCTTTTTGCTTCCTTGCCCCCTTCTTAAATAGCGGAGTGACATTTGCAATCTTCCAGTCTTCCGGAACCATGCCAGAATCTATCGACTTTTGAAAGATCATCGCTAATGCCTCCGCAATCTCCACAGCTACTTCCTTCAGAACATGGGGGTGCATTCCATCTGGTCCAGGAGATTTATCGACCTTTAGCCTATTCAGCTTCCTGAGTACTTTCTCTGTCGTAATTGTGACTGCGCACACTTCTCTTCCCTGCCACCCTTGAGTGTCCAGTATCCTGCTGTCTTCCTCAGTGAAGACTGATGCAAAATACTTGTTCAGTTCCTCTGCCATCTCCTCATCTCCCATTACAATTTCTCCAGCATCATTTTCTATCGGTCCTATTTCTACTCTCACCTGTCTTTTACTCTTTATATACTCGAAAAAGCTTTTAGTATCCTCTTTGATATTATTTGCTAGTTTCCTTTCATAGTTAATCTTTTCCTCTTAATGACCTTCTTGGTTTCCTTTTGTAAGGTTTTAAAAACTTCCCAATCCTCTGTCTTCCCACTAATTTTTGCTTCCTTGTATGCCCTCTCCTTTGCTTTAACTTTGGCTTTGACATCTCTTGTCAACCACGGTTGCATCCTTTTTCCACTCGAAAATTTCTTCTTTTTTGGAATATACCTGTCTTGCACATTCCTCATTTCTCGCATAAACTCCAGCCACTGCTGCTCTGCCGTCTTTCCCGCCAGTGTCTCTTTCCACTCAACTTTGGCCAGTTCCTCTCTCATGCCACTGAAATTTCCTTTACTCCACTGAAACACCGACATATCAGATTTCGGCTTCTCTTTTTCTAATTTCACAGTGAACTCACTCATGTTATGATCACTGCCTCCTAAGGGTTCCTTCACCTCAATCTCTCTAATCATCTCCGGTTCATTACACAATGCCCAATCCAGTACAGCCGATCCCCTAGTGGGCTCAACAACTAGCTGTTCTAAAAAGCCATCTCGCAGACATTCTACAAATTCTCTCTCTTGAGATCCAGTGCCAACCTGATTTTTCCAATCTACTCGCATGTTAAAATCCCCCACAATTATCATAACCCTGCCCTTCTGACAAGCCTTTTCTATTTCCAGTTGTAATTTGTAGTCTACATCCCTGCAGCTGTTTGGAGGCCTATAAATAACTGCCATCAGGGTCCTTTTACCCCTGCTATTCCTTAGCTCAACCCATAAAGATTCTGCACCTTCCGATCCTATATCACCTCTTTCTAATGATTTAATATCATTTCTTACCAATAAAGCCATGCCTCCCCCTCTGCCTACCTTCCTATCCTTCCGATACACCGTGTCTCCTTGGTCGTTCAGCTCCCAGAGACATGCATCCTTTAGCCAGGTCTCAGTGATGGCCACATATCCCATCAACCTACATCTGGACCACAGCCCTCCATATCCCCTCCCATTCATGTACCTATCTAAATTTCTCTTAAATGTTGAAATTGAACACACATCCACCACTTGTGTTGGCTGCTTATTCCACATGCTCACAACCCTCTGAGTAATGAAGTTCTCACTCATGTTCCCTTTAAACTTTTCACCCCAACTCATGACCTGTGGTTGTAGTCTCACTAAACCTCAATGAAAAAGCCTGCTTGCATATAGCCTATCTATACCCCTCAATTTTGAATACCTCATCAAATCTCCCCTTAATCTTATACATTCTCAGGAATAAAGTCCCAATTTATTCAAAATTTCCTTATATCTCGGATCCTCAAGTCCTGGCAATATCCTTGTATATTTTCTCTATACATTTTCAACATTATTTATATTTTTCCTGTAGGTAGGTGACCAAAATTGCACACAACACTCCAAATTAGGCCTCACCAATATCTTATACAATTTCAACATAACATCCCAACGTCTGTACACAATACATTGACTTATGAAGGCCAATGTACCAAAAACTTTCTTTGTGACCCTATCTACCTGTGACACTACTTTCAAGGAATTACGGACTTGCGTTCCCTGATCTTTCTGCTCTACTGCTTTCCTCACCATGTATGACCTACCCTGATTTGTCCTCCCAAAATGCAACACCTCACACTTGTCCCCATTAAATTCCATCCGCTATCAGCCCATTTTTCTAGCTGGTCCAGATTCTGCTGCAAGTTCTGATATTCTTTCTCACTGTCCATTACACCCCTAAACTTGGTGTCATCCGCAAATTTGCTGATCCAGTTTACCAGATTATTGTCCAGTCGTTGACATAGATAGGAACAACAATGGACCCAGCACTGATCCTTGTGGCACTCCAGTAGTCACAGGCTCCAGTCAGAGAAGGAACCATGTACTACCACTCTCTAGCTTTTCCCAAAAGTCAATGTCTAATCCAATTTACAATCTCTTGAATGTTAAGCCACTTAACCTCCTTGACCAACCTCCCATGCAGGACCCTGTCAATGGCATTGTTTATGTCCACGGCCTTGTCTTCATCAATCTTGCTGGTAACTTTCTCAAAAAACTCCTTCAGATTGATTAGACATGACTTAACACACAACACCATGTTGACTATCCCTGTCAGTCCCTACCTATCCAAATACTTGCAGTATATATCCAGTCCCTTAGAATGCTTTAAAGTAACTTCCCCAACTCCGACATCAGGCTCACTGGCCTATAATTTTCTGGCTTACTTTCAGAATATTTCTTAAACAATAGTAATATTGGCTATCTTCCAGTCCTCCTGCACCTCACCTGTGGCTAAAGATGTTTTAAATGTCTTTGCTAGAGCCCCTGCAATTTCTGCACTTGCCTCCCACAAGGTCCCAGGGAATACTTTGTCAAGCCCTAAGGATTTATTCACCTTGATTTGCCTCAAGACAAGAAACTACTTCTCCTCTGTAATCTGTTCACGATCCATGACCTCTCTGCTACTTTGCCTTACTTCTATAGTCTCTGTGTCTGTCTCCCAAGTAAAAAAAATCCATAGAAAATCTCCCCATCTCTTTTGGCTCCACACGTAGATTACCATTCTGATCTTCCAGAGGACCAGTTTTGTCCCTTGCAATCCTTTTGCTCTTAATATATCTGTAGAATCCCATTGGATTCTCGTTCACCTTGTCTGCTAGGGCAACCACATGCTTTAAGGCCTCCTGATTTCTTTCTTAAGTGCTCTCTTGCATTTCTTATACTTCACAAGTATCTCATTTGTTCCTACCTGCCTATACCTGCTATGCATTTCAAATTTTTCTTAACCAGGACCCCAATATTCCATAAACCTGTCATCTTTGCCTTTTATTCTGACAGGAACATACAAACACTACTCTGAAAACTTCTCTTCTGAAGGCCTCCCGCTTACCAAGTACACATTTGCCACAAATCAACTGGCCCAATGCACACTTACTGGATCCTTTTTGAGGCTATTAAAATTGGTCTTTCTCAAATTTAGAATCTCAAACCACAGACCAGACCTAACTTTTTCCACAATATATTTGAAACTAATGGCATTATGATCAAAGTGTTCCCCTACACAAACTTCTGTCACCTGCCCTGTCTCATTCCCTAATAGGAGATTAGTATCGCATTTCCTCTAGCTAGGGCTTCTACAGTATGTACTGATTAAGGGAACTTTACTGAACAAATTTGAAAAACTCTTTCCCTATCAGCCATTTTACAGTATGGAAGTCCAAGTCAATATATGGAAAGTTAAAATCACCTACTATCACAGCCTTATGTTTCTTGCAACAGGTTCCAATCTCTCTACTAATTTGCTTCTCTAGATCCCGTGGACCATTGGATAGTCAATAGTATAATCCCAATAATGTGTTCATACATTTATTATTCCTCAGTTCTACCCATAAAGTCTGACTAGGTGAGCTCTCCAGTCTGTCCTGACTGAGCATTGCTGTGATATTTTCCCTGACTAGTAATGACACCCCTCCCCTTGTAATCTCTCCTGTTAAATCTAAAACAACGGAACCCTGGAATATTGAGCTGCCAGTCTTGCCCCACCTGCAACCAAGTCTCACTAATGGCTACATGTCATAATTCCACCTTCTGATCCATGCCCTAAGCTCACCTGTCTTTCCTACAATACCTACACTGAAATATACGCAGCTGAGAACATTAGCCCCACCATGTTCAACCTTTTGATCCTGACTTTGCATGCAGGCTTAACATCTTTCTCCACAACCACTCCACTATGTGTTCTGGCACTTTGGTTCCCAAACCCAGCAACTCTAGTTTAACCCCCAACCCCCTGCAGCACCAGCAAACCTTTCCACTAGGGTATTAGATCCCTCTAATTCACGTGCAAACGGTCTCTTCTGTTACATGTCCCATCTTCCCTGGAAGAGAACTCAGTGATCCACGAATCTTAAGCACCCCCCCCCCCCACCGCACCATCTCCTTAGCCACATGTTAAACTGTATGACCTTCCTATTTCTGACCTCACCAACACTTGGTACAGTAGCAATCCTGAGATCACAACCATGGAGGTCCTGTCCTTTAACTTAGGATCTAACTCTCTGAACTTGCTTTGCAGGACCTTGTCACTCTTCCTACCCATGTCACTGGTACCGGGATGGACTATAACCTCTGGCTGCTCACCTTCACACTTAAGAATGCTGTGGACTGGATCCAAGGTGTCCCAGACCCTTGCAACTGGGAGGCAACATACCATCCGGGAATGCTTTTTGTCATCCACAGCACCTTTTTTCTGTTCCCCTAACTAACAAATCCCCTGTCAGCACAGCTGGTCTCTTCTTCCCACCCCACCCCCTTCTGAGCCACAAAGCCAGACTCGGTGCCAGAGACCTGACCATAGTGGTGTTCCTCTGCTATGTCATCTACCATCAGTGTTCAAAGCAGTATATCTGTTGTTGAGGGAACAGCCTCAGGGGTACTCAGTACTTGCTGCCTATCTTCTTTCCTGCTTCTGATGGTCACCCAGATACTGTATCTCAGTCCTGAACCTTGGGTGTAATTATCTCCGTTTATGTCCTGTCTCGCCTTAGCCTCCTGAATGATCCAGAGTTCATCCAGTTCCACCTCAACTCCTTTATCCGGTCTGTTAAAAACTGCAGCTGGATGCACTTCTTGCAGGTGTAGTTGTCTTCCTGCCTTCCTACAAACCTTTAATAGGAGCATTCCATCATCCTGCATGGCATCCCCACTGTTCTAAGTGTGGAATAAGAAAGAATAAATAACAAAAAAAGAACTACCTATGGCCTACGTCTCTCCTTACTAAAGCCTTGATGAGCCAAAGCCCCAACTCTCCACTCTAACACCGACCCACTCACACAATGTCTGCTCTGCTTAAACCTAACTTATTTTTAATGGATCTTTCCAAGTGCCTAATTGTGTGCAAACCAATGTCTCATGGGGAACTGTGATGTGCAAAATGTGCTGACTGCCCCCCACTTGCTTCTTTTAAACTCTCTCTCCCTCTATGCAATCCAATATCTCCTTGGGAACTGTGTTGCGCAAAATGATCTGATTGCTCCTGCTCGTTTTTTTTAAACTCTCTCTTCCTCTACGCAAGAAAATGTGTAAAATTTAACACAGTACATTGCACATTAACTAAAATAAAGCAAAAATAAACCACATATCTTCTTTTTTTAAAGAAGGCCACAGACCCCATTTAAATTACTGGGGCCACACTAAAGTCATCTGCCCAAATACCACAATAAGTTGCTCGAGTTAGTGGCAGCCGAGAGAAAAGTGAAGTCAGATGTATGTGTATTTGAATACAAGTTTTAAATTGCAGCACATGGGCACGCAAATCGAGAGCGTAGGTGGTGTTAGGTGCACTACAACAAGCAAAAGCTTTTCTATGGACTCTCTCTGAATCCTTTGTATTAACTGAGGGATAGATATGTGCCAGGATACCAGACATAACTTCTGTTTTTCAAAGCAATGCCACAGATTCTTTTACATCTATCTGAAATGGGAAATATGGGCTTTTTTAAGCATCACATTCTACAATATAGTTCCTAAAACAATATATGTTTTTAAAATATTTTCGAACAAATTAAGGCACAAATTAAGAAGTAAATAAAAATACTAATTTCTAACATTAATTTTTGTTACGTTCATATGTTTCCTTAATTTTATTTTGAGGAAAGATGAACAAGACCTAAATAAATTTTTTTTTCTGTAATTAAGTCAAGACAGTTCAGCATTTGCATTCAATGTTTACGATAGGATCCACTGTACAGAGGGAAAAGCAAACACAGGTAATTCTTTTAATTTGCAGAACTTCCAATCCACAAGATTGACCCTGAGTTTCCATTTGTCTCTCACATCAATGGGATATTTAGGGGTGTAGTGGACAGTGAGGAAGACTATCAGAGCTTGCAGTGGAATCTGGACCAGCTAGTAAAATGGGCTGGTAGCAGGTGGAATTTAATGCGGACAAGTGTGAGGTGTTGCATTTTGGGAGGACCAACCAGGGTCCCATACACCACTTCCCAACTACCCATCATTCACTTTTGCCCCCTTGACCTCAATCCACCTACAGCCCACATATTTTACCCTCCAGACACACCCCTCTCCATCTGGTTTTATCTGCTCTTCACCTCTCCCCTTATAGCTCCCAAGCTGCCAGACCTGCTGAGTTCCTCCAGCATTTTTTGTGTGTTGCTTTCTGATTTTTAATTTCTTCCTTACCAGATTCCAGCGCTGGTGGAGCCTGTGTTCGCACTAAGCAACCTCACCCTCCCCTGGTTCTATCTACCCTTTGTTTTTGCCTGCCTCCACCTTGTTTCATCGCCCAACTCCACCTCTTCCACTGCTCTATGTGGCTCCATCTGCCTATTTTCCTTAGAGGTACAGATTGATCTGATAAAGTTATATAAAATTAGAAGAGGACTCACATCTCCAGGTTAAGGAACAGTTACTACCTCTCAACCATCAGGCTCTTGGGCTGGGAGGGGGTGGGGGTTGGGGATGACTTTGCTTGGTTTCACTTGCCCCATCATTGAAGTGTTCCCACAACCGGTGAACTCTCTTTCTTGGACTCTTCTTCTCACGTTCTCAAAATCTATTGTGAATTTATTTATTATTATTATTTATTTTCTTTTGTATTTGCACAGTTTGTCTTCTGCACTCTGGTTGAACACCATTTGGGCGGTCTTTTGTTGATTCTGTTGTGGTTATTCTATAGATTTACTGAGTATGCTCACAAGCAAATGAATCTCAGGGGTGTATATGGCGACATAAATGCACTTTAATAAAAAATTTACTTTGGACTGTGGAGGGTGTATACTCAGAGTCTTTGTCCTGTTGTAGGATTATCACAGATAAGGGCATAGGCTTGATGTGCAAGGAAGGAAGGTTTAAAGGGGATTTGAGGGGAAGTCTTTCTTAAACAAAATTAATAAGATAAAATTACAACATACAAGTGATTCATGGACAGATGAAGCATAGAAGCTTATAAACCCAAATGGCATTGCAAAAATGTTGGCACAGATGCGGTGAGCTAAAGGCTCTATTTCAGTGCTCTACAACTTTACGATTATAACTCTATAAACTTTTGAATCCTAAAACACAATGCAGATAATCTGCCATTCCAGTTTTACCTTCCACTTTCAGCATTCACTTCCACCTGCCCCTTCCTTCCCTCCTGATATTTCATATTTAATCAATTTCTTCCTTTATATACACCTCTTATCGTCTTTTCTAATAGAAACATAGAAAATAGGTGTAGGAATAGGTCATTCAGCCCTTCGAGCCTGCATCGCCATTCAGTATGATCATGGTTGATCATCCAACTCAGAACCCTGTACCAGCCTTCAATCCATACCCCCTGATCCCTTTAGCCACAAAGGCCATATCTAACTCCCTCTTAAATACAGCCAATGAACTGGCCTCAACTGTTTCCTGTGGCAGAGAATTCCACAGATTCACCACTCTCTGTGTGAAGAAGTTTTTCCTAATCTCGGTCCTAAAAGGCTTCCCCTTTATCCTCAAACTGTGACCCCTCGTTCTGGACTTCCCCAACATCGGGAACAATCTTCCTGCATCTAGCCTGTCCAATCCCTTTAGGATTTTATACGTTTCAATCAGATCCCCCCTCAATCTTCTAAATTTCAACGAGTATAAGCCTAGTTCATCCAGTCTTTCATCATATGAAAGTCCTGCCATCCCAGGAATCAATCTGGTGAACCTTCTTTGTACTCCCTCTATGGCAAGGATGTCTTTCCTCAGATTAGGGGACCAAAACTGCACACAATACTCCAGGTGTGGTCTCACCAAGGCCTTGTACAACTGCAGTAGTACCTCCCTGCTCCTGTACTCGAATCCTCTTGCTATAATTGCCAGCATACCATTCGCCTTTTTCACCGCCTGCTGTACCTGCATGCCCACTTTCAATGACCGGTGTATAATGACACCCAGGTCTCGTTGCACCTCCCCTTTTCCTAATCGGCCACCATTCAGATAATAATCTGTTTTCCTGTTTTTGCCACCAAAGTGGATAACTTCACATTTATCCACATTAAATTGCATCTGCCATGAATTTGCCCACTCACCTAACCTATCCAAGTCACCCTGCATCCTCCTCACAGCTAACACTGCCGCCCAGCTTCGTGTCATCTGCAAACTTGGAGATGCTGCATTTAATTCCCTCATCCAAGTCATTAATATATATTGTAAACAACTGGGGTCCCAGCACTGAGCCTTGCGGTACCCCGCTAGTCACTGCCTGCCATTCTGAAAAGGGCCCGTTTATTCCCACTCTTTGCTTCCTGTCTGCCAACCAATTCTCTATCCACATCAATACCTTACCCCCAATACCGTGTGCTTTAAGTTTGCACACCAATCTCCTGTGTGGGACCTTGTCAAAAGCCTTTTGAAAATCCAAATATACCACATCCACTGGTTCTCCCCTATCCACTCTACTAGTTACATCCTCAAAAAATTCTATGAGATTTGTCAGACATGATTTTCCTTTCACAAATCCATGCTGACTTTGTCCGATGATTTCACCGCTTTCCAAATGTGCTGTTATCACATCTTTGATAACTGTCTCTAGCAGTTTCCCCACCACCGATGTTAGGCTAACCGGTCTATAATTCCCTGGTTTCTCTCTCCCTCCTTTTTTAAAAAGTGGGGTTACATTAGCCACCCTCCAATCCTCAGGAACTAGTCCAGAATCTAATGAGTTTTGAAAAATTATCACTAATGCATCCACTGTTTCTTGGGCTACTTCCTTAAGCACTCTGGGATGCAGACCATGTGGCCCTGGGGATTTATCTGCCTTTAATCCCTTCAATTTACCTAACACCACTTCCCTACTAACATGTATTTTGCTCAGTTCCTCCATCTCATTGGACCCTCTGTCCCCTACTATTTCCGGAAGATTATTTATGTCCTCCTTAGTGAAGACAGAACCAAAGTAATTATTCAATTGGTCTGCCATGTCCTTGCTCCCCATAATCAATTCACCTGTTTCTGTCTGTAGGAGACCTACATTTGTCTTAACCAATCTTTTTCTTTTCACATATCTATAAAAGCTTTTACAGTCAGTCTTTATGTTCCCTGCCAGTTTTCTCTCATAATATTTTTTCCCCTTCCTAATTAAGCCCTTTGTCCTCCTCTGCTGAACTCTGAATTTCTCCAAGTCCTCAGGTGAGCCACTTTTTCTGGCTAATTTGTATGCTTCTTCTTTGGAATTAATACCATCCCTAATTTCCCTTGTCAGCCACGGGTGCACTACCTTCCTTGATTTATTCTTTTGCCAAACTGGGATGAACAATTGTTGTAGTTCATCCATGTGATCTTTAAATGCTTGCCATTGCATATCCACCGTCAACCCTTTAAGTGTCATTTGTCAATCTATCTTAGCTAATTCATGTCTCATACCTTCAAAGTTACCCTTCTTTAAGTTCAGAACCTTTGTTTCTGAATTAACTATGTCACTCTCCATCTTAATGAAGAATTCCACCATATTATGGTCACTCTTACCCGAGGGGGCTCTCATGACAAGATTGCTAGTTAACCCTTCCTCATTGCTCAATACCCAGTCTAGAATAGCCTGCTCTCTAGTTGGTTCCTCGACATGTTGGTTCAAAAAACCATCCCGCATACATTCCAAGAACTCCTCTTCCTCAGCACCCTTACCAATTTGGTTCACCCAATCTACATGTAGATTGAAGTCACCCATTATAACTGCTGTTCCTTTATTGCACGTATTTCTAATTTCCTGTTTAATACCATCCCCAACCTCACTACTACTCTTAGGTGGCCTGTACACAACTCCCACCTGCGTTTTCTGCCCCTTAGTGTTATGCAGCTCTACCCATATCGATTCCACATCTTCCCGGCTTATGTCCTTACTTTCTATTGCGTTAATCTCCTCTCTAACCAGCAACACCACCCCACCTCCTTTTCTTTCATGTCTATCCCTCCTGAATATTGAATATCCCTGAATGTTGAGATCCCATCCTTGGTCACCCTGGAGCCATGTCTCTGTGATCCCAAATATATCATAATCATTAATAACAATCTGCACTTTCAATTCATCCACCTTGTTATGAATGCTCCTTGCATTGACACACAAAGCCTTCAGGCACGCTTTCACAACTCTCTTAGCCCTTATACAATTCTGTTGAAAAGTGGCCCTTTTTGATGCTTGCCCTGGATTTGTCGGCCTGCCACTTTTACTTTTCACCTTATTACTTTTTGCACCTACCCTCATTTTACACCCCTCTGTCTCTCTGCACTGGTTCCCATCCCCCTGTTGTGAGCTAACCTCCTCCCGCCTAGCCTCTTTAATTTGATTCCCACCCCCCAACCATTCTAGTTTAAAGTCACCTCAGTAGCCCTCGCTAATCTCCCTGCCAGAATATTGGTTCCCCTAGGATTCAAGTGTAACCCGTCCTTTTTATACAGGTCACACCTGCGCCAAAAGATGTCCCAATGATCCAAAAACTTGAATCCCTGCCCCCACCAGGTACAACCATCTGCCTCATTAATTCTCTCATGTTTTCCTCTTTTTTTTCTAACTCTCAACCCCTTCTCTGTTATCCACAACTTAAAACAATGTTTTACTTCAATCTTTTCCCAGCTTTGTTGAATGTCATCAGCCTGTAACATTAACTTTGCGCTTCACAGATGTTGCCTGCATTGCTGAGTATTCCCAGCATTTTATTGTTTTTTTTTCAGTATCTGCAGTCTCTTACTTTTAGATTACTAGACAAGCAGGTACTCTTTTCTGTGACTGCCAGGCCTCTTGTGCAAACACTCTCTTATTAAGACTAATAATGCACTACATCTCTCACCCATAGGTTGGCATCCTGCACTTGCGCACGTAGATTGTATATGGTCTCCTCTTTCTCACTGAGGTCTGCCTGTGTCTCTGACAATTTCTCCTCAAGCTCTTCTCTTGCGGAGAGCAATTCTTTGGATCTTTGTGCCGCCTCTGCAGTTAAAGCTGATTTGGCTTTTTGGGAACTCAGCTTAAGATCTTGAATAGTGGCTGTGAGCTTGGCAATCTATACAATACAAACAAAAATCAAGGGATGACGAATGCTGAGAACAAAGTTAAATTACTCTTATTTGCAATCCGTTATGCTATTTTCCACAAAAAAACAGATTTGAACAGATTTGAGGATACAAAAGTTTCATTCATTCAGTGTAATTACCAGAAGGAAAATAAAAATACTCTTAAAGCTAATCATCTGGCACAGAATCTAGATGTTAGATATAAAGGAGAGACAAGAGACTGCAGATGCTGGAACTAGTAGCAGTAAACCATGTTCTGGAGAAGCTCGGCAGGGCATGCAGCATTTGTGGGAGGATAGAAATCGTTGAAGTTTGGATTAAAACCATGCATCAAGACGGAGTGTAGAAGTGAGATCACCAGCATTGAGAAAAAGGGGAGCAGTGAGGAATGACTCCAAGGCGACTGAGGAGGGTATATGATGACAAGCATGTGGTGCTGGGTGGGGAAGGTGAGTTGGAAGACTGTGGCAGGTGAATGATAGATGGGGGCAGACAAATAGAGGGAAAAAAAGGTGGCAAATGGAACTGGATTCAGTTAAATAATGGAGGTGAAAATGAGATCCATTGGTGAGAGGTGAACAACAGTTAGAACCTATGGGGTGGGGGACAAAAAACTGTATGCAAAATGGTGGATAGAACTAGGAGGAAAAGGGAACGAAGATGGTGAAGGGGTTTGGGAGGAGGGTGGAAAGGAGGACAGGAGGATCAGAAGGGGGAGTAAGGTGGGGGTGATGGCGAAAAAGGGGAAGGGTATCTACAACTGGAAAACTCAATATTCATGCCATTGGATACAACTAACTTTCCAATTTTAGGCAACCACATACCCCCCCCTTTCCCTTCCTCTCCCCTTCTGATCCTCCCTTTTTTGTCCCCCTTCTCACCCTCACCCCCACCCCAGACCTCCTTGACAAATCAGTGCTCCCTTCTCCTCCTAGGCTCCATTCACACACTTCACACACAGATTCCACTCCCACCAACCCCACAACTATCTGTCATTCATCTCTCCCAAATACTTCCCATTTTCACCTCCTTTGCTTATCTGAATCCAGCATTGGTAGTATTTCGCGTTTCTGCTCATCTCCCTCCAACAATTGTCTCATATTATCGCACTCCCCTTCCTCACACCTTGCCTTATCTGTTTTTTTCTCTCTGTCTCTCTCTCTACCAATCAGCTGTCAGTATTCCAGCTCTACCCCTGCTCACCTCCCCATTATGCATCACCTGCCTGTCACCTTACACTTCTCAGTTCTCCAATTGCCTCAGAATTATTTCTCGTCACTCCCTTTCTTCTCTTTATATTGGCCATCTCGGGCCTCTCCACTCTCAGTCCAGATGCAGAGTTTCAATCCAAAATGTCCGTAATTTTTTTCATCCCACCGAAGCTGCATGACCCACTGAATTCCTCCAGCTTGTTGCTGTTAGATAATAAGTTTGATTCATAAAAGTAACCTAACAATCACAACTACAGGTCACTTTAGGAAAGCACATGGATTGTATGGTTGGCACAAGGAATTCTACAATGAGCAGAAATTTGCCAAAGCGTAGATAAGACTCTAGATAGCAACAGAAGTATATTAGATTACACTGACATTATAAAGTATGGACCATAGAAGACCTTGGAAAGGACGGAAGTAATAGGATATTTCAAATTGTGCTTTAGCCAAAATACTGAATTATTATTACAGGGAAGAAGAAATGTTGCAACATTTGTGTGCAGCAATGATTTATTCCTTATAATGGGCAACACCACTGCTTGTGATCTACAAACACAATGCTGAAAAGAACCGCTGATTCTACGACAACATGTGGATTGTGGGTAATGCAATTTTACAATTACTCCAAAATTAAATAAGATGCTGGAGGCGGTGTGCCATGGTGTCCATGCTAGGTTGGGGCCATCCCTCCAATCGGTGCAGTTCTCCAGTGTTCACTCAATGGAAAGCAAGCTGGATTGTGTTCGCCTGCGGCCGCACAAGCACATGATGAACGGATTGCTGAGGGCTTGTTCTTGCCGGCAGCATCCCATGCACCATCAATGAACAGGATACTCAGGAACTTGGGTATATTATTATTTTTTTGTGTGACTGTATGTTTACTGCTATCATAATTACATGTGCTATATGTGCCTTGTGCTATGCATGACTGTTGGAGCTGTGTTTTGCAACTTGGCCCTGGAGGAACACTAACAAGAGAAAATCTGCAGATGCTGGAAGTCTGAGCAACACACACAAAATGCTGGGGGAACTCAGCAGGCCAGGCAGCAAAGAGAAAACAGTCGATGTTTCGGGTTGAGACCCTTCAGCAGGCCCTGTACTCTTTTCTGCTTGGCCTGCTGAATTCTTCCAGCATCTTGTGCCCGGAGGTACACTGTTTCGTTTGGCTGTATCCATGTATTGCTGAATGACAATTAAATTTAAAGTTGAACCTGTAAAACTTAAAGTATTCACAGGCCTAATATCCTCAAACTGAAACAAAAATCGCCAGATTCCAGGATCTGCAGTGACTTGGGTTGACCAACAAAAATCAGATTCCTGTTGAAGTGCAATTCTAAAATTGGCTTTTCCTGTGGATGAGGAAGAGTACAGATCCACTTGAATATGTTGGAAATGAAGAACCTTCTTTTAAAACATGCAAAACAGTTCAAGAAGTAACAAGTATTCTAGTAAAACAAGCAACATTTTGCATTAAATCAACAATATACTTACAGAATTTGGAAAGATTATCTAAAATTAATTTTCTTTTGTATAGGAATTTAAATAAACAATGATTAACAAAGATACTACAGAAGAATCAAGACAAAGATTAAAAATGCTAAAAAATATGCATAAAATTAATTAGTTAAAAATAATAATTTCCCAAACATACATAATTTATTCTGACACCCCTACTAACAATACCATCATTTTTTTTTCTCAGTAACCCTTTTTATTTCAATTGTTAATGATCCTGAAAAGTTAAAATAAGGATAAATAATATGATTCAATTTTCATGAGAAATTAATGGCCATGTTACAGACGACTAAATAATGTTACAAGATTTATGGACCGAAGTAGTTCACAAGGCGCTGGATAGATATGTCTCACAGAGAAAGAAGTTCTCAAATGGCAGGGGTAGGCAACTGTGGCTGACAAAGGAAGTTAAGGACTACCTTAACTACCTTAAAGGGCATATAAAGCAGCAAAAGTGAGTGGGAGAGGGAAGTTGGATAATTGGGAAGCTTTTAAAATCCAACAAAAGGTGAACTAAAAAAGCTGTAAGAAGGGAAAAGATGAAATATCAGGGCAGACTATCCAATAATATAAAGCAGGATACCAAAAGTTTTTCAGTTATATTAAGAGTAAAAGGGAGGTGAGAGTTGATATTGGATCACTGGAAAATGATGCTGTTCAGGTAGTAATGGGGGACAAAGAAGTGAGTGCAGGAGTGAGTGCCATTGCTATCACAAAGGAAAAAATGCTAGGAAAAAAATCAAAGGTCTGTAAGACACTAGTCAGGCTGCACTTCGAGTATTGTCAACAGTTTTAGGCCCCTTATCTCAGAAAGGATATATTGTCATTGGAGACAGTCCAGAGGAGGTTCATGGGATGATTCTGGGAATGAAGGGGTTAAAATACAAGGAGTATTCAGCACCTTTGAGCCAGTATTCATTGGAATTTAGAAGAATATGGGGGGATCTCATTGAAACCTACGTAATGTTGAAAGGACTGGATAGGGTGGATGTGGAGAGGATGTTTCCTGTGGTGGAAGTATCCAGAAATAGAGGGCACAGCTTCAAAATTGAGGGGCGACCCTTTAGAACAGAGGTAAGGAGCAGGTTTTTTTAGCCACAGTAGTAAATCTGTGGAATGCTCTGTCACAGACTGTGGTGGAGGCCAAGTCCGTGCGTATATTTAAGGCGGAAGTAGATTGTTTCCTGATCGGTCAGGGCATCAAAGGATATGGCGAGAAGGCAGGTGTACTAGGTTACGTAGGATCTGGGATCAGCCATGATGGAATGGTGGAGAAGACTCAATGGGCTGAATGGCCTACTCCGCTCCTATGTTTTACAATCTCAAAATATTTTAATAAATTATAATGTTGATTATTTAATGAACAAGACTTTATGGGTTGTTTTTCAAAGAAAAGGGCTTCAAATTGATGATCAAACACTCAGATAAATAGGAGGGAAAATAGAGAGTGCATTGTGAAAAATGTCCCACCTTTGAGATGGTAGTGGAGGTAGGAGTGGGCATAGGCAGATGTCCATGTGATAAAAGGAACTGCAAAACTGATAAAGGGCTGTCACAGTGGTTAGCGTTGTGCTCGGGGTGTCAGAGTTTGGAGTTCAACCTTGGCTTCTCTGTAAGAGGTTTGTACGTTCTCCTGGTGGAATGCACGGGTTTTCTCTGGGTGCTCCAGTTTCCTCCCACAGTCCAAAAATGTACCGGTTAGTGGCTACACACACAAAATGCTGGAGGAACCCTATGGAAAAGAGTCCTGATGAAGGGTCTTGGCCCAAAACATTGACCATTTACTCTTTTCCATAGATGTTACCTGGTCTGCTGAGTTGCTCCAACATTTTGCATGCATTGCTTGGATTTCCAGCATCTGCAGATTTTCTTATGTTGAGTTACTAGGTTAATTGGTCATTGCAAACTGTCCCACAACTACGTTAGTGTTAAATCGGGGGTTGTTGGGATTGCTGGGTGGCATGGCTTGAAGGGCAGAGGAACCTATTGTGTGCTATATCACTAAGTAAATAAATACAAAAAAATAAAATATTGTAACATGAATGTAGCTGTGCTCTGGTTGTACAAGGCCAATGCAAAGTATATTTTGTTCAGAAATATATACCTCTGTGCTATATTCCAAACTGGAAGCCTTCAGTGCCTTGTTCTCATCTTCAACTTGAACAAGAAATTCCTTGTTATCTGCAAACTAAAAATAATAAGATAAAGTTAATCCCTAGAAGCAAATCTGCTGCAACTTCTTTTTTACAAATAAACAATCTTCTTTTCCTCTTCAAACTCTGCTTCCTAAAGAGTATTTCCAACAATTCATCAAAAAAGCTGATAATCAGGTTTAGTTTCTGATGACAAACATAATTTACTGAACATATTACCCAATCTAATTTTAAGCTCAGTCTTTCTTTACCAGACCTGTGTTTGGCCCTCTTATTAATACTCAAATATGCTACTCTATCACTCCTTCTATATGTCAGGAAATAGAATTTGGCAAGTTCAGCTTGTATGTTTCACCTCGTAGGTAGCAAATTGTCAAAACAAGCTGAAATACACAAACATTCATTGTCCCTGGTCCACTCATAAACCTACTTACATTTGTGTCTCCCTGGCATTCCTTACCCCAACCTATGTATTTTGCCTACAGTCTAGATTCCAACACACACTCAGAACTAAAGAATGAGTCAAACACTCCAGCACTGGGATATCCAAAGAAATGGATAGCAGGTTTTCTAAGTTTTATTTAATCCTTTTATGGCATATTGTCAACCTTTGTCTAATTATGCTGCCTTTGAAGCAGTGTGACATGTTTCGTTATGTAAATATATATAACTCTGAGTTGTCATTGACATCAAGGCTCATTCCACCATCAGATATTACTGGTGGGAAGCAGAGAAACATGCAAAGTATCACCACATACTGATTCTAAAGTACAGTAAAATTGGATGAAATGTAAAATGCTGTTACAACAACTAAGACAATTTTAATTGTCTTCTGTGGTTTTAAGGTGGCAATAGAAAAAAATTTGCCTTTACTCAATAAACATTAATCTTGTTTTCTATTCCTATTTAACATAGATCTTCTACTTTGCATGCAGTTCCATTGCCATTTCCTCACAGCAATTTTGTATTGTGAAACAACAAATTTCATAAAATAATTTCACTACTTTAATAACATGCTTACTAATCCCAATAATTGACCAAATAATTCATGAATTATAGAATTAGTTTATAATATGAAATATATTTAATTTTCATAATCAAGCCATTTTCGAAAGTGAACAGTCATTAAGCATCATTATAGTGAGATAACACATATAGTATTTGCACATTTTACATAAAAATAATCAAATATTCAAATTAAATTTCACATTAATTTTGCACCTTGCACAAAATGTTACAGAGGCATGCTGCTTTGTATAAATATAATTTCTACTCCTGCCAGTGCTCCCCAACCAGCTGCTCAAGCTGCTAAGTACCTCCAGGAGATTGTTTGTTGCCCCTAATTCCAACTTCTACTGTCTCCACTGAACTTATTTACCCTTGATTACAAACAAGCTTCAGGCACCCACTTGAACTTGCTAACAACTGTATTATGCATTCTGGACCATCAAAAAGGTACTAAATGTAACCAGAACAGTGCTACTCAACTGATCAAAAAGCACAACTTTCACAAACTACAGACACAATTAGACTAAATGAATCAAATCAAAATAAGTTATCTCTACTGAAGTCAGACTGTCAGTACATAATCAACAGTTAGTCATAGTCATACTTTATTGATCCCGGGGGGAAATTGGTTATATGGTTACATTGCAGGTCAGTGAGACTAGGTGAGAGTAAGAGTTCAGCACAGACTAGAAGGGCTGAGATGGCCTGTTTCCGTGCTGTAATTGTTATATGGCTATATGGTTAGTTTCAACTATCTAGTGTATTGTGCAAAAGCATTAGGCACATATGTATAGGTAGGGTGCTTAAGACTTTTGCACAGTACTGTTGTAATTTTATGTATTGTGCTGTACTGCTGCCACAAAAAAAAATTCATGACATATATGAGCGATGGTAAACCAGATTCTGATTTAGGTCTCTATTGTGGACTGAGAGTGGGAAGGGGGATCATGGTTGGGAAAAAGGGAAGGGAGAGGGGAGGGAGCAGGAGCAGGAAGCAACAGAGAGACATTCTGTAATGATTAATAAACCAATTGTTTGGAATCATATGACCTACCCTGGTGTCTCAGGGCTAGGTGTGTGGGTACCCACACCACCCCTCTCTGCCACCTGTCCCACAACCTTCCTGTGGTACTCCAATCTCGCCATTCCCAACATCCTTTGCTCCCGCCAGATTTACGATCTCATTCTCCGCTCCATGTTGTCAAACACAATACTGTGCAGAAGTCTTAGGTGCCCTAGCTATATATATGTGCCTAAGGCTTGCGCACAGTTCTGTATTGAAATTAAATGACAATTAAAGATGTAGAAAGTTTCTATTGAAAATTATTGAATAAATAACCAGCAACAAATACTTCCAATACCAGATGTAAACATTTGTTAATTTACTATGCCAAACAAAACAATACAACCTGTGTAGAAACTCAACAAACTCATATTTATAAGATTAATAAATAACTACATATATATAATCTAATTTCTGTGAGTTATATACTCTTTTACTCGCTGAAATTAATAAGTTCATAACAAAACCTGCCATGTGCAATTGAAAGACTCATTAGGTATTTTCAAACCAATCAATGTGGTTAACTTAATCGTCTCATCAGCACGCGGGCAGTTAGGTATGGGACAATAAATGTGGGTCTCACCAGCAAAATTAATATCTCGTAGATGAACAAATAAAAACAGAAATATCAGACAAAATATTAGATGATTCTCATGTAAACTGTATTATTCTGCTGGCCTCAATATTCAAAATCCCTGGGTCCAGATTCAAGAAAGGAAAAGAGGTTTTCTCCTCTTGTTTATAAGTCATGTAAACAGACAAAGAGGCTTTCACTATTCAATGAACAAAAACTATCTTGACAAACCATCAGATCTCTATAAATCTATAAAAATTAAATTACTGTTGGCCCTTACAATGTATGTATGAGAAGATGATTATACACAAGGTCTTTTTCAAAAAAGCATACTTCCTCTTTAAGGAACACAAATAGAAATTATTCAAGGAACCTGAGGTGGTCAGACAGAGTGTGTGATACAAAATCATAACAGATTCACATATTTAGCACAATAAAACAAAAAATAATTTAAAAATGAGTGATAATTAAAAAATATAATGTGTAGGGAGTGCTGATTAAAAGAGTAAATTCATTTCAGTTGTATTTGGCATTTGAAATTTAGACAAATAACCAATAATCTTGTGAACAGATGTAAAACTGTATTTTTGCATCACTCAGGAATTCTGGTCGACAAAGGTTCAATAAACGCGAGCTAAAATACATCACGTTGGATAAACCATTGGCTGCAGCATTTTTGTTTAAATCACCTAAAATTCAATATTTTGTAATTCAGTATACTTCCCACATCTCAGGTAAATTTATAATTTTAGTATAATTTATAATTTAATAATATTGTGTAATTATTTTTGAATACCTATTTTTCGCAATTTTCACAATTAAAAAAAAATCTGACCATTTTGTAATTATGTTACCCCACCTCTCTCATCGCCCAAAAACAAAAGCTTTCCATAGAAATATAAAATGTCTGGTCCAAATTTAGATATATAACAGCAATAAAACAGCTAAAGCAGAGCTAAATGTATTTTATTCATGCAAACCACAATCAAATTACTTTGCAGATTAAGGCCTTGAAGCCTAATGATATAGTAAATGTGCACTGTACCTGCTTTTGGACCTCTTTATGCAGCCTCTTGGTGGTCTCTAGCTCCTCTTTCAGCTGTTGCAGGCAGCTCTGCTTTTGTTCCAGCTTAGCTTCTCCTTCTCTTAACTCTGCCTGAAGATGGAAAATCTTCTTTTCCTGTATATCCAACTATCAATCCACACACACACCGTATTAGAGATACTAAATTTGTACTATATTCTACAAGCACAGTCCTAGATGATATTAATAGGGCTGAATGAAATCATGGTAGAATCACAACACATAGCATAGGGAGACTGTGCTTAAGTCTTCAGAAAGCCAATATGGTGGCACTGAGCTGCATAGCCAATACTATTGATGTCCTTTACGGTCCAGATTCAAATCAGCCTAATCCATTTAGCGTCATGTAATACATTTTGCAATACAAGTCATTTGCTTTAGAATTAAAACAATAAAAATATCAAAGGTACCTCAGCTGTTAACTCATCCCTCTTCTCTTGTAAAAGGAGGACCTCTTTACGGAGATGTAGGATTGTACCATCACGTCGCTCGAGCTGGAAAAGAGTTTACATTTCAAGAAAGAATCCACGAATGTCAACCAATGAGCAATTAGCAAGACAAGACAAGATATTGATTTGCTAAGAAAACCACTGCTGCAGCCATACAGCTAAGCAAGGTCCCATTTCCCCAGCTCCGCATTGAAAGGTAACTCTTCATTACCATCTGCCCTTTATTGATCACTGTTAAGTATCACAAAACCTGACTGAATTCATAAAATTGAGCAGGGGGTTAAAGGAAGCAAGTCAATGTCCTTTTCACCTTCACTTAAGTAAGGAATAAAACAACAAATCTCTCTAATAAAAGACGCTAAAATATCTGTTGATTATTATCACTAAAACACATTCAGAATGTCTTTCCTCATAAAAGTAAAACAAGACAAATCAAAATAACATGAAAAGAAAAATGAAATTTGCAACATGGCCATACCTCATACCATAATTGTTCAATATCTTTTAGCCCTCCTTTTTGTATAATATATACAGGTTTAACATGTGCAATATAAGTTTGTTAAATAGATTGACTCATTACTTTACACAAAAAAAGATCAATAAGCTATATCAAAATTGAATCAAATGTGCATACAGCTGGTGTAGAATATAAAAATTAAAATGCTGTAAATATGCTCATCAGTTAATAACCTGGAATTCTTCAAACCAAAACTATTTTTGCACGTCACTTTTATTAAATCTTGATCGGAAGTTATATTGGTGACATAAATAGAAAAACTTAACATTCATTTATATTACTTTAAATATCCGGCTAAACCGGACACAAGGCAATTAGTGAACAATCTTACTGTTTTAAAAACAATAATTTTAGGAGAGGTAATAACACTTTAAGAGAAATCAGAATAAAAATCAGGTTTATTATCACCGGCATATGTTGTGAAATTTGTTAACTTAGTAGCAGCAGTTCAATGCAATACATAATATAGAAGGAAAAGAATAAATAAATAAATAAATCTATCACAGTATATGTATATTGAATAGATTAAAATCATGCAAAAAGAAAAATAATATATATTAAAAAAGTGAGGTAGTGTTCAAGGGTTCAAAGTCTATTTAGGAATCGGATGGAAGAGGGGAAGAAGCAGTTCCTGAATCCCTGAGTGTGTGCCTTCAGGCTTCTGTACCTCCTTCCTGATGGTAACAGTGAGAAAAGGGTATGCCCTGGGTGCTGGAGGTCCTTAATAATGGATGCTGCCTTTCTGAGACACTGCTCCCAAAGGATGTCCTGGGTAAAGATGTAGGTTAGTACCCAAGATGGAGCTGACTAAATTTACAACCCTCTGCAGCTTCCTCCTGTCCTGTGCAGTAGCACCCCTCCATACCAGAC
The DNA here is from genome assembly GCF_963921235.1 of Mobula hypostoma. NCBI lineage: Eukaryota > Metazoa > Chordata > Chondrichthyes > Myliobatiformes > Myliobatidae > Mobula > Mobula hypostoma. Next base: position 48,800,839 of record NC_086110.1, read on the forward strand.
AGTGATGCAGCCTGTCAGAATGCTCTCCATGGTGCATCTAGAGAATTCAGAATTAAATTATTAGGGCAGGTGGCTCAAAATACTAATGGATACATTGATGGTATATACTCAAAATACTTTCATATTTTGTTCTTGACTCTTATGTTCTGGAAAATCCATTGTTTATTGTCCATTTAGGTGCATGGATTTGCAGGAGGATCAGCTGTATAATCCTGTGAGAATCATAAATGACTGCACAGCCATTCTACAAGTTGTTGATACTCTCAAAGTGCTCCAGCTGCTTCTGCATTTCTATCAAAGTTCAATTTTAAATACCTATTTACCCATTTGGTGATTGCATTAGTGGCATTAAAAACAAGAAGATTGCTGACTAAACAGTGGAGTGCTGATAGCAAGAAAAATATTGTAATATTTATTTTAAATTGGCCATTGCGTGTTTCAAAGAATAGTTGTTAATTTGTGAGATCCTTCAGTGGAAAGAACTCTGCAGAGTAAAATTTTTGGCATAAATGTTCAGAGTAGTTTCAAATGTTACAATTATAACATTTTGTATATTGCAATTCTGTTCCCAAACTAAATAAAAACACATAATATAATAAATTCACATTAATCCCAAGGTTATATTTCAATTTTTGTATTTGCACACTACACTTCAAAAACTGTATATTATAAATAAAGTGCAAGAAGGACAAAGAAACTTCATAGTGTTGAACCTCAACATCACTGTCAAGCTTGTAATCAATGATGCAAAAGTTTGGCACTCTCTACTTTTCGAATATTGTTGATTGCATTATTCAACTTGCTTGGTTGTATTTGGTAGCATAGAGTTCATGAAAGGTAACAGCCACAGAATTCCCTCTATAAATTAGTGAGACCCGACGCAGGCTTTTATTATTTTTTTTTCTCTCTCTCCTTTTTCTCCTTCTGTCCCTCTCACTACTTGCCTATCCTCTAGGCTTCCCCCCTCCCCCTTTCTTTCTCCCTAGGCCTCCCGTCTGTCCCATGATCCTCTCGTATCCCTTTTGCCAATCAACTTTCCAGCCCTTAGCTCCATCCCTCCCCCTCCTGTCTTCTCCTAACATTTTGGATCTCCCCCTCCCCCTCCCACTTTCAAATCTCTTACTATCTCTTCTTTCAGTTAGTCCTGACGAAGGGTCTCGGCCCGAAACATCGACTGTACCTCTTCCTAGAGATGCTGCCTGGTCTGCTGCATTCACCAGCAATTTTTATGTGTGTTGTTGGAAAAAAACATATCCACTTCTCTGACAATCAGCTCTGGCGCGCCACAGAGATGGGTGCGTACCCTACCTATCTACTCTCTCTGCACCCGTGATTGTGTGGCTAGGCAGAGCTCAAATACCATCTATAAATTTGCTGATGATACACCCATTGTTGGCAGAATTTCAGATGGAGACGAAAGGGCCTACATGAATGAGATATACCAGTTAGTTGAGTGGTGTCGTAGCAACAACCTTGGACTCCTGTCAGCAAGACCAGAGAGCTGATTTTGTGGACTTCAGGAATAGTAAGATGAGGGAACACCAACTAATCCTCATTGAGGGATCAGAAGTGGAGAGAATAAGCAATTTCAAGTTCTTGGGTGTCCATATCCCTGAGGACCTAACTTGGACACAGCATATTGATGCATCAATAAGAAGGCAAACAGTAGCTATATTTCATTAGGAGTTTCAGAAGATTTGGTTTGTCAATTAAAATACTCAAAAACTTCTAGAAGTATATAATGGAGAGCATTCTTACTGGCATACTGTTCGGAATAAAGGGCTACTGCACAGGCTTGAAATAAGTTGCCGAATCTTGTAAAATTACTCTGCTCCATTATGGGGACTAGCCTTTGTAGTATTCAAGACATCTTCAAGAAACGGTGCTTAGCGATATTGAATCTGATTCTGATTCTTTCTCATAAAAATAGTGCATAAATTACATTTAATTTATGTTTTCCTGGTGAATGCTTTTATGGGCCTGTGATACTGCTGCAAGCAAGTTTTTCATACATGTATAGTACAAATGACAATAAACTCAACTTTCAGACTTTCAGTGGGACAACATTGACAAACAGCATATGGTCAAGTCATTCAGACACATAGTACTGTTATTATTAGTGTTAAACATATGAACACCAATGCCTTCTGGAGAGGAGTGTGATTATTTTATCTTACCAGTTCAAATGGCGCACTCTGAATTTGATTACACACTTACAATCAAGAATCATGCTTGCACAGCTAACTTGCTAATTGCAGCAATCACACACCTAATCATGTGACATAGAACAGGGAGAGTTCTGCACAGGAACAGAGCCTTTGGTCCAAGACAATGCCAAATTACTCTCGTCCCTTTTACCTGTACATAATCCATTATACTCCATTCTTTGCATATTCTTGCGCCGATATAAAAGTCTCCTGAAAGCTATTATCACGCGTGCTTCCTCTGCCACTCCTTGCAGCACTTTCCAGGCATCTATTATTGTGCCGTATAGCCTACATTATAATAAGGGACTACTTTATGTTTTAGTAACACGTTGTTGCATGCGCTATTAGGCGCCTATTGAGCATATGCTATTAGGTGTGTATTGATCTAAACGTGTGTGCCGAGTTCGGATTCACCAGTAAACAAACCATGAAACCTAGCTCCCGTCTCCAGCATTTAAATTGGTGATGAGGTTAATGAACCTACATCTTATCGGAATGCCGCGTTTTAGTTGATAACGACACTCGGAGGAAGAGCTCAAGGAACGAGCCAAGGAGTGGGAAAAAGAGACAGAGCGAGGTCACGATTCCGAAAGGAAGTGAGAGCACAGCCGGGGTTGGGAACGTCGGGAGACCAAGAGACACAGTCGGAGCTGCAGCACGTCCAAGCGAGACCACAGCCGGCGCTGAACCCCAGGGGCTGAGGGTCTGCCTGCCCCAGAAGGGAGATAAAAAGGAGCGACACACACACCTAGACGGAGTGCGCTTGTGGTGCTAGCAAGAAGGACACATGAGTCAAAAAGAAAACAAGGGGAAAACGGGCTAAATTAACATAACAAAGATGGCGATGATTGGAACCATTACAGCATTTGATAGTGGCATTGAAGAATGTGTAACTTACATTGAAAGAATGGAGTTATATTGTGCTGCCAACAGTGTTAATGATGAAAAGAAAGCCAGCGTCTTACTCAGTGTTAAGAAAATCTCCTCTACAGGATGCATAAGATCAGCAGACGGATCCATACTAACAGATCCAGATAAGGTATGTGAGAACAACACACACAAAATGCTGGTGGAAAGCAGCAGGTCAGGCAGCATCTATAGGAAGAGGTACAGTCGATGTTTCAGGCCGAGACCCTTTGTCAGAACTCAAAGTACGTGAGAGGTGGATTCAGTATATAGAGCAGCTTTTTGAAGATAATAGAGGGGAACCCCCAGATATTAAATACCCTAATTCTGGCCCACCTATTGCCAAAGAAGAAATAACTAAAGCAATGAAAAGCATGAAACATGGTAAAGCCACTGAACCTGATGAAACTTCAGCGGAAATGATACAAGCCCTAGAAGATCTGGGCATAGATATTCTTGAACTGTTTAATGGCATATATGAGTCTGGTGTATTGCCTGACGATCTCTTGAAATCGGTATTCATAACTCTGCCAAAAATTCCTGGAACTATTGACTGTGAAAATTATAGAACAATCAGTCTTATGAGTCACTTAATAAAGATTTTGTTGAGAATTGTTTGAGTCGAATCAAAAACAAGTTAAGACCAGAAACTTCTAAACTGCAATATGGGTTTATTGAGGATAGAGGAACTAGGAACGCAATTTTCATACTACGAATGCTTTCAGAAAGGGCAGTTGTATATCAAAATGATGCCTTTTTATGTTTTATTGATTTCCCTAAAGTATTCAACAAAGTGCAACATGAAAAATTATTTCAAATTCTTGCTAAACTAAACATTGACGAAAGGGACCAACAACTGCTTCAAAATTTATATTGGAATCAAACGGCGGCGGTAAAAATTGATGATTATATAAGCAGCTGGACTAAAATTCAAAGAGGAGTTAGACAGGGATGCGTTACCTCACCGGAATTATTTAATATCGAGAGTGAAATGATTCTCAGAGAAACAGAAGACCTGCGAGTGGTGATTGATAAGTTTGTGGCCTAAGGTAGACGGAAATGAGTTATACAGCTCATGTTACATACACATGTAGTTCAACGCTTTGAGTGACCATGCAGAAAGTTTGAAGTTAATAACTCATCTCCTACCTTAGGTCATGAACTTATCAATCATCCCTGCTGTGGACACTTTCTGGAGGTCCCAGAGTCGTATGCTCCACGACCGCAGGACTAAGTGTGTAAATGTAGATTGGGACTATGCTGGAAAATAAATGTGCTAGGTTTTCTAAAATTGACTCCTTCTACCCTAGGCCACGAATTTATCAATCACCCCTTGTAGATGGGATAAAAATTGGAGGTGTTAACATCAACAACATAAGATAGGCAGATGATACCACCCTAATAGCAAGTGCGGCAGAAGACCTACAAATCCCCCTAGACAAAGTAGAACAGCCAAGTGCAGATTGGTCTAACCATCAACTGTAAAAAAACGAAATGTATGGTAATATCAAAACAGCAGGATACTCCCAACTGCCAACTGTACATCAGTAACTAAGAGATTGAACAAAAGATCAGCTTTAATTACCTTGGTGGTTTTCTATCACAAGGTGCTAGAAGTAGAAATAAAAAGAAGAATTGCCATTGCCAAGACCAACTTCCAAAAAATGAAACCCATTTTTACCAACAGACACATTTCTATGACAACAAGGCTTAGGCTACTAAAATGTTACATCTGGTCAATCTTGCTGTGTGCTTCCGAAACATGGACTATAACACCAGAACACCAAAGAAACTTAGAAGCAACAGAAATGTGGTTTCTTAGAAGAATGCTAAAAATATCATATAGAGATAGGGTAACTAATGAGACAGTACTCCAATGTGCCCATACAAAAAAATCTTTAATGAGAACAATAAATGAGAGGAAACTTAAATTCCTGGGCCATGTCATCAGAAAGAGAGAAATAGAATGCCTTACATTACAAGGCTCTATGTCTGGGAAACGTGGAAGAGGAAGGCAAAGAAAATATATGAACACTGTGAAAGAACTAACAGATCTAAGTGTGCGAGATATCACTGATGCTGCGAGGGATTGTTCGAAGCGGAGTGTCATGATCGCCCAAGCATGTAACGCGCAAGGTACATGAAGAAGAAGATTGTTCTTTTTACCAAAATGCATTATCGTACATTTCCCAACACTGTATTCCATCTGCCACTTTTTTACCTATTCTTCCAATTTGTCTAAGTCCTGCGGCAATCGCATTGCTTCCTCAGCACTACCTACCCCTTCCAACTATCTTCATATCATTCGCAAACTTTGCGACAAAGCCATCAGTTCTATTATCCAAATCACTGACAAACAATGTGAAAAGTAGCGGTCCCAATACTGACCCCTGAGGAACACCACTAGTCACTGGCAGCCAACCAGAAAAGACCCCCTTTATTCTCACTCACTGCCTCCTGCCTGTCAACCATTCCTCTTTCCATGCCAGTGTCTTTCCTGTAATGCTATAGGAATTTATCTTGTTAAGCAGCCTCATGTGTGGCACCTTATCAAATGTCTTTTGAAAGTCCAAGAAGATGACATCCACTGCCTCTCGTTTGTCCACCCTGCTGGTTACTTCCTCAAAGAACTCTTAACAGGTTTGTCAGGCAAGATTTCCCATTACAGAAATCATACTGACTTTGACTTATTTTATTATTAGTCTTCAAGTACCCTGAAACCTCATTCTTAATAATAGACGACAACACTTTACCAATCACTGAGGTTACGCTAACTAGCCTATAATTTCCTTTCTTTTGCCTTCCTCCCTTCTTAAAGAATGGAGTGACATTTGCAATGGTCCTGTCCTCTAGGACCATGCCAGAATCAAGTGATTCTTAAAAGCTCATGACCAATGCATCCTTTATCTCTTCAGCAACCTCTCTCAGGACTCTGGGATGTAGTCCATCTGGCCCAGGTGACTTATCTACGTTAAGACCTTTGAGTTTGCCTAGCACTTTTTTTTGTAATAGCAATGCCACACACTCCTGCTCCCTGACACTCACAGACCTCTGGCACGCTGCTTGTGTCTTCCACAGTGAAGACAGATGCAAAATACCCATTAAGTTCATCTGCCATTTCTTTGCCCCCATTACTACCTCACTAGCATCATTTTCCAGTGGTCCAACATCAACTCTCACCTCCCTTTTACTCTTCATATAACTGAAAAATCTTTTGGTATCCTGTTTTTTATTATTGACTGGTATTTCATCTTTTCCCTTCTTCGAGCTTTTTTAGTTGCCTTTTATTGGATTTTAAAAGCTTCTCAATCATCCAACTTCCCACTCACTTTTGCTACCTTATATGCCCTTTCCTTGGCTTTTATGCTGTCCTTAACATCTCTTGTCAGTCACGGTTGCCTAGCCCTGCCATTTTAGGACTTCGTCTGTGGGATATATCTATCCTGCACCTTATGAACAATTCCCAAAAACTTCAGCCAACTCTGCTCAGCCGTCATCCCCACCAGTATCCTCCTCCAATCCACTTGGGCAAGCTCCTCTCTCATGCCTCTGTAATTCCCTTTATTCCATTGAGATACTGATACATATGACTTAAGTTTCTCCCTCTCAAATTGCAAATCGTAGTAGTTGCATGTAAAATTACCATAAGAAGGGAATTAGGAGATGATGGAGATGGAAGAGTGCACCTGGGAGTTGCAGAGGAAAAATCCCTTTCAAATACAAAAAGAGGACATGAGAAGATGTGTTTAGAGGTTGCATCATGTTGAAAGCAACAAAAATTGTAAAGGATAAGACCAGTGTAATGCATAGACAGGCTAGCTTTGATGAAAGATCATCAACATATATTGTTAGCTCAGCTTTTCTCTCCAGAGAAACTACCAGACCTATGAAAAAGAGTAAACAGTGAATGATTTGGGCCGAGGCCCTTCATTAGGACTTCATCAGTCCTGAAGAAGGGTCTTGGCCAAAAATGTTGACTGTTCACTTTTTTCCACAGGTGATGCCTGTCTTGATGAATTCCTCCAGCATTTTATGTGTTTTCCGAGTATTGACCGAGTATTTTCCGAGCATTATCTTTTGTTTCAAATTACCAGTGGAAATAGTGTGTTGGTATCTCCCAGATTCAACATTTTCTTCCTTCTCTGTTCTCATTCATCAATTGATATGATCCACGGAACAGATCTGCTGCATTAGTAAGTCTTCATCACTCTCTTTCAGCCAACCATGCCCCCTCCTGTGTATTCAATCTCTCTTCTCACCTTAAGCTTCATCTTATCACAAACATTAAGTTTGTCCTCTCATACTCCTTCCTTCTGTGGAATTTAAATGTGTTTCTTTTTAACTTCCAGTTCTGATGAAAGATCGACCTGAAGCATTAACTCCGTATTTCCTTCTCCATAGATGCTGCCTGATTAGTGAATATTTTCACACTTTTCTGTTTTTATTTATGGTTTTCAGTATCTGCAGTTTTTAAATTGTTTTAAGAACTTGATTTTCAACTTTACAGATCCCAGGTGACACTGATTTAATTTCATTGATACTTCATTGCTTCTTTTGTATTTCTTTGTTCTACTGTGAATGCCCACAAGATATTGAATCATAGGGTAGTATATGGTGACATATATGTATTTTGATAATAGATTTACTTTGAAATTTGAATTAGTTCTGATAGGTCAGGTTTTAATTAATTATTTATTTGCTACTCATGGCGTTCTAACCATGACCCAGCTCATGACCTCTTCCATCACCTGCAGGTCTAATAACCCCTCCTCTACTTCCACTCTCTTTCTTCTGCATCCCTCTCTCTTCCTCAAGGCTTTGTTCATCACCACCATAATGCCCATCCTCAATTTGAAGTCCTAATTCATGCTCCTCATCACTATCTTCTAAAACATTATCCATGATCTGATCAGCCCCTCAGTCCAATGGTTGAGTTGGTACTCCCAAGCTCCAATGCATAGTTCTAACATCCATGCATACAATGGCATTCCTGGCCCTGATTCAATGACCCGAACCTGGGTTTCTCTCATTTGCAAACTTCTCTGACCAGCCCCACTCCAGAGTCATCAGTTTTTATTTAACTATGTCCAGAGTTGATAAACGAAAGTGAGTCAGGTACTTTTAGAAGAACCTAACATCTTGACCTTGAGCACCAAGGACTTTTTAAGCAGTGAATCTATGATGTTGGATCAACATACTCCTACCAATGGATCTTTTAGCTGTCGTCTACAAGACCAGGATGTTTTAATTCCTGGGTCTCTTGCAAATTCCTAATCAATTAGGTTACCAGCAAAAAATGTCAGCATCACTGGATTCTAATTGTCAATGAGTTAGCAAGAGGCTTACACAAAGCATCAACATAATGCAGCATTGCTTTTTGCAGGATGCAGGATGATGCAGGAAAGAATGTTCTATTTCTACCTAACACCAGGAATTCCCTTGCATGGGGAAATAATCCTCTGTAGTCCAATTGGGTTGCAGAGTCTATCATCGCCCTTTGATATCTTTTGGCCCATCCTTAATCCAACTCCCTCTTTTTTATTCTAATATATGATACTGAATGGCAAATTGGCATAAATAGTCTGGAGATGTGAATTTGCACAGTCAGGAAAGTTACATTCAAGTAATTACGTAAATGTGGAAGAGAAGGATATTACCAGTAATGGTGACTATGAACCTACCAGAGTGTCATAGCTAATCACTGGAGAAGTAAATTTTATTCTCTCTTGATATGCCTCCATTTCCACAGTAATTTGACTCCTAAATAACCTCTGAACTGTCTCAGTAATCCTTTCTAGGACCATCAAAGCAGGTCTACTGCAGATGCCATTTCCCTGGCCTTACACTTATTTCTTGAGCAAGGGGACAACAAAGGCATCTACATCAGACTACAGCTCTGCCTTCAATCTTCTAGAAACACACATCAAAGTTGCTTGTGAACTCAGCAGGCCAGGCAGCATCTATAGGAAGAGGTACAGTCGACGTTTCAGGCTGAGACCCTTTGTCAGGACTAACTGAAGGAAGAGTTAGTAAGAGATTTAAAAGTGGGAGGGGGAGGAGGAGATCCAAAATGATAGGAGAAGACAGGAGGGGGAGGGATGGAGCCAAGAGATGGACAGGTGATTGGCAAAAGGGATATGAGAGGATCATGGGACAGGAGGCCCAGGGAGAAGGAAAAGTGGGGGGGGGAAACCCAGAGGATGGGCAAGGGGTATAGTCAGAGGGACAGAGGGAGAAAAAGGAGAGTGAGAGAAAGAATGTGTGTATAAAAATAAATAACGGATGGGGTACAAGGGGGAGGTGGGGCAATAGCAGAAGTTAGAGAAGTCAATGTTCATGCCATCAGGTTGGAGGCTACCCAGGCGGAATATAAGGTGTTGTTCCTCCAACCTGAGTGTGGCTTCATCTTTACAGTAGAGGAGGCCGTGGATAGACATGTCAGAATGGGAATGGGATGTGGAATTAAAATGTGTGGCCACTGGGAGATCCTGCTTTCTCTGGCGGATAGAGCGTAGGTGTTCAGCAAAACGGTCTCCCAGTCTGCGTCGGGTCTCGCCAATATATAGAAGGCCACATCGGGAGCACCGGACGCAGTATATCACCCCAACCGACTCACCTGGAAGGACCGTCTGAGGCCCTGAATGGTGGTAAGGGAGGAAGTGTAAGGGCATGTGTAGCCCCTGTTCCGCTTACAAGGATAAGTGCCAGGAGGGAGATCAGTGGAGAGGGACGGGGGGGACGAATGGACAAGGGAGTCGCGTAGGGAGCGACCCCTGCGGAAAGCCGGGGGTGGGGGGAAAGGAAAGATGTGCTTAGTGGTGGGATCCCGTTGGAGATGGCGGAAGTTACGGAGAATTATATGTTGGACCCGGAGGCTGGTGGGGTGGTAGGTGAGGACCAGGGGAACCTTATTCCTAGTGGGGTGGAGGGAAGATGGAGTGAGAGCAGATGTGCGTGAAATGGGGGAGATACGTTTGAGAGCAGAGTTGATGGTGGAGGAAGGGAAGCCTCTTTCTTTAAAAAAGGAGGACATCTCCCTCATCCTAGAATGAAAAGCCTCATCCTGAGAGCAGATGCAGCGGAGACGGAGGAATTGCAAGAAGGGGATGGCATTTTTGCAAGAGACAGGGTGAGAAGAGGAATAGTCCAGACAGCTGTGAGAGTCAGTAGGCTTATAGTAGACATCAGTAGATAAGCTGTCTCCAGAGATAGAGACAGAAAGACCTAGAAAAGGGAGGGAGGTGTCAGAAATGGACCAGGTAAACTTGAGGGCAGGATGAAAGTTGGAGGCAAAGTTAATGAAGTCAACGAACTCAGCATGCGTGCAGGAAGCAGCGCCAATGCAGTCGTCGATGTAGCAAAGGAAAAGTGGGGGACAGATACCAGAATAGGTTCGGAACATGGATTGTTCCACAAAGTCAACAAAAAGGCAGGCATAGCTAGGACCCATACGGGTGCCCATAGCTACACCTTTAGTTTGGAGGAAGTGGGAGGAGCCAAAGGAGAAATTGTTAAGAGTAAGGACTAATTCCGCTAGACGGAGCAGAGTGGTGGTAGAGGGGAACTGGTTAGGTCTGGAACCCAAGGAGAAGTGGAGAGCTTTGAGACCTTCCTGATGGGGGATGGAAGTATATAGGGACTGGACATCCATGGTGAAAATAAAGCGGTGGGGGCCAGGGAACTTAAAATCATCGAAAAGTCTAAGACCGTGAGAAGTGTCACGAACATAAGTAGGAAGGGATTGAACAAGGGGGGATAAAACCGCATCGAGGTATGCAGAAACCAGTTCGGTGGGGCAGGAGCAAGCTGAGACAGTAGGTCTGCCAGGACAGGCAGGTTTTTGGATCTTGGGTCGGAGGTAGAAACGGGAAGTGCGAGATGTGGGAACTATAAGGTTGGTAGCAGTGGATGGGAGATCCCCTGAGCAGATGAAGTCAGTGATGGTGTGGGAGACAATGGCCTGGTGCTTCTAGACCTAAGATTCAGCACTTCCCTTTGCAACTGCATCCTTAACATACGGACAATCAGACTGCAATCAGGGAGGATAGGTAGCAATACCTCTGCCGCGATTATTCTCAATACTAATGTCCCATAAGGTTGTGTGTTCAGCCCCTTAATTTACTCCCTATTTATAGAGTTACAGAGTCATAGAAAAAACAACCTTTTGGCCGATCTAGTCCTTGCTGAACATTTAAAATGTGGAGTTCCATCAACCTGAACCCGGACCATAGCCCTCATACACCTATCATCCATGTTATCTATCCAAACTGCTTTTAAGTATTGAAATCAACCTCACATGCACCACTGGTAGTGTGTTCCACACTCTTATGACCTTCTGAGTGAAGATTTTCCCCTCATGTTCTCCATTACCTTTTCACCTTTCACCCATTACCCATAAACTCTAGTTGTAGTCTCAGCCAAACTTAGTGGAAAAATCTTGCTTGCATTTATCCTATCTATGCTCTTCATAATGTTGTATACCTCAATCAAATCTCTCCTCAATCTTCTATGTTCCAAGGAATAAAGTCCTAACTTACTCAATCTTTTCTTTTAACTCAGGTACTCCAGTACCGGAAACATCCTGTACATTTTCTCTGTATTCTTTTGACCTTATTTACATCTTTCCTATAGGAAGGTGGCCAAAACTGCACACAATACTCAAATTAGTGTGTATGGAACAGTGTAAGTATTAGGGATTTATGTATAGGATGGTATAAATATTAGGGATTTATGTAGGACAGTGTAAGTATGAGACATTTGTGTATGGGGCGGTGTAAGTATTAGGGATTTGTGAATGAGATGGTGTAAGTATTAGGGATTCATGTATGGGATAATTTAAATATTAGGGATTTGTGTATGGGACGGCGCAAGTATTAGGAATTTGTGTATGGGATGGTATAAATATTAGGGATTTATGTAGGGCAGTGTAAGTATTATAGCCATTTGTGTATGGGGCGGTGTAAGTATTAGGGATTTGTGTATGAGATGCTGTAAGTATTAGGGAGTCACGTATGGAACAGAATAAGTACTAGGGATTTGTGTATGGGACGGTGTAAGTATCAGGGATTTGTGTATGGGACGGTGTAAGTATTAGACATTTGTGTGTGGGACGGTGTAAGTATTAGGGATTTGTGTATGGGATGGTCCAAGTATGAGGGATTTGTGTATGTGATGGTGCAAGTATTAGGGATTTGTGTATGGGACGGTGTAAATATTAGGGATTTGTGTATGGGACGGTGTAAATATTAGGGATTTGTGTATGGGACGGTGTAAGTATTAGGGATTTATGTCTGGGATGGTGTAAGCATTAGGGATTTGTGTATGGACGGTGCAAATATTAGACATTTGTGTATGGGATGGTATAAGTATTAGGGATTTGTGTATGGGGCGGTGTAAGTATTAGGGATTTGTGTATGAGATGCTGTAAGTATTAGGGAGTCACGTATGGAACGGAATAAGTACTAGGGATTTGTGTATGGGACGGTGTAAGTATCAGGGATTTGTGTATGGGATGGTGTAAGTATTAGACATTTGTGTGTGGGACGGTGTAAGTATTAGGGATTTGTGTATGGGATGGTCCAAGTATGAGGGATTTGTGTATGTGATGGTGCAAGTATTAGGGATTTGTGTATGGGACGGTGTAAATATTAGGGATTTGTGTATGGGACGGTGTAAATATTAGGGATTTGTGTATGGGACGGTGTAAGTATTAGGGATTTATGTCTGGGATGGTGTAAGCATTAGGGATTTGTGTATGGACGGTGCAAATATTAGACATTTGTGTATGGGATGGTATAAGTATTAGGGATTTGTGTATGGGACGGTGCAAGTATTAGGGATTTGTGTATGGGATGGTGCAAGTATTAGGGGTTTGTGTATGGGATGGTGTAAGTATTAGACATTTATGTATGGGACGGTGTAAGTATTAGGGATTTGTGTATGGGACAGTGTAAGTATTAGTTAGGCCTCACCAATATCTTGCATAACTTCAACATAAGATCCCATCTTGTGTACTTAATACTCTGATTTATGAAGGCCAAAGTGCCAAAAGCTTTTTTTAACAACCCTGTCTACCTGTGCCTTTAATTTCAATGAATTATGGACCTGTGTTCCCAGATCCGTTTGTTCTACCACACTCCTCAATACCCTACTGTTCACTGTGTAAGACCTAGCTTGGCTGGTCCTACTGAAGTACAATACCTCACACTTGTCTGCATTAATTTCCATCTGCCATTTTTTCAGCCAGTTCAGATCTCACTGCAAGTTCTGATAATCTTGCTCACTGTCTAGTACACTTCCAATCTCAAATTTGCTGATCTAGTTAACTACATTATCATACAGATCATTGAAATACACAATAAACAACAATAGACACAGCATGGATCTCTGTGGCACTCCACTGGTCATAGGTCTTCAGTCAGAGAGACACACATCTTCTATCACTCTCTGGCTTTTCCGAAAAAGCCAATGTCTAATCCAATTTATTACCTGATCTTGAATGCCAGGTGAGTAAAACTTCTTCACCAACCTCCTATGCGGGACCTTGTCAAATGACTTGCTGAAGTCCATCCGCTGCTTTGCCTTCACCAACTTTCCTGGTAACCTCCTCAGAAAAACTCTGTAACTTGTTAGACACGAACTACCATGCACAAAGCCATGCTGACTATCTCTAATCAGTCCATGTCTATCCAAATACTCATATATCTGGTCCCTCAAAATACTTTTCATTAATTTTCCCACTACTGATAAGTGTGAGGTGAGTCATTTTGGTAGGTCAAATATGATGGCAGAATATAGCACTGATGGTAAGACTCTTGGTAGTGTGGAGGATCAGAGGGATCTTGAGGTCCGAGTCCATAGGACACTCAAAGCTGCTGCGCAGGTTGACTCTGTGGTTAAGAAAGCATACAGTGTATTGGCCTTCATCAGCCGTGTGATTGAGTTTAAGAGCCGAGAGGTAATGTTACTGTTACATAGGACCCTGGTCAGACCCCACTTGGAGTAATGTGCTTAGTTCTGGTCACCTCACTACAGGAAGGATGTGGAAACTATAGAATGAGTGCAGAGGAAACTTACAAGGATGTTGCCTGGATTGGGGAGCATGCCTTATGAGAATAGGTTGAGTGAACTCAGCTTTTTCTCCTTGGAGCAGCGGAGGATGAGAGGTGACATGATAGAGGTGTATAAGGTGATGAAAGGCATTGATCGTGTGGATAGCCGGAGGCTTTTTCCCGGGGCTGAAATGGCTAACATGAGAGGGCACAGTTTTAAGGTGTTTGGAAGAAGGTACAGAGGAGATGTCAGGGGTAAGTTTCTTTTTATGCACAGAGTGGTGAGTGCGTGGAATGGGCTGCTGGCAGATGTGGTGGAGGTGGAAATGATAGAGTCTTTTAAGGGACTCCTGGATAGGTACATGGAGCTTAGAAAAATAGAGGGCTATGGGTAACCCTAGGTAATTTCTAAAGTAAGACCATGTTCGGCACAGCATTGTTGGCCGAAGGGCCTGTATCATACTGTAGATTTTCTATGTTTCTATGTTTCTACTGATTTCAGGCTCACTGGCCTATAATTCTCTGATTTATTTTTACAGCCTTTCCTAAACAGCTGAACAACATTAGCTATTCCCCAATCCTCCGGTACCTTAACTGTTGCTAAGGATGATTGGTTATCGCTGCTATAGTCCCTACAATTTCTGAACCCACCTCCCAGAGAGTGCGAGGGAACACCTTATCAGTTCCTGTGGATTTATCCTAATTTGCCTCAAGTAAACAAACACCTCCTCCTCTGTAATCTGCTTCGTATCCGATGACCTCCCCATCTCTTTTGTCTCCACACATGGATTACCAGTCTGATCTTCCACAGGACCAATTTTGTCCCTCACAATCCTTTTGCTCTTAACATATCTGTAGAATCCCACAGGATTCTCCACTTCATCTGCAAGAGTGACCTCATGCCTTTTAAAAAAAATTTATTAATTTGCTCAGCATAACAAAACTTTCAATTTCCAGATACATTTACATTTACATTTCTTCCCCTCACAGATATCAGCTATCAGAACATTTCCATCAAAATATAGACATCACCACAACATCCTATAGAAAAGCCCTTATTAGTATAGTAGGCAGGTTTACATCTACATACTGCAGAAAAGGTTGCCATGCTTTATGAAAACGATTTGTTTTTGAGTGTACCATACATGTCAAAAGGTCCAAAGGAAGGTATTCCACGATTAATTTATGCCAACCAAAAAGTCCAGGGGCGGATATCCAACAAAGTAAAATGTTCTTCCTCGCACAAAAAGTTTTTTCTGATGTGCATTAATAATACAATTGCTGGATAAGCCTAAGGGGTTATGCCTTGGGGGTATGGTATTGATGTGGATAGAGAATTGGTTGGCAGACAGGAAGCAAAGAATGGGAATAAACGGGACCTTTTCAGAATGGCAGGCAGTGACTAGTGGGGTACCGCAAGGCTCAGTGTTGGGATCCCAGTTGTTTACAATATATATTAATGACTTAGACGAGGGAATTAAATGCAGTATCGCCAAGTTTGCGGATGACACGAAGCTGGGCGGCAGTGTTAGCTGTGAGGAGGATGCTAAGAGGATGCAGGGTGACTTGGATAGATTAGGTGAGTGGGCAAATTCATGGCAGATGCAATTTAATGTGGATAAATGTGAGGTTATCCACTTTGGTGGCAAAAGCAGGAAAATAGATTACTATCTGAATGGAGGCCGATTAGGAAAAGGGGAGGTGTAACGAGACCTGGGTGTCACTGTACACCAGTCATTGAAAGTGGGCATGCAGGTACAGCAGGTGGTGAAAAAGGCGAATGGTATGCTGACATTCATAGCAAGAGGATTTGAGTACAGGAGCAGGGAGGTACTACTGCAGTTCTACAAGGCCTTGGTGAGACCACACCTGGAGTATTGTGTGCAGTTTTGGTCCCCTAATCTGAGGAAAGACATTCTTGCCATGGAGTACAAAGAAGGTTCACCAGATTGATTCCTGGGATGGCAGGACTTTCATATGATGAAAGACTGGATCGACTAGGCTTATACTCGCTGGAATTTAGAAGATTGAGGGGGGATCTTATTGAAACCTATAAAATTCTAAAGGGATTGGACAGGCTAGATGCAGGAAGATTATTCCCAATGTTGGGGAAGTCCAGGACTCGGGGTCATAGTTTAAGGATAAAGGGGAAGCCTTTTAGGACCGAGATGAGGAAAAACTTCTTCACACAGAGAGTGGTGAATCTGTGGAATTCTCTGCCACAGGAAACAGTTGAGGCCAGTTCATTGGCTATATTTAAGAGGGAGTTAGATATGGCCCTTGTGGCTAAAGGGATCAGGGGAGATGGGGAGAAGGCAGGTACAGGGTTCTGAGTTGGATTATCAGCCATAATCATACTGAATGGCGGTGCAGGCTCGAAGGGCCGAATGGCCTACTCCTGCACCTATTTTCTATGTTTTCTATGTTTCTAAGAGAAAAGACGCTAGGTCCAGTTCAAGCTCCATCTTCAGAATCTTTTCCATTTCACCCAAAATGACACTTCAGTATGCCTGAAGTTTGGGACAAGTCTAAAAACAGTGGGTGAAATTTCCAGGATTTACTTTACACTTGAACATATTGGAGAAACCCCCGCCTTAAATTTCGAGAGACGGTCTAGAGTCAGATGGGCTCTATGCAGAGTTTTGAGTTGCAATGCTTTAGTTCTATTACAAACTGAAATTTTCTTTGTATTATCACAGATGTCTTCCCATGTTTCAGCTGTAATTGCTACTCCCAGTTCTTCCTCCCAGACCCTTCCCAGCTGCTCAGCCTCTCCACAAGAACATTCCCTCAGGATGCTGTAAAAAGTACTAATGGAGACTTCACCCTTAGAACAAAACACCCTCTTTTCTATGTCAGAACTATAGAAATCAGTTAACAATTATTTTTTTTTCTGTATATAATCTCTTATCTGAAAGAAACAAAAAAGATCCTTGTTGGGTATGTTAAATTTCTGTACTATTTGACTAAAAGACATCATTGTTCCTTCATCAAACAAATCTCCTACATGGAAAATACCCTTAGAAATCCAAAGTTTTAATCCAGAATCCATTATGCTAGGCTGAAAATCTGGACTGCTGGTTATTGGAGTGAAGGGTGATATTTTCGCTGCCTTTTATTAGCCTTCCTGATTTCTTTCTGAAGTGTTCTCTTGCATTTCTGATACTCAATAAGTACTTCATTTGTTCCTACCTACCTATACCTGCTATGCATCTACTTTTTTTTTCTGAATCAGATCCTCAATATTTCTTGAAAACCAAGGCACCCTAAACCTGCTATCTTTAACTTTTGTTCTGAAAGGCACATATAAGCTTTGTACATTCAAAATTTCACTTTTGAAGGCCTTCCATTTACCAAGTACACCTCTGCCAGAAACAGCCTTTCCCTATCAACACGTGCCAGATCCTTTCTGGTACAACCAAAATTGGCCTTTCTCCAATGTAGAATCTCAACCTGCAGACCAGACCTATCTTTTTCCATATTTACTTTGAAACTAATGGCATTGTGATCATTAGATGCAAAGTGTTCACCTATATAAACTTCTGTCACCTGCCCTGTCTCTGTCATGGTCCAGTCCGTGAAGTCTGGATTCCGGTTCATGGTCCAGACCATCGTTCCTTATTCCAGGTTTTCTGGTTTTCCCTTTTTCTGTTGGGTGCTCTAATTGAGGCACATGATTCTGATTTTGGGCTGGCTACATAAATAACTCCTGGGTTCAGCTTCATTTGCTGGACTATTCCCTTCCCTCTGAAGCCTTACCTGAAACTCTTGCCTGCACTGCTGTCAAGTTCAGCTGCTGGAGCAAGATAAGGAACTGTCTATCATTGTTTTGAACTGTCTCTGTGTCCAGGCCTTTACTAGGTAGGTCCGGCTGTTTGCTGCTACCTAGTGTTGGGAAATGTCTCTGTGTCCATGCCTTCGCTAGGTAGGTCCAGCTGTTTGCTGCTACTTGGTGTTGGGAATTGTCTCGTCGTGTTCAGCATTCTGTGTGTGAGTCCTGGCACTATGTCCTGCTTCCAAGGAGGGGTCCTGGCGCTGTGTTCCATGTTCCTGTCTCTCAAGATTACCAAGGGCCAAGGTTCTGCGTCCCTGCCCTTTCCTCGACCAAGGCTCAGCTTCGTGTTCTTGCCCAGCCCAAGGCACATCCAAGAAACTCGTCCTGTCCAAGCCAATGCTTTGTGCTCTCGTCCTGTCCATATGCCTCATCCTGTGCAGGAGTTCCACGTCCTGTTCTGTAGCCATGTCATGTCCTCGCCTAGTTAGGGAGTCAAAGCCCGAGTCAAGACCCAGGTTTTGGGTCTTTGTCCAGTCTCTGGCTCGTCATGTCCTCGTGTTGAGGAATCCAAGCCTCGTCATGTCCTCACCTCAAGGAACCCAAGCCTTGGCATGTCCTCACCTCAAGGAACCCAAGTCTCGTCATGTCCTCGCCTATTTCCGGAATCCAAGCCACGTCAAGACCCAGGTTCTGGGTCCTTGTCCAGTCTCTGGCTCGGAGTCCGAGCCCAGGCTCCTGGTTCCCAGTTCCTAGTCCTTGTCCCGCTTGCCTAGCCAATGTCCTAGCCCAACTCTGTTTTCTTGTCCCAGCTCTCTAGTCAAGTCCTGTTCCTAGTACTTCAGTGTCTATGTCTTCCAATTAGGTCCGCTCCTAGCACCCCCACCCCCCCATATGACAGTTTCATTCCTTAATAGGAGATCACATGTTACACAACCTCTTGTTGGGACTTTTATGTACTGATTAAGGAAACTTTCCTGAAGACATTTGACAAACTCTATTGCATCTAGTTCTATTACAGTATGGGAGTCCTAGTCAATAAGTGTAAAGTTAAAATCACCGACTATAACAACTTTGTTTCTTGCAGCAGTCTGTGATTTCTCTAAAAAAAAATTGTTCCTGTAAATCCCGTAGACTGTTGGGTGGCCTATAATAAAGCCCCATTAAGGTAATATTACATTTCTTATGCTTCAGTTCCACCCACAAAACCACACCAGATGAGTTCTCCAATCTGTCCTGACTGAGCAATGCCATAATATGTTCACTGACTAGTAACAACACCCCTCTCTGCTCTGTGACATCTAAAACAGAACCCCGGAATTTTGCCGGTCCTGCCTCTCCTGCAACCAAGTCTCACTACTGGCTACAATATCATAATTCTATGTGTTAATCCATGGCCTGAGCTCATCTGCCTTTCCTATAATACTTTTTGCATTGGTATATATGCAGCTGAGAACATTATTCATACTATGATTAACCTTTTGATCCCTGACTTTGTCTTGGATCCTATCAGCAGCTGTCTCCCCAACCTCTCCACTATCTGGTTCCCATCCCCCTGCAACTCTAGTTTAAACCTTCTTCTCTCCCCTCTCCCCCAGGCAGAACTAGGAAACCTACCTGCTCGGCTCCCTCCAGTCACAACTGGTTCTGGATCTTCCAGATTGTGCTCTAACTCAGTCTACAAGTTTGCAGATGGCATAAAGATAGTAGAGCAGATCTCAGATAACGCCGAGACAGAGTACAGGAAGGAGAAAGAGAACCTAGTGGCATGATTGCAAGAAAACAATCTTTCCCTCAGTGTGAGCAAAAGAGTTACACATTGTTTAGGAAGTGGGGCAAAGTACATGCCTGTAGGTATCAATGGTACTGAGTTGTAGATAGTTGTGAGCTTCAAGTATTCCTAAGTGTAAACCTCATCAACAGCTTTTCCAGGACAAACCATAGAGATACCTTGGCCAAGAAAAGCACATCACCACCTCTACCTCCTCGGAAAGCTAAGACATTTGGTATGTGCTCATCAACTCTTACCAACTTATATTCATATAGTATAGAAAGCAGCCCATCTGGATGCATCACAGATTGATATGACAACTACTATGCACTTGACCGTAAGAAGCTGCAGAGAACTGTGGACACAGTTCAGCACATTATGGAAACCAGCTGCTCTTCCAGGGACTCTATCTGCACTTACTGCTGCCTCGAGAAAGCAACAAAGATAATCATAGGTTGCTCTAGATCGGGCTCTTCTCCCACCTTCCATCAGACAGAAGATGGAAAGCATGAACACGCACTACTAGGTTCAAGAGCAGCTTCTATCCCACCGTTATGAGATTCTTGAATTAACCTTGTGTATGATAAAGACAAACTTTGCACGTGACAATCTACCTTGCAATGGCCCTTGCACCTTTTTATCCATCTGCGCTGAACTTTCTCTGTACCTGTAAGACTACATCTGAATTGTGTTATTGCTTTCCCTTTGTACGATCTCAATATATGTGTGTCTTGAAAATGACTTGTTTGGATGGCATGCAAAACAGCTTTGCATTGTGTATTAGATAATAAGAAACCAATTACTGATAGACAATAAAAACTGGCCGAGCTAAGACAATAAAAACTGGCCGAGTTATCAAAGCATTGCATTTCAAAAATGAATAAAGCTTACCTGTACTCTAGTTGTCATTATTCTGCCTACTTGAAAACATTGCCCAGATTCTTCTATTGTTCCTCTCTAGATCATCAATCACTTTTGTTCCCCAGGATGGTTCTTCAAATTTATTGTTGGGAGATGAATGACAGTAGTAGGAATACGTATTATTGCAACAGACACAAAATGTTGGAGGAACTGACCATTTCTGCTGCTCTTCTCAAACTGCTGCAAATCTTAGTCTATGCACTCTTTCAGTAAATTTAGACGTGCTCTAGGTCATGTCATCTGCATGCCGGACCAGCTCATACCCAAGCAGCTCCTTTTTGGGGAACTCTCTGCTGGAAGACGCTCGTATGGAGGGCAGAAGAAACATTACAAAGACACACTAAAGGCCTCCCTGAAGTCATTTGACATAGACAGGATCTTCTGGGAAATGCTGGCACAAAACCGCCCTACCTGGCGCGGCCTCATCCACAAGGGCTGTCAAGCTTACGAAGCAAGGCACATTGCTGAAACACAACATAATCGTGAGCTGCGCAAGTCCAGAGCCACCAGCGCAACAACTGCAGTGCCTACACGTCTGCCCAACGTGTGCCAGGACATTCCGTGCCCGAATTGGCCTGACCAGTCATCTTCGGACACACCGCATCCAGTCTCAAAGTGACTAATGGTGTCAAGGTCTTCATCGACGATGATGGACGAACCACTAGTAAGTGTACAGAAATTGATTAAGAGTTTATTAGCTTGATAGTCATGGAGTTCAGAAGAATAAGGGGGGATCTCATTGAAATCTATTGAATATTGAAAGGACTAGATAGAGCGGATGTGGAGAGGATGTTTCCTATAGTGGGGGAGTCTTGGACCAGTAGGCATAGCCTGCTTTAGCCTGAGGGTGATGAATCAATGAAATTCATTGCCCCAGACAGCTGTGGAGGCCAAGTCATTTGGTATATTTGGTACAGATCGATAGATTCTACATGAGTAAGGACGTCAAAGATTTCAGGTAAAGGCAGAGGAAAGGGGTTGAGAGGAATAATAAATTAGCTATGATGGAATGGAAGAGCAGACCCAATGGGCTGCATGGCCTAATTGTGCTCCTGTGTCTTACGGTCTCACAGAGAGAGTTTTACAGCACAGTAGAGAATTATTTGGCCCATCGTGGTCATGCTGATCTTTTTTCTGTATCTACACTAATATCATTTCCCTGCATCCTTCTGCACATATTTGCAGATCTCTCTATAGATACATCATAGAACATACAACAGTAGCGCACAGGCACTTCAGCTCTTAATGTTGTGCTGACCTTTTAATCTACTCAAAGATCAATATAACCACACTGCCCTCCATTTTACATCAGAGGATATTCAAGGTTCATTTATTATCAAAGAATGTATAAATAATACAAACTTGAGCGTTAAGCTCATCATATTAATTGGTACGAAGCTCAGCAGCCAGAGCAGACCTCATAGTCTCAGCGCTAGTGAGATAACTATCGTGGAGAATGAGTGAAACCAGCTCTTGTCCTGACCAAAACACTGTCTTTTCAGTCTATCTGGGATGGAGTTAAATTGATCCAAAGACAGAACAGCGAAAGGCTCCGGCGCCCTGGAGTGAACATCATGGAGAGTGTGCAAAATCGGCTCTCACCTCCGATCTGGGCCAGCGTTTAAATTGTCTAAACAGCATATCATACATCACACTAGGACACAGGCACCACTACCGCAAAAGGTTCCAAGTCTAGACTACGCTGCCAGTGACTCACTCTGGGCCCAGATTCTGTTGCTCAACCCGAAGCAGCTCTTGGAGCTCAGAGCGATCCAAATTCGCAGCCAGGCCAGTTGAACAAGCATCAGAACCTCTCGTCTCAAGCCCCGACTTCTCCTTTCAGCACCCAGAGCAATCCAACCTTGTTCCCGGGCCAGTTGAAAGAACATCGGAACTCCATCTGCAACAACCTTGCAACACACCATCTTGGCTCATCCCTCAACTTCACATCGCCATCGCTCACTCCTTCACTGTTAGCGGTAATCATTATGTGGATCTACTCTATAAACTGATAATATACAACTGCTGCAAAACTATTTTGAGCAGTTTTGACTTTTAAAGTTCTTTAACAGTATAGTAATTACAAGAAATACTCAGCATGTAAGGCAACATCTATAAGCAACAAACAAATTTCATGTTGGTGATTTATCAACAGACGCACATCCTGATGAAACCATTTCTCTGTATTTTCAACATTTTCTGTTTTGTCCCAGAAATCCATCATCTGCTTTATTTTATTATTCTTTTTTCCCATTTATGTGGCTATAAGACAAGGTTACATTTTTGGACTGACCATAAAACTGACACAAGAAATAATTGCAGTATTTATGATTATGCTGCAGTTATGATGAACAAGACCAGCTAAGTTCCTTTTTTGAAAACTGGCATTTGTGCTTTCTCAGCCACATAGTTTATATACAGTCAGCAAGACTCTCAATAAAACCTCTCTTCAGAGATTTGCGATAAATCTGTCCCCAGCACACTTTCTCGCTCACTGATTCCCGAGATTGACAATATTTTATGTGGCTGTTGCATTAACTGACCTGTAGTACCTCACCAGTTTTTCCCAAGCTGTTACTGCTTAGGATTTATTTATTCTTCAAATATGAATAAAATGTTGGAAATACTCAGCTAGGGCAACATATGTGAAAGGATCAGCTTCATTAAGACTGGAATAGGATTAGATGATGCTTGAAATCTTCAGAAGGTAGGTAGAAACTGCGTAAAGTGAAAGAGTCAACTCCCACCTCTGAGAAAGGGTGCAAATCCAAAACCTTGTCTAATTCATTTTCCCATAGATGCTATCTGACTTGTTGAACACTTCCCACGTTTTGTATCCCTGGAAAGAATGGAACAAGAAAGACGATGGAAAAATACCATGGCGAACAAGGACATAATTTCAATGTCTGGAAGAACAACGAACTCCAATCATCTGTGAAGGAAGAATAAGACTGCAGATGGACTTATTAGACATTTGCACAGCAAATTCTGAGTCAGAGATTTAGCACAGAGTAAGTTGTGAGAAGGCTTGGCTGAGGGAATAGCAAAAAATCTGATAGCTGTGGAAAAAGAGAAGATTGAGTAGCAGCAGTGCAACTAATAAACTTTGGCAAAGAAATTTGGGAGTAATTTTATCTAGTATGCTTTACAAGTCCAGGTCAAACACCCTTTTTGTACCCTGTCTAATTTTACCAGTCACTGACTATGGTAGAAACTAGGCACATCCAATCAAGTCCAATCTTGTCAGTTTCCCGGTATGGTTTGTTACATACTACACAAGTGATTGTAGGGTAAACAAAATGCACTTGGTTGCAAGGTCAAGGTAAATAGCTGCGGCAAGATTTTAACAGTCTAAAGGAAATTAACTTGCTTGTTAAATGTCCGACTGAGATCATTGACTCTGCACAAAGGAGGGAAATAGCAAAACTAGTTTAGTTGGGAACCAAAGGACTGAGGAGAATAGTTTGTAATATTCAACAAGCTCAAGGCTAACATAATTGTTCTTTTT
Organism: Mobula hypostoma; assembly: GCF_963921235.1. Lineage (NCBI taxonomy): Eukaryota > Metazoa > Chordata > Chondrichthyes > Myliobatiformes > Myliobatidae > Mobula > Mobula hypostoma. The sequence continues at coordinate 48,824,975 of NC_086110.1, forward strand.
GCAATGTCTAATTTATTCACTCTACTTTACACTATTGTCCTATGATTCGTCACACTCAAGTTCCTTCCATGGGGGGGGAGGGGTGGTGTGTGGGTTTGTATTTGTTTCCATACAAGACAGCAGGATGGACAGAACAAAAATCTTGCTCTTTGTCTCATACACAATTAAGCAACCATATATAAAATTTAGTGTGTGTAAATTGCAAAAGGGATGATAGTGAAACAAGTGCCCTGGCTATTACTTATCACTTGTTATAAAAGCAGATTATTTTCTCATGATGTTTGTGGGACCTTTTTGGCTGTTGTGCTTCCTTATACTAGATAGTTGCTGCATTAAAAGCATTCATTGGCTCTAAAGTGCTTTCAATATATTGGAAGGGACATGTAAAGCATGTTATATGTAAAATACTGCAGATGCCATAAATCAAATGAAAGGAAAATCTGATGGTTAAGCAGCATTTCTGAAGAGAGAAGCAGAGTTAACATTTCAGGTTGATGAAAACTCAATTAAACATCAGCGTTTAATGTACGACTAGTACTGATTCCTGTGGTCACCATTCATCTAAATAACCTCATATGAACCTGGAAGGATGATCTTTCTTGTCCCGATGAACCTGAATTTGAGCATTAAAGGCCTAAGGTATGCCAGGGTTTTGAATAATAGATTGGAGAGGTATGGATGGGCAAGAACAAACCCTGCAGAAATAAATACTCAGAAAGCCTTTTAAAGCAAGGTCAGTCACAAGCTTTGCCTGTTGTTACAGATATCAGATATCAGAGTTTAAATGTTTTTCAATGTCTTTGATATTCACACATGTTTAAAAGCTATTTGAAATTATTTTAAATGGCTTTCGGTAATTCAAATATGACAAATAATAACTAATTTTTAAAAATCTGTACCTTTCTTCCTCACATTACTATAATCCCCATTGAAATCATCAGTCCAGTTTGCCATCACCTTATTTCCATAAGACCATAAGTCACAGGAGCAGAATTAGGACATTGAGCTGATAGTGTCTGCTCCACAATTCCATCATTGTTGATCCAGTTCCCTCCCAATCTTATTCTCCTGTCCTCTCCCCATAACTTTTCATGCCCTGACTAATCAAGAACCTATCAGCCTCTGCCTTAAATATACCCAGTGACTTGGCCTCCACAGCCACCTGTGGCAATGATTTGCACAGATTCACCACTCTCTGGCTAAAGAAATTCCTCCTTGTCTCCATTCTAAATGGAAGTCCCTGTATTCTGAGGCTGTGTCCTATGGTCCTAGACTCCACACCATTGGAAACATTCTCTCTACACCCAATTTATCTTGGCCTTTCAACATTCTGTAGACTTCAATGATATACCACTTCATTCTTCTAAGTTCCAGTGAGTAAACCTCCTCTGAACCCTCTCCAAGGTCACCATATCCTTTCTTAAATAAGGGGGCCAAAACTGCCCCTTAAATGCAAACATTGCATTCACCTTCCTCACCACCAACTCAACCTCCAAATTAATGTAGCACCCTGGTTAAGAACATGTTTTATTGTATTACAACTGTTGTGCTATGAAGTGTTTTATTTTCTGCAGGTTTTCTGTAAAACAGTTTGTTCTGTTAATTAAGTTTCACAATTCAGTATTTTGGTTTCTGTTAAGATAAGGAGCCATTTGCTCAGTTTAGGAATGTTGTGTCAGCCAGTCAGGTTTGTCTTGGTAACATTTTGTCCAGTGGGATGCCATGGAACATTCGAGAGAGTTGGACAGGATCAGATTTCTGAGGGACAGTTGGTTGGTTTTGGCTCTTTGTTGGCAAGGGTTGGAAGAAGAAGGAAGTGTGGAGAAGAACACCAGATAAGATGCTTGCAAAATCCCACCCGAAGGAGAGACCCCAGTGTAAGGAATGCTTTGTGTAGATGAATAGTTCCAAGGATACTCCTAAGTTAGCCAGTTCATTCAAAATGGTCTTTGAGGGAAGTTCGAACTGTATCTGGCATCTTTCATACAGAACGTGTGTTCAGTACATGAGTAATCAAAGTGAAACACCTGACTACTCCAGAAATGAGATGCAATGTTTATAGTACGTGCACATTTAGAATGGTTTAACTGTAATGGGTCCCTTTCTCTTCTATTAATTATTTGTTAAAATTGCAATATCTGTAAATATTCTTTCACTGTAATTTTATGCTGGTGTAAGGTCCGTTAATTCCTGGTGAATGATAACTTTTCATGGTGTAGTGCTTACATAACATTTACCTTAATTTCCATTTGCGCACCAGAACATTCCAATATTTTTTGGGGGGCTTGTCTGGGATGGAATGCTGTATGAATGCTTTATAAGGATTGATTAAATGATTTATTTGTGTTTTAAGCCAGTGTTTAAACTAGTGTTTGTGAAAAATGAGATGTGCCATAATTAAGGTACTTTATTATGGATGTTGTGGAAATTAAGGTCCGCTGTGATACAACTACCAATTACATGACTGTAGTCATGCTGCCTGATAGGAAAGGGATACCTGGAGAGCTGGGGCCATGGCCAGTTCATATCTGAGAGTTGACAAGAACGTAGCTGAAGGTGAAGATGTTAAAGGCAAGTTATTCTCTTTTCTGCAGAGTAAGGGCTGATTTATACTCCTGCGTCAAATGGACGCCGTAGGTACGGCGTAGCCACAAACCCAACGCAGAGCCTACGCGGATCCCTACGCCGTAGCCTGACGCGCACCTCTCCCAAAATGTAACTGCGCGTCGCAGCAACGCAGACCACAACAACTGTGATTGGTCTGCTTGGTAGCATTGCATTTCCTCCTACGCTGCAACAGCTTCCCATTGGGTGACTGAAGGGCAGGGAAGGAACTCTGGCTGCAATGCTTTCCATAAAGCTTTACAGATCTCCAAAATTATGGAGGACACATTTCGCTTTTACGAAAAGAGACATTTGCTTTAAACTTCTTTACCCCGAGAAAGACTACCATGACCATGAAGCCTTGCACGGGCAGGTGTGTGCGCGTGCACGACGTGCCCGAATTGCAGAGCGACGCAGACACACCAACACACAAGTATAAATGCTCACAACACGCGTACGCCACTTGCGTAGGTTATGGTGTCGAGTTAACGCACAAGTATAAATTAGTCTTGAGGGAAGACAGTCTGATGTGAAAAGTCTAATAGGTCCTTCAGCTGTTGACTTGAATGCAGAACTGCTTGATAAATGGCAAGAGCCAAAGTTATCGTAGGCTGAGAATGTTCTCTGGAGTCAGATGGGGAAGAAGAATATGAGGCTTGGGCTGAGCGGACATCTCAGTTACTGGATGAATGGCAGTACTCAGATATTATGAAAAGAACAGAAACAGATAGAGAGTTTAAAGGGTCCGGCAGCTGATATAGTGAGGTTCTTAAAGGCAGAAAATCCTTTATTCACGTCAGCTAACTACATGCAAGCTCGGATGCTTTTGGCACTACTGAAAGTTTAGCCGATCTTACGATGAAGTTTAGGCACAGATTCCAGGAGGAAGGAGGGAAGGTTTCTGCCTGCCGTTTTAGTTTGGAGAAGCTACTGCACAGTTTGTGCTACAAAGGGGGCACTCAACTGTCTGAGAGAAATTGCTTAAGCATGGAACAAACACGAGGAAATCTGCAGACGTTGGAATTTCAAGCAACACACATGAAAGTTGCCGGTGAATGCAGCAGGCCAGGCAGCATCTCTAGGAAGAGGCACAGTCGACATTTGTGAAGGGCATGCTGTCACATGACAAGATGCACCTTCCTCCATATTTTACTGTTACTCAGAGAAGTTAGAGAGGAGGACAATATGATTGAGGAGTGGAACGTTTTCAAAAGCTGAATAATGTCTTCAGTGGTAGCCTCTGTTACTAAAGTGACCCTTGATGCCACAGAGATAGAACTTTTGAGGAATGAGGTGAAAAACCTTCAAACTAAGCTGACTCTGTGGATGTCTGCTCATGTTTCATGACATATCCATTAAGAAACTGCACCCACCTGTAGGACTTATTAAACAGAGGAATGCTGCTGAAAGGGCTCTTCTGATTGGGGAGTCGACTGGTATTACAACTGTGAAGAAAATTGACAATTCAAGTGAAACTGTGAGCGATGGGAAAATATTTGAAAAGAAAGCCAGTGGTTAATCAAACAAGGAAAATAAAGAAGCAAAATTACCAAGGGATGCAGCAAAGAAACTGCCTAACTTCCCTTCCAATCAGTGTATCACCAGAAATACTAAAATGCAGGACACTATTCCTGAAGGCTTAGTGGGGCCAAGCTCAGCTGTATCCATACAGATTGCAGGTACTTATGCTAGAGCCATAGTTGATACAGGTTCTCAAGTTACAGATCCTTTTACAACTGGTATTTGATGCATTTGCCATTGGCACCTCTCAATACCTTTGAGATTTGGGGCCTAGTGCTGATGATTAGCTGTATGATGGTTACTTTTTGAAACTGGAGTTTTCGGAAGTAGATGTTGGAGTAGCTGAGACTCTAATGTTGGTCTGCCCAGATCCAGTGAAGCTCCCATTCTTGTGGGAACAAATACTTCCATTGTGAGAAGGTTTGTGGGAGCATGAGAGGAGAAAAATGGAGCGAATTCTTTGAAAAACTTTGTCCATTCACCTGGTGTTCAGAGCTGCATTTGAGAAGGTGCAAGTTCCTCCTAAGCAGGATGATGAGCATGAACAAGGAACTGTATGGTACACCCAGTCTAAACCTGGCATGTTACATCCTGGAGGAGTAGCTATAGTAACAGAGGACACCACTTTCTGAGAGAGAATGGTCTCATTGGTTAGCATCAACAGAGACTGAAATTGTTCTGCATCATTTGCTTAAACTGAAGGAAGCTGAGTTCAGACAAGGGGCAGGAGGAACTGAGTTGTTGGAAGATGCAAGTCATAGACTGGGTAAGGCACCCTGCACGAGGATTCCAAAGTCCCTTTGCACCTCAGATTTTTTAAATTTACTTCCCATTTACAAAATATTCTCTGTTTTTATTCCTTCTACAAAAGTGCATGACCATACACTTCCCAACACTACATTCCGCTTGCTACTTCTTTGCACATTCTCCTAATCTGTCCAAGTCCTTCTGCAATCTCCCTGCTTCCTTGACACTACTTGCCCCTCCACCTATCTTTGTATTGTCCACAAAGCCATCAATTCCGTCATCCAAATCACTGACATATAACGTAAAAACTAGTGGTCCCAACACCAACTTCTACAGAACACCACTAGCCACTGGCAGCCAAAGAGAAAAGGCTCCCTTTATTCCCACTCTTTGCCTCCTGCCAATCAGCCAATGCCCTGTCCATGTTAGCATCTTTCCTGTAGTAGGCTCATATTTTGCTAAGCAGCCTCATGTGAGGCATCTTTCAAAGGCCTTCTAAAAATCCAAGTATACAACATCCATTGTTTCTCCTTTGTCTATCCTGATCAAAGAATTCCAACATATTTGTCAGGAAAGAGTTTCCTTCAATGAAACCATGCTGACTTTGGCCTATTTTATTATGTGCCTCCATGTACCCCAAAACCACATTCTTAACAATCAACTCCAACATCTTCCCAACCACTGAGGTTAGAGTAACTAGCCTATAATTCCTTTCTTCTACCTCTCTCCTTTCTTGAAGAGTGGAGTGATATTTGCAATTTTCTAGTCCTCTGGAGCCATTCCAGAATCTAGTGATTCTTGAAAGATCGTTATTAATGCCTTCCCAATCTCTTCAGCTACCTCTTTCAGAACCCTGCGGCGTAGTTCATCTGGTCCAGGTAACACATCTATCTTCAGACCATTTTGATTCCCAAGCACCTCCTTTCCAGTAATAGCAATTGCACTCACTTCTGCTCCCTGACACTCTTGAAATTCTGACGTACTGCTAGCGTCTACAACAGTGAAGACTGATGCAAGATACTCATACAGTTTTTCCACCATTTCCTTGTCCCTCATTATCAGTTCTGCAGCATAATTTTCCAGCAGTCCAATATCTACTCTCAACTCTCTTTTCCTCTTTATATATCTGAAAAAATGTTTGTAATCCTCTTTGATATTGTTGGTTAGCTTACTTTCATATTTCATCTTTTCCCCCCTTATGGTTTTTTATTTGCTTTCTGTGGCTTTTAAAAGCTTCCCAATCCAGAACCACCCACTAATTTTTGCTCTATTTTATGCCTTCTCTTTTGCTTTTATTGGTTTTGACTTCCTTTGTTAGCCACAGTTCTGTCATCCTCTCTTCCGATACTTCTTCCTTGGGATATATCTATCCTGTGCCTTCCATATTGCTCCCAGAATCTGCAGCCATTGCTGCTCTGCCGTCATCCCTGCCAGTGTCCCCTTCCAATCAACTTTGGCGAGCTCCTCTCTTATGCCACTGTAATTCTTTTACTCCATTGTTGCTGATACAACTGGACATTAGCTTCTTCCTCTTGAATTGCAGGGTAAATTCTATCATATTATAATCACTGCTTCCAAAAGATTCCTTTATCATAAGCTCCCTAATCAAATTTGGTTCATTACACAACACACAATCCATAATAGCTGATCCCCTAGTGAGCTCAACCACATGCTGCTCTAAAAAGCCACCTTGTAGGCATTCTACAAATTCTCTCTCTTGGAATCCAGCACCAACATGATTTTCCAAACCTACCTGCATATTGAAATCCCCAATGACTATCATAAAGGGATAAAGTGTAGCAATGATCAAAGGAATAACATGCAAACGTACACAGACAGCATCCAATCCCTACAGCAATAAACAAGTTGTATCAACTGCTGAACCACCATGCCAGTCTTGTACTATTCCTGTTCCTATTTTCTTACACACCTCTCATGTGCAAAGCGCTCATTTTTGAGATTACTGACCAAGCTGGAATATACAATACAACTCATGACCTTTGTTTGCCATTGAATAAAAAGTAGCAATTCTCTTCAGCAGACCCACGAAGGGACACAAATTAACAGTTTCCCAATGTGCCATTGAAGCTTCACTCACAACATTTATGTTCAAGGTTTTTTCAATGTTCAAGGTGGAACAAGCATCAAAAAGTGATTCTTTGTTGATGACAGCATTACAATGATATAGACCTAAGTTTTTGTGTGTCAGTGTGGTGATCATGTGCAGACTGATCAATGTGGACCTCACAATGGTGTGTGGTACTTTCAGGTAAGGGCTGACAATTGTGTGTGCACATAAAAGCAATGGCCACACAAATAGCAGTTGGCCTGAACAAAGGTTTTTCAAGACCTGGCTATAACCCAAGTTCATCACGAAAATTACAAGGTACTTGTGATCTCTTCAGACAACTGACATCTGGAGCCAAGCAGTCCTGTTTTAAAACAGTGATTAGAGTGAAAAGATATCCTGACATTTGTATGATTTTATGATTTTTACAGGTCTCATGAAATTGTAATTTACTGTAAATACATGAGGAACTGATGCTAAAGGCTGAACTCCCATTTTGATTCCAACAGTAGAATAATAAGCAACACGTTGTGGAATTTACACTCAGATTCAACAACTGACTTTAAGTGGAATTAGAAGGTAAATAGAAATAACTGTGTTAATTGTTTTTAAATACTTCGTGTCTTTGGCTATTTCTTTGTTTTATATGTTTAATTAAATCATTTGCTTACATTTTAATAGATTTTTAAATCTGTGAATGTCACGGATTTTTAAACACTATTAAAATTCTTGACAACTTTGATAGCTGCATTCCCATCTCTGCTTTCTATCAAAGCTTGTCAGGGACCTCTGTACTGCATCACCAAAATACTAATCACCAATAATATGTTGTTGTCCTGCTCAAGGCAGCAGGCTGGCAGCAAAACCAGCCCAGGTGAGCACAAGTGCAGAGGAATCGCAGGTAATGACTCTGGGCCAGGTCCAGCTCAATCCAGTCCAATACGCCAAGAAACAACAAATTTCACATCATATATCAATGATCATAAATTCGATTCAGATAATGCTTTTGATAATAAAAACAACTGCTTCATTTGACTTCTCCTTCAAAACCATTGATCAAATTTCTTTTTTGTGTTTGAATCTGAACTTCCTTAATACACATACCAGATCTATTTTCCAGCATTTGGCCTCTAGCATTCTGTGATTTATCAATAGCTCATCTAAATACTTTCCAATGCCATAAGTACCTGCCTCCATCACAACTTTGGGCAATGGGTCTTAAGTTTAACCACAACCTGGGCGGAAAAACATCCCTCCTCAAATCCCTTCCAAATCTCCTATCCCTTCCCTTAAACCAGCTACTAAGAGCAAAAGTTTCCCGTAATGAATGCTATTCATGCCTTTTATAATCTTTATAGATCAATCAGACATCTCTCCAGAAAATAAGTCCAGCCTATCCAAATTTCAAAGTTGAAACTACAATTTATAATGAAAGTACATAAATGTTACCATATATTAACGAGATTCATTTTCTTGCAGGCATTTACAGTAAAATAAAGAAATAGAAAATAACTATTGAAAAACTCTTCGTAAGCAAAGGCTGACAAACACCTATTGTGCAAAAGAAGACAAATTGTGCAACTGAAAAATTATTGAGAACATGAGCTGTTGTAGAATCAGTTCTGAGTTGTGGTGAGTGAAGTTGTCCATGTCAGTTCAGGAGACTGATGGTTGTGGGGAAATAACTGTTCCTGAACCAGGTGGTGTGAGACTTACGACTTCTGTACCTTCTACTTGATGCTAGCAGTGAGATGAAAGCATGGCCTGGATGATCAATGATGCTTTCTTGTGGTAGTGCTTCATGTAAATGTGCTTAATGATGGGTAGGGGTTTACCTCTGATAAACTGGGCTGTATACACCACTTTCTTTAGTCTTCACCTTTCCTGGGCATTGGTGTTTCCATATGAGGCCATAATGCCACCAGTTATGATTCTCTCCACTGTGCATTCATAGAAGTTTATCAAAGTGTTTGGTGACATGCCAAATCTATGCAAGTATCTAGGAAAGTAGAGCTATGCCTTTTATTGTGATGCCACTTATGTGCTGGTCCCAGGACCAATCCTCTGATATGATAATGCCAAGAAATTTCAAGCTACTGATCCTCTCCACCGCCGGTCCCCTAATGAGGACTCTCATGAACCACTGGCTTCTTCATCCTTTAGTCAATAATCAGCTCTTTGGTTTTGTTGACATTGAGTGAGGGGTTGTTTAGGTGGTACCACTCAACAAGATTTTCAGTCTCCCTCCTATATGCTGATTTGTCAACACACTTGATTTGGACAACAACAGTGGTGTCATCAGCAAACTTAACTACAGCATTGGACCTATATTTAGCCACACAATCATAGGTATAAAGTGAGTAAAGAAGAGGCTAAGCACACAGCCTTCTGGTACATCTGTGCTTATAGTGAGTGTGGAGACAACTTTGTTGCCAATCTGTACTGACTGGGATTTGTCAGTGAGGAAACGAGGATTCAGTTGCACAGGGAGGTATCGATGTCCAGGTCCTAGAGCAATTGATGAGTTTTGAGGAAATGATAGTGTTGATTGCTAACCTACAGTCAATGAAGAGAATCCTGATGTATGCATCTTCATTGACTAGATATCTGAAGCACTTCATCACAGTGCATATACAGGTGTCCCCCGCTTTTCGAACGTTCACTTTACGAAACCTCACTGTTACGAAAGACCTACCCTGTTTTTGCTTTCAGAAGGTGTTTTCACTGTTACGAAAAAAAAGCAGCGCGTGATAAAAAATCAGCACGCGAAAAAATCAGTGCACAATAAAAGGCAGCGCGTGCCCCGAGCAGCCGCTCTCCCCCTGGTTCAGAACAGCATTGCTTTAACACGTGCCTGTGAGCAGCCATTTGCAAGATGAGTTCTGAGGTATCGGAAAAGCCTGAAAGAGCTCGTAAGGATGTTACACTTAGCGTAAAACTAGAAATAATTAAGTGTTTCGATCGTGGTGAATGAAGTAAGGACTAAGTGAGTTTGGCTTGTGGAAGCTGACGAAGATGATGTTGAAGAGGTTTTGGCATCCCATGACCAAGAACTGACAGATGAAGAACTGATGCAATTGGAAGAAGAAAGGATAACAATCGAAACCGAATGAGTAATGATAAAGTACGACTTTAATTGTGAAAGGGTACGTCGGTTTAGGGGATATTTGCAGGATGGTTTGAGTCCTTACAAAGAACTGTGTGATAGGAAAATGCGCGAGGCTCAGCAGTCAAGCTAGCCTTCCACATCAGCCACAGCAGAAGACAAACCTTGACCTTCGACATCGAGGCGGGCAGTCATAGGAGAAGATGAGCTGCCTGCTCTAATGGAAACAGACGATGAGATGACACCCCAGTGTCCCACCACCCCAACCCCCAGGCCACGGACAGATACCGATTCACGGAGAATGCAGCAGTAGCCGGGAGACACACAGCACATCTTTAAGATAAAAGCCGAAATAAACATGGTAATTAATTAGGTGCTGCCGACAAGTAATTGTCGGCCCAGATCAGAGACGACGCAATCGGAAGATGAGCTGTGTGCCTTGCGGCTACCGTTGTATCCCTACGTGCTTCGCGGTTCGGTATCTGTCGGCGGCCTGGAGGGTGGGGGCGACTCTACCACCCCAACCTGCGACGACTCAGCCTAACACACCATCATCAGTGTGTTTGGCGCTGAACCAATTCCGGTAAGTGATACTACACTGTACATACATTATTTCTACTTTATATAGGCTGTGTATTTTTACGTGTTATTTGGTATGATTTGGCAGCTTCATAGCTTAAAGGTTACTGGAGAGCACTTGCGCCGTGATTCTGCCGACGGCGCTTGTGTGAGATTTTCGCTACGGAGAACAGTTCAGTAATGATTGTGGAAAAGTATTTCTACTTTATATAGGCTGTGTATTTATCATATCATTCCTGCTTTTACTATATGTTACTGTTATTTTAGGTTTTATGTATTATTTGGCATGATTTGGTCGGTTATTTTTGGGTCTGCGAACGCTCCCAAAATTTTCCCATATAAATAAATGGTAATTGCTTCTTCGCTTTACAACATTTCAGCTTACGAACCATTTCATAAGAACGCTCTACCTTCGGATGGCGGGGGAAACCTGTAAGTACTACTGGATGATAGTCACTGAGGCAGGTTACCACGTTCTTTTTGGGCACCAATATGATTGAAGTCTGCTTGATACTGATGGTTACTTTAGACTGCCAAAATGAAAGGTTGAAGATGTCCATAAGCACTCTTGCCAGTTGATTAACACAGGTCTTCGGTACTCAGACAGGTACGCCTTCTGAGCCAGATGCTTTCCATGGATTCACCCTTCTGAAGGATACTTTCACGTCAGCCGCACAGACTGAGATCACAAGGTCATTGGGGGTTGTGGGGGCTCGTGAAGGTGCCTCCATCTTCTGTCAGTCAAAGCGAGCATAAAAGGCATTGAGCTCCTTTGGGAGCAAAAACTTGCTGTCATTTATGTTGCTTGATTTTTGTAGGATGTGATGTAATCTGAGCACTTTCACAGTTGTGGAGCATCCCTCAATAATTCACGTTTAGTCCAAGAGTACCATGTTGCATGTGAGATGGCTTTCTGAAGATCATTCCTGGACCTCTTGCACTTGCCTGGATGCCAGTCCTGAACACCACTGAACTAGCCCTCAGCAGATCTCAAATCTCTAGGTTCATCCAGGGCTGCAGGTTGGGGAAGACACCAAAAGATTTTTGTGGGGCACACTCATCCTGAGTGACTTCAGTCCATGACAACCCATAACATATTCATGGCATGTGTGTTCTCTACATCATTGGTAACTAAGCATTTAACCTCCAGAACTCGGACTCCGGAACTTGCTTCTTAAATTAGGCCTTTCTTCTGATTATGGTCTTGTGAAGTACTTAAGGATGTATTATATTAAGAATGCTTGACATTATTGTGTGTTAGTGGAATAACATATATATAGTTATGGATATGTGTGTGTGTGAATAGAGATAATACCTTTGATATATTGGCAATTTAATAAAACCTTTGGTTCCCAAACAATTGTCCTGCGTATTTATCCAGTTGTATGGTTACAGGAATATTGTTTCAGTTCCTCCATCTTTTAAACATTGCAAAGCACGGCATCTGAGGCATACCAACCTTGTCTCTCCATGATGACTGTATCAGATCTGCTCTATGCTATTGATTTTACTGAGTTGTATGCCTTCTATTTTCTATACATATATGGGCTACATTTCTTCCTGAATTTGCATTTCAAACCATTTGCCAGTACCCTTTAGACAAGAAACTCTTCAGGCACTGACATGACAATAGTTTGATATAAACACGAGAAATTCTGCATTTGCTGGAAATCCAAAGCAACACACAAAATGCTGGAGGAACTCAATAGGTCAGACAGCATCTATGGAAATGTATGAACAGTTGAATTTTGGGCCAAGACCCTTCTTCAGAAATGAAGAGGAAAGGGGAAGACACCAGAATAAAAGATGGGGGGGGGCAAAGGAAGCATGAAAGCTCTAAAGGGATAGGTGAAGCCAGGTGGGTGGGAAAATTAAAGGGCAAGAGAGAAGAGTGGACCATGGTAGAAAGGGAAGGAGGAGGAGTTCCAGGGGGAGGTAATAGACAGGTGAGAAGAGGTACAAGTACAGAGTGGGGAATAGAAGAAGAGGGGAAGGGAAGGGAATTTTTGGTTATCAGAAGGAGAAATTGTTATTTATGCTATCATGTTAGAGGCTACCCAGTCAGAATATAAGGTGTTGCTCCTCCACCCAGAGGGTAGCCTCATCAAGGCACAAGAGGAAGGCATGGACCAACATGTCAGAACAGGAATGGGAATTGGAATTAAAATGTTTGGCCACTGGGAAGTTGCGCTTTTAGTGGATGGAGCTGAAGTGCTCTACGAAGTGGTCCCCAGTGGAGTCAGGTGGGGAGGTAAAGATATATTTAGTGGTATGATCCCTTTGGAGATGATGAAAGTTGCAAAGAATGATGTGTTGGATGCAGAGGCTTATTGGATGGTAGGTAAGGACAAGAGGAAGCCTATCATTGCTAAGGACGTGGGAAGATGGGGTGAGTGCGGATGTTCGAGGAATGGAGGAGATGTGGTGAGGGCAGTATCAATGGTGGTGGAAGGGAAACCCTGCCCTTTAAAGAAGGAGGACAGCTCTGATGTCCTGGAAAGGAATCGGAATCAGAATCAGAATCAGGCTTATTATCACTGGCACGTGTTGCGAAATTTGTTAACTTAGCAGTAGCAGCTCAATGCAATTCATGATAATATAGAAAGAATAAATAAATAAATTACAGTAAGTATCTATATGTACACTGAATAGATTAAAGTTGTGCAGAAACAGAAATAATACGTATTTTAAAAATGAGGTAGCATTCATGGGTTCAATGTCCATTTAGCAATCATATGGCAGAGGGGAAGAAGTTGTACCTAAATCACTGACTGTGTGCCTTCAAGCTTCTGTACCTCCTTCCTGACAGTAACAATGAGAAGAGGGCATGTCCTGGGTGATGGAGGTCCTTAATAATGGACGTCGCTTTCTGAGGCACCACTCCTTGAAGATGTCTTGGGTGCTACGTATTCTGGGAACAGATGCGGTGGAGACGAAGGAACTGAGAAAAAGGAATAGCATTTTTACAGAAGACATGGTAGGAAAGCGGTATTGTCAAGGTAACCTTGGGAATTGGTAGATTTATAAAAGATGTTGGTTGACAGTTTTTCTCCAAAGATGGAGGTAGAGAGATCAAGAAAGGGGAGGGAAGTGAATGTGTATTAAAGTCTTCAGCACAAATCTGATCTGGAAGTAAACAGACCCAATTTGGTTATTTATCTCACTGGGTAACTTTGCAGTTTCTCCATAGTTAATATTCAACAAGGCCCCTACCAACAAATGTTTACTTTTTTTTCAAACCTTTCCTGACTCCTGCAGCATTGCTTAGAGGAGCATTGTACCAAGATCAATAGTCTATTAGTGTTTTCCATCCACATTACATTGCCCTTACTACACTTGATTTATTCTATAAAATTATCAAATCTAGAAAATATGGTTGAATGACAAAGGATTTTTGTAACTGATAAACCTTGTTCATTCTTCCATGATGTACTCAATTCTGTTATCTGTGAATAGAGCAATACTTCCCAGATGACATTCTGGGTACAATAATGTCAAAAGATAATTAAACTTAAGGCCATTCTTCCCATCAAATTCCACCTATTTAGAATACAGAACTCTTGGCTGAAAAATTATTAAAAATATTAACATTTTCTTAATTTGATTTTCACCAGAATTACAAATATATACAATTTTCACATGAACTTGTATAAGGGCAAAATTGTAAAACAACAAAATAAAACAATGATTATTTTCTGAAGAATATCTGGTCTCAATGACCATAATTAATTTTGCTTGTAGACAACACACTATATTCCCAGAATGCTATTATGATACAATTTATTCTCACCTGTTCCAATAAAGACTGCAATACTTTTTATTACCTCAATTTTCAGTAGACTATTGGCTCTGAAGGACATAATTTCGTTCTCTTGTGTACTGTGAGGACTTCCAAGCTGTGAACACAAATAAATATATTTTGACGGGAACTGCCAGCACTTTCAAATATATTTCAATATAAACTTTTGGGGGATTTGTGTAAGCCATGATAGGTAGTAAGTCTATTTTTGAAAAATCAGACATCTTTGCAGCAGCTCAACGTATTAAGAGATTTCAAATTAATTGAGCAAGAATTATAAATAATTAAGGAGTTGCTGGACAGGAAATTGATCCAGTAGGAGATTATCTTTCTGTTTATCACCACTCCTTATGACACCATTATTGCAATGTATATAATAGAGGCTTTAACACCTTCAGCAATATTTAAGTTAATATGTTTAAATGATCTTTGTCAATTTTCCAACATTCTGAATGTTACACAATTATCACCATAAATAAAAATAAATCCATGACCTTAATCAATATAGTCAATTTACAAAGTATAATGATCTTACTTTACATTTTGTGAACAGTACAATGTTTCTATTAAGACCACAAAAATATTTTACCAATATATTGAAATAAAATTATATTTCATGTGGCAAAAATTTTAAAAATCCCACCTTTAATAAAGAGGTGAGAAATCAGCTATTAAATTACAGACTTATAAAATCATCTATTGACATCCATTGTCAAAAACATAGCTCAAAATATTGTGGGAATAAAAAAAATACTAGCAGACAGGTTGCTAAAGCTCAACAATAAAATGTTCCCAAGCCATATATCAAATAAAATATTGGGATGCACAACAAGCTGTGTAACTTAATAATCCAAATCCATCATCTTAATTGAAGCAAAGCAGTTGCTGGAAATCTGAAATAAAAGTAGAAAATACAAGCAGCACTAAGCAGGTCAGGTGGCAACTTCAGAGCACAAAAGTTTTTGGTCAACGACCTATCATAAAAGTGAGAAAACAAGCATGTTTTAAGATGCAGAAAAGGGAAATGGGGAGAGATAATGTCTATGATAGAGTGGGGGGGGGGGGGGGTCATGTTTCTTTAGCTAATATACTTGCTTTAAAATCCGGCAAGAAAAAAGAAACAAAAATATATGTTGGAAACTTGCAAGAGATAAATGTGACCAATTCAGATACTAGGTCATCACCCACCTGCAACATTAATATTCTCTCATCACAAATGTTGGCTGATCTGCTAGGAGTACAAGATATTCTGTGCTCTAAAATTTCTTAACTTTTCCCTTCACTCTTTGGATAACTAAGCTGATGACCTCCTCACTACAGATTGCTTAGATAAAAGGAATTTTAGTTCTTCTAAACTAAAGCACATTAAAGATCCTTATTTATGCCTGTTAAAAATCCCGATTTAATCTCCTCTCAGCCGATTTCCATGATTGCAAGTATATTAAATTTCCTTTATGCTACTGCTTCCATTGCCTGGTGTTATGCCTTTTCTGGCTCTAATAATGCTTACATGAATGTAGATTAACTGATGATGTGAACAAATATCCAGTTATTTCTTTTATCTGGAATTTTATATTCCAATTTCTAAGTTAAAAAATTATGTTTTATTGACTTGCTCTTGGACCATCAAAAATTGTGCTTTCTAACCCAGAATAATTGTACCTATTCTAATTTATTCTCCCTCAAACACATTCACATTACGCTGCATCTTTCTGTCCTTATCCTGTCTTTTTCTAAAATGCTTTCTCAGCATTGGCCAGTTCCAATATTTTTACAACAGCATAAAGGCAACAATGCCAGATGAGATGAGTTGATTGTAATAGGAAACATCATTGAAAAATGTAAATACAATGAGAATTTAAATTTCACAGTCAACATATATGGGCTGGTAGAATAAAAACTAAAACTTAGACTTGGTATGATTGAGAATTAAGCTTTTTTTCACAGTTTAGATAAGTTTCTTATTTACTGTCTGGTTTTCACTGAGAGATTATATTCCCTATAATGAGTACCCCTGGACAAGATGACTGAATGAGGAACAAAATCATCATGTGAGACACATCGCTCATAGGGAATTTGTATCAAGGTCACATGGGTATCTCATGACCTGCAACCCTAATATTTATTCAAATGTCTTAGTTTGCATGATTTGACTTAGAAGTGGCTGCAAATATGATTTAGTTTGAATTAAGTTGATTCTCAATTACATATTGTCAAAAGAACAAGTACTGTTTAAAAACACAAACAACAGGAATTCTGCAGATGCTGGAAATTCAAGCAACACACATCAAAGTTGCTGGTGAATGCAGCAGGCCAGGCAGCATCTCTAGGAAGAAGTGCAGAGGACGAGTCCTGATGAAGGGTCTCGGCCTGAAACGTCGACTGCACCTCTTCCTAGAGATGCTACCTGGCCTGCTGCGTTCACCAGCAACTTTGATAAGTACTGTTTAATTTACTTTCATGTCAGAGACATGAATCTGCCTTCATTCATAAAGGATATCCAAGTTTTAAATAGTTTAGTTCAAAATGGACAAATTAGTAAGGGACGAGTATGAAATTGTTCTTGATGATACCCTGTGGCGAGGACTAGAAATGTTAATAATATTAAACCCTGAGAAAATTACAGTTTATCAAAAACTTGATTTTGGGGCAATTTGAAAATATTTCAATAAAATGGAGATGACAGCATAACTGGCAGGCCTTTAGTTGTTTGCCATCATTGTTTTTAAATCCCTTCTTGGCATTTTTATTGCTGTTTGTGTCATCAGTTATTCACGTTTCTGAGAATAATATCCTCTGCCAGTTCTAGATTCCCAATTGTTCAATTATTGATGGCCAAGGTTACATTCTCACACATTCCCCCCCCCCTTTTCTCTTTAATACGCTGCTTAAAAGTGAGCACTTTCTTCAAGCTGTTATTCATTTGATATTATCTGTTGTCAAAAATCCATTGTCAAATTCTGTTTAATAACTGTTTATGGAAAGGCCTTGAGTTGTTTAACCAAAACAGTAACTCACCGGGATTTTTTAAAAAGTAATTAAAGATGCCATATAAATGCCAACCCTTGATTTTATTTCAGCTTTATTTATACACCTTACATATACCAGATTTTCCCTTGCTTGTATATTTCAGGAATAGGAAATCAGGGGAGCACACAGCAATTCTTATTGAGGGATCAGTAGTGGAAACGGTGAGCAGCTTCAGGTTCCTGGTTGTCAACATCTTTGAACATCTATTTTGGGCCCAACGTATTGGTACAATGAAGAAGAAGGCACACTAGTGGCTATATTTCAGTTTGAGGAGAGTTGGTATGTCACTGAACGCTCTTCGCAAATTTTTACAGATGCACTGGGGTGAGCATTCTGACCGGTTGCAACAAAGTCCGGTATGGAGGTGTCGATCCATAGAATCAGAAAAAAGGATTGTAAACCTAGTCAGCTCTCTCCTGGGCACTAGCCGCCCCACCATCACTGATAATTTCAAAAGGCAATGCCTCAAGAAGTGGCATCCATTATGAAGTACCTCACCATCCAGGGCACGCCCTCTTCTCAATACTACCATCAAGGAAGAGGAACAGGAGATTGAAGATGCACACACAATGCCTTAGGGACAGCTTCCTTCCCTCCACCATCAGATTTCTGATTGATCCATGAACACTACATCACTATTTTCTTTGTTTTTGCACTATTTATTTAATTTTAAAATATATTCTTATTGTAATTTCTAGTAATTTTTATGTATTGCATTATACTGCTGCTGTAAAAAAACAAATTGCACAACATACGTCAGTGATAATAAACCTGCAATGAAATGTGGAAGAAGAGTACTGCGGCATGTACTTGATTATCTGCCTTCCTTTCCTCTCATATGGGTCGAGGATCCTCTCCATTGTGATGGGTAAGGGTAATCCAGGTTCTATTCTGCTTCTCACTCTGGGTACTGCAAATTGGCTTAAATAAGCTTAAATCCAGTGCGGTCTAAAATGGATAGTTATCCAAGTAGTAACAGCAGTACATTACTGCCACATACAACTAGGTATCAGAATGTAATCCTGAGCAACTCTTCTAAATAACAGTAAGGAGAATAATAAATATCTCGGCTCTTAGAACTGAATAAAGTTCTGAATGACAGTGCAGAAATAAAGAATCAGATATTTAAGCTGCACAGATAACAAATTACTTCCATTCATAATTGTAAGTATTAAATAGTTGGTTTATTGGACACTATTATGGTCTGCTAACTCAGTTCTTGAGATTTCAATCTGTCCAACTTAATAGCCAAGGCTAGGGCTCGAGGTGTCTCCTTTGATGGAACTAGTTATTAATTTTTACTGCATTTAATAAGGAAACACCTCCAAGAGTCCTAGATGATTAGGTAGTGAGCCAACCAGCTTTAGCTTAATCTTAAAGATGACCTTAAGGGAGAACAAGCACACGATTACACATTGGCAAGGAATCCACAACCAAATTCCAGTAATGATTCTAAAAAGTTACAAAAATTTGTGTTATTTCTCATGCTTATTCACATGGATCATTTGTCGGTAAAATATCAGCAATATTATCACTTTGTGAAAAAGTGACCAACAAAATGAACTATGCTGAAGCATCTGCAGAATTCCTTGTCTATGCTGAAGAAGTCCGTTTTCATCTCAGTGTCCAGCTCTGGTCATGAGCTTTGCACTGACCTTCGGCATGCCGCACTGTATGATACTTTTAGCTTTGAGATCCACTGTTAGCTAATAAATTAACATTGACTAACTATGGAACCAAAGACATTTTTACAGTAGGATCTTTGACATGATGATGAAGTGCTCAACCATTCACAATGTATCCCACATTTAAGATTTTTGAAAATGAATACGAAAAGAGCAGCTGTGATTCAGTGAGAAGCAAATAAATTTTAGCTGTTGGTAATTTAAAATAAAAACACAAAATACTGTAAATAATCAACAAATCAGGCAGCACCTGTAGAGAAAGAAATAGAACTCATGTTTCATATCAATGATTCTTATCAGAACTAGCTGTTATTCACCATTAGTTACCCTTGATGCTTCTTTGTATGAGAAAATATGTCAGTTGGATTAATCTCAAGTATTTGGTTAAAAAGAGTATTGGTAAGTAACTTTTTTGAATGCCTTAATATTATTGAAAGCTGCCACTTCCAAAATATAAAGCCTAATTTTTGAGTTGAAAAATTGTAGAGCACCACCCTCAAGAGATTCTTTCATCTTTGGTATCTGTAATCATGAATTTACCCTGGGCAAAATTTGCTCGGGG
This sequence comes from Mobula hypostoma, assembly GCF_963921235.1. Taxonomy (NCBI): domain Eukaryota; kingdom Metazoa; phylum Chordata; class Chondrichthyes; order Myliobatiformes; family Myliobatidae; genus Mobula; species Mobula hypostoma. The sequence continues at coordinate 48,844,676 of NC_086110.1, forward strand.
ACTCAAAACAAATAATTTAGTGAACACTTACATGCTAAGATATGCCCTACCTACCTATTTGGATCACAACGTTAACTATTTAACAGATCAGAGGCAGCAGAAAAGAAGCACCATTGCCAAGTTTGACATACAAAGTGTAACATTTGTCAGCTTTGAACTTAATTTGAAATCTCCACATTAGACATCAATACCATAAAGTCATAGAGAAGTACAGCATAGAAACAGGCCCTTTGGCCCATCTAGTCCATGCTGAAATCACTGATACTGCCTACTGACATCGACCTGCACTGGGACCATAGCCTTCCATATGCCTACCATCCACGTACCTATCCAAATTTCTCTTAAATGTTGAAATCGAGCTCACATGCTACCACTTATGCTACCAGGTCATTCCACACCCTCACGACTGTCTGACTGAAGAAGTTTTCCCTCATGTTCCCCTTAAACATCTCACCTTTCACCCTTAACCATGACCTCTGGTTGTAGTCCCACCCAACCTCAAGGGAAGAAGCTTGCTTGCAATTACCCTATCTACCCCTCATAATTTTGTATACCACTATTAAATCTCCCCTCAATCTGCTACATTCTAAAGAATACAGTCCTAACCTATTCAACCTTTCCTTTTAATTGAGGTCCTCTAGACCTGGCAACATTCTTGTAAATTTTCTCTGTACTCTTTCAACCTTGTTTACATCTTTCCTGTAGGTAAGTGACCAAAACTGGACAAAATACTCCAAATTAGGCCTCACCAATATCTACACAACTTCAACATAACATCTCATCTCCTGTACTCAATACATTGATTTTTGAAGGCCAATCCTATCTTTCTGTGACACCACTTTCAACAAATTATGGACTTGTATTCCCAGATCCCTTTGTTCGACCAGACTCCTCAGTACCCTACTGTTCACTGTGTAAGACCTACCCTGGTTGGTCCTACTGAAGTACACTTGTCTGCATCAAACTCCATCTGCCATTTTTTAGCCTACTTTTCTAGTTGATGCATATCCTTCTGTAAGCCATGATGGTCTTCCTCACTACACTCCTAATCTTGGTGACATCCACAAATTTGTTGATCCAGTTAACCACATTTTCTTCCAGATCATTGATATAGATGAGAAGCAACTACAGACCCAGCACTGATCCCTGCAGCACTCCACTAGTCACAGGCCTCCAGTCAGAGAGGCAACCCTCTACTACCACTTTCTGGCTTCTTCCATGAAGCCAATGTCTAATCCAATTTACTACCTCATCCTGAATGCCAAGTGACTGGAGCTTTTTGACCATCCTCCCATGCGGAACCTTTTCAAATGCCTTACTGAAGTGCATGTGGACAACATCCACTGCCTTGCCTTCATCCACTTTCCTAGTAACTTCTTTGAAAAAATCTATAAGATTGGTTAAACATGACTTACCAAGCAGGAAGCCATGCTAACTGTCCTTAATCAGACCCTGTCTATCTAAGTATTTATATATTTGGTCCTTTAGAACACTTAAACTCCATACTGGAGTATGGATGCATTTTCAAGGTGTGGCTACTTTAATTCATTGAAAAGGCTGAAAAATTCAGTATACATCACTCACAAAGTGTACCTTTGCTAACTCGTGAATCTACTTGTTTTCAGGCCCCAGACAATTTTTTTCCCAGAGCAAATTCATGATTAAAGACAGAAAAATGATATTCATTACTGAAATGATAGAATTAGCAACAAATGTCCAACGATATCAACAATCAACCTTTTTAGAGTAAGTTTTATACCAGTGATAAAAGTATGAAACTTTACTGGAAAGGATCATCTGAAATTCACCTGAGAAAAAGTGACTGTTACATTCTCAAGGATTAAGGATCACTTTATTTGGCATATACATTTACACGTTTTAAGAATTTTCTGTGGTATATTGGTACAACATGCAACAAAAACAGCAACATTCAATAATTACAAGAATAAAATATTATATGGAATATGTTAAACATTAAAATGCAGATATAGTATAAAATGTGCATAAATACATCATTACCAGCATGTACTGTATAAATAGCATTATAAAAAGTAGTTTAAAGTGGTTACAGCCCATTGCAGTTATTGCGGGGGTGGGGGGGGGGGGAAGATAACTGCAATGATTGATTAGACTAATTGTCCAGGGAAGAAACTTTTAAGATAGTTTGAAGTTTTTGTTTCAATAACCTTTTTGTGCTTTCCAGACAGGAGTTTTGGAAAAAATAGTATGCGGGGTGGGTAATGTTTGCAATGGTTTTTCCTGACCACTTCTTTGTCTTGGACACATACAAGTCCTGCAGTGATGGTAGACTGCAACCAATGACTTTTTCTGCTGACCTGATTGTTCACTGTAGTTTTTGTATATTGTGAGAGGATCCTGCATCAAACCAGACGGTAATGGCTGCTGTGAAGATGCTCTGATTTATAGCAGCGTATAATTGCCTCAGTATGTCCTTTGTGTTAGTGAAAGAGATATGGTTCTCTCACACGAGGTCCTACAAAATAATGATGCCCAGGAACCTGAATGTTGAACTGGTGTTAACTGTAGAGTTGTTGATGATGTGTGGGTGGAGGGGAGACACATTTCTCCTGAAATGGATATGCATCTACACTGTTTTGAGGGCATTCAGTTCTGAGTTGTGATTCCATCAGGAAACTATATTGTTTACTTCCTGGAGGGACTTGGATTCATTGCCTCTGGTGATTAGTCCAGTGACACTAGTGTCATCCACAAACTTTATCAGTTTAACTGATGGATCACTGGAGACACAGTCATTGGTGCATAGAGAAAATAGGAGAGGAGAGAGAACACACCCCTGTGATGCACCAGTGCTGACTGAGCGGGATGTGAAGATTTGCTTGCCTAGTCTCACATATTGCCTCCTGTCAGAGAGGAAGGTTATGATCTATCATCTTACCTCATATGGAGCAGGAAAAAGATGACATTGTTCAGGTATATAAGTCTAATAGGGTACAATATCTTTCACCTTTTCCCAGTTTGTTGTAATTAACGTCTAAATAAAGATCAAACCTTATCCAACTAAGCTTAAATAAAGCAATGAATATAATTTGCTTCAATTTTGTTCCTATCAGAATTTAGTGTGAAGTAGAAATAGTGTTACTCTTCCTAGACAGAATAGATCCAAATCTCTACACTTCAAATAGCATATAGTGATACTTATTCTTTTAAAAATTAAAGAGACCATCGTGATATCTTGGGAGACAAACTGATGGGCTTTCCATTAATAGGACTTAATGGAGTTGATTATTGTATGAAGCGTAGCAAGTACCACAGGCAGCTTTGTGCCTAGTTGTCCGTACCATAAACAAGTAAGTTTTCCTGCAGTTCCATCTGAATTATAAGTAGTAGTGCATTGTAACCAGAATGTAAAGAGAAACATACCAGAGGGAAATAAATCAAATTATTTCACATCTATTTATGATAATGAGTCCTATAATGCTAAATTATAGATCATAATGTAAGCTCAGTGGCCACTTTATTAGGTACACGAGAGGAACCCAGTGTGTTCCTCTGCTGTGATAACTCATCTACTTCAAGCTTTGATGTCTTGTGCACTCAGAGATGTTCTTCTACGTGCCACTGTTGTAATGTGTAGTCATTTGAAATACTATCGTCTTCCTGTCAGCTTAAACCACTCTAGCATTCTTCTCTGACCTCTCTCATTTACACGGTATTTTGCCTACAGAACTGCCACACAGCGGATGTGTTTTATTTTTCTAACCATTCTCTGTAAACTCTAGAGACTGTTATGGATGAAAATCCGAGGAGATCAGCAGTTTCTGAGATACTCAAACCATTCTGCCTGGCACCAACAATCATTCCATGGTCAAAGTCACTTAGATCACATCTCTTCCACATTCTGATGTTTGGTCTAAACAAAAATGAATCTCATGACCTTGTCTCCATGGTGCTACCACAAGATTGGCTGATTAGATATTTACATTAGCGAGCAGGTGCATCTAATAAAATGGCCATTGGGTGTACTTAGGTGGTCTTTTGCTGCTGTAGCCCAGTTACTTCAAGGTTTGACATCTTGTGCATTTGGGGATTCTCTTGGGCACATCACTGTTGTAATGTGTGGTTAATTCAGTTAATGTCACCTTCCTGTCTGCTTGAACCAGTCTGGCCCTTCTCATCTAATCTCTCTCATTAACAAGGCATTTTTTTTTCTCTTTTTTTTTAAATTTTATTTTTATTCATCCATAGAATGGCCACTCACTAATTTTTTTTTTTGTTTTTCACACCATTCCCTGTAAACATTGTAGAATACTGTTCGTGAAAATCCCAGGAGATCAGCAGTTTCTGAGATACTCAAACCACCCCGTATGGCATCAACATTTATTCCACAGTCAAGGTCATTTTGATCACATTTCTTCCCCATTCTGAAGTTTGGTCTGAATAACAGTTAAACCTCTTGATCAAGTCTCCATGCTTTTATGCGTTATGTTGCTGCCACATAATTAGCTGATTAGATATTTGCATTAAAAACAACTGTACTCGATCTTGGTAGGGGTTTTAGATTTTCCCTATAATAAACTATCACATTCAATATGACAATTTAATTTAATTTACGTGTTTGATTATGAAAATGGGGTACTGCGATTGTAAGTGTGACTTAAATATAATGTATTTGGTACTATTCTATCTTCTTTTTTATTCATAATATATATCTTCATGTACTCTCCATTCTTCTATGTGGAAATTAATAAAAATATTGAAACAAAAACAAATGTACAGGTAGCTGTACCTAATAAAGTGGCATTGCGTGCAAAGTTAACAGTATACATACAATTTTTTTTAAAAAATAGTTGGACAACCTTTACCTTCATTGAAATATTTCTACTGTAAAACACTTAATTTGAACTGACAATAATGTACAATGGAAAAAGAAGGTATTTAACTGTATTAAATGCAAATAATACTCTTTTAAGTCAGAGAAGATCAAAGCAAACCAAAGCTACCAATGTAAAATTCTCATCTTTATCTCTATCCGTGAAAGCATTGATGCAATGGACAAGACCCAGGTGGCTTATAGATCATTTACCTTTAATTACTATCTACGTAGTATCCGGAGGCTATGGTCTGCAGCAAATCAATAGAACAGCAGCTAAGATTAGAACCTTGTACTTATTGCTGAATCCACCTTAATAAATAAGCAACAAGAAATTGTTCTAAGTGAGGCATTCTCCTTTCTACCAAAGATAATTTTTACATCTAATTTTAATATATTATATGTGAGAGAAACTGATTATATACAAGTCCTGTTGTAGCAGCATTATATTTAAATTAAAATGAAAGAGATGTATCTCAGAGTTTCAGGTCAATTGTGGTTATGTAAAGCTGCACATAGCTACATTGCGCACTCTCATATAAAATGCTGATGTCAAGTCACTGTGCATATCTCTTTTACTCTCCTGTGATCAAAGACGATCACTGAGGCAATTACCAAGAAAAATCACCACATCATTTCATTTCTCCACTGCTTTCCTATAATTGCTTAATGCAGCTTTCACTGCCGCCATGTTATTGGTCTGCATTTATACCTTCCACTATCTACCTAGGATAACTAAAATTAAGCTTTCAGACCAAGTATAAACCACTGAAATTAACATACCAAAAAATGAATATATCCTATCTATTTTACTTCACTGAATTAAGATACAAAAATGTTAATTGTAAAGTCTAGAATTTCAGAATAGTCATTAAATACCCTGTAACAGCATCACCAGCAATGCAAAACTGTGTATTGATGGCTATATGACCAAATTAATATCAAAGAGCAACACACACACTGCAAAACATGGTCAAGTTCAGAAAGAGGTGCGAAAGATAAAACTGGGTTGTTTTATAAATCACCAGCAATTTAGGGATTCAGACATCTCAATGTGATTTCATCATCTGTCAAATTTGAAAACAGCAATACTGGCAGCATTCAAAATGCCTTTCACTGAAACAATGTCAGGCAGGAGGCTCATAAAATAAACTCACAGGCCTGTAAAATTTCCCCAGACAATTTTAATCAGAGCTAAACATGATTACAAAGATAATAATTTTAAATAACTCTCAAAATGGTGCTGTTTTAGTTGAAATTATAAATTGGTGCGATTGTTACACTGTTTAACCATCAATAAAAAGGAATTTTTTCCCCCTAAATTCTGCTTTTTCTGTGTCAGTGATGAAGCAGACTGGTATACTAACCCTTCAGGGTTGTCAACATTGAAAAATAAATTAAAACAAAAGAAGCCGTTGAAAAAAATTCGAAGAATAGTCAGTGACTATGCTTTCCTGCTTGTACTCTATATTGGTAACTTCTTGGTAGTCTTTTAAGCTATTTACTTTGGTCATGCAAATTTCATCTCCCCAAGCCCAAAAGAACACATCACATAGTACATGAAAGCATTTTGAACTGGATAAAGTAAGTCACATGATAGGGTTTTCATTTATAACCTTTTTTTGATTGAGTTTTTTTCTGACATATTCTGGCTTCAATGCAGGTTTGTTTTTGATTCTAGGGAGTAAGGTTAAGTGCGATGTTTTACAAAATGTAAAAAACTGCAATAACTTAATTAATGCAGTCAGAAATTAGGGTTATTGCAGCAAAATACAGGGAAATCCTGGAGGAAAACCTGATACAGTCTGCAAGAGACCCGCAACTTAGGAGAATTGTTTTCCAGCAAGACAACAATCCCAAGCATAAAGCCAAAGCTACACATGAATGGTTTAGAAACAACAAAGTTAATGTCCTGGAGTGGACAAGTCAGAGTCCAGACGTCAATCCAAATGAGAATTGTGACTGGACTTGAAAAGGGCTGTTCACTCACGATCCCCATGCACTTTAACAGAGCTTAAGCAGTTTTGTAAAGAAGAGTGGGGAAAAATTGCAATGTCCAGATGTGCAAACCTTACAGAGACTTACCCACACAGACACAAGGCTGTAATTGCTGCCAAAGGTGCATCTACTAAATACTGACTGGAATGGGGTGAGTAATTAGGCAAGCATTTATTTTGTGTTTAATAAATGCAATAAATTTAGACCAATTTGTTTTCACTTTGACATAAAAGTGTCTTTTCTGGTAATCAGTGTCAAAAAAGCCAAGTTAAATTCACTGTGGTTCAATGTTGCAAAACAGCAGAAGGCAAAGAGTGGTCATAGACGGGCCATATTCTGCATGGAGGTTGGTGACCAGTGGTGTGCCTCAGGGATCTGTTCTGGGACCCCTTCAAATATAAATATTAATGGTAAGACTCTGGCAACGTGGAGGATCAGAGGGTTCTTGGGGTCCGAGTCCATAGAACACTCAAAGCTGCTGCGCATGTTGACTCTGTGGTTAAGAAGGCCTTCATCAACCGTGGAATTGAGTTCAAGAGCCGAGAGGTAATGTTACAGCTATGTAGGACCCTGGTCAGACCCCACTTGGAGTACAGTACTCAGTTCTGGTCACTTCACTACAGGAAGGATGTGGAAACCATAGAAGGGGTGCAGAGGAGATTTACAAGGATGTTGCCTGGATTGGGGAGCATGTCTTATGAGAATAGGTTGAGTGAACTTGGCCTTTTCTCCTTGGATCGATGGAAGATGAGAGGTGACCTGATAGAGGTGTATAACATGATGAGAGGCATTGACTGTGTGGATAGTCAGAGGCTTTTTCCCGGGGCTGAAATGACTAACACGAGAGGGCACAGTTTTAAGGTGGTGAGTGCGTGGAATGGGCTGCTGGCAATGGTGGTGGAGGCGGATACAATAGGGTCGTTTAAGAGACTCCTGGATAGGTACATGGAGCTTAGAAAAATAGAGGGCTATGGGTAACCTGATGTAATTTCTAAAGTAAGTACCTGTTCGGCACAACATTGTGGGCCGAAGGGCCTATATTGTGCTGTAGCTTTTCATTGTTTCTATGTTTCTAATAAGACATGAGAACTTCCAAGGGGGGGGGGTGAATACTTTTTATAGGCACTGTATGTTTGCCTGCAATGAACTGACATTAGAGATCCCAGACCTCCAACCTCTTGAGATCAGAGATCAGAGTATGGCACAGTTCATTTTTCAGCAATTGAATTAAAATGCACTACTTTCAGGGACTTTCAACATTTGTCCACTCCAACCTTTTAGGGCTAATGGTAATATCGAACTAATGTATAAGAACAGGATAGTGCAATGAAATAATAGGAGTCCAATTTCAAATGTTGTGGATGATCGAGAATTTTACAAAATGGCAAAGAGTAAATAGAGTAGCATTCTGCAAAAGAGCTCCGAATAGTGAGAGAGCCAGATACATGAGAGGTACAAGTTAAAATAGTAAATGAGAAGTGGTGCACACAAAAGCAGTGAAATTTAATTAGTGCCATTTTGAAGGATTCTAAGCAAAAAAGTGATGCATCATAATATAAGACCATAAGACAAAGGAGCAGAAGTCGGCCATTTGGCCTATCGAGTCTGCTCCGCCATTTTATCATAAGCTGATCCATTCTCCCATTTAGTCCCACTCCCCTGCCTTCTCACCATAACCTTTGATGCCCTGGTTACTCAGATACCTATCAATCTCTGCCTTAAATACACCCAATGAGATGGCCTCCACTGCTACCCGTGGCAACAAATTTCACAGATTCACCACCCTCTGATTAAAAAATGTCTTCGCATCTCTGTTCTGAATGGGCGCCCTTCAATCCTTAAGTCATGCCCTCTCGTACTACACTCCCCCATCATGGGAAACAACTTTGCCACATCCACTCTGTCCATGCCTTTCAACATTTGAAATGTTTCTATGAGATCTCCCCTCATTCTTCTAAACTCCAAGGAATACAGTCCAAGAGCGGACAAACGTTCCTCATATGTTAACCCTCTCATTCCCGGAATCATTCTAGTGAATCTTTTCTGTACCCTCTCCAATGTCAGCACATCCTTTCTTAAATAAGGAGACCAAAACTGCCCACAGTACTCCAAGTGAGGTCTCACCAGCGCCTTATAGAGCCTCAACATCACATCCCTGCTCCTATACTCTATTCCTCTAGAAATAAATGCCAACATTGCATTCACCTTCTTCACTACTGACTCAACCTGGAGGTTAACCTTAAGGGTATCCTGTACGAGGACTCCCAAGTCCCGTTCCATCTCAGAACTTTGAATTCTTTCCCTATTTAAATAATAGTCTGCCCGTTTATTTCTTCTGCCAAAGTGCATAACCATACACTTTCCAACAATCTATTTCATTTGCCACTTCTTTACCCATTCTTCCAATCTATCCAAGTCCCACTGCAGACTCTCCGTTTCCTCAGCTCTACCGGCCCCTCCACCTATCTTCGTATCGTCAGCAAACTTAGCCACAAAGCCATCTATTCCATAACCCAAATCATTGACGTACAATGTAAAAAGAAGCGGCCCCAACACTGATCCCTGCGGAACACCACTGGTAACCGGCAGCCAACCAGAATAGGATCCCTTTATTCCCAATCTCTGTTTCCTGCCAATCAGCCAATGCTCTATCCACGTATGTGACTTTCCCATCATTCCATGGGCTGTTATCTTGTTAAGCAGCCTCATGTGTGGCACCTTGTCAAAGACCTTCTGAAAATCCAAATATACAACATCCACTGCATCTCCTTTGTCTAGCCTACTGGTAACTTCCTCAAAAAATTGTAATAGGTTTGTCGGGCAGGATTTTCCTTTAAGGAATCCATGCTGAGTTCTGCCTATCTTGTCATATGCCTCCAGGTACTCTGTAACCTCATTCTTGACAATCGACTCCAACAACTTCCCATCCACTGATGTCAAGTTAACAGGTCTATAATTTCCTTTTTGCTTCCTTGTTCCCTTCTTAAATAGCGGAGTGACATTTGCAATCTTCCAGTCCTCCGGAACCATGCCAGAATCTATCGACGTTTGAAAGATCATCGCTAATGCCTCCGCAATCTCCACAGCTACTTCCTTCAGAACACCCGGGTGCATTCCATCTGGTCCAGGAGATTTATCTACCTTTAGACTATTCAGCTTCCTGAGTACTTTCTCTGTCGTAATTGTGACTGCGCACACTTTCCTTCCCTGCCACCTTTGAGTGTCTGGCATACTGCTGATGTCTTCCTCAGTGAAGACTGATGCAAAATACTCGTTCAGTTCCTCTGCCATCTCCCTATCTCCCATTACAATTTCTCCAGCATCATTTTCTATCAGTCCTATATCTACTCTCACCTGTCTTTTACTCTTTATGTACTTGAAAAAGCTTTTAGTATCCTCTTTGATGTTATTTGCTAGCTTCCTTTCATTGTTAATCTTTTCCCTCTTAATGACCTTCTCAGTTTCCTTTTGTAAGGTTTTAAAAACTTCCCAATCCTCTGTCTTCCCACTAATTCTTGCTTCCTTGTATGCCCTCTCCTTTGCTTTAACTTTGGCTTTGACTTCTCTTGTCAACCACGGTTGCATCCTTTTTTCCATTCAAAAATTTCTTCTTTTTTGGAATATACCTGTCTTGCACCTTCCTCACTTCTCACATAAATTCCAGCCACTGCTGCTCTGCTGTCTTTCCGGCCAGTGTCCCTTTCCAGTCAACTTTGGCCAGTTCCTCTCTCATGCCACTGTAATTTCCTTTACTCCACTGAAATACCAACACATCAGACTTCGGCTTCTCTTTTTCAAATTTCACAATGAACTCAGTCATGTTATGATCACTGCCTCCTAAGGGTTCCTTCACCTCATCTCTCTAATCACCTCTGGTTCATTACACAATACCCAATCCAGTACAGCCGATCCCCTAGTGGTCTCAACAACAAGCTGTTCTAAAAAGCCATCTCGCAGACATTCTACAAATTCTCTCTCTTGAGATCCAGTGCCGACCTGATTTTCCCAATCCACTCGCATGTTAAAATCCCCCACAATTATCATAACACTGCCCTTCTGACAAGCCTTTTCTATTTCCTGTTGTAATTCGTAGTCCACATCCCTGCAGCTGTTTGGAGGCCTATAAATAACTGCCATCAGGTTCCTTTTAACCCTGCGATTTCTGAGCTCAACCCATAAAGATTCTGCACCTTCCGATCCTATATCACCTCTTTCTAATGATTTAATATCATTTCTTACCAATAAAGCCACGCCTCCCCCTCTGCCTACCTTCCTATCCTTCCGATACACCGTGTATCCTTGGACGTTGAGCTCCCAGAAACATGCATCCTTTAGCCACGTCTCAGTGATGGCCACAATATCATACCTGCCAATCTGTAGCTGTACGACAAGATCATCCACCTTATTCCTTATGCTGCGTGCATTTAAATATAACACCTTAAGACCAGTATTTGGTACTTCTCGCTTTGATTTCACTGCAACTTTATTGCACTGCAACTCATCCCAATGGCTACAAATTTGCCCCATCACCAGCCTGTCTTTCCTGACATCTTTATTGCTCACTATCTTAGATTTATTTCTGTTTTCCCCTTCCTCCGCTCTGCCATTCTGGTTCCCACCCCCCTGCCAAATTAGTTTAAACCCTCCCTAACAGCTCTGTTAAACTTTCCCGCCAGGATATTGGTCCCCTTCGGGTTCAGGTGTAACCTGTCCTTTTTGAACAGGTCATATTTCCCCCAGAAGAGATCCCAATTATCCAAGAATCTGAACCCCTGCCCCCTGCACCAGTCTCTCAGCCATGGATTCATCTGCCTGATCCTATTATTCTTGCCCTTGCTAGCACGTGGCACAGGTAGCAATCCTGAGATTACTACCCTGGAGGTCCTGCTTCTCAGCTTCCTTCCTAACTCCTGAAAATCTCTTCAGGACCTCCTCTTTTGTCCTATCCATGTCATTGGTACCAATACGTACCAAGACAACTGGCTGCCCACCCTCCTCCTTCAGAATATTCAGGACCCGATCCGAGACATCCCGTACCCTGGCACCTGGGAGGCAACACACCATGCGGGTCTCTCTATCAGGCTCACAGAATCTCCTGTCCATTCCCCTGACTATGGAATCCCCTATGACTACCGCATTCCTCTTCTCCCTCCTTCTCTCCTGCACAACAGCGCCAGGCTCAGTGCCAGAGACCCGTTCACCATGGGCATCCCCTGTCAGGTCATCCCCCTCAACAGCATCCAGAACAAGATATTTGTTGCTGAGGGGGACAGCCACAGGTGTGCTCTCCACTATCCGGGCATTTCTATTCCCTCTCTTGACAGTGACCCAGTTTTCTGACCCCTGTAGCCTAGGGATGACTACCTCCCTGTAGCTCCTGTCTATCACCTCTTCACTTTCCCTGATAAGCAGTAGGTCATCAAGCTGCAGCTCCAGATCCCTAACACGGTCTCTGATTTGCTGCATCTCGGTGCACCTGGCACAGATGTGGCCATCAGGAAGGCTGGAGGTCTCCCAGGATTCCCACATCTGAGACCCTGAACAAAGCACTGACCCTGCAGGCATGCTACCTAATTCTACAGGAATGAAACAGGAAAAATAAGTCTACTCACCCACTTACCTCACCAAACAGATGAACTTTGAAGATAGCAATGTAAATTGGGACGGAGGTCAGAAAACACAAGAGACATTTATTTATTTACTTAGAAATACATGGCGGAATAGGCCCTTCTATCCCAATGAGCCACACCACCCATCAATCCATCTATTTAACACTAGCCTAATTACAGTACAATTTACAATGACCGATTAACCTACTATCATGTACATCTTTGGGCAGTGGGAGCAAACTAGAGCACCTGAAGGAAACCCACCCGATCACTGGTAGAATGAACAAGCTCCTTACAGACAGAGCCAGAAATGAACTCCAAACTTCAAGTGCCCCAAGCTGTAATAGTGTTGTACAGAGGTAATAGTGGGAATGGGTTAGAGCACTGAAATAACCAGCATCTGGAAACTCAGGTTTACCCTGCTGGACCTTATGATGGGGATCTATTGTGACTCAGTGTGCATTTGGAGTTTCCATTGTAGGGACACATTGTGAGAAATTACTGCAATGTACTAAATTGCACAAAATACAAATGACACACACAAACTGCTGGAACAACTCAGCAGGTTAGGCAGCAACCATAGAAAAGAGTACAGTTGACATTTCAGACTGAGACCCTTCAGCAGGACTGGAGAAAAAAAGATGAGGAGTAGATTTAAAAGGTAGTGGGGAGGGGGAGAGACAAACACAAGGTTGTAGGTGAAACTGGGAGGGCGAGGAATGAAGTAAAGAGCTGGAAAGTTGACTGGTGAAAGAGATACAGGGTTGGAGAAGGGGGAGTCTGATAGAAGAGAACTGAAGGCCATGAAAGAAAAAAAAGAGGGAGTATCACCTGAAGGAGGTGATGGGCAGGTAAAGAGATAATGTGAAAGAGGGAAAAAGGGATGAAGAATGGTGAAGAAGGGGGGGCATTACTGGAAGTTTGAGAAATTGATGTTCATGCCATCAGGTTGGAGGCTACCCAGACAGACCCAGACAGAATATAAGGTGTTGTTCCTTCAATCTAAGCGTGGCCTCATCACAACAGTGGAGGAGGGCATAGATAGACATATTGGAATGGGAATGGGAAGTGGAATTCAAATGGGTGGCCACATGGAGATCCTGCTTTCTCTAGTGGATGGAGCATAGGTGCTCGGTGAAGCTGTCTCCCAATCTACATCGGATCTGGGTGGGAGGAGTGAGAGTAGATATCAGGCTATCCCAGGTCTGCATGCACCGGGATTGGATGGGTCAGAGTGAGTAAGAGGTATGAGGGCCAATCAGTTGGTGTGCCTGGAGTTCAAGGTCTTGTCATCTGCTTGTCCGGGGGTCAATACTGAAAATTGGAGCCAAAGATCGATCTGGAGACTAGAGGCCTGCCCTAGAGTTGGAGGACTGTCCATGTGTGGGGGTGGACAGCAGAGAGGGTGGGAGGGAGGAAAGGGGCTTGTTTTGTTGCTTGTTGTGTTCTGTGCTGTTCTGCTAAGCATCGTGGGCATGCAATATTGGTGCCAGAATATGGGGTGACACTTGCAGGTTGCTCCTGGCACAATGTAAATGATGTTTTGATGCACATGTGATAAATAAATCTGAATCTGAATCTGAATAAATCTAAATCAGAAGGAAGAAGAAAGCCACCTCTGAAGCACTGGTTGGCAAAGTATCATCATCAGAACATGGATAGAGTGGGAAATGCAACAAAATCTTGAAGGGAAGAGGATGGCTGCAAATGTAATCAAGTATAAGGGAGCTAGAATCTGTAGATTTATAATGAATATTGATCATTATTCTATTCCCAGAGACAGAGACATGAATGGAAAGAGTGAGAGATGTATCATGTGTAAGTTAGAGCAGGATGGAAAAGGGCAGTAAAGGTAAAGAAACATTCAAGTTTGTTTGAGCAAAGGAAGAAGTATCAACAGTAATCAATGCAATGGAAAAAGAGGTTAGGGAGCAGGCCTGAATAGGAATAAAGAATGCTTCATAAATCCATGATGAGACAGCTGTAGCTAGGACTTTTAGGAGTTCCCATGCCTGCAACTTTGACTTGGAGAAAGTGATCAGAATTGAAGAAGTTGTTCAATAATATAAGCCAGGTTAATGACTGTAGTGATGGAGGAAAACTGGTTGCACCTCTGTTTAAGGAAGAAGTGGGGGGTTCTCTGACTTTACTGATAAAGTATGGAGCTTCAGAGAGTTTACATGGTGAACATGATCTGGTTAGAACTGGGAAACTGTGAAGTTTCAGAGGAATCAAGGATGGAAAAGAAGAAACAATAAATCCAAGTTAGGAAGAAATAGATTCTGTCCAACAAGAATAGGCTGAAACAAAGAGCTGAAGAGTTGGAACATGCTCCAGCCTAGAGTATAGTGTGCAGTTCTGGTTGCTATAGTAAAGGAATGATGTGATTAAGCTAGAAAGAGTACAGAAAAGATTCACGAGGATGTTGGTGGAACTGGAAGGCTTGAGTTATGAGGTGAGCCTGGATAGGCTTGGACCATCTTCCCTGGAGGAAAGGAGGCTGAGTGTGATGTAATAGAGATTATAATATCAAGAGGGGCATAGATAAAGCGGATGACCACAGTCTTCTTCCCAGGGTTGAGGAATTTAAAACTAGATGGCACAGGTTAGTGATGAAAAGGTTAAGATTTAAATAGAACCTGGGGGTGAGCTTTTCTCACAGAGTGGTTGGTACATCCAGTGGCAGAGGTGGATACAATTAGAATGTTTAAAAGATGTTTGGCCACATTCATGGATAGGAAAGGATTAGAGAGATATGGGCCAAATATAGGCAAATGGGGCTCGTTCAGAAAGACATCTTTGTCATCACAGATGAGTTCAAAGATTAAAGCTCAAAGTTACATATGTCACCATATACTACCTTGAGATTGATTTTCTTGCAGGCATTCACAATAAAACAAAGAATATACAATACAAAAAACACAATAGAATCAATGAAAAACTACACACATAAAAAAGACCGACAAACAATCATTGTGCAATGAGAGAAAAATTGTGCAAATAAATAATACTGAGAACACGAGCTGTAGAGTCCCTGAAAATTGTAGGATCAGTTCAGAGCTGAGGTGAGTGATGTTATCAAGAAATTCAGGACCCTGATGTTTGAGAAGTAATAACTGTTCCTGAACCTGGTGATGTGGGACTTAAGGCTTCTGTATCTCCTTTCCGATGGCCATAGTGAGAAGAGAGCATTGCCTGGATGGTGGTTGTCCTCGATGATGGATGCCTTTTTCCTGTGGCAGTACTCCTTTGAGATGTGTTCAATGGTGGGGAGAGTTTTGCCTGTGACGGACTGGGCTGTATCCACCACTTTTTGTGGAGTTGCACTGAAGGGCCTGTTTCTGTGTTGTATAAATGTATGAATCCCTCGCCAATTATATCAGTCTTACGCATAGATCTCAGAGGGGAATTCGAAGCAGGTTGCATGGGATTGCTGGACTCTGGGGTAAGAGGTTGCAGATAGAAAATCTCCAAAGAAAACAAGTTAAGTGACGAAATTTGGTGGGACTTTGGTTCAGTTCATGATATGAAGAGGAATCTGTGAGGTAATATTCAGCATCTGCTACAGGAGCATAGCCTGTTACCATGTTTCTTTGAATGCAATAGGATTTTGTTAATGCAAATTACATTTTACTAAATTTCAGATTTTTGCTATTGATATAAAGTTACAACACAGATAGCAGTAAAGTCACCAGAGCAAGCATAGGAAGTTTTTGCCTTGTAATTTGAAAGTCTGATTCAACAGTCACTTGACCTCAGTTGAGCAGGTTCTGTCAAGGTATCCCAGCAAAAGAATCTTTCAAAAATTAGATAATTCCCCAGATTTTACTGTGACTGAGAACTAACGGAATTTAACATTATTGTGTTTATCACATAGCAGGATGGTGGGGGAAATATATTGCTAATTACCACCTTGCTGCTGATGTGTAATGTTCTGTTTCGGCCTCACATAAAATGACAATGCCTTAATTCCCCTTAAGCCTTATAAAGTTACTGCAGCTGTGTATTAATTGCAAGTTGAACTTGCCTAAATGTTAGGGCTTTTACACAAAAGAATAAGTCCTGATCATTGAGATTTATGCTCCTGCAATTCCATCATTTTCACCAGCCAAGAAAAAGAGTAATTTAAATTTATGAATATTATTCATACAAGTGGTAAATTGTTTCTGAAGTTCTCTTATATACAATTATACTTTAATATTTCAATCCTCCCATACATCAATCGCATTTCCAAGAAACCCGATGGAGTTGTGTGTCTTTCTTGAACAGAGCCACAAACGATTTAAATCCACCACCACATCCCACCACTGGATAAAATGTGTACGCCTCATGAAAAAAGTCTCCTTTGACATCACTGACTAAGATTACTGTGGGAACATATACAGTATGATGTAGTTTTGCCTGCCATCCCTTCTTTACAGTACACTGATTGCTACTTTCAAGCATCCAAGCTTACAATTATCCAAATTCAGAGTAGGAATAGGTCACTTGTCCATCTTGCCTGCTTTTTTATTCAATTAAATTAAAATGGATTTGACTGGAGGCTTAATGGTCATCTGGCTATTGGTGGTAAATTTTCACCTAAAATTTTTATCAAATATCTATCATTTTCTTTAAAAATATTCAAACATTCTACTTCCATTGCCCATTGAGGAAGAAAATTCCAAATATTCATGATTGGGAGAAAGAAAAATCCAACTCATCACGGACTTAAACGGGTAATTCTTTGTTTTCAAACCATAGTGCAGTTTTCTTCCCCTACAAAAGTAAATGTCCTCTCCACATTCATCTCGTCAAGACGCCTTCAGAATTTTACATGTTGCAATCAAGTTACTGCTTAAACTTCTAAACTCCAGTGGACGCAAGTCAATTCTGGAAGACCTTTCCCCACAACACAACCCAATAATTTTGGGAATCAGTCTGATAAAATTTATCTTAAGCATTTACAATAAATTACCATACTTCTTTAAATAAGGACACTGACCTTTTTACACTGTACTTCAGATCTGATCTCACAAATGGACTATATACTTCCCCTCTTTTGTATTCAATACTCTCAGCAATAAACAATAGTTTTTCAACATGCTTGTTTGTATTTTGCCAGAAAAACTGACATTTTTTTCATTTTTCCAAATCGTAGTACTCAATTTGCTTGATCTTTGCTATTCATGTCACTTATCTACAGTATATCCATTTGTGACTGCTTTCACAATTTGTTTTCCTGCATAATAACCGCTATTGTCCTGAATTAGAAATAGCATCAGTTGTGGCTCCAGTGTCTACCTATAACATGCCTTCATTTGTTCTATTTCTGACTCTTCTTCCTTTCCTTGGCTTTTTCGTTTTCATTTCCCAGTGAAGTTGACTCCCATAGCTATCTTGCCTGCATTTTCTTCAGACTGTCCAAGATACATATCCAGTATCTCTTGCTGTTTCATACTTCCTGTAGCTATTAACTTCCTTGCCAGAGCCTTCGATACGTTTCCTTTTACTCAGCCAAAGATCACTTTTGACATGAGTTACAAGTCCCTCAACTATTCCTATTCCATCTCCTGTTCTTCCATTTCCACTTGTTCACAAACCTATGATGGGAATTTGGCTTGGACTTACCTTCCACGCTCATTGCGCTATCCACTGCCATCTCCAGGGAGATACTACCGCTAAGCGTATCTTTTCTTCCCCTCATCGTTCCTTTTGTTTGAAGGAACGCTATGCCTGCAACATCCTAGTTCACTTCTGAATCATCCCCAGCATCTCTGTCCTTCCAATAGCAGTGGTGCTTAGAATTATAAGAGATACAAAATCTGTTCTCACTTTCAACCACCCAGGTCTCTTCTCCAGATGAAAAGATATTGTTCAGTTACTTTCACAATTTCCTATAAGTTATTGAGTCCAAATGTAGAGGATTGATTACTTTAGAACATATTCCTCTTAGTTTGCAAGCACAAACCTCATCATCACTTGGCACTTCAATTTTCTGTCCAATGTTGACTAGGTCCTCTATATTGTTGCAATACAGCTCAACATAAGGTCAGGAACCACATTTACTTATACTTCAAAATTCCATCATTTTGTGTTTTATATTTTGTGTTATTTGACCCTAGTATGAAATTCCACCCCATCCTTCACCTGCTCTTCTCTCTTCATTTTTCTCTATGTTTACCTGTTATATGACTGACATTTTCTAATTCTAATGAAATACAATCAACCCAAAATATTGGCTTGGATTTTGCTAAGTTGTGTTGTGGAGCTGAGCGGCAAATTCTTGAATGGCCATGGGGCTTCAAGCAATATCATGGAATTGTGGATAGTGAGTAAGGTTGTCAAAGGATGCAGCAGGATAAGGATCAGTGTGGAGAAGGGGTTTGATCCAGATAAGTGTGAGGCGTTGCACTTTGGTTGGTCAAATGTAAGAGGAAAGCAGACTGTAAATGGCAGGAACCTTGGAAACATTAATTACAGCGGGATCTTGGAGTGCAAGTCCACAGTTCCTTAAAAGTGGCAACACATGCAGTTAGAGTTGTTAAGATGGCATAAGGCATGCTTGCCTTCAACAGTTGAAGCACTGAGCATAGACATTGTCAAGACATGTTGCAGCTGTATCAAACTTTGCAGCAGTGTTTGCAACTCTAGTCACCATGCTATAGGAAGGATGTTGAACAGGTGTACAGGATTTTGCTTCATTTGGAGTGTATCAGCTGTAAGGAAAGTTTAGACATTCTTGTGTTGCTTTGTCTGGAGTGTCAGAGAGCAAGGGGTGACCTGATAGAAGTATATAAAACTATGAGAGGCGTATACAAGATAGCCAGGCAAAGTTGTTGGCCTGGGGTGAATATTTCAAATACTAGAAGGGCACTGGCTTAGGTGAGAGAGAGAAAGTTAAAGGAGATATGCAAGGCAAGTGTTTGTCTTACACAGCTAGTGTTAGGTACCTAGAACATACTTCCAGTGAAGTAGCAGAAGTAGATAAGATAGCAACATTTAAGATGCATTTAGATAGACGTGCCGAGGAAGGGAATAGGGGGATGCTGTCAGATGGGATTAGTTTGATTGGCATCATGGTTAGTGCAGACGTAGTGGGCCGACATGCCAGTTCCTATGGTTTACTGTCCTATATTCTAATAATAGCCTCCGGAAGGGCTTATTATAATTGTTATCCCAGTCTCATGCTTGGTTAGAAGTCTGAAATCATTCCAAGATGTGCATTAATTTATTGTGATATGCAAGAAATTTGCACTGCTTCAATTTAGGTCCCTTGGGAATCTCAGATCTTAAAGGTTATTATTAGCAGCCATGCATTGAGTCTGAGATTCCACCTTTCTGGGCTTCATTGCTCCTATTTTCCCCTCTCTTGGCACATTAAAACCTACCTATTAAGCAATATTTCTGTGGTCTCCCCTAATATCAATGTCAGATTTTGTTTACATTCCTGAGAAGACCCTGGGACATTATTATGAATCTAAAGGTTCTATAGAAATACAAATTGTTGTTGTAGTTGTCTTCAATGAGGGTCCATAACTGAAATTATCAAACAATCACAAGATATTTATCAATTACTTTATAATTTAATACTAAGCAATAAAAATATTCAGTTCTAAGAAATTTGCAGATATGTTTATACTTAGAGAAGTTTGAGTTCATTTGAATTCAGACATGGTTTGTATGAACCATATTATCAGTCATTCTTAACCTCAAATAAAATTAGAAAATAAAATAAAATTGCTTCTACTGTTGTTACTGTCTTCCACATAATTAGACTTCACTACATAACCTAGCAAATGAATGAAACCTATCAGTATCAGTAATTAGTCTCTAACTTAAGGTGTGCTAGACAGACTAGATTTACAAATAAGAATCACTACTGTTTTCAGATCCCAGATTATGCAGAAAAGTGTGGAGTGATAACTTTGGATGTTTGAACTTGAAGGCAGAGTACAGTGTTAATGGCAGGATTTCTAGCAGTGTGGAGGAATAGAGGGATTCTGGGGTCCACATCTATAGATCTTTAAAAGTGGCAGCTCAATTTGATGGGGTGGTTAAGAAGGCCAATGGTGTGTTGTCATTCATTTGTTGGGGGAATCAAGTTCAAGAGCCACGAGGTAATGACACTGCTTTATAAATCCATGGTTAGACCAGACAGAATATTTTGTTCAGTTCTGGTCGCCTCATTATAGGAAGGATGTTGAAGCTTTAGAAAGGGTGCAGAGGAGATTTACCAGGATACTGCCTAGATTGGAGAACATGTCTTATAAGGATAATATGAGAGAACTACGACTTTTCTCTTTGGAGCGAAGGAAGATGAGAGGTGACTTGCTAAGGTGTACAAGATGATAAGAGACATAGATTGAGTGGACAGCCAGAGACTTCTTCACAGGGTAGAAATGTCTAATTTGAGGGATCATAATTTTAAGGCGATTGGTGGAAAATATAGGCGTAAGTTTTTTTTACACAGAGAGTGGTAGGTGGGTGGAATATACTGCCAGGAACAGAGGAATAGCAGATACATGAGGGACATTTAAGAGACTTAAAGAGGCACGTGGATGGAAGCAAAATGGAGTGCTATGTGGGAGGGAAGGGTTAGATTGATTTTAGAGTAGGTTATAAGGCCAACACAATTGTGGGCTGAAGGGCCTGTACTGTGCTGTATTTTTAATGCGATGCAGTTTGTATCTGTGTGCGCGCACGCGCGCGTGTGTGTGTGTGTGTGTGTGTGTGTGTGTCTAATGTATAGGCATATTCTACAAAATAGACTCAGTTCAACAACCCTGAAAAACAACAGTTGCATGACTTTCCTGACTAAGCTTATAAAGAAAAATCAGGAACCCAGAAATTAAATAAAACACTGTACACTACATCTGTTCTTTACTACTTCCTGTCCTTCATTTTTCCTTTACACTCACGACCATACCCCTTCACATTATTTGATCTGAACTCTTCCACATTTTTTCCACTCCAACACCAATTTAGATGACTGTACTGAATTGAGGAATTACACATTAGCTGTGTAACTCATGCTTGAAAGAAGGAAATCAGCATTAAATACTATCCGTTAGGACCAAAGAATGATTAAAATATTGCTAAGCCAACCCTGGTCAATTCCACCCTGCAGCAAAAAAATTATCAGGGAACTCAATAAATCACTGAGTTTTTCCAATTCAGGTCCAAAAATAATATGTTGCTATTTTACATCTGATCTATAAAAGCAAAATTCTATATATTTAAGATTTCAATTTAGTTATTTTATTAAAATATGAAATGTACTTGAATTTAACATTTTTAGGAGTATCACATTCCAGCCTCCAATATGTGCTAATGATTTTGTTTGTTACCCCATATTTCATCTTCATTGCTCGTATCGTAGCACCAAAACATGAAAATAAAACAGCTTTGTCTGAAAAGATCCAATGTTAAGATGAATCCACAATACACACATAGCCTCCTACTAGCAATCAAGGCTGCTTTTTCATTTTCCGTCAACTCCAGCCCTCAAAGCACGTAGGCTTCTAAATATTTATAAGTGCAATACTTATGAGGGTAGATAGCAATTTGCAGCAGAACCTGTCTGCATAGATTGTAAAATGCTCTGTCACCTCGGCAGGGTAGCTTGCCTTCGAGGTTTATGATTTTACCAAGCACACAGGGGTGCTAATGAATTTGTAGCGGACATCTTTAAAATGTGGAATGCTTATAATATTTTATTGTCTAAATTAGTGTAACTCACACTTCAGACTACCCTGCATTAAAAGAGAAACCACAATGATCATGGCAGTTAAAGTAACTAGAAGAGAGCACAATTTGTCACTGCCATTGTGTGCTAACACCATGCTGTGATTTCCTCATCAGCCTCTTTCCCAGCGTCTTTAACTCCTTCGGGAAATGTATAAATAAAGGTGTGGACAGAACAAAATATCATATTTCTTTATGAAAATGAACTAAGAATCCAGTATTTTTAGGTTATGGCGTAAAAATTTCATACCCCACACCTTCCCCGAAAACTGCTTAAAAAAATTTATCAAAGCTACATTCCCACCTAGGGCAGCTTGTTCAAAGTGACACATTGGGACATGTCGCATGTGTCAAGTACCGAAGGCTGAAGTACAAAGCAATTTCTGCAAACAGGAAAGTGTTCTCTTAAAAGAAGGTAGCCATGGCAAATTCAAATGGTCTCTTGATACTGTCACTGAAGAGTAATGACTTGCGCTGAGCTGTATGAGAAGCTAATGTTGTGTGACCGTGCCACCCTTCTCAACCTACAACCTCTGCTGAAGCAGCTGATTCCATTTTTTATTCAAAAACCTGCAATTTTGACATTTCAAATTTGAATGCCATCTACTTAAGATAAATTTTAATTAATTGTACATGTCACTGTGGATATGATGCTACTGCACTAAATTTAACTTGGTCCAGTCAGCTAAAAGCAATTGCCAACAAGAATAGAATAATTTGATCCGCATTTCACTTGTGAAACAGAAACACAGATCCGAATGTATGCAATGCTTACAATTATAATATGCAAACTAAAGAAAATTAAATTTTCCAACGGAAGTCTTATTTTTTTAACACCTTGTTTAATTTGTTATGTTTCAGAGCAGAATTATGCATTAGATTGAAAGATGTGAAAATATAATCGGCCACAAAATCCATTAAAATTTTGTCAATATTTGATTTTTCATTTTTTTGTGTTAACCAATGGATTTGTGTCAGATATGCCCTATGATGAATGTGTCTGATAGGAAATATTCCTTCCCTTTAATATGTAACAACTAAATTGAATAAATTAATTGAATTTTGTTGTAAATTATATCTAAAATTTTGTATATAAAAATGACACTAAACTATAGTTATCCTGTGTGCATATCTACATTTAAATACAATACAGATTCAGAGCATTTTAACTACATAGTATTAAATATATGGTCAAATTAAGCTAATATTAATCAATTGCTTTCTTTCAAAGTAATTAAAAGGAAATAAGATAATGGAATAGACAATACTAGCTTTGTAACCTTGCTCAATTTAAAATGTGTTTCCTCATTTTATATTGTGCTAACAAAAGATGTTTCAATAATGACAAATTTTCTAAATTCTAAAATTATGTTAGGTCAATTATTGACTTTTTACTTTTTTAATAAGGTATAGGAAATTCTTTGTTACTGTACAATAATTCAGCATGACCTCAATAATATGCTTGTTCAGTTTTGCTAAATAAATGCAGTAAAACCTATTAAAATCATCCTTTATATTTCAATAATTTAAATGACTACAAATGCTTAAAATACTGAGATGTTACAGATAAACATATACAAATAATAGTTTTATCATTTTACATTTGCATTGATATATGCTGGTCAGATTTTTAGCTTTACTGCAAATGTATTAACTTATAATGAGGTCACAAAAACTGCATACATAGGGAAACTGATGCATCATGTCACAAAGGTTCAGAAACCGGTACAGAGGAAAGTAAACTAATTCAATCATTGTGGCATATTAAAAAGAACACCACACGCAAAACACTTTTAGGATTGGACAACTAATGTCCCTAGAAAGTCCGAGACATATCCTGACAATTGAAAAATTATAGCCTTACGGCCAATAAATTTTTTTTTCAGAAAGTCTTCATGAATTAGCCAATTCAAACCAGAGGGGAATAAAAACAACTGCATTTTCCAAAATGTAGCACTTGTAAAATGATTGGGCATAATAATTATATGTATTTACACAAATACATACAAGATTTTTCTACATTCTCTTAGATAATCTACACACGATAGTTAAAAACTATTAAATTTTAAACTGATTATAGCAGCCCTAACATTGCTAGCACATTCCCACTGACCTAATGATGATCATTTTATTTTTGTTTACTTTCACAAATGCATTCTAACTGTGCCCAATTTATAAAAATGCAATCACCAAGGTAAATAATCCATTGGATTGATTGTATGGTTAAAATATTAACTCTTCAGTTTGGAGATGGCTTCCTCTGATACATCAATTTTATTACATAGGACATGAAGTATAACTCCAAAGCGCCTGTTGTTTATGCAAGTTTGTTTCAATTTTCTTTTATAAAATTTTAGTGCAGCTTATGCTGTGCAGGAAGCTGTTGAAGATGGTCATATGTATTGCTCACAGATACTATAAATACCCAGGGTAAGCAGACTGTGATGTCAGTCATAATGCAATGGTAATTTGATGTCTGTACTGCCAAATTGAACTCCAATGACCCAGTTAACGCTATGTGTTAAGCATGCATGGGAAAACCAATGCTTATGAGCTATAAGAACCTATCCAACCTCTACCATTTAGGATCTTCAAAGGTTGACTGTGATTCGTTAAAAGGAGAGTTGGCTGTGCAGATTCATTGGTCTATTTAAGTTGTATCTCAGCATGAAGGCTCTGGGGCAGGGGTTCCCAACCTTGTTCATGCCATAGACATCTACCATTTACTGAGGACTCCGTTAGCTCCAGGTTGGGAACCCCTGTACTAGAGCTTCAGCATGATGGGAAGAAGACCAGAAGAAGGGCCTGCAGAGTGGTAGAAGAGCTCTGGATTAAAGTTCACAGTTCAAAATAAATTTAATTATCTCAGTACATATATGCCAACATATACAACTCTGAGATTCATTTTCTTGTGGGCATGCTCATCATATGTATAGAACAATAACTATTGACTATAACTAAGAATCAATGTAAGACTACCCACTTGAATGATCAACTAGAGTGTAGAAGAAAGCAAACTGTGCAAATGCCGAAAGAAGGAACAATAATATAATATTGAGAATATAAGATGAAGAATCTTTGAAAGTGAGTGGATTGGTTGTGGAAATATTTCAATGATGGAACAAGTGAAGTTGAGTGAAGTTACCCCTTTTGGTTCAAGAACCTGATAGTTGAGGGGTAATATTGCTCCTGAACCTGGTGATGTGAGTGCTGAGGCTCATGTACCTTCTTCGTGATTGTAGTAGTGAGAAGAGAGCATGTCCTGGACAATGGGGGTCCCTAATGATGGATGCTGCTTTCCTGCAACAATGTTTCATGTACAAACGTAGATGTTTTCAATGGCTGTGAGGTCCTACCCATGAGGGACTGGCCGTATCCAATACTTTTTGTAGGATTTTCCATTCAAGGGCATTGGTGTTTCCATGTAATGCAGCCAATCAATGTACTCTCTACCACACATAAAAAAAAGTTTGACCGAGTTTTAGATGTCAGGCCGAATCTGTGCAAACCCAAAGGAAGTAGAGGTGCTGCCGTGCTTTCTTTGTAATTGCACTTATGTGCTGGGCCCAGGACAGGTCCCCCAGTGGTTATCCACTGAAGGTTTACTGTTCCCACTTCTTCTAAACTAACTTAAAGGTAGCAGAACTCATCTTTATCGCGAATATAGAGCACCAAGTGGTTAAGTGCATGAATTAGCTAGGATACTAGTCCTCCCAATAGAACAAAGTATAATTAACTCCACCTAACATAGTGCCTTCAACGTCATGTAGAGTCTTGAGAAATATAAGAACTGTGAAGGATAAACTTCCCTCAGTGTTCACTTCATCTTCTACCAAGTAGATAATGATGGTGAAAGCCTTAAAAAAATGGGGAACAGCTATAATTTTATAAAACAACAGTCTATTGTATTCACTATTTTCAGTCAACACATCCAACACTTTAGACCAAATAGGGGGTTTTTGGAGGTAAGGTGTTATCTGCTCAATAACTCTCCAGAGAGTTCATATATTATGAAAGACATACTGTTATTCACAATGTTATTAAACAATCAAAGCCCCTAAACATTGGTTTCATTCTCTTGGTCACAGAGATGGGATCAAATTAAGCTGCTCATACCACAGAGGAATAATTATGTATGGATGGAGTTAGGAAAGCTAGACAGGCATTTTTAAAAATTATTTTTATTTATTCATTTTTCAGAACTGAGCACTGATGGCAATTTATTAGCTATTACTAAGTGTTCTTCAGAACATATTGACGAGCCACCCTCTAGAAGTCAGAACATTCCTCAGGAGGGTGAGCCCTCACAAATCATCAGGCTGCAGTGGTGTACCCGGTAGGGCACTGAAAATCTGTGCCAATGAACTGGCTGGAGTATTCGAGGACATCTTCAGTCTTTCAGAGCTTCCCACCTACTTCAAAAGGGGCATTAATCACATTGGCACCCAAAAAGAGCTGGCCGAGCTGCCTCAGTGACTATTCCCCAATTGCATTCACATCTACTGTGATGAAGTACTTTGATTAGAAATAGTACCTGCTGAAGCAAGGACCTGGACACGCTGCAATTTACCTACCACCTGAGCAGGTGAAATATGACAGGCTCTCCACTAGGCCTTGGACCAGATAGACAACAGCAGTATGTACCACAGGCTGCTCTTTATTGATTTCAGCTCATTATTCAACACAATCATACCCTCAGTACTAATCAATAAGCCTCAAATGCAGGGCCTCACCTCCCTCTGTTACTGGATCCTTGATCCCCTCACCGGGAGACTAGTCAGTGCGGATTGGAAATAACATCTCCTCCTCCTCACTGACATCAACACCAGCACACTTCAAGGATATGTCCTTGGCCTGCTGCCCTACTCTCTCTATACCCATGACTATATGACTAGGAACATCGCAAGCATAAACTATGAATTTGCCAATGACACAACTGTTGTCTGCCGAATCTCAGATGGTGATGAGGAGGCGTACAAGTGTGAGATAGATCAGCTGGTTGAGTGGTGACGCGACAACACCTTAGCACTGAACATCAATAAGACAAAAGAATTGATAAGGGATTTCAATAAGAGAAGTTGTGGGAACACACACCAAACCTTAAAATAAGTCGGCAGTGAAAAGGGTGAGCAATTTCAAGTTCCTGGGTGTTAACATCTCAGATCTATCCTAGGCTCATCATATTGATGCAATTACGAAGAGGCTATCGGTTATATTTAATTAGGAGTTTGAGGAGATTTGGAATGTCACCAAAGACTTCAAAGATGTACAGCGGAGAGCATTCTGACTGGTTGCATCAGTGTCTGGTATGGAGAGGCCACAGCACAAGACTGGAAAAAGCTGCAAAGGGTTATAAATTCTGCCATCTCCATCCTGGGCACTAGCCTTCCCACCATTGAAGACATCTCAAAAAGACAGTATCCATTATTAAGGAATCTCACCATCCAGGACATGCCCTCTTCTCATTGCTACCATAAGAGAGGAGGTGCAGGAGCCTGAAGACACATTGTCAATGTTTTAGAAACAACTTTTTCTGCTCCGCCATCCAAATTCTGAACCTGTGAACACAACATCACTATTTTAGTTCTCTTTTTGCAGTACTTTTTTATTTTTTTATATATATATTTCTTATTATAATTTATAGTAGATTTTATACTGCTGCCGCAAAACAACAAATTTCACGACATATGTCAGTCATAATAAATCTAATTCTGATGCAGCCCCTCTGGTGAAGGTACTACCAGCATGCACTTGCGTTGGGAAATGCAGGATATATACCCAACAACAATGGAGGACTGTCAACAAATTTCAAAATCAGGATGGTGTATAACACGGGAGGAAACCTGCAGGTGGTGGTGATCTTATGCACCTATTACCTTGTTCTTCTTGATGGTAGAGGCTGCAATTTTGGGAAGTGCTATTTGTGGAGTCAAGACAAATTAAGTGTACACACTAAAGTCACTATATGTTGTTGTCCGAGAGTATGAATAACTAGGAAGGTGAATGGGGTGTCAATCAACCAGCCTATAGAAAAACTTCTATAACCTGCTTTGGACTGTTTAGAAAACTTAATAGTTTGGAATCTGGCTCATCAGCCTTTATTTCTTGCAATCTCTTTAAACCCACTGGGTTCCATTTCCTGCACCAACTAGGACACTGTTTCCCATCCTTCATTAAACTCACTGTGTCTGTTTCCT
The DNA here is from genome assembly GCF_963921235.1 of Mobula hypostoma. Taxonomy (NCBI): domain Eukaryota; kingdom Metazoa; phylum Chordata; class Chondrichthyes; order Myliobatiformes; family Myliobatidae; genus Mobula; species Mobula hypostoma. The sequence goes on from NC_086110.1 coordinate 48,873,058, forward strand.
ACATTACCTTTAATCTTACTGGAAATTACTTACTCCATCTCAATGGAAAAATTATTATACTTTTATAGAAAAGAATAGTGTGTGGATGGATTAAGAGGAGAAATATCGAATAGTTCTGAATATTTGCTAGTCCAGTATCACCAAAGCCCAAGGGTTAACAGTTTTACTACAATGTCAATTTTTAATTGTAAGAATGATTAGATTTACATTCACCTTGGCAAGTATTCAGCTGTGCTGCTGACTCATAATTTGCATATAGTTTGTTTGAAGTTGAGTCATCTAGGCTAATGATCCTTTCAACTTGCTTCCTTTATACGTCTAGCCCCATTGAATTTCTGGTCATTGGTGATTCTCAAGATGTTGATGATGGAGATTTGGCTGTGGAAATGCCATTGAATGTCAAGAGTAGCTGGTTATACTTTCCTTTGTATGAGATCTCACGTGGTCTGTACGTATCGGCTGTGTGGTGAAAAAGGTTGAAGAAGTTTGGTATGGGCTGCCAAAACCTAAGAACTTTCTATAGGGGCACAACTGAAAGCATCCTGACTGGCTACATCACTGCCTGGTATGGGAATTGTACTTCCCTCAATCGCAGGGCCCTGCAGAGAGTGGTGCGGACAGCCCAGTGCATCTGTAGACGTGAACTTCCCACTATTCAGGACCTTTACAAAGATGAGTGTGTAAAAAGGGCCTGAAGGATCATTGGGGTCCTGAGTCACTCCAATCACAAACTGTTCCAGCTGCTACCATCCAGGAAACGGTACCGCAGCACAAAAGCCAGGACCAACAGGGTCCGGGACAGCTTCTTCCACCAGGCCATCAGACTGCTTAATTCATGCTGACACAATTGTATTTCTATGTTATATTAACTACCCTGTTGTACATAATATTTATTATAAATTACTATAAATTGCACATTGCACATTTAGACGGAGATGTAATGTAAAGATTTTTACCCCTCATGTATATGAAGGATGTAAGTAATAAAGTCTATTCTATTCTATTCATTGCAATTTTATGGGCAAAAATTACGTGGGATATTACCCTATTTTCAGATGTTGTCAAGGCTTTGCTGCATGCAGATATGGATTGCTTCATTTGTTGAGTTGCAAATGATACTGATCATTCTGCCTTAGGACTCCTGACCTTATATTGGAAGAAAAATCATTGGGAACCAGCTGAAGACAGTTGGGCCTAGGATATTTACCAGGGAACCCCTGAAGTGATGTTGAGAGCCGGGATGATTAAATTTTAAAATCAAAATTTTTGTTTCTGTTTTCACAAAAGCTATTGGAGTATTGTTGATACTTTGACTTCAGTTTTAACAGTCCTCTCTGATGCCACACGATTAAACAGCACCTTGATGTCAAAGGCAGGCTCTCTTCGCACCTCTGAAATTCACCTCTAAAACTGGTTTCACCAAGGCTGTTAAAAAATCTGAGTGTCTGTGACAAAACCCAAACTGGACATTGGTGAGAAGGAACTGTTTAGTAATTGTTGGTTGATAGCACTGTTGACAATACCTTCCATCATTTTGCTAATGACCAGAGCTAAACCAATTGCGTAGAAATGAGGTGGATTAAAATTGTTCATTTCTTGGTAATAGGTCACATTGAAGCATTTTCCAGAACATATAAAATTGTAGGATGGAGGAGTCATGGGTGAGGGAAGATGGAAAGAGCTGGTAATAAAAGGAAGAGGATTCTGTACGAAAACAAAATAGTTATTTTCTATGATCTCTGCCATGCTACTTGGCATAGAGGCTTTGGAAGCTACTTCAATAACTGCCAGAATCTGCACTCCCTCCACTCTTGTGGAGTGAGGAGAAGCATTGAGCTGAAGAAGCTGTGTTTATCTCACTCTAGTTTGTAGCTGACAGAACTAGTCTTCCAGTACCTTTACTATTGCAAAACAGAGGGAAGGAAGTGTGCTATCAATGTGCTTGTCATGACTGAATAGTCTGCAGAATGAAATGTACATGTACATAGTTTTAAGGTGTGAAATGTACAGTACATGCATGAGTTAGAGTGTGGTGTGTAATGTGACTATCAGATAGGGTCTATGAGGATGCATATTTTAAGTAAATAAGTGGTGGATGTAGTGGGAGGATTTGCTAAAATGTGCTCTGACCTTAATCTTATACGTAATTTATTATATTTCTTGTGCCACTCAATTCATGTTCTTGGGGCTTAATTCCTGATGTTAACTTGGTTTGCTATCTTTTACCACAACAACCCGATTATCTGTTCAAAGCAATACTAGCCCCCGAGGGAATAGGATCTCTTTGGTTGTCTCAACTTCATCAGCCACAGCCTCCAGAACCACAGCAGACTATCAGGATGTGATCATTTACGATCAGCTGTGCTTCTAGTAAGCTACCAAAAGCAGTGGAATGACTTTCATGTTGTTTGCAAACACAGTGCACTTCCCCTTTTTGGAGTGAAATCAGTGCCTGTTATTTAAACTGCTGAGGGCTGCTTTCAAAGTTGAATCCATTGGACATGCACTATAGTAATACAATTTAAGAGAGGCTTGGATAGGCACATAGATAATAGAAAAGATGGAGGGTGATGTAGAGTGGAAGGGTTAGAATGATCTTATAGTGGGTTAAAAGTTCAGCACAACATCGTGGGCCGAAGGGCCTGTACTGTACTGTAACATTTTATGTTTTAAAGTGTACTAACTACTGAATGGGTGACAAAGTCATGTTAGTGAGTTTTGTATGCATTTTGCATTAGGCCAAGGAATGAAGATTCCCTGGACAATGCAAGTCATTATATGTATACCTAATGAATAAAATTAATTTTCTTGCAAAAAATGCATCTGTCTTTCTTAGTTAAAAATGTTCAGGCTATATTTACTCTACGAACATGGGAAACATAATTTATTAATTTATGTAATTAGGTAGTATTCTCAGAAAAATCTGAAAATATCTGCAACATCTATGGTTACATAAAATCAACAATAGAAGGATTGGTAGATCTAAGCATCCCTAAATTCTAATTCTGTATAATTATTTAAACCTCATTTCAGTTCTGGTAATGACATTTAATTTCAATGTCAGGTTTTCCACTCTGTGCTAAGTTCTTCAAAAAAATCTACTTTATTAAATTAAGTTTCTGTAATTGTTCATAAACTACAGTATGCTTACTTTTCTAAGAAGCAAATTAAATTCAGTGCAAAATATCATAAAGAGCATAAATGGAAGGAAAATAGCTAAACACTCAGATTCTGATTGGGATTTAAAAATGCTGAAACTCTTGCATCCAATTCTTTTTCTTCTTTTGAATTCCCCAACCCTAAATTTGATTAAATCACAAATGGGATTTACCCACCACTGCTTTCAATTTATATATAAATGTGGTGCAATTTAGTAGATCCTACTGCAAATAGCCTTTAAAGGTACGTTCTAAAATGGAAAATGTAACCTTGTGTCCTTGACTCCAGAAAACCTTTTTAAAACGTATAAATTCAGAAAGAAAGAGATTCCTTTGTATTTTGTGGCAAGAAATGATCCTTTCAGCAACTGTTTTTGCTTAGCTCCAAAAAAATTCCGTATAGTACTGCCATGCAGGTATATTCAGCTATCTGTAATAGAAAGTAACAGCTGAAATAAATTACTTAGGATGATATTTGGCAGCATGATAGATAATTGGTAAAAAAGGAATTGCATTGAACCACTGATCATTCCGACTTCAGTGGCAGTAAATAAATAAAGTGTATGATTAACTCAGCATTGTGACCTTATTGTGGTTTGTTCGACATGCAGATGGTATAAAACAAAAAGTACAAAAGCATTCTGACACAACATGTTTTTACACCATAACTAAATGTATCTAAACCAAAACAGAAAAGTCTAATCCTTTTCTTATTTTTTTCATATTGCGTATGTAGTGTTAATAAAAGTGTGCAAATATTGTCCAAGATAAATCAGTATATTTATCTTCAAATCTATTACCTTTCCAAAAAATAGTCCCCATACTTAAACAGATTCTGTGGATGACAGGAAAATAATTGAATTGAATTGAATTGACTTTATTTCTTGCATCCTTGACATACATGAGGAGTAAAAATCTTTAAGTTACATCTCTGTCTAAATATGCAATGTACAATCATAGTAATTTATAATAATTTATAATAAATAGAACAGTCAATGTAACACTGAAATACACTCAAATCAGCGTAAGTTGATTAGTCTGATGGCCTGGTGGAAGAAGCTGTCCCGGAGCCTGTTTGTCCTGGCTTTTATACTATGGTACCATTTCCCAAATGGTAGCAGCTAGAATAGAATGTGGTTGGGGTGACTCAGATCCCCAATGATCTGTCGGGAAGTTCACAACTACAGGTGCACTGGGCTGTCCACACCACTCTCTGCAGATCCTGCGATTAAGGGAAGTACAGTTCCCATACCACGCAGTGATGCAGCCAGTCAGGATGCTCTCAGTTGTGCCTCTGTAGAAAATTCTTAGGATTTGGGGGCCCATACCAAACTTCCTCAACCCTCTGAAGTGAAAGAGGCACTGTTGTGCCTTTTACACCACACAGCTGGTGTGTACAGTACCTGTGAGGTCCTCAGTAATGTGGATGCTGAGGAACTTAAAGCTGTTTACCCTCTCAACCCCAGATCCATTGATGTCAATTGATGCCCATCTCCATTCCTCCTGTAATCCACAACCAGCTCCTCTGTTTTTGCGACATTGAGGGAAAGGTTGTTTTCTTCACACCACTGTGTCAGAGAGATGACTTCTTCCCTGTAGGCCACCTTGATATTGTTTGAAATTAGGCCTATCAATGTAGTGTTATCGGCAAATTTAATTAGCAGATTAGAGCTCTGGGTGACGACACAGTCATGGGTATACAGGGAATAAAGGAGGGGACTTAGTACACAGCCCTGAGGGGCTCCTGTGTTGAGAGTCAGAGGGGTGGAGTTGAGGAAGCGCACTCTCTGGATGAGAAAAATCTAGTCTGTGACAAATAACTGTGACAAATCACTTGTCAATACACCAAAGAAGACAGCAGGTGTGAAAAATAAACCTGTGGATCTCAGAAGGCACTAATATTTACACAGCAAATGAAAGCAATACATCTGTGGAGACATATAGCATACCAAAAAGGATCATCAAACCACCTCAGAGACTCATTGAGAGTTGATAGGTGAATAAGGAACTGTATTTTCTCATTAAAACTGAAGTTAATGTAAAATATCACTGTTGGAAAACATTACTGCAGGTTTATGAGGACATAGTATTGTGTTTTGGTTTTTCTTTAAAGGGGGAAGATATGTTATTATGTGTATACATAATAAAGAACTTTAGTTCCCAATGTGCAATGTGGGCAGTTCACCCAGAACCGGAAGTGACGTTGGTGAGCTGATGGCGTAGTGCTCATATTGAGCAGAAGCCACCTTACTGTAAATAAATATGTGTTAGTTTTACCCAAGCCAAGTTTGCCTTCTATCAAGAACAAACATAACAAATTTTAAAGTTTGCAATTTTTCTGCTTTTTTCGAGAGTGTTAATGATGCTGCTTTGAAATACCCAAAATTTTAGTGATGTTCAATTTGCCTCACTATCTCAACTCTGCATTCCATGCTTACATCTTGTGCTTAACTCCCTCCTGTATAAGCTCTTCTATACACTTCCCAGTCACTGTCTTTCTGTCATCCTTGCTACACTCCCAGGACAGGCAATCTCTGATCTCGTACTATCCAACTTCTTTTAATTCCTTCTCCTTGTTTGCTAATAAAATAAAACTACAACTTAATAGAGTTACTTACAACTGAACTTTTGAACTCTTTGATTATTTCCTTATTCCATTAGACTTCATTTTTTGACACATTTGTTCAGTGTTTACTCAGCTCAATCACTGCCCTGTTTCCAATAAAATAGTTTTGGTTGCACTCTGGTACACTGCTCCTTGAAGTCAAAATGAGGATATCTGGCCAATAGCGGATTCAGCTTGCGATTAGCAGACTGTGTGCTCTACAGCCAGTGTGAAATGCTGAAACCAGGCTCATTTTCTCTGCAGCTAACTGACTTTCAAACTTACCATTATTGCTTTCATTCTCATTTCCAAATGCAAAGCTCGCAGACTTTGTCAACTAGATCCAAAGCAACCATAAACATTCAATTTAAATTGATACATATAAATTATTTATACTGTGAAGATGAAGAAGAATAGGGATCATTATATAAAAATTAGAACCAGGCAGTACAGGAAATTAAAGGGTGTAGAAGTTTGCAGCTTTCTTTCGTGAAACACAAATAATAATAGGTCTTGCCGAAAGGTTTCGACCTGAAACGTCAACTGTACTTTTTTCCATAGATGCTGCGTGACCCGCTGAGTTCCTCCAGCATCTTGTGTGTGCTGCTTGGTCAATTGTTAACTTTAAATTTTAAATCTGTTCATTGTTATTAACAAAGCCAATGAAGGGACTTAGGGTTAACATATAATTGTGGAGTTGGTTAATGTCAGACGTGACCCTGATGAAAGACAGAAAGATCTCAAAGGGGCTAAATGGCTTACCCTTGTTCCTGATAATTTGCTGCATAACTCTCATCATCCAACCCGAACTTGTATTCAAGCTTTTGCCTGCTCTCTTACCGATCTCCAAATCTTTCCTAAGTTTCTTTATTTTCTTCCTTTTCCCTCTTTGGGATCTTTTCCATCAACATGCTGCTGTCACCTGTTTACATTCCATTTTCTTAAAAGCCCCCATATTCTCCAATCCATTTTAAAATAACTCTGCCCCTTGTGGCCTGCCAACTGGAAAGTAGGGCCAGGGGGATGGCATCTGACGTTGACCTGTTGCTCCGGTAAGCGAATTGCAAAGCATCGAGGTTGTCTGGTAGGCTTCTTTTGACTTCTTCTTATGTTTTAATTCTTTCATGATCTTTTCCCTTTATCTTTGTATCTTTCATATAAGTGCTGATTCTAAGTCCAAAAATATAATCAGGTTGTTGATAACTAGTTCCCTTTGAAACTCAAAACCAACTGAAAAGAAGGCTTTAAAAAAACACTTATTTATACAATTTCTTTAATGGTCTCATAACGTACCAATGTGCTTCACAGCAAATGAAGTACTTTTGGGAAGTAATCACTGCAGGCAAAGCAACAGCCCATCTATAACAACAGTGTGGTAAATATCAGACCATGGGCCAAATATCCTGACCTACTTGCCTGTACACTTCTCTGTGGTTACATTCTTGGGCAAACCACTTAAAGAATGTGCAAATTAGCAGCACGGACATCATGGGCTAAAAGTTGCTTTCCTGTGCTAAGTTCTATCAACTTTCACATCATTTGTAAATGTAGTAATGCAAATCATTAATGTATATAAGAAAGAGCAAGGGTCCCAGAGCCAATCATTGCAGTAAACCACTAGTTGCAGGCTTCCTTTACTACCTTAATAAAACTACCTTTATTATCTCTCTGTCTAGTTCTGAGTCTTTGAACCGAAGCATTAAATTCACTTCTTCTTCCACAAATGCTACTTAACCTGCTGAATATCTCCCACATTTCTTTTTCTATTTTAGATGTCTAACAGGAATAGATTTTTGATTTTCATCTAGGCAGCTTTTGCTGCATTTCAGTGCAAACTGTGTTACTTACAAAAATCACTCCTCCTCCATCCTGTTAGGGAGTATTCTGGAGTTATGTGAATATAGCAGATATTACTTCAAACAAGAACCAGTCTTCTGTTCTTAATGTGGATTATAAATTGCAAAATGTAAGTTGAAGTTAAAAGCATACCTTTGCAAATAAATAGGCTGGCCCACAGACTAAGAGATATGCAAAATGGTGACTATGAGACACTTACATATACCCCAGCCAAACATTAAGACAATGGGGTTTAGTTAATTGACTTGCATCAAACCAGGCACTGTGAGCTAAGTTATTTGCACCAATGTGACTTGAGGTCAGACTGGCAGACCAGACTTATGTCATCAATTATAATATCAAACATAGAGGCAATTAATAGCTTTTGTGTACTCAAAGCAACATTAATTTTGGGTACGCAAACAACTTATTTTTATACACACATTCTTTCTCTCACTCTCCTTTTTCTCCCTCTGTCCCTCTGAATATACCCCTTTCCCATCCTCTGGTTTCTCCCCCCCCCCGTCTTTCTTCCCGAACCTCCTGTCCCATGATCCTCTCATATCCCTTTTGCCTATCACCTGTCCAGCTCTTGGCTCCATCCCTCCCCCTCCTGTCTTCTCCTATCATTTTGGATCTCCCCCTCCCCCTCCAACTTTCAAATCCCTTACTCACTCTTCCTTCAGTTAGTCCTGACGAAGGGTCTCGGCCTGAAACGTCGACTGCACCTCTTCCTGGAGATGCTGCCTGGCCTGCTGCGTTCACCAGCAACTTTGATGTGTGTTGCATTAATTTTGGGTGTCTGGCTCTCTGTCTTCAGAAGCTTTTAGATATTGTATGAATTAATTTGGGACAAAGGTGTTTGAACATTCAGGGGTGTATCCCACTGTTAGATATGTAATTCAAAGTAAGCATTGTCAATCCAAAATATTGAAGTGAACTTTGCCATTGTATCTATGAAAATTGTATTGAATCATCTGCTGTTACCTTTAATCTTAAGGGTATAAAAATGTGATGTACTTTTGGGTCTGTGAGCCTCATACTGAGAGGGTCTACAGAAGAATGCCTGTTTGTTGTGATGAATAAAGGCTTCCATATCATCAGCTTCAGTGTCTCCCCAGTGATTTCAATCACAGTCACAACACCCCCAACCATAGTGCCATTAATTGTGTTTGGGACTAATGGACTAGGCATAACATTTTCCTCAGTGTGATCTCTTCTGCAGATCCAGAGAGAGATGGATAAATAAAGCATTTTTTCTCATCCATCCTCTTTTTCTAAGTGTAAAATCAAACTCAAGTACTGCTGTGTGGCTTGTACAGTTTTGAGAGTTTTTAGAACTACATATATAGGCTCCTTATGAGTTGTACCATAACCTGTGTGGAAGGGTTGGACATGGGTGTGGTAGTCTATTTCTCATTCTAAAAGAAGGGAAGACTCTTCTTTTGACATTTTGGCAGAAAGAGAATGTAAAGCAATTACCTCCCAAGTAAAAATGCATTTCAGCCTTAAACAGCTCTCTGGCTGAGTGGTTGAAAACCACTCCACAGAAGTTGGTGGCTTTCCTTTCAGGTCATCCAATTTAATGAAAAGATATTGAAGAGATTGGGCTAAGTACTGATAATTATGGACCATGAGGTCTGTTTATGGTTGAAACAGGTGACTATTGTATTAAAATAAATATTTGTCCTAGATTGAGTTGTTCAGGAAAATGAAAGAACGATATTAATTTTGAAATTTCATGATGAAGTGGAGAGTTAAAATTTCATCAGCAAATCATATTTTAATTACAAATGCCAAAATTTAAATCAGAATTAAAAATAATTTAAGACCATAAGACCATAAGATATAGGAGCAGAAGTAGGCCATTTGACCCACCGAGTTTGCTCCGCCATTCAATCATGGGCTGATCCAATTCTTCCAGTCATCCCCACTCCCTGTCATTCCCCATACCCTTTGATGCCCTGGCTAATCAAGAACCTATCTATCTCTGCCTCAAATACAACCAATGTCTTGGCCTTCACAGCCGCTTGTGGCAACAAATTCCACAGATTTACCACCTTCTGACTAAAGTAATTTCTCTGCATCTCTGTTCTAAATGGAGATCCTTTAATCCTGATGTCGTGCCTTCTTGTCCTAGACTCAACCTACCATTGGAAATAACTTTGCCATATCTAATCTGTTCAGGCCTTTTAACATTCGGAATGTTTCTATGAGATCCCCCCTCATTCTCCTGAACTCCAGGGAATACAGCCCAAGAGCTGCCAGATGTCCCTCATACAGTAACTCTTTCATTCCTGAAATCATTCTTGTGAACCTGTTCTGAACCCTCTCCAGCATCAGCACATCCTTTCTAAAATAAGGAGCTCAAAACTACACACAATACTCCAAGTGTGGTCTCACAAGTGCCTTATAAAGCCTCAACATCAGATCCCTGCTCTTATATTCTATCCCTTTAGAAATGAATGCCAACATTACATTCACCTTCTTCACCACTGACAAACCTGGAGGGTAACCTTTAGGATATCCTGCACAAGGACTCACAAGTCCTTGTGCACCACTGCATTTTGAATTCTCTCCCCATCTAAACAATAGTCTGCCGTTTATTTCTTTCACTAAAGTGCATGACCATGTACCTTCCAACATTGTATTTCATTTGCCACTTCTTTGCTGATTCCCCTAAACTATCTAAGTCTCTCTGTTCCCTCAACACTACCTGCTCCACCACCTATCTTTGCATCATCGGCAAATTTAGCCACAAATCCATTAATCCCATAGTCCAAATCATTGACATACATTGTAAAAAGCAGCGGTTCCAACACCAACCCCTGTGGAACTCCACTGGTAACAGGCAGCCAGCCAGAAAAGAATCCCTATATTCCACCTCTCGGTTTTCTGCCAATCAGCCAATGCTCCACCCATGCTAGTAACTTCCCTGTAATTCCATGGGCTCTAATTTTGCTAAGCAGCCTCATGTGCGGCACCTTGTCAAAGGCCTTCTGAAAATCCAAGTACACCACATCCACTGCATCTCCTTTGTCTACCCTGCTTGTAATTTCTTCAAAAAATTGCAGTAGGTTAGTCAGGCAGAATTTCCCTTTTAGGAAACCATGCTGTCTTTGGCCCATCTTGTCATGTGTCTCCAAGCACTCTGTAATCTCATTCCTAACAATTAATTCCAACAACTCCCCAACCACTGATGTCAGGCTAACAGGTCTATAGTTTCCTTTCTGCTGCCTCCCACCCTTCTTAAATAGTGGAGTAATATGTTCAATTTTCCAGTCATCCAGTACAATGTCAGAATCTATCGACGCTTGAAAGATCATTGTTAATGCCTCCGCAATCTCTCCAGCTACTTCCTTCAGAACCCGAGGGTGTATTCCATCAGGTCCAGGAGATTTATCCACCCTGAGACCACTAAGCTTCCCTAGCACCTTCTCAGTCATAATTTTCACTGCACATACTTCACTTCCCTGAGACTCTTGAATGTCTGGTATACTGCAGATGTCTTCCACTGTGAAGACTGATGCAAACTACACATTCAGTTCCTCTCCATCTCTGCGTCTCTCATTGCAATATTTCCAGCATTAGTTTCTATTGGTCCTATATATACCCTCAACTCTCTTTTACCCTTTATATACTTACCCTTTATATATTTAAAACTATAATGTCTGATGAATTCATGGTCAGCAATCATTTTACTAATAAGAATATTTCCTTGAGAACTATTTCAAAATCCTGTTAGAAATATCTCAAGCGATTAGGTAAAGGATAGTGTCAAACTGCTAAGCCACAAGATCCAATTCCAGTGATGATTTTAATATTAGTAATCTCTAGTATTTCACTTTCTAATCACAACGTTCTCATTTTAGAGATATGCACGCTTATAAATAATGCTAAATTGTACCTGAAGACAAATCTTATGTGATCCATTGGATAAAGAAAGTAAAAGACAGATAAACTACTATTCTTAAAGCAAAGCTGACAAAGGAGCAAAATTTAATCATCTCGGGAAAAAATAAAAATTCTAAATGACTTTTACATTACTGTGGATTTTGGTCAATTGGACAATTGGTTAACCCAGGCAGCCACTTATTTAGACTACTCTTAAAGAACAAAAACAAGTTGAGAATGTATCCAGGATTGCCTTTGTTTATTTGGGACACTATGCTACTTAATTGGGCCAAAATGTACTGGTCTTGATGTGTCCTAATTAACTGGAATCTACTTTATATCGAGGTGATTATATTTAGTTAGGTTTGCCAATTAACAGGCTTATAAATCTAATAATACCAGAGACATGCTTGTAGCCTGCTGACAACAGAAGTCCTACCTGTTTCAAGGCTTTGATCTTGCTTTCCAGGTGGTGGATATCCTGCAGCTGATTCAGCTTCTCGGTGTCTTTCACAGCCATCTCATTATGTAATTCAGTAATGGTGTCCTGTAATTCCTGAATTTTTTCATCTTTATCAACTACCTAGAAAAATCAGAAACAAGTCATGGAAAAAAAAGGGAAATTATCCATCTTCACATTTTCACCAACTACTACCAATTTTACCTGTTTAGAAAGAAGCTAGTGTAATTATGTGATCAGTGTGGTTCTTGTTTGTATTACCTAATTGGCTGATCTGTGTGCTCTTTACCCAGCTCCATGGGAGCTCAATTTTTAACTTCCCTAGACTTCCAGAAATGTACCCAAAGTTCTGTTGCTGTTGTGCCTGCCAAGCTTAGATGCAAGTTTATCTGGGCCAAATGTGTTAAGCTATTGAAATTGCTCTATCTTCGGGTGAACAATTTCACTGTAGAATGGCTTTCATACCTCATCACAACTAAATGATGTTGCCACTGTTATTTTCCAGATATTACACCATACATTAAGCCCAATGTCATTCAGGAATTGATTGGCATCCCACCAAGTACTATAGACATCCATTCCTTCCAATAACAGTTCCAACAGTTGGAGCAATGTGCCTTTCCAATAGCACCATCCAATCTTTACCACTGAGATGGTCAAGCACATCAGGGGATGTTAAAATACTACCACATACATATCCCTCTCCCTTTCAAAAGGTCGCACACCATGTGTACAAGATAATGAAAGGCATTGATCATGTGGATATTCAGAAGCTTTTCACCAGGGCTGAAATGGCTAGCACAAGAGGGCACAGTTTTAAGGTGCTTGGAAGTAGGTACAGAGGAGATGTCAGGGTAAGTTTTTTTACGTTGAGAGTGGTGAGTGTGTGGAATGGGCTGCTGGCAGAGGTGGTGGAGGCGGAATTGATAGGGCCTTTTAAGAGACTCCTGGATGGCTACATGGAGCTTAGAAAAATAGAGGCTATGGGTAAAGCCCAGGTTGTTCTAAGGTAGGGATATGTTTGGCACAGTTTTGTGAGCCGAAGGGCCTGTATTATGTTGTAGGTTTTCTATGTTTCTATGTGATTTAGGAAACATCACCATCCCGTTGTGTCAGAATGCTAGAAATTCCTCCCCCAGAGCACCGTGAATACCTTCATCACGAGAAATGCAACAGTTGAAGAAGGTGGCTACTGCTACCTTCTCAAGGATACTTGGAGATGGGCTGTCCTTGCCAGCTACAACCAGGCCACAATGAAGAACTGGAAGCTGTGCTTCATCGTTATAAACCTCAGCTAGTCTTCTCGGTAAAAATCTCGTTGAATCATAGAATACAAAATTCTGCAGTGAAATGATTATTCCTAAAATCAGAATCAGAATCAGAACCAGAATCTGCTATTTGGACTTGCTGACGTTGAATGCAAGGTTGTTGCTGCGACGTTACTCAACTAACTGATATAGTTAGTTCTCTCTTCTGTATGCCCTTCTGTCACATCTGAAATTCGGCCAACAATGATATTGGAAGTATAATATCCCTCACTTCCAAGTAGGAACTTTTTAACTTATTGTGCAGAAATTAACATCATGAAGCTGGATGACTACATAACATAAAAACATAATAACAGCTGCCAAGAAAGAAATCACAGGTGTGTACAAAGTGTTCCTTGTCATCAAATAGCAGTTATTCATTAAGAAAATGAAATGGTTCGCAGTTTTCAAAAGGAGCAACATTGTTTGAAAGGAGCTTGCAGGATGTTGAGAGTGAAGGGAACAACATTCAGCACATGGAGAATTCATCAGCAAGTACCCTGGAGGACTACCTGTTTCTTTTGTGTATCCATGAGAAAAAAACAATTACTGTACTTTCTACAGCAAAAAGGATATCAATCATTTTTCTAATGCAAACAGAGCTGGATTCTGAATGATCTTGCTGATTCCTCTTGCGAAAGCCAGAATACCATTGCCCATAACTGCAAAAATCAGTGCTGTTCTACATGCAGCAGTTGATTCCATATTTTCCGAGATAATGCTCTGCAACTTTAACACTGCCTGGAGAATCTAAATCTCTTCATAAAACTACTTTAAGAACAGCAAGCATGTTGGTCTTAGATTGTCAGCCATGGCTGAAAAAGATTAAACCACACATAACTATTTTCCTTTCTTTGTTGTCCTAGTCATAGTGGATTCCTGGAAGAGGTCTGCCCATCAAAAAGTATAATATCTAAAATGCTCTCACTGTTCAAACTGTACAATGATGACTTCCAATTTAGGGTCTATTATAGATACTTTCTCAGTGAGCTGCTTCTGTAAATAGATACAATGATGGCTTTCCCTTGACATATAATGTGACCACTGTAAACGAGTGCATTTTTACTATTGTTTTTGATGATGGGACTCATACCCACTCTTATAAACTGAGGTTGTGGAAAAATCAAAAAAAGCAGTTGTGACTGCATATATTTTGTAGCTTGGGGAGAAGTACACACTCAGGACAACAAATACTTTTTCGGGTTTTAATTCCTTTATCTGTTTTAGATGTTTTAGTGCTGGAAGAGGGTCTCAAAACAAAACGAACGAATTTACAACCAGTTCCTGCCGTTACAATCTCAGATTAACTTTCGATCGACACCCTTGTGTATCGACGAATTGCGTATGCAGTAAAAAAAAAATACATAAAGCAAACCCCACAAAACTAATACGGTAATGGCAATTCTGAAGGAACACAATATAAACAATATTAGAATCCCATCAGTCCTGTACCTTATACATAGCAGTGAAAATGTAAGCCAATACATCTCATCTAAGATGTCTACTCCCTTTTAGTACACATGTGCTAAGCTTCCAAACAAAGCCTAAACATTCACATTACACTGTTACATTCACAATCAGTCATGATACAATAAAGTTAGACAAAAGGAACACTTTGGCACAACTTTTACAAGCTATTGCCTGGTAGTTAAATTACAGGAAGACTGACCTACTTGGCCGGTAAGGAACTTTGCACAAGCCACACTATCTAGTGCCGATGCCTTCACTTGTGAAAATCTTTCCTCGCCATGTCCAGTATCTCTGGGAGGAACTTAATCCCAAAGCCCCACCAGCTTCTTCTGCTGAAAACAAAAATGGTCTCCCCACTATCCCGTGCATGCGTCATGACATCACCATCTCTACTTAAAGGCACAGACAACTATTCTAGCATTATCCGGATGGATGCCTAAGTACACTTTTAACAAACTGAATAAGATTCAACGGTCACCCGGTTACAATCTCCCCTGCATTCAAGTAATCGTCCTCGATTACTCGCTCACTACAAGGGTACTTTTAACCTCCTTAACTGCTTCTCTATAGAGAACTGAACTGAGACTAGCCAGTATCTCAGACACTGCTGCTGGACTTATAGAGGCCTCATCAAGGACTGACCTTGGTTCGCAATGTGGGTTAGGGTGCTGTCCAGCATTTACTCGTTTACTCCTGCGGGGTGCTGCCACAGGAGGGAACCGACCTCTGCCCTTGTATTAGCAGTCGTCGGCTCCCCAGTCTCAGTTCGAGAAGGTGTCATATTTTTGGAAGATATGATGTCTAGGCTAGGGTCAAGACTCTGTACACCCTGTTCTGACATATCTTCCACCACTATCACACCATTCCCTGAATCCTCAGAATCTGATTCATGCCCCAGGGGTGAGCTGGCCTGAGTTACTGGAGTTTGCAGTCTACTTCGGGTAGCTGGAGTGGGATGGTTCTCACAGGGCCTGATGTCTACCCTGTTCACCTTCTTGCTAGGCCCACCCTCCAAAGGTTCCACAGTGTATGTGTTGCCTAGTACCTCTACGACCCTGTAGACAGTTGAGTTCCAAGCATCCTGGATCTTATTACGGCTTAATGGTCTGTTCCTCAGGTAAACTAGTGCACTCACATCAACTTTGGGACAGTAAACTTCGTCCTCCTGCCAGGCAATGCGTTCTGCCGCCTTCTGTTCAGAGTATTCTTTTGCTCTGGCATGCGCATCCCTCAGTCGGCTCTGGTGTACAGCTAACCAATCATGTTTCTGGTCCACCGTCTGTTCTTGTCCCAGCAGAGCAACCACGGGCAAGTGGGGATCTACCCCAAATAACAGATAGTAAGGTGAATACTCAGTGGTTGCGTGAGGTGTCGCATTATATGCATGCACCAACTTGGGTAGATGTTCTGGCCTTCTGCGCTTCCTTTCTGGAGGCAACGTACGTAACAAATCATGCATTGTCCTGTTGAAATACTCGCACTGCGCGTTGCCAGTAGGGTGATGAGGTGTGGTATGGCGGTTCTTTACCCTGTATAGTTTGCAAAGCTCAGCTATGACCTCACTTTCGAAGTTACGGCCCTGGTCAGAATGCAATCTCTCAGGAACACCATACTTCATGAACCATTCCCTCAAGAGCACCCTTGCTGAGCTATCCACCTTTTGATGCCGAGTCAGAAATGCTTGGGTGAATTTGATGAAAACGTCCGTGACCACTAAGACACTCTCACGCCCGTCAGTTGCTAGCTCCAACACAGTGAAATCTACAGCTACAACTTCAAGCGGCCTAGAAGCCAGAAATTACTTCATGGAGGGACGGATCCTAGGTTGCGGCATCTTAGTTAGCATACAACGTGGACAATTTTTGATCCACTGTGCCACATCCTCATGTATGCCCACCCAAAAACATTAGCTTCTCAACTGCAGAGTACGTTCTGTGCTTTGATGGCCCATAGAGTCATGTACATACTCTAACACTTTGCTCCTCAAGCTGATAGGTACCAGAAGCTGGTAACACTCCCCAAGCTTCTCATCCTCGACTACTCTATACAGTAACCTTTTACGCTCCCTGATAATGTCCCAGTGCTCTAACAGAGACAAAACAGGTTTAGGCAGAGTTTTACGCTCCTGGCCACTCAGCTTTCTTTTCTGATCCCATAAGTCTCTCAGGACACCTAATACAGGGTCCTGCTGCTGAAAAGTATGCAAGTTCCTATTAGAGTAACCTGGGAGGGTTGGAGTGTTCCCTTGCATCGGACCACTTACATTACTAGTACCAGCTTCCCAGGCTCTAATTTTTTTAACCCTATAGCTGTTAAGACCAGCGGTAACCAGTGCTGGGTCAAGAGCAGTGCCGCGATTGATCAAACTACAGATTGCCACAGACCTATCAAACTCCGCATCCTCTGAGACAGGCTTAGGCTCCCCTGCAAGTGGCTGCTTAGAGAGTGCATCAGCCACGGTATCGCTCCCACCTGGACAATACTGGACATTGAAGTCAAACACTGACAGCTGTGAGTTCTGTCTCTGCTCCACTGCTCTCAACCTGGCAGTTTTCAAGTGGGATAGGGGGTTATTGTCAGTGATTACAGTGAATTTGGAACCCAACAAGTATCCACAAAACTTCTCTACTATAGCCCACTTACGTGTAAGCGGCTCCAATTTCACGCTGCTATAATTCATATCATTCTTTTCGTCATTCCTTAATTGCCAGCTTGCATATGCAATAACCCTCTTTCCTCCTCCCTGCTGTTGGTATAACACAGCTCCTAGCCCATGAATGCTGGCATCTGTCTCCACTATAAAGGGCTGGGAGAAATCGGCAAAGCCAAGAATGGGGGAACTGGTCAGTTTCTCTTTGAGCAAGTCAAAGGCAGTTTGACATTCTTCTGTCCAAGACTGTTTTAACAGCCGGTTTGTTTAACTTGGACTCCCTGCGTTGGTACACAAATTCATCACATTATGCAGTGGACCTGCAAGCTTTGAGAATCCCTGAATGAATTGTTGATAATAACCACAAAAACCAGGAGACAATCTTAAGTCCTTAACTGTTGATGGTGCTGGCCACTGCTGAACAGCTGAGACCTTCTCAGGATTGGTGCCTATCCCCTTGGCTGACATCTGGTGTCCTAAGAACTTGACCTCTGACTGAAGAAAATGACACTTCTCCAGTTTTACCTTCAGATCAGTCTCCTTGAGGTGGTTAAGCACAGTGTTGAGCCTCTCTAAGTGTTCCTGGAAAGTCTGTGAATACACCAGAATATCATCCAAGTACACAAGCATGATTTGGAAGACTGTTATTCATGGTTGCCTGCATGAGCCTTTGAAAAGTCGCCGGTCCATTACAGACCCCAAACGGCATGCAAAGATATTCATATAGACCAAATGGGGTTGAAACAGCAGTCTTATGCCTATCACGCTCCTCTGCTGCCACTTGGTGGTAACCACTCGCGAGGTCCATTGTTGAGAAAAATTGTGCTCCCCACAGGGCATCAAACTCTCATCAATACGAGGGAGCGGGAACACGTCCTTTCTGGTCTTAAGATTCAGTCTCCGATAATCTACACACACTCTTATGCTACCATCAGCCTTCCGGATCAACACCACCGGTGAGGCATACGCACTATTGCTCTCCTGAATCACACCCTTCTTCAGCAATTTTGAGATGTGTTCTTTCACTTTATTGTACTGATTCGGCGGAACGCGATGGTATGGCTGTGAAACAGGCTCGTCGTCAATTAACTGAATTTCATGCTTGACCTTGTCAGTGTACCCAAGGTCTTCCTCTTCAACTGCAAAGATATCCAGGTACTTAACCAGTAAAGATCTTAGATGGCGAAGGGTCCTGACGAAGGATCTCGGCCTGAAATGTTGACTGTACCTCTTCCTATAGATCTGCTTGGCCTGCTGCGTTCCACCAGCATTTTGTGTGCATTGCTTGAACTTCCAGCATCTGCAGATTTCCTCGTGTTTCAGCTCTTAGCTGATCTTGTTGTCCTTCACTACCCCCGATGTCGAGCTTGCCGAGAATTGACTTTAACATGATTACTACACTCCTCCTTTACACCCACTGTCACATGATCAATGCCAGCTGAGATCTGCTGAAATCTTACTGCACATTGTTGATCACCATCTACACACTCCACCTTTGACAGGATACCCAGCCGGGTCCTAGGTGCAAGCTATACATCCTCTCTCTCGAGAGAGGTTTAAAATCTGTACTGGCACGATACGATTACCAGAGTCATTGAGCGTAGGAATGACTACAATACCTCCTGGGAAAGGGGTGTTAAGTGGCTCAAGTAACATTTTATGGTCACTACCAGCATCGCCAGTGGCCTTGCTAGCCGCAAAGGTGACTACAGATCCAGCAGGTATGTGCTCAGTATCTTTTCCCAATACTCAGACTACTGCCTTCTTTTCAGTAGTGTGCATCTGCACTTTCTGGAAAACATCTCTCCAATCAGAATCCAGCTCCCCTTCTAGGGTTGTGTCAAACTCTGCGTAGACAAGTTGCCTACACCGGCTGATAATGTTCATGCCTACAATACATGGGATAGGTGGTTCGGTGCTAACAGGATCCCTGACCACTAGAAAGCCATAACTTGGTATCTTCATGCCCATTGCTTGAACCTCTAGCTCTAGATACCCAAGGTAAGGAATATCAAGACCGTTTGCAGCTGTTAGGCTAAGCCAGCCAGCAGTGGACAACATACCCTCATCCTCTCCATTCAAGTGTTCTAGAAAGAACCACTCAGTCAGGGTACTTACTTGACTACCTGTGTCCAACAGACAATGGACAGCGACACCTGATATTTCAAGCTCAACAACTGGACATGTTCCTATGGTGCGTTGCAGCAACTGGTCACGGGATAGCTGTACATTATCTGCACCTATGAGGTTCCGCTGAATTGCCCGATTCCCAACCTCTTGAGGGCAGGAGGATGCAGACTCCACTTCCCTTGCACCCCGCTTCCGTGGGCAATTCTTGGCCAAATGCCCTCCCATCTGACACTGGAAACATATTGGTTGCCCATCTTCTGTGAACCTAGGCTGTAAATTATATCTACTGCTAGTAGCGCATGTAAAATCCCTCTGCACAGTGAGCTACTTCACTGCTTGAGTCAATTCACAAAGGGCTTTGCTTTGCTCTGTGATTTCTTTAAGGACTTCATCTAGTGTGACAGACTCAGATTCCCAAGTTTTAAGAATCAAGCACTGTGCCTGGCTTTCACTTTCCATACCTTGTATTTCCCGGGGGTTCTTCAACGAGCCACAGACGAGCCTCCTCCCTCACTTCTATCATCGAGGACTCAGGGTGGCCCCGCACGAATCTGTGGAGCTCCCTTCTGAGGGAAGGATCCCTGATCCTCTCTATAAATTGATCTCTTAGCACCGCCCTCTCATTGGTCACGGCATCAGGGGAGTGCTTCAGCAGCAAGTTAAGAGCTTGGGCTAGGGCATGTGAAAACTCTTACATCTTCACCCTCACACTGTTTGCGACTGTAGAAGCCATGCCACATCTGGGGTGCACTATGCTTGTCTCTAAAAGCTTCCCTGAGATAGGTGAACAAGTCATCAGCATGGTCTTCCTCAGCATCACTGCGCATACGTGCTTCCTCTAAGGCTGCACCCTGAGCAGGGACATAACAAAGTCACACTGATCCTGGTCAGACTGATTTCTACCATGAAGTGCACGTTGTACTTCTTCAATAAAGTCATCAACAGACCTCCCATCTTTCTCAACATCCCCCGTAAATGGAACAATGTGTCTTTCCCTTGGGACATATACATAGGACCTTCTGCTTAATTTATCTATGGTTGCCATGGCTTCATCATAATCTACTATGCAATTCCCTAATTTGTTCATTCAGATCAAGTTCAACTGGTGTGTCCTCCGAGTGTAACATAGTAAAAGCTCAAGTCTTTAAAGTTTTCACAACAAGCCTGAAAAAGGAGTTGCTGCTGTCCTTTGCTGCAAACGCGATGGCTTCACGGCCCACAGTTCCCTGGATCCACGTCTCTGTTCTGCGTCCTGTCGTCAGTCGCTGATGTCCCAGCCCATTCCCGAGGCTCTACCGTGCTCTCCACGCAGCAAAAGACGCTCCCTCCTTCCACCCAACGGGAACAGCGGTCCTGGTCCTGATCTTCACCACTACCGTATTGGGTATTGTATATTATACTGCATACAACAATCAAAGACCCTCTAAACAGGCTTGGAATTAGCCCCACTCCTGGTACCAAATTTTGTAGCCTGGGGAGAAGTACACACTCAGAACAACAAATACTTTTTCGGGTTTTAATTCCTTTATCTGTTTTAGATGTTTTAGTGCTGGAAGAGGGTCTTAAAACAAAATGAACAAATTTACAACCAGTTCCTGCCGTTACAATCTCATTTTAACTTTCGATCGACACCCTTGTGTATCGACGAATTGCGTATGCAGTATAAAAATACATAAAGCAAACCCCACAAAACTAATACAAAACTAATACGGTAATGGCAATTCTGAAGGAACACAATATAAACAATATTAGAATCCCATCAGTCCTGTACCTTATACATAGCAGTGAAAATGTAAGCCAATACATTTCATCTAAGACGTCTACTCTCTTTTAGTACACACGTGCTAAACTTCCAAACAGAGACTAAACGTTCACATTACACTGTTACATTCATAATCAGTCATGATACAATAAAATTAGACAAAAGGAACACTTTGGCACAACTTTTACAAGCTATTGCCTGGTAGTTAAATTACAGGAAGACTGACCTACTTGGCCGATAAGGAACTTTGCACAAGCCACACTATCTAGTGCCGATGCCTTCACTTGTGAAAATCTTTCCTCGCCATGCCCAGTATCTCTGGGAGGAACTTAATCCCAAAGCCCCACCAGCTTCTTCTGCTGAAAACAAAAATGGTCTCCCCACTATCCCGCGCGTGCGTCATGACATCACCATCTCTACTTAAAGGCACAGACAACTATTCTAGCATTATCCGGATGGATGCCTAAGTACACTTTTAACAATAATGAATAAGATTCGACGGTCACCCGGTTACATATAAATGAGTAGAAAAAGTAAATTAAAAATAACTGTACCTCCCACAATAACACAAAAAATACGTATTGCACCATGCAAAGCAATGGAAAATATATTCCTATTATTTTAGAAGTTAGCTTCATGTGGTGAAAACTAATTAACCACATTTTTGTTCTAACTTAGATTTGTCTCCTTATTCAGTAGCTGGCTATACAATTGATTTGAATGAGGACTTTTTTCCATTTTTTAAAAATTATGAAATTAACATAAGATTGCCTCAGAAACTATACTTCTGAGCTACTGCAAATGATCACAATTTAAGCAGAATGGTGTGAACGATTACTGAAATATTTCGACTAACTACCATCACTGCGCGTGCACTATTGCACACATTTATTTGAACCTTAGTCTACATTTCTTCAAATAGGTGTTTTGGGAATATAATGGCTTAAGAGCTAAGTACCATTTCCTATGTACAATATATAAGGGGCTTTGTGGGAACCTTAAAACACGATGAGTCCTTTGCATCATGTATTAAAAACTGGAGGAACTCAACAGACCAGGCAGCATCTATGAAAAAGAGTAAACAGTTAAACAGTCGACATTTCGGGCCGACACCCTTCATCAGAACTGGAGATAAAGGATGGGAAGTCAGACTAAGAAGGTGGGGGGAGGGGAGGAAGAAATACAAGGTATTAGGTGATACGTGAAACTGGGAAACTGGGAATGGGGGAGGGATGAAGTAAAGAGCTGGAAGTCAATTGGTGAAAGGGATAAAGGACTGGAGAAGGGGATTCACCAATCAACTTCCCAGCTCATTATATTACCCTCCCTCCCTCCCAGTTTCACTTATCATCTACTACCTGTATTTCTTCCTCTTCTCCCCCCAACTTCTTACGCTGACTTCCCATCTTTTTTCCTCCAGTTCTGATGAAGGGTCGTGGTCAGAAACGTTGACTGTTTACTCTTTTTCATAGATGCTGCCTGGCCTGCTGAGTTCCTCCAGCATTTTGTGTGTGTTGCTTGGATTTCCAGCA
Source organism: Mobula hypostoma (assembly GCF_963921235.1). NCBI lineage: Eukaryota > Metazoa > Chordata > Chondrichthyes > Myliobatiformes > Myliobatidae > Mobula > Mobula hypostoma. The sequence continues at coordinate 48,895,862 of NC_086110.1, forward strand.
TCTGCAGATTTTATCTTGTTTGTGAATCCCTTGCATTGCTGATTCACTGAAAAGGTAGATTTCCAAAAACACTTAAAGCAATTTGAGTGGTTATTCTTCGTCTTTTTTCAGTTGTTTTAAATTTGAATTGTTTATTCAAAAGTAGCTACTTATATAAGCACTTAGCAGCTTCTCACTTCATATTTTAAAGTGCTTTCTTTGTCTTTTATCCAAATGTTCCATTTTTCAGATGATATAAGAGCTTGAAGCATGAAAACATTGCACACGTGCAGCAATTTTATTCTATAGGAAGACATAAAAGTTATTCAAATTGTCCACCCAAGGTTACTAGATATATAAAAGTCAAAAATGTATTTCATGAATATGAGTAAGCCTTTTTCTATCTGTAGACAACTGTTCAATAAATTCTTCTTTATTCACATATATTGTAATTCAAATAAATTATTTGCTGGAACAGAATCATAAGACAACTTCCTGTTTTAAAAGTCACAACATTTCTCAAGAACTGCTCTTTCAGTCACAATACTGTTGACTTAATAGGCATCTGTTAGTCTCGTGAGACCATGGATTTGTGCCTTGGAAGGTTTCCAGGGCGCAGGCCTGGACAAGGTTGTATGGAAGACCGGCAGTTGCCCATGTTGCAAGTCTCCCCTCTCCACACCACCGATGTTGTCCAAGAGAAGGGCACTAGGGCCGATACAGCTTGGCACCAGTGTCATCGCAGAGCAATGTGTGGTTAAGTGCCTTGCTCAAGGACACAACACGCTGCCTCAGCTGAGGCTCGAACTAGCGACCTTCAGAACACTAGACCAACGCCTTAACCACTTGGCCACACGCCAACACACAGTTGACTTATTTACTCTTTATGAGCAAATGTTTTCCCATTTAAGATTTGATTCTTCATCAACTTTAAAGCTAGAACTAATGTAGTTCAAATTGGTCAAGATAATATAACGTCAATATTTTTCACACCAGACCATTTCAGTCAGCTCAAGATTTTGCAATAGCTGATGTTCATCACCAACAACCAACAATCAGTTCTGTTTTCCACATCTTAAATAGAGCTTTGGAAGGGATGTGTATGAAGGATAACTTTGCTCATAACACTGCTACCACTTCCTTAGATTATGTTTCAAACAGTGTATTGTCCAAACTCAAACAATACTACTTCTTTAGGTCAAAAAGTGGTTGACGAGTAAAAGAAACAATATTAGAAGCCTGTACTACTTATGTCAATAAAGAACAGTGGTTCCAAGTCTTACTTCTGAACAATTATTACCCTGCTCATGGTCAGTTCTTATTCTGAGGCTACCAATTGCTTTATTAAACTCAACATTAATGTGTAAAGCCAAATGCTATAAACTTCCATGGATAACTAAACTCTAGTACTCTTGACTGAAAAAGAACTGCTATACTATGATAAGGAATGCCCACTGTTCCATGCCTGGACTGCATTTCACGAAATTTCATCACTTGGCTGTTCTCCTCCTACCTGCATATAGGTGAAGATTAAATAGCAATGCTCTAGAGATAAGGACAACAAAGAGATGGTTGCGGGAGGCAGAAGAGGAACTACAGAATTACTTCGAGTTGGTGGACTGGGTCGTGTTCAAGGACTCTTCAGAAGATCTGAATGAATACCCCACTGTTGTCACGGACTTTATAAGAACAGTTGTAGTCGAGAACGTCCTACAAGATCATTCAGTCTTTCTCACCTGGATGAAACATGAGATCCCCAATCTTCTGAGGGCCAGATGAGTAGTGTTCAGGTCTGATGACCAAGTAAGATACAGGAGCTCCAGTTACGATCTCTGGGAGCCATATCATGGGTGAAGTGGCAATTTCAGACTAAACTTAATTCACTGAAGGATACTCGTCAGCTGTGGCAGAGCTTGAATGCTATTACCTTTTACAAAGTGAAACTAAGCAACATAGGTGACAATAAGGCTTTGTTTCCAGATGAGCTCAATGCCTTCTATGCTCACTTTGACTGTCAAAACCTGGAGAAACCAACACAAACACCCAAAGTCCACGATGACCCTGTGATTTACGTCTCTGAGGCTGACGTGAGAGTGAATGAAGTGCTTTGAGAGCTTAGTGATGAAACATACCATCTCCTGCCTGAGAAGCAACCTGGGTTCACTCCGTACTGGCACAGCAGGTCCACAGCCGATGCCACTTCTTTGGATCTTCACTCAACCCTGAAACATCTGGGCAGCAAAGTTACATACATCAGAATGCTCTTTATCGATTACAGATTGGCATTCAATATCACCATCCCCTCAAAACTAATCAATAAGCTTCAAGACCTTGGCCTCAATACCACCTAGTGCAATCGGATCCTCCATTTCTTCACTTGCAAACGCCAGTCAGTTCAGATTGACAATAACATCTCCTCCAAAATCTCCATTACCACAGGTGCACCACAGGGCTGTGTGCTTAGTCCCCTGCTCTACTTGCTTAATACTGTGATTATGAGGCTAAGCACAGCTCCAAAGCTATATTTAAGTTTGATGATGACACCACTGTCATTGGCTGAATCAAAGGTGGTGATGAATCAGCATAGAGAAGGAAGATCTAAAATCTGGTTGTGTGGTGCCACAACAACAACCTCTCACCCCCATGTCGGGAGGAGAAAACTGGAGGTCCATAAGCCAGACCTCATCGGGGGATCAGAGTTAAGTGCAATTATGAGGAAACCACAGCAGCGCCTCTACTTTATTAGGAGTTTGTGGAGATTTGGCATGATATCTAAAACTTTAACAAACTTCTATAATTGTGTAGTGGAGAATGATTTGACTGGCTGCATCACAGTTTACTATGGAAACACCAATGCCCTTGAATGGAAAATCTTACAAAATGCAGTGGATATAGCCCAGTCCATCATAGGTAAAGCTCTCCCAACCATTGAGCAAACCTACATGAAACACTGTCGCAAGAAACCGCCAACCATCATCAGGGACCTCACCATCCAGGATATGCTCTCTCTTACTGCTGCCATCTGGAAAAAGGTACAGGAGCCTCAGGGCTCGTACTCCCAGGTTCAGGAGTAGTTACTACCGCTCAACCATCAGGCTCTAGACCACAAGAGATAACTTCTATAATTGAAATATACTTTCAAGGACTCATCATCTCATGTTCTCAATATTTATTGCTTATTTATTTATATTATTTTTTTTCTTTTTTTATTTGCACAGTTCATTGTCTTCTGCACCCTGACTGAATGCCCAAGTTGGGCGGTCTTTCATTGATTCTGTTATGATTATTATTCTATAGATTTATTGAGTATGCCCTCAAGAAAATGAATCTCAGGATTATATATGGTGATACATATCTACTTTGATAATAAATTTATTTTGAACTTTAAACTTCAGTTGTCTGTGTATCCAATTCACACCCTGATGGACTGTTTATTGTCGCCTGAGATTTTAACCACGTGAACCTTAAGTCAGTGCTCCCCAAATTCCATCGGTATGTGGACTTTGCAACGAGAGGGGAGAACGCGTTGGACCTTGTTTACACAAACATTCCTGACGTGTACCAGGCGGAGCCCCGCCCCCACCTCGGTTACTCAGACCACATCTCTGTTATGCTAATCCTGGCATACAGACTGCTCGTCAGGCGCTCCAGACCAGCTCAGAAGCAGGTGAAAACCTGGCCAGCAGGAGCCATCTCTGCTCTTCAAGACTGCTTTGAACACACTGGCACATGTTCAGGGAGGCTGCAACCGATGGCAACTCTACCAACTTAGAGGAGTACACGGCATCAGTGACTAGCTACATCAGCAGGTGCATCGATGACATCACTGTGTCCAAGACCATCACTATATGCTCTAACCAGAAGCCACGGATGACTGCGGAGGTGCGTGCGCTGCTGAGGACCCGTGACTCTGCCTTCAGAGTAGGCAACAAGGCAGCCCTAACAACAGCAAGGGCCAAACTGCCCCGGCCATCAGAAAGGCAAAGAGTGCACATGCCCAGTGAATCCACAGCCATTTCCAGGACAGCGGTGACACGCGGTGCATGTGGAAGGGCATTCAGTACATCACTAACTACAGGACAACATCATCTGCTTGTGCTGGTGATGCCTCCCTCCCAGATGCGTTGAACAACTTCTACGTTCGTTTTGAGGCGGAAAATGACGTGGTGGCGAAGAAGACCACTCCTCCTCCCAATGACCAGGTGCTGTGTCTTACCGTGGCCGATGTGAGGAAAACTCTATGCAGAGTCAACCCACGGAAGGCTGCTGGACCAGACAATATTCCTGGCAGAGTGCTCAGAGGATCTGCAGACCAGCTGGCAGATGTTCTCACTGTCATCTTCGACACCTCCCTGAGCAGCGCTGTCGTTCCAACGTGCTTCAAGGCCGCCACCATCATCCCCGTGCCGAAGAAATCTTCAGTGTCCTGCCTCAACGACTACCGTCCCGTTGCACTTACATCCATCATCATGAAGTGTTTCGAGAGGCTCGTCATGAGGCACATCAAGTCCCTGCTGCCCCCTTCACTGGACCCCCTGCAGTTCGCATAAAGTCCCAACCGCTCAACAGATGACGCCATCTCCAGCACCCCCTACCTGGCCCTCACCCACCTGAACAAAAAAGACACATACGTTCGAATGCTGTTCATAGACTTCAGTTCAGCATTCAACACAATCATTCCTCGGCACCTGATTGGAAAGCCAAAGCTGCTGGGCCTGAACACCTCCCTCTGCAACTGGATCCTAGACTTTCTGACTGGGAGACCTCAGTCAGTCCAGATCAGGAGCAGCATCTTCAACACCATCACACTGAGCACCGGGGCCCCCCAGGGCTGTGTGCCCAGTCCACTGCTGTTCACTTTGCTGACCCATGATTGTGCAGCAATACACAACTTGAATCACATCATCAAGTTTGCCGATGACACGACCGTGGTGGGTCTCATCAGCAAGAACGATGAGTCAGCGTACAGAGAGGAGGTGCAGCGGCTAACGGACTGGTACAGAGCCAACAACATGTGAACAAAATAAAAGAGATGGTTGTTGACTTCAGGAGAGCACGGGGCGACCACTCTCTGCTGAATATCGATGGCTTCTCCATTGAGATCGTTAAGAGCACCAAATTTCTTGGTGTTCAGCTGGTGGAGAATCTCACCTGGTCCCTCAAAACCAGCCCCATAGCTAAGGAAGCCTAGCAGCGTCTCTACTTTCTGCGAAGGCTGAGAAAAATCCATCTCCCACACCCCATCCTCGCCACATTCTACAGAGGATGTATCGAGAGCATCCTGAGCAGCTGCATCTCTGCCTGGTTCGGGAATTGCACCATCTCGAATCACAAGACCCTGCAACGGGTAGTGAGGTCAGCTGAGAAGAGCATCAAGGTCTCTCTTCCCGCTATTACAGACATTTACACCACACGCTGCACCCGCAAAGCTAACAGTATTGTGAAGGACCCCACACACCCCTCACACAAACTCTTCTCCCTCCTGCCATCTGGCAAAAAGTACCGAAGCATTCGGGCTCTCACAACCAGACTGTGCAACAGTTTCTTCCCCCAAGCCATCAGACTCCTCAACACTCAGTCTAGACTGACATCTACATCATTTATTATTATATTGTAATTTGTCCTCTACTGTGCCTATTGTCTTGCTCATTAATTATTGTACTGCCCTGCACTGTTTTGTGCACTTTATGTAGCCCTGTGCAGGTCTGTAGTCTAGTGCAGTTTTTATGTTGTTTTACGTAGTCTAGTGTAGTCTTGTGTGTCTCACTTAGTCTAGTGTAGTTTTGTGTTGTTTCATGTAGCATCAGGGCCCTGGAGGAACGTTGTTTCGTTTTTACTGTGTACTGTACCAGCAGCTTATGGTCGAAATGACAATAAACTTGACTTGACTTGACTTGATATAGCCTTTCTCTGTTTTGTTTCTAACTTCATCAAAGATGATACTGGACTCTGACTCTCTGATTAACTCTAAAGGACAGCATAAACACTAACAGAGTAATAATTAAAAGGTTGACGCCCTATTGGTGCTTTTATCCCAACATTTTATCTTGGTTCTTGGAATCTTCTAATAGCGTTTGAAATATCCAAGTGTCTAGCATTTTACTCAACTGAGGATGGTTTGGGATAGAATATCTTCATTTAGTTTTGTTAGTTTGTGAATGAAGTCACTGAAATAAAATTCAGTCTCCAGTGGAACATAAATCTCATCTAGGAATCTGACTCAATTAGCCACATCTAATAATGAAACAGCTGAAAGGCCTTCATTTCTTTTAAAATTATTATTAGTCAGGATGCCCAATCACATTGTTTAATTACCCATGGGTAATGAGCATCATTTCCCTTAGGTATATGCTTCCAATATGTCTACCCTTTTGGAAAGTTTTAGCAATACTGTTACCATTCAGTACCTTACCCATAAAATGACCTGCTTTTGTAGTACAGATAATTCAGCAATATCACTAGAAATATTCAAATAATGAAAATTGACTTTTTGCCTCTATTCTATTCTTTGACTATCTATTCTACCTATGTTCTGCGAGTCATTCAGTCTTGAATTATGTATTGAAAGAATATTTCAATACAGAAAAATTGGAAAAACCTGTTTATTCTCTCATGCAGACTTGAGGTATTCCACTGGGTATTTTAGCCCCAGGTTATCATTTGATTTTTGAGGTTAGAGATTTTGTTAGCAATGTCAACATTTGATACCAATCACTAATTACCTTTGAATTAAGTAGCTTGTTAGATATTTCAGTAGGCATTTAAAAGTCAAATATCTATTGGGTAAGAACTGATCCTTCACCAAAGGACATTAGAAAACTGGATTTTAAATGATATTTCAGGAACTATTCCTTTGATCTTATCACAGAGATCATGTTTAACAGCATCCATCATTATTAAAGTTAATTTTGGACACCGATTGCCACGAACTGCTCAAGCAGAGTAGGGTCAACATCAAATTTTCCGTATTTCACTGTATGACTCACATCATCCTGTCTCAGAAAGCAAACTAGCGCTTTTATAAGTAAAATACCATGAAAATTTGTATTTCTCTGATACCCCTTTAATACCAAAAAAATTAGAGCTGCTAGAGCTTGTAAGAGAACATTTTACTATGTGTCATTATATTTACTGCCTGAAGATCTCAACAATACTTCAGCAAATATGGAGTTGTATTCTTCAGAACTTCATTATATTAAAAGATATTAAAATATATACTTTATCATCTAATTTCTTCTTAATTTTCCTCCACCACTTGTACCTCCTATACCTTTATGTTCAATGTTATTCTTTTAAAATTTACTCTGCTCACTTAACTATTCTTCAATCTGAATGGATAGTTGCCTTTCTATTTCATCTTGGTCCCCAATTCCCCGTAGAGAACACTTCATCTTTTAGGCTTACCAGAATATATTGCAGTACAAACTCCCAAATTTGCAGGTGTAATATAATTGATGGACATTGTTCATTGCAAATAACAACATGAAGAAAAATAAAGTTCTGTGAATTAAGAAGGGATTTGCATCAAATTATTCAGGTACATTTATAATTATTCCAATTTCTCTTTTTACAATCTAACTACATTTGTGACATATTTCATGATTTTCTTAGGTACTGTCAGTCCTGGATTTAACTATACTAAACTGTAGTTAATTTTAATCATGTACATTCTCTGCTGAATTGTAATCTTTCTGTATTATAGGAATAAATCTATTTTGTATTCCATCCATCTCCTATTTAATGGTTTCCCTACTGGAGAATTAATTCTAATTGCTAATTTTCTGTGCAGTTAATCATAACTTCTTTTCCATATCCATGACTTCTATATCCCTTTTTCTAATTTCACATTGATTCAAACTATATTGATGTTGCCATTTTCAAATTGTCCTTGGTGACATTTATTTGAGGCTCACTAAGGATAATGAAAGTCACCAATATTATTGGCAAAACAGTAACAGCAAAAAAAAGCATATTAGAAAAATCATCAAAGCACTTCACATGGGTGTTACCAAACACCCAGATAACTAAACCAGGTAACAAAATATTATAGCTTTTTAAGTTCTGCTATTCGATTATTTCTGTCTTAGCTCTTCATTAAGTTTTATGTAAATCAAATTTCCCAACTGAATTATAATCTTCTAAACAGTTAACATGCATATTTTAGTATTCTCAAGGAAAAGTAATATAAAAATATTGAATAAAAATACAGACAACAAGAGACTACATGGAGCTTCCAGAATTGAGTTTATTTATATCTATCTCCTTAGTATTATTTCAAGTAGAACTGGAGATGTGCAGAATTCCCATTGATAATGTTCTATTTCAGATGACAAAGAGTAGCTTAGCACAGGAAAACAGATCTTCATAAAATCATCTAAAATTTATGATGCACGAGGTGGCTATTCAACCCATGGTGGACGTGCAGGTCAAAGGAAAGTTATCCAACCTCATCCTACCTTCTAACATTTGGTCCAGAACTCACAGGTCACAGTACGTACATATTCAAGTATTATTTAAATGCGATGAATCTTTCTGCATCTACCATACTATCAAGCTGTGAATTGCAGATCCTTATCATCCACTGGCTGTAAAAACCTTTCCATATCTCCTCACTAATCCCTTTACTGATTATTTTAAATCTATAACCCTCTTATATTGATCCCTGTGCTAATAGGGATCAAAATAACCTGGACAGCCCCAACCTCTTATGTCAGAATGCTGTTCATTGACTTTAGTTCGGCATTCAATACTGTGATCCCCTCCAAGCTGATCGCCAAACTTCGCTAGCTTGGTATCAGCTCATCCCTCTACAACTGAACCTTGGACTTCGGGGTCTGACTAACAGACCCCAAGCAGTTAAATTAGACAACCTCTTCTCCTCCATTCTCACCCTGAACACCAGCATGCCTCAAGGCTGTGTGTTGAGCCCTCTTCTGTACTCCCTTTTCACCTATGACTGCGTTCCAGTACACGGTTCTAACTCCATAATCAAGTTCACAGATGATGCCACGGTGGTTGGCCTGATCAGAGAGGATGACAAAACAGCCTACAGGGACGAGGTCCAGCACCTGGCCACGTGGTGTGCCGACAACAACCTGGCCCTTAACACCCAGAAGACAAAGGAGATCATTGTGGACTTCAGGCATGCCAGGAGCCACACTCACATCCCCATCTACATCAACGGAACTGTAGTGGAGCGTGTATCAAGCTTCAAATTCCTTGGTGTCCACATTTCTGAGGATCTCACCTAGTCCCTGAACTCTTCCATCCTGGTCAAAAAGGTGCAACAGCGCCTTTATTTCCTGCGGAGCATCAAGAAAGCTCACCTCTGTCCCAGGATACTGGTGGACTTTTACCGCTATACCATTGAGAGCATACTCACCAACTGCATCTCACTGTGGTATGGCAATTGTCCTGTATCAGACCGCAAAGCACTCCAGCGTGTGGTGAAAACTGCCCAGCAGATTATCGGCACCCAGTTGCCCACCATTGAGAACATCTACCATGAACGCTGCCTGGACAGGGTGAAAAGCATTATCAGGGATGCATCTCACCCTAAACATGGACTTCTTACTCTCCTCCCATCCAGTAGGCGCTACAGGAGCCTCCACTCCCGCACCAGCAGGCACAGGAAGAGCTTCTTCCCTGAGGCTGTGACCCTGCTGAACATCACATCACAGCGCTAAGCAGTATTGCACCCATATTGTACTGTCTCAGTACCTTTATATTTGTGTGCTGTAGCACTTACTTTTTATTTGCAGTTATTTTGTAAATAACACTATTCTTCGTATTTCTGGTCAGATGCTAACTGCACTTCATTGGCTTTGTATCTGTACTTGGCACAATGACAATAAAGTTGAATCTGATCTAATCTAGGAAGAGTCCTTCTTAGTTATGAAAACTAAGAAACTGTAGATGTTGGATGTCTGAGACTAAAACAAAAAAAGTGAGGAGAGAAAAAGAGCTCAGATCAATAACCTTTCACCAGAATCAGGAAAAGATACAATTCAAACATACCTTAAATGCAGAGAAGGCAAGGATACCCTTTCTATTTACTGTCATTTTTCTGTCCAACTGATCATACCATTCATATCTCCCTCCACACTCTTAAATTCAGATCTATTACTGAATCATCTACTATCATGATCCTTAAGATTAGGTTTTAAGTCATTAGTACGTTTTACAAAAAGTATGAGACCAGAATCAGGTTTATTATCACCGGCATGTGATGTGAAAATTGTTAACTTAGCAGCAGCAGTTCAATGCAATACATAATCTAGCAGAGAGAGAAAAAATAATAATAAATAAAATAAAACATTATAATAAATAAACAAGTAAAGCAATTACATATATTGAATAGATTATTTTAAAATGTGCAAAAACAGAAATACTATATATTAAAAAAATGAGGTAGGGTTCAAAGCTTCAATGTCCATTTAGGAATCGGATGGCAGAGGGGAAGAAGCTGTTCCTGAATCACTGAGTGTGTGCCTTCAGGCTTCTGTATCTCCTACCCGATGGCAACAGTGAGAAAAGGGCATGCCCTGGATGCTGGAGGTCTTCTAATAATGGACGCTGTCAACTTCCAAACAAAATGAGAAAATGCTGGTACAGGTTAAACAACATCATTGGGGAGAGAAACAAAGTCATTGTTCCCAGTCAAAGACTTTTTAGTGGAAACTGAAAAAGTGAGAGTATAAGTACAGGTATATTTTAAATGGCAGAGAGGAAAGAGTAGAGGGACAGAAGGAATTTTTGTGATAGAAAGGAGATCGAGGTGTTAACAGTAACAATTACTTTGAAAACCAACAGTGACAAACAGAAGAGAGAAAAATACAAATAGAAATAGAAAGTTATAACCACACCTGTGGAGTGATGGGGGGGGGGGAAAGGTGGTTAACTGACATTGTTAAATTCAATATTAAGCTTCATGGCTGCAATCAGTCAAGATAGAAGCTGAGGTGGTCTTTCTCTAGCTTATGCTGGGTATCACTGAAGCACTGTAAGAAGCAGAAGGCAGCGAGGACAGTGGTAATTAAACTGTCATTTGGCATATTTAAAGCAGAGGTTAAATTCTTGATTAGCAAGGGCATCAAAGGTTACAGGTGTAGACAGGAGAATGGGGTTGAGAGCAATAATAAATCAGCCAAATTTGGCAATAATGGAGGAGGAGACTCAAAGGGCCAAATGGCCTAATTCTGCTCCTATGTCTTGTGGTGTTATGGTTATGGTAGCTCTGTGGACTGAATGAAGTTGTTCTGCAAAGTGGTAACTCAGTCTGATTTGGTTTCTTCAGTGTGCAGAAGAGCACATTATGTTCATTGAAGGCAATACATTACATTGGAAGCATGAATAAACTGCTGCTCCTTCTGAAAAGATGGTTTGGATCTATGGTTGGTAAGCTGGTGGGCAAAAGGATAAAAATGTAAAGTGCATAGTAAAGTGAAAAAGGGATGTGATTGGTGAGATGAAATTCTGAGAGCAGGGAGTTGGATTGGTTCCATTAACACACTGAGAAGAGAGGAGAAGGGAATCTATGACTGGAGCTGAAATAGTCCTGAGGATTTCCACTGGCAATAGCCTTACAGTTACACAGCCAATATCTTTTCTTTCTGACATTGAGATAATTTTGGCTTCATTTTGCAATTCTTTCTTGCATACTATGGGGTTTTACTTTTATGAACAATCTGCCATCTGATATTTTGGCAAAAGACTTGCTCAAATCCATGTAGACCACATCAAACATACTGCCATTGTCGGGCTTCCTTGCAATTGCCTCAATAAAAATCAGTCAAACCAGATCTTCCCTTAACAAATCCAAAAATTGACTGATCCCAATTAATTTGTGTGATTCAACAAGAAGATTTATTCTGTCACTTATAATGGATTTCAATAGCTTTTCTACTACTGATGCTAAGCCAACTGGCCTGGTTTAATCCCTTTTTAAACAACGGCATAATGTTAGCAGCGTACCACTCAGTCAGATAGGATTGAAAAATTGCATTTAGAGCCTCTGTGATTTCCTCCTTCATTTCTTTTAATATTTTAACTTGTTTCCTGGTTATCCATCCATTCTCAAAGGTGATATATTCCTTTATACATCCTCTATTACTGTTTATTATATCCAAAATTTCATGTGTTCACTTCAATTACAAAACCTACATTATCCCCTTCTTTTATGAATACAATGAAAACATTCATTCAGAATCTTACACACAAACTTCATCTCTACTCACAGGTTTCTTTTGGTTATTTATAGAACCTACTCTTTTCTTACACGTCCCTTATTCTTTATGTACTGCGAGATGGCACCAGCGACCAATGGCAACATTTTGCAAACAACCCACACAAAACTATGGATACTATGGTAGATATTCTTATTCTTCTCAACTGCAATTGTTGCAGTCTACAGTCTGTAGTTACCCATTTAAGGATGTTCTTTTGAACTGACTAAACAATCTGGTGCTTTTGCGATCTCGTGGGGGATTCAGCGAACTAGACTGTCGAGAGCGAAGGTACCGCCAGGACGGCCATTGCTACAGGTGAACACTGCATTGAGGCCTGATGGTGGAAGTCAAACCCATGGTCAGCTCCATTATTCTATGCTGTTTAAAGCATCAAGAAAGATTAAAATTGTTGAGGACAAGAGCGGAAAATGAACAGGTGTTCAATGCTGTTCGCCTGTATTTGACTGGTGCCCCTCTCTTCTCGTTACTACCGTTGGGTAGGGTGTGCAGGAGTCTTAAGACCTACACCACCAGGTTCAGGAGCTGCTGTGGCACTGCAGCCACTGGGCTCCTGGACGGGCTTCAATCACCTCAACGCTGAATGGGCTCCACAGCTGTGGGCTCACTTTCAGTTCATGTTTCATGTATGTTTGTTTACTTTTTTTTTACTATTTGTGCAGTTTGCTCAAGGCATCAAAGCCAAGGGCAAAGGATGAACAAAAGTAGTGTTCAGCTCACTACTTTGTGAGGCTTACTCACTTCAGAGCTGAACTGGCTCTGTGGCTATGGCCTCCTGGACTGGCTTCATTTACCTCAGTACTGAACTGCCTCCCTGTATGTGGACTCACTTTCAGGGACTTTGTGGTTAATGTTCTAGGTGTTGTTTATTTACTTTCTGTATCGTTTGCACAATCTTTTTAATGCACATTGGGTGTTCAACTGTCTTTGTTGGGTGTTTTTTTTAATGGGTTTCATTATGTTTCTTTGTTTTGTGGCTGTCTGCAAAAAGAAGAATCTCAGGTTTGTATACAGTGTAATGGTTTCTTCTTTTATGTTACTGCTGAGGTGAATAAAATGGCTTCTCTGTACTGTTAACTGCTGAGACAGTGGTTCTCTATAGCAGTATGTTTGGATTATAATTAGTGATAACGGGACTTGTATTCATTTATTAACCAATTGGAATAGATGTTATTCTTTCTATCTGTGTGAAAACTGTTAGTTCGTGCAGGCTTCAGGAGAGAAGGCGCAAAGAGGATGAAGAGAGAAGATGTGGCTTGAGGAGACAGTTGCCGGACCCGCTGAGGCCTGGGATCGGGGCAGGAACCCAGGGGTCGACGACAAGCGAAGGAGGATCAGCGAAAGGGAATCCGTGAGCTCCAACGTTTGTGCACTGGACATGTTTATGAGATTATTGGCGCCTTTTATTTGTTTTCCTTTTCTTTTGTTCTCTACTAACCCCATACGTAAATATAAAATCTTAATTGTTTAACCGCACATTGTGGACTGAATGTTATTTCGGGGTACTGATGTTACACAGGGGACACAACATACAGCATCCACCCAAACTTGTTTACCCAGTTTGGCGGGGCCGTAGGCTGCTCCCCCCAGATGGAAGCGAGCTGAGCAAGCCTGAGGCTTACCAGGGGGCTACATTGTGGGGGCTATCGTCTGGGATGTGGATTTTTGTAGGGTGCTGTGTGATTGCCCTGTTTAAATCAGTGCTGCTGTTTCTCTGTGGGATTGCTGTTAGTAATGAGTACCTCTGTGGGATTGCGGTTATTAACAGCTTGAGTGGGGTGGATATTCATACCATGGATGAATTGTTAATTTGATTTTTGAGTACGGTTAAAGCTGATGGCAAAGTTGAAACCGCAGCACAAAAGTTTGATAAAATGGCAGGCTCAGACCTTGCTTCAGCGCGGGCTAGCGCTGACGTCAGGGAGGTGGGATTGCCAGTGTCTATTGGTGCCCCAGATGAGGCGGGGCCATGAGCTGTTCCTCATGGGGGAAGAGTGGTCGGAATGTTACCGCTACGGTAGGGTCCGTCTGGTCGTTGGAATAATGTCCACCCCTAAAGGGGTGGAGGTGTGGGCGAAGCGGACTTTGCAATTGTGAGATGAGTGGCAGTGCTCGGCTGAGGGAGAGCAACAGGGATTGGTTGAAAGTTTGAGTAGACGGGCTGTTGATGGTGTTAGAACTGTCAGGGTCAATTACCCCGTAGTGACAGCAGCAAGTTATCTAAAAGCGGGGGAAAATGCGTCTGGTTCGACTGGAAGTAAAATGCGGCGGCTGGGGGGGGGGATTGTGTCAGGAGATTGGGGAAAAGCTTTCAGTGTGTCTTCTCTGGCTAGGAGGGCAGCTAAATTGCTTGCAGTGCCGGGGGCTTATTTCAGGGGATCAGCCCCTCCCTCAGTTGTTCAGCTGATCAGAGAAGTGTCAGGAAACTTAGTGGAGGCCCAGTGAAGGAACGGCTTGGGGTCTCTGGGGGAGCACGTTCCCAGCAATGTACCAAGGAACTTCCGAGAGGAAGAGACCCTATTCCTGAAGGCTTAGAGAGACCACGCCCCCATATGTCATTACGGATAGATGGTAGCTATGCTAAGGCCATCCTCGACACTGGGGCGCAGGTCAAGCTTTACAACTGGTATTTGAAGCATTTACTCTCGACACCATTTGGGGCACTGGAAATTCGGAATATCAATGCTGGGGATTATCTAGAAGACGATTATGGGTCAGTGAAACTGGAGTTCTCGGATGCCAAGGTGGGTGTGTCTGAGGTTCGTGAATCATTAGTGCTGATGTGTCCGGACACTGTTAAGACGGGCAGTGTTTCGATTCTGGAGGGGAATGCAGAATCCCGTTGATGAGGAGGCACATGGGGGCCTGCCAGGAGGAGGCGGGTGAGAGCTGTTCGGGGGCGTTGTAGGTGCACCCAGTGTTTCGAGCTGCTTGTGAGGACGTGTGTAGCAGCATTAGGCCAGTACCGAATTTAAATAAGAGCCGACGATGGTACGGCCTGGGGGAAGTATCTGGGGGTGTGACCCTCTTAGTGGATGCTCTGAAATACCACGAGGGAGGGGAGTTGAACGCTGAAGACACCTCGGTGAGAGAGAGGCCGCAGCGACTGGCCGCTGTAGCCGTGGAAGTTGTAGGCAGCATGTGTGTGGATTATAGGACTCTGAACAGGAGCACTGTCTTTGACCAGAGCTGAACAACTGAGAGGGCTATACTCTGTTTGTGTGGTGCGACATGGTTTAACATGCTGGACCTGAAGAGTGGATGTTGCCGGATCCCGATGAGTGAGGCCGACAAGGAGAAGACAGCCGTTACAGGTCCCCTAGGATTCTTCCGATCCGAAGAGATGTCAAAGGGCATTTCTGGAGCCCTTGCAATCTTCCCATAGGGCATGGGGAAGACCATGGGGGATGTGGAAGTGTTTGGAGTTCTGGCGTATGTGGATGACCGCCCAGGGTTTGGATTTGCCTTGGGGGACTATGATGCAGGGTGAGTGGCGAAGCCCAGGCGACAAAGAGTTAAAGAATTAAAACTTTCTTTGGAGGAGTGCCGGGTCTGGAGAAAGATGCAGTTCATGTGTGCTCTGTGTTCAGCTGTGGAATTCTCCAGTAATTTTTGGAGATTCGCCAGCTATCGATTGAGGAAATGAGGAAGAATACGGATTCGAAGGATGATGTGCTGGATGTGTGGTACGTGCTGCCTTTCGCTAACTTCCCCTTGATTGAGGAAGAGACTTTTGGCCCTTCTCCCACTGAATTAGGTGTAGTGGGGAGGGCTAGCTGTGGGCAGCCTGGGTTACAGCGGACCCTGAAGGAAAAGAAGTGGGGCCTCTGACACGGGAAAGGGGGCTCTGAGTTGCAGTGGGGGCATGAATGAGAGATTGGGAGAGCAATCTGGGGATACCTCGGCAAGCAGACCCGAGATATCCCCAGTAGTGTCCGAGCCTTAAGGGTTTAGGTGATGGGATACGGAGGTCTCGGAGGATTAGGAAACTCCCAGATAGGTTGGCCTATGTAGCGCCCGTGGGACTGGGCGTAAGGTCCACTGTTTGGGGAGCAATGTCATTGTTTGTACCTGGATTGGGTTTTTGCATCTGCAGGAAGGGTTGGCGAGTTATTTAGAAGTCATGAGGACATGACTAAATTTGGTGGGGGGAGAGTGTCACGGTTTCTTCTTTTATGTTACTGCTAAGGTGAATAAAATGGCTTCTCTGTACTGTTAACTACTGAGACAGTGGTTCTCTATAGCAGTATGTTTGGATTATAAATAGTGATAACGGGACTTGTATTCATTTGTTAACCAATTGGGATAGATGTTATTCTTTTTGTCTGTGTGAAAGCTATTAGTTCGCGTGGGCTTCAGGGGAGAAGGTGCGAAGAGGATGAAGAGAGAAGACATGGCTTGAGGAGACGGTCGCTAGTCCCGCTGGGCCTGGGCTCGGGGTGGGAGCCCAGTGGTCGATGACGAGCGAAGGAGGATCAGCGAAAGGGAATCCGTGAGCTCCAACGTTTGTGCACTGGACATGTTATGAGATTATTGGCGCCTTTTATTTGTTTTCCTTTTCTTTTGTTCTCTACTAACCTCATACGTAAGTATAAAATCTTAATCGTTTAACCGCACATTGTGGACTGAATGTTATTTCGGGGTACTGATGTTACACAGGGGACACAACACACAGCATCCACCCAAACTTGTTTACCCAGTTTGGTGGGCCGAAGGCTGTTCCCCCCAGACGGAAGCGAGCTGAGCGAGCCTGAGGCTTACCAGGCTCAATGATAAATGCACTTTGAACTTACAAGACATTGTTATTTTGATCTGACTTGCACATCCTTTTTTTGCTTTCTAAACTTCCTGTTTAATTACACTCCTAGGCAGGGGATTCAGCTTAAAATATAAACCAAAATCCTTAGAATGTGGGCTTAGCACTTTACTGCAAACCTGCTGAATATACCGCCACTCAAATTTACTGCATTCCAGGCATGGGCTTCTGAGCTAGAATCAAAACAGAAAAGTCTTCACATCTTAATTCTCAGCAGAAGTCTTTGGAACAATAATCCAGAACAAAATTAATTAGCCCATGGAAGTAAGAAGAACAAAGTTTAATAAGTGGATCTGATGAAGGTATATCAATGAAATAACAAGAAATGTTGATGAAAGTGCCATAAAGAAGGTGGCGTCGCTCATGAAGGACCTCGTCATCTAAGGCATGCTCTCTTCTCATGACTACCATCAGCGAGGAGGTACAGGAGCCTGATAATAATGTTTTTTATGTACTGCACGATAACGCTGCGGAAAAACAATACATTCACAATGTATGTCAGTGAAAATCACCTGATTCTGATTCTCAGTGGTGTGGGGATTATTTCATTTTCAAGAGACAAAATGGGATAGCACAGATTTGTTGGGATCAATTGGGCAATTCACTGAAACTCATTCTTTTCCAGTCTCTGATGTACACAAACTTCCCACTCCCACCAAATTATAACTGTATCACTTGGCCGATATAATCTGTATATTATACGAGGGGTAATTGATAAGTTCATGGCCTAAGGTAGAAGGAGTCAATTTTAGAAAATCTAGCACATTTATTTTTCAACATAGTCCCCTCCTACATTTACACACTTAGTCCAGCGGTCGTGGAGCATACGGATCTTGGACCTCCAGAAAGTGTCCACCGCAGGGGTGATTGATAAGTTTGTGGCCTAAAGTAGAAGGAGATGAGTTATACAGCTCTCGTTACATGTACATGCAGTTCAACTCTTTGAATGATTATGCAGAATGTTTGAAATTAATAACTCATCCCCTTCTACCTTAGGCTACGAACTTATCAATCACCCCTGCTGTGGGCCACTTTCTGGAGGTCCAAGACGCTGACTTCTACAAAGAAGGGATCCATATGCTCCACGACCGCTGGAGTAAGTGTGTAATTGTAGGAGGGGACGATGTTGAAAAGTAAATTTGCTAGGTTTTCTAAAATTGACTCCTTCTACCCTAGGCCACGAACATATCAATCACCCCTTGTAAATACAAGAAACATAACATACACCTGGATTTTGTTTATCAACTTCAGCTCACATTTAATACAATCGTTTCTCAGAGGCAGAACTGCCCTCATTGGGTCTCAACATCTCTCTCTGTAATTGGATCATGGACTTTTTAACAGAAAGATGATAGTCAATCTGTGTTGGCACAGATAAATCTAGCTCCAACATGCTGAGCACCAGCATTCGCTAGGGCTGCGTGCTCATCCCGCTGCTGGTTATGCTGCTGATGCATGCCGTACTGCTAGATTCAGTTCCAACCAAATCATCACGTTTGCGATAAGACAACAGTGGTTGGCCTCATCAACAACGATGATGAGATGGCATACAGAGAAGAGCTAGAGCGGCTGGTAGAATGATGTGAGCACAACAGCTTGAGTCTTACTGCGGACAAGATTAGAGAGGTGATTGTGGACTTTAGGAAGGTGCAGGCTGACCACTCCACACTGCACATAAACGGCTCCTCCATGGAGAGTGTTAAGAGCACTTAGTTTCTGGGAGAGCACATAATGAATCTGGCACCTTAACACAATGTTTTTAGTCAAGAAAGCACAGCAGCAGTCAAGAAAACACCACTCCCTGAGGAGACTGAGACAAGGGAGGCTTCCCCTCCCCCCACCCCCATTCTAGTCAATTTTTATAGCAGCACCATTGACAGCGTACCGAACAGCTGCATCACCGTATGGTATAGGAATTGCAAGGCATCTGACCGCAAGACCCGACAAAAAATTGTGAGAACTGTCTTGAGGGCAATCTGGGTCTCTCATCCACCCATCTGAGATCCTTAGCAGGAGTGCAGCATACACAGGGTACTTAGCATTATCAAGGATCCCTTCCACTCAGCCCACAGTCCCTTTGAACCCCTATCATCAGGCAGGAGGTGTTACAGCATTAGGACAAGGTCTGTTAGGATGGAAAACAGCTTCTTCCTCCAAGCCATGAGATTACTTAACTCCCTGCCTCCACTCAGGTCTTGCCACGTATGAAACATCAGCGCCATTATACTGTTTACTTTTTAACTTGTGATGTAAATGCACCTTATTATTTGTTCATTTATTTTGGTGATATTATTTTATGTGCTGTGTGTGAGTTATACATACTGTGCGGTGCGCCTTCGGCTAGAGGAACATTGTTTCCTTTGGTGGTATACATGTGTACAGTTGAAATGACAATGAACTTGAACATGAAATTCTGCAGCTGCCATAAATCCAGAGCAACACACACAAACTGCTGGAGGAACTCAGTAGGTCAGACAGCAATCATGGAGAGGAATAAACTGTCAGGTCCAGATGCGGGGTTTTGGCCTGAAACTTGACTGTTTATTCCTCTCCACAGATGCTATATGACGCACTGAGTTCCTCCAGCATGTTGTGTGTGTCAAATTATATATTGCCCTAATGCATATTTGAGTGTAATCTAGCATGGGATGAACCTGATTTACATCATCTCCACACTTCTTAAAGAGATTTTGTCTCTGCTTTTAACTTTCAACCATTGTATTTAAATGAACATGGGGAAGGTAGGGCAATCCAATAATGTGACCTATTGGATAGAGAAGGAGGCAACACCAGAAAATATTTCAGTGGATAGTCAAGTCATCATGGAAGACTGTTGCACTTGAAATGAATATCGGGCTGACGCACATAGGATGAACAACAAATGGTGCAAAATAAGTTAAATACTTCAAATTTGTGGTCACTGATATTATCAAATTCTATTTTATAACAAAGGTATCACTACCTTCAAACACTAACATGTAATGCATGCTAATTACTCACCATACAACAATCCATCAATCATGACTGTTAACCATAGTCATGTGCCATACCATGCCTTTAGATACTTATTGATACTTCAATATATTAAAAAAATCCTGAAAATACTCATCAGATCAGGCGAACACCCAAGGAATATAACATTTCCAATGACATAAATGAAAATGGTGGACAATCCTATTTCAACACTTGCTGAACGAAACCATCGCGTAGCAGCTGATAGCCAATGGCACAATTTCTTCAACCTCGGAAACTGAAGTGATCTGATGTCTCAGATTGCAGGAGAAGTTGTGAATTCTCTTGTGTAATACTCAGACTGCAGTCATCATGATCTGCAAATCTGGACACAGGGACAATCTTAAGGAAGATAACGAAACATGGAAATTGTCACTAAGTCTGAATATGGCCCGTGCCGATAGAGAGACTGAAGTGGGTCAATAGCTCACAGACTTCAATGCGAAGAGAGTTATAGGAAAAAGAAAACAATAAACGCTAGGCCAAACAAGGCCATTAACTATTACTCTGAAATGGAAAACGAAGCCAACACTGCGGCTGAAAGGAATAACTAAATACAAAATGAATACTGCTAGTCTTCAGAGCCAGTTAACTCGACAGTCCAATTTCTCAGGCAAAGCCGAGTGCAAGCAGGAAAAGAAATGTTGCTGTGCTTTGCTCAAGTCTTGATAAGCACTACGATGAAAAGATTGGAGTTAAATACCATCACAATGAAATAATAATTAGCTGCCATGTGCATATTCATGAGCATAATTACCATATCTGCTGCGCTGCGAATCTGTGGTTGTGACAGGGCCCCCTCCATAGGCACAGCCCGAGGCACCGCAGACCTGTGTCCACTGGAAGACTTGGATGAGCGACTTGTCCAAGACGTCCTTCGCCGGGATCCAAGAACGTTCTTCTGGATCATACCCTTCACCGTGAACAAGGTACTGGACATTACCACATACTCGGTGAGGTGAACCACCTACCAAGCTGGGAGGAGGGGGAGGTGGGGCCACTGGAGCCAGAGGAGGGTAGTAACCGGCTTGAGCTGGGAAACACGGAATACTGGGTGGATTTTCAGTGATGCTGCTAAACGCAATCTATACGACACCTAGTTGACAGCCTTTTCCACTACAAACCGTCCCATGTAGCACAGTGCCAATTTTGTGGCTCTCAACCTCCAGGGGAAGATCCCTTGATGCCAACCAGACCTCCTTTCCTGGCTTGAATGGACTTGGTTATCGTCGGAGCCTGCCGGGCATTTTCTTTCTGGCTGTGCAGCAGAGAAGCCCTATCTCAACTCCAGGTGCGCACGTAGCACTGGATCAGCTCTTCAGCAGCAGGAACACCTATATCAATCTCTGATCAGGGAAGAGTGGGAGCTGGAATCCCTTCTGGCAATCAAAGGGAGACATACCCATGGAGGACGACTGGAGGTTATTGTGGGCGATCTCTGCCCAAACCAAAGGGGAGCTCCAGGATGTGGGGTTGGAAGAGGCAAGGCAGCCCAGGGTTGTCTCCAACTCCTGGTTCACATTGTCAGTTTGGCCATTGGATTGCGGGTGGAAACCAGAAGGGAAGCTGGCCATGGCTCCTACAAGAGAGCAGAAAGCCCTTCAAAAGTGGGAAGTGAACTGTGGTCCACGATCAGACACTATGTCTTGAGGAAAGCTGTAGAGTCTGAACACATGTTGAACCAAGAATGTGGCAGTCTCGTGAGCCAATGAGAGCTTAGGGAAGGCAGTGAAGTGGGCAGCCTTGGAAAATCGATCCACAACAACCAAAATCGTGGTGTTTCCATTAGACGGGGGCAGCCCAGTGATGAAATTTCCTGAGAGGCGGAACCAGGATGACATTCTGAGTGCAGTTGGCACAGGCAGATACAAAGTTGTGGACATCCTGGGACATAGGTGGCCACCAAAATTGTCTCTTTATAAACTCCTGGGTGCATTGAATTCCTGGATGTCCAGCCAGACGGGAGGAGCGACCCCTTTCCAACACTTTGGAATGCACCTCAGCAGGAACAAACATCCACTTAGGAGGTCCCTCACTTGGGCCTGGATCCGACTATTGGGCAGCCCTCACCTCCGCCTCTATTCTCCAGATCACTGGAGTAGCAATACACGAGCAAGGTAAGAATGCACTCTGGGTTGGCATTATCCTCAAGTCTGTCAAACTGCCGAGACAGAGCAATGGCTTTGGTATTCTTGCTGCTGGGACAATAGGTGAGGATGAAATTAAACTGGGTGAAGAAGACAGCCCACTGGGCTTGACAAAAGTTGAGTCTCTTTGCATTCTGAATATAGGAGAGGTTCTTGTGATCTGTCCAGACTAAGAAAGGATGTTCTGCCCCCTCCAGCCAGTGTCGCCATCCCTCCAGGGTCTCCTTGACAGCCAGAAGTTCCTGGTTTCCAACATCGTAGTTCCTCTTGGCCGGAGTCAAGCAACAGGAAATAAGGCACAAGGATGCAGCCGGCTATCTGCAGAAGAGCGCTGAGAGAGGACAGCTCCAATGCTGACATCGGATGCATCCAACTCTACAACAAATGGCTGTGATAGGTCTGGATTTTGCAGTACTGGGGTAGTGGTGAAACATCGCTTTAACTCCAAGAATGCTTGGTTGGCACTGTCTGTCCAATGGAATCCAGCCAAAGTCTTCCTGGTGAGTACACTTATGGGAGCTGCAATAGATCCGGAACTCTAGATGAAGCAGCAATAAAAGTTCATAAACCTTATGAAGCGCTGTGCCTATTTGACTGTAGATGGTTTGGGCCATTCTGTAACCGTCCTGAACTTTACTAGAGTCCATTTGAACACTGATTGGGATAAGAATATAGCCCAAAAATGACACCTAGTCTTTATGGAACTCACTTTTTTCAGGCTTGGCGTAAGGTTATTCTCGAGGAGCTGTCTGAGAACTCTCTGATCATGCTGGACGTGCTCCCGATGAGAGCGGAAATAGATAAGGATGTCACCTAAATACATAAACAGGTTCAACATGTCCCTGAGCACATCATTAACTAATGCCTGGAATACAGTGGGGGCATTGGCCAGACCGTAAGGCATCACCGGTACTCATAGTGGCAATTAGAGGTGTTGAAAGCTGTCTTCCACTCATCCTCCTCTCTCATGTGAACCAGATTGTAAGTAATGAGCAGATCAGTTTTGGAAAATATAGTTGCTCCCTGGAGATGTTCGAATGCAGACACCAACGGGGGAAAGGGTAGCGGCTCTTCACGGTGATGTTGTTCAGGGGCCAATAATCGATGCAGGGACGGAGCTTGCCATTCTTGCTCACAAAACAGAAGCCCGCTCCTGCCGGCAAGGTTGACGGACGGATAAACTCCGTGGCCAATGTCTCCTTGATGTATTCCTCCATAGCCACTGTTTCAGGACAAGAGAGGAAAAAGAGCCAGACCTAGGGAGGACTAGTGCCAGGTAGGAGGTCTATGGTCCAGTTGTATGGCTGGTGTAGGGGCAGGGAGGTGGCCTTCCTTTTACTCAAAACCTCAAGAAGATCCGCATATTCAGCCAGAATCCCACACAGGCCCCCATCCTTAGCTGATACAGGAGGGGATTTATGGAAAAGAGCTTGAGCTGGACCCAGACAGGTAGACAGGCATGCCCGTCTCCACTCAGAGTGCTTTCAGAGACCAATATATCTGGGGTTATGTTGGGATAAGCAGGGGAGACCAAGTACCAGTGGCATTTCAGGTGAATCAACCAGATAGAAGGAGAGTTCTTCACTATGGTTGCCTTCGAGCACAAGTTTGAGGGGTTCGGTGGAATGGTGGATCTGGCCAGAGCCCAGAGGTTGACTGTCCAGTGCTTTGACAATGATCTTTTCTCTTAATTCCTGAGTTAGTACCCCCCATCTTTGAGTTAGAGTGATGTCTACGAGATTCCTGGATGCATTGGAGTCGATAAACACCTTAACTTCATGAGTCCGAGTCCTCCACAACAAGGAAGCTGCGAGAATTGCACGATTAGGGGAAGCTGACTGAAGAGAGAACCAACCTGTCAGGACACCTCCCCCCCGCTGATGGGTATGCTCTTTTACTGGACTCTGGCAGCCATCTGAGTCCGATTGTCTGCTGTGAACTGTTGGACATTTGCGGCTAGGGATGATACCTGTTCCTCCAGATGAAACTGGGCCTGTTAGCACGAGATTATCTGCCTCATTGCTTCCGTAACTTCACTCAAAACAGATTCAATTGCCTGTAGCTTGTCCCCTACCTGACCAATGCATCTCAGGGCCAAGGTTAGCTGCTTTCTCTCTGCTGGGTCCATCTTTGTGTTGTCGAGACTTGCTGTAACTACATTCAGATATGGCCCAAGTGCCGAGAGGGAGAGAGGCACTGAAGCAGGTCGATAGTTCACAGACTTTAATGTGAAAAGAGTTAGAGGAAAAGGAAAACAATAAACACTAGGCCAAACAGGACCGATAGCTATTACTCTCAAATGGGAAATGAAGCCAACATTGTAGCTGAAAGGAATAGCTAAATATAAAACAAATACGGCTAGTCTTCAGAGCCAGTTGACTCAACAGTCCAATTTCTCAGGCAAGGCTGAATGCAAGCAGGCAGCGAAATTTTGCTGTACTTTGATCAAGTCTCAACAAGTGCTATGAAAAAAAGAATGGGTCTAAATACTATCAAATGAAATAATAATTAGCTGACACGTGCATATTCATAAGCACAATTGTCATATCTGCTGCGTTGCCGAATGCGTGGTTGTGGCAGAAATGTCATGAAATGTGGAATATATACTTCTTTATGTTTAACTCAACAGACCTAAACACGTAAACAAGAGATTGGGCCAGAGGTGGTGTATCCTGCAGTGAGTAGCTCACCATCTGGAAACCTAAAGGCTTTCTATGGTCTATGGGACACAAGTGAGGAATGCTAATAAGTTCAGGTTCTCCTTTCAAAAAGCTCAGTACCAAAACAGTATACTTGGTTAGCACCCCATCAATAAACCAAAATGCCATTCCCTCCACCACCAACACACAAGGAAGTCAGAGTTTTATTCATAAATGCACCACAGTTATGCGTCTAGACTGCAGTGTCATTGCCAAACTTGTGGTCTCTATTACTAATAAGAACAAGGAGACATGGGATCACCATACCACAAGCACAATTTTCATATCACCAACCAACCTTTCCTAACACACACAGGTTTATCTATGCAGACAACCTATGTGTAGCAGCACAAGCTAACTCCTTCCAAGAAGTTGAAGTACGACTTACAGCAGTCCTTGAAGCAATGAAGCAGTATTATGAAAAATGGTCTCTGAACCCAAATCCATCAAAAACTCAAGTGTGTGCATTCCACCTGAGGAATCGAGAAGCAGCTCAGAAACTCAAGATCTTCTGGTGTGGGAAGGAGCTCAAACACCATCCGACTCCAATCTACCTGGGTGTGGCACTGGATAGGACACTCTCATTTGCCACCCACATCCAAATACTCTGAGGGAAAGCTGGCTCTCGCAATTCTCTCTTGAAAAAATTAGCAGGCATGAAATGGGGAGCTAATGCTCACACACTTAGAACAACTGCCCTAGCACTCTGCTATGCACCTGCAGAATACTGTGCATCTGTGTGGGGCAGTTCAGCCCATGCGAAGAAAATAGACCCGTTTTTTAATGAAGCCTGCTGAATAATCATGGGCACACTGCGCCCCACACCCACTAACATCACTTACAGACTTGCAGGCATTGCTCCCCCAGAGATCCGAAGACACACTACAACAAAAATTGAAAAAGGTAAACAGAACTCGAATCCATGGCACCCACTACATCATCATGTGCCAATTTCCAACTGCGTAAAATCGAGGAAAAGTTTTGCTACAGTGGAAGAACTACAACATGGAACATCCCCCCAAACATACAGGATTGACCTCTGGCAACAAACAGAAGCCAGAACGCCACCAAACAATACAGTGCAAGAACCCACAGAAATGTTGCCAGACAGGGCACTGCTTGACGGACGGAAGTGGTGCACTCTCAACAGAGCGAGACCGGGAGTTTGTAGGAAGGGAGACAATATGGTGAAGTGAGGTTTAAAGACCAGCGAATCCTGTGAGTGTGGAAAAAAGGTGCAGAACATTGAATATGTTCTGTGCAACTGCCCACTCTCACCTGATTTAGCTGACACTGACCTGCTCAACATCAACCAAACAAGACTACAGTGGCTGGCTGTCTAGTGTGACAAGCTATGATGACCATACCTGCAAGTTACGCTCTCAGTCATATGTGATCCTGATTTGAAATATGTTGCTCATCCTTTCAGCATTACAAGGTCTAAATGCTAGAACTCCCTATCCAAGAGCATGGTGAGAGTATCTTCACCAGTGGTTCAATATGCTCAACATCCATTTCTCAAGGGGAATTACAACCCAAGTAATAAATTGAAGCCCATGTCCCAAAAGAGAATAAAGAAGTAACAAAACTCTTAAAGAGATATGGTCAGATCAGAAGTTAATGAGTATTTTTATTTACTGGGAATGTGGTAGGGTGTTACATTTTAGAACTGCAGCAAAGCTTGCGTTTAAGGTATTGCCAAGATACTGTTAAGTAAGGAGCTGACCCACTGATAAATATGAAATAGGAGATATGTATACAACAGGAATTCTGCAGATGCTGGAAATTCAAGCAACACACATCAAAAGTTGCTGGTGAAAGCAGATGCTGCATTCTGATCCACACATTTTAATTCCACATCCCATTCCCATTCTGACATGTCTATCCATGGCCTCCTCTACTGTAAAGATGAAGCCACACTCAGGTTGGAGGAACAACACCTTATATTCCGTCTGGGTAGCCTCCAACCTGATGGCATGAACATCGACTTCTCTAACTTCCACTAATGCCCCACCTCCCCCTCGTACCCCATCTGTTATTTATTTTTATACACACATTCTTTCTCTCACTCTCCTTTTTCTCCCTCTGTCCCTCTGAATATACCCCTTGCCCGTCCCCTGGGATACCCCCCCCCCGCCCTTGTCTTTCTTTCCCGGACCTCCTGTCCCATGATCCTCTCGTATCCCTTTTGCCAATCATCTGTCCAGTTCTTTGCTCCATCCTTCCCCCTCCTGTCTTCTCCTATCATTTTGGATCTCCCCCTCCCCCTCCAACTTTCAAATCTCTTACTAACTTTTCCTTCAGTTAGTCCTGACAAAGGGTCTCGGCCTGAAACATCGACTGTACCTCTTCCTAGAGATGCTGCCTGGCCTGCTGCGTTCACCAGCAACTTTGATGTGTGTTGCTAGGAGATATGCATGTCAGGCGATGTCATATCAAGTGATTATTGTCCTGAAGATACTGTAAAGGTGTTAGTTTTATCTGGAGTAAAGTGATCCAGATAAAACTAACTCCAAGTGTCATAAACAGGTCGATGGTATGCAAGTGCTGCTTTATAGACCTCTTGAAGACACCTTTTATCATTTTGCTATGACTGAGAGTCAACTGGACAGTAATTATCTGAGGCAACACACACAAAAGTTTCCGGTTGAATGCAGTAGGCCAGGCAGCATCTCTAGGGAGCAGTACAGTCGACGTTTCGGGCCGAGACCCTTCGTCAGGACTGACTGAAAGAAGAGCTAGTAAGAGATTTGAAAGTGGGAGGGGGAGGGGGAGATCCAAAATGATAGGAGAAGACAGGAGGTAAGACCAGAAGAAGGCCATCTGGTTCTTCAGGCCTGTTCCATCATTCATCGATGTACATCTAATCTTAAATGTCAGTGCCATTTTGCTGCTCTATCCACAAATCCATGACTCCCTTAATATTTAGAAATGAACTCGAGTGTCTGGACTGTCTGTCCTCTGGGATATAAAGTTCACCACTTGAGTGAAAAAAAAATCTTTCCATATTCCAATAACATTATTACAAAATAATTATACTTTACTAACCTTGTTTCCCTGAAACCATGTTGTGGTGAATTGGATACGCAGATGGTGCAGTGTTGCACGGTTGGGGTGAAAACCTTGCTCTTGGGTGAAAATCTTGCTTTAGTACATTAAAAGATAATATCAAAACTTCTGTTTCCACAAGACCTCCTAAAAAAAGTGCTGACAAAGACAGAATGAGGTAAAGTGTTGTGTTGGTTTACTTACTACCCACTGCAGATCTCGTCTGGCCTACAGGACTGGGCCTACAACATCAGTAGTGGTACTACTGAGCTATGCTTGATAATGGGCAGTATAGTTCCCCACAGAGTACATGTAAAGCTCTCAATAATTGTTTTCAGTGTTGTCAACGTGGAATAGTGCTGATTTATCCGCTAAGGTAGGACTGTAGGTGACAAACGGCAGGGTTCCTCGCCTGCATTTGACCTCGCAGTATGGGATCTGAGGAATGACATAAGCTTTGAAATGTAGTGAACGTCTGATAGGATTTTGCCACACTGCAGAAATATGTTAATGTGTTAGTGCAGGTGAAGCAATATAAAGTAAATAGCAATATTTAAAGAGCAAAAAGAAACTCAAAACTTTGCACAACCAATATTTATAAGTATCAGTGAGGAAGGTTATTTAAAAAACGTTTTAGACCTTTTGATCTATAAGTAATATTGTAAAGTAAATCTTCATAGACCTGAAATTACGCCACCTTGGTCCAAGCTGTCAAGATGTTAAAGCACTTGAAGAGGATGTATTGAATAGTTTGTGGGAAAACGTCATTCAGTAATGCAGCACAGAAACAGGCCCTTTTGCCGCACTGGTCCATGACAACGACAGCACCCTCCCTGCTAGTCCCAGTTGCTCATATTTAGCTCATACCCCTCAAAACCTCTTCTCTAAATATAGCTATCCAATTTTCTCTTAAATGTTGCAATTGTACCTACCTAATTTTATCAACTTCTCATTCTCCTACACTTCAGGAACCAAAGATCCAGTGAAGCCAATCCCTCCCTATGACTCAAACCCTCTAGACAACACACAATATCTGTGAAAATATGAAGATAGGTGGAGGGGCAGATAGTTTTGAGGAAGTAGAGAGGCTACAGAAGGACCTAGGTAGATTAGGGGAATGGGCAAAGAAGTGGCAGATGAAATACAGTGTCAGGAATTGTATGGCTATGTATTTTGAAATAAAATGGTTGACTATCTTCTATATAGAGGGAAAATACAAAAATCTGAGGCACAAAAGATTTGGAGTCCTAGTGCAGGATTCCCTAAAGGTTAATTTGCAGGTTGGTTCGGTGGTGAGGAAGGTAAATACGATGTTAGCATTCATTTCAAAAGGACTAGAATATAAAAGCAAGGATGCAATGTTGACACTTCATAAAGCACTGGTGAGGCCTCACTTGGAGTGTTGTGAGCAGTTTTGGGCTTATTATCTTAGAAAGGATGTGCTGAAACTGGAGAGGGTTCAAAGGAGGTTCATGAAAATTATTCCATAATTAGATAGCTTGTTATATGAACAGTGTCTGATGGCTCTGGGCCTATATTCAATAAAATTCAGAAGAATGAGGTGTGACCTCATTGAAACCTATTGAATGGTGAAAGGCGTTAATAGAGTGGATGTGGAGAGGATGTTTCCTTTGGTGGGAGAGTCCAAGGCTACATCTACACTACGCCGGATAATTTGGAAAACGCCGGTACGAGTAAAAATGATAGGCATCCCCACTAAGTGTTTTTCAAAATATCTGTCCACATTAGACGGATATTTGGGTGAATCTCCTCCTACCGGGCATGTGCAGGACACACAGAAAACAAGCGAAGAAGAAACGATATACTTGGTGCACGTCTGTCCAGTTACAGAGTAGAAAAACTTAAAAGGAATTGCTCTTGGCTCTCACGCAGGAGGACTTAAAACTAGAAAAAACAAATACTGGAGCATATGGAGGCAACCAACAGGGAGTTCATGGACAGTATGACCCGGCTGATGACGAACATTGAAAAACTGACTAACTCTGTTGCATCAATAAAGCACCTTGTTAAATGTATAAAACATATCTGCATCAGTGCTATCTTGTATTTCCATACAATGTTACATTAGGCTGTTACACATCTATTGTCAGAGAAGTACTTGCATTAATAGGTAAAGCACCTTCATACAAGCAAGGACAGAAAACAGAGCAAAGTGAGTATACTTCTTTATTCAGTAAGCTATGGGTCAAAGTATTTGGTGAGTACATTTCTAACTCTTCTGGCTTCAGTCTCGTTGCCATCTGTTCTGAAATTGTTAGGTTCTGCGAAGTGCAGAAACAAATATCGCTGTGATGATTGTACGCTCTTTTTGGTGACAATAAAGTAGTAATGATAATAAGCAGAATAATAAGTAGAAAACAATGAAATGCTGCGCTGTCGCCATCTGTTCCGGCACGTCATGACAGCGGTTTTAAAAAGCTCCAGTTACCCCGTACACACTGCAATGGATATTAGGCGTTTTCAGATTTATTCACTCTGGAGATCGTTTCTGAAAATCTCTGTTTTCAGGGGCTGAAAATGCTGTTTCAGTGTGGACAGAAGGTCAAAACGAAGAGTAAAAGCTTTGTTTTCAAAATTATCTGGCGTAGTGTGGATGTAGCCTAAGATCACAAGACACTCAGGGACGTCCTTTTAGAATGGAGATGAGAAGAAATTTCTTTAGCCAGAGTAGTGAATCTGTGGAATTGTTTGCCACAAGCAGCTGTGGAGGCCAAGTTTTTTAAAGCAGAGGTTGATAGATTCTTGATTGGTCAGGGCATGAAGGGATGTGGACAGAAGGCAGAAGATTGGGGCTGAGAGGAAAATTGGATCAACCATGATGAAATGGCAGAGCAGACATGATGGGCCAAGTGGCCTAATTCTGCTCCAATATCTTATGGTCATAAGAGTCATACATCATGGAGATAGGGCTTTTGGTTCACTTATCCATGCCAACCACCAACCATCCACCTAAACTAATCCCATTCTTCCTCCAGCATCAAAATCATGCTCCCACCCTAATTATCTTGCCAGCCACCTGCACTAGTGACAAGTTTTGGAAGCCAATTAACCAAATGTCTTTGACGTGTGGATGGAAACAAAAGAACCTTGGAGAAACCCTCATGCAATCATAGGAAAAAATGCTTGATGAGGAATTGCTATCTGCTTGTTCTTGTAGAAGCATGAGTCCAGAACAACATCCCATGCACCATCTATCTACATACCATACCACTCAGGGACTTGGGCTTATTTTTGTGACTGTATAGATTTCTGCTAAATAGTTAAATAGAATTTTCCAGCACTGAGGGAAGAACAGTGGATTGTGATGAATTAAAGCACTCTGATTAAGAACAGTACAGGTACCACTGGCTGAATGGCTACCTTCTATAGTTTTATATTCCATAATTCTAAAAGGGCATACACAGCTTTAAATAGCTCATGGCTCTATTTCAAATATAATGCTTTCTTCTATTTAGATCCACTCCACTCCTGCCCCCACCCCCCTCACTACACCTCTATGCATGATTTTCTCAGGCTTTCCTCAAGCTGAGTCCTCACTCAGCCCTACTCCTTAATAATGTTTTCATGATCATTGACAGTTAACCCACCATTCCATACCGATCTGCACATTAGCACATCCACTCACTAAATCTCTTAATCTTTTTTCTTACAAGTAACTTTAATGTTTAAATCTTAAGCAAAATACAGAAAATATTAGTAGTATTTTTATATATCAATTGATAAATGTCATTTGATGTTATCACAGCTATTTCTTTAAATAAGAAAACTGTGCAAAAATGACATAAGCAATAGATTCCAATGCTTATTTTTAATACGCCCTCCACTCTGAGAACCCTCAGGAAATTGACCATTATTCTTTTCCAATTTTATTCCTCCTATATTATCTAATCAGTCATGCATGTAAAAATAAGAATCATATTTTGCTGCAAAACAACTAACATTTTAAATATAAATTATGATTGACAAACAATATGACAACTTCTCAAATGGTTTAAAAAGCACAGGCACCAAATTAAAATTTACTCTGGAATTATCTGAGATTTGCACATTACTGACAAAAAATTTCAAAGAAATATTCACCTTCATTAGTATAATATGCAATTGGAGAGGGCTAGATTGCAAATTAACAATGCTTCTACAAAAACAAAAAAAATTCAGCCCACATGCTGTTTTAAATGTCTAATAAATGTATATTATGTATGTGATCACTCTCCATGAAATGAATTTAGAGACATCAGACTGTGAAAGGATATCTTTGTCGACTCATTTCTACACTGACTATCTGCATTTTCACACCACATCATTTAATAGAAGGTTATCTTCCTGTTTCTAAAGGAAAAAAACCAAAGATCTAAAAAAAAATCAAAAATGAAGCAGATTAAATTATTTTGAATAAACATATTGCTAATACTCCCAAAGCCTGCAGAAGTATCAATATTCATACCATTTGGGGAAAAAACCCTTTATTTTCATACGTTTTACTATTTTGATATTCATATGCTTCCTGAAGATACAGTCATTTTTATTTGTCACACTGGCATCTAGCACGAGGGCGCTCGTGTGTTGCTGTTTAAAGAATTCATCTATTTTAGCTTGATGGAAATCAGCTCTGCCCACCTTTAATAGAACAATCTTCCCGTTTCCACAACTAACACCACCCCCGACAGGAAAAAAAACACTCAGTTCCTGCTTTTACAAATCAGGAGTGAATACACCATAAAACTGATCTGAAGGCACTCACTTCTCCACGGGTCACTAAGCTGTATAGCTTTGCAGCTATTAAAAGTATGTAGATGGCAGACCAGTACTAGGGCTGCCAAACTCACTTCCAGTAATTAAGTAGCGGACAAGATACAGGAATATAGGCTGGCAGCTGAATGTTTGCTATTTAAATAATGGAAGATTCATGTCCATTTCACAGGGTTGTGGGTGAAGTTAGTTGGACAAGAGGAAGCAATGTATATGGAGAGATTCTTCCAGAGTACATAATGAAGGCAGTTGGAATAATTTAGACCCGTATCAGTCCCTTGTGAATGCAAAAATTAAGCACCATTCAGACAGACTGCGACAATAATGCTGAAATTAAACTGCTACAGAGATGTGCGAGTTCCTCCCTGTAACTTATGTATCTTTAATCACTGTCCTCCGAACTGCTGTTTAGATTACACTAGCAGCACTACATCTTTGTAAATTTTGAGAAAACAAAAATCATCAATAATTTGTACATAATTTAAACATGTCAAACTGCTCATAAATAAATAATAACAGTACTCTCATTTTAATATGTGTTACTCACAATACAAAGAGGAACTGCATATTGGTTTGTTTTTAATCCTTTTACAACCTCCAACATTTTTCAATTCATGAACAGATTCAGCGAGGTTTGTGAAGGGATTTTTGTATAACAGGAAAACAGCTCCCATGCAATCCTATTTTTGAAAATATTCAGCAAGCAGTTGACCTGACGGATACTTTGCATTTCTGTAGAGAACTAATAAGTACCTTCAAAGACATTATATGTTCCAGTGCAGATAAACCCTGCATTTAAAAGAATTAATCTCCAACTTTGGAATTGGTGACTTCAAGGTGGAGAATTTCCCCCCATTTTAAGTCCCAAAATGCTAAAAACCTTGAGTCTTAACTACATGATTAAAAGCAATACTCTACCTAGAAATCTACAGCACCTTAGTAAAGGTCAACTGAAAATGCAATGAAGTGGATGAACGTAAAATACAGGTTCTGAATTATGCAATTTTCTTGAAAAATTACTGAGGGAATCCTGTATATAAAATGGTGGAAAATTGTAAAATTCACTCAAATTCTGATTATTAATTAATTTTGTGATTTTTTTTCCTTTCATTTCTTTCTAAACCCTCACTGTTGTTTTTTTCTTTAAAAATTATCTGTTTAATTATTTGTTGTTCATAAGCAAAGAAATTACTTTTAAAATCATGTTTGATAATGTTTTTCCATCATAGTATTTTCAAAGTGCTTTCTTTCAATTTTTTTTAAAAAACCTTTGCAACAATCCTACAAACCCTGCACACATACTTCTTATGAACAGAATAATATCACATGTTATATCTTACTATGCAAAATGTTTGCAAATAGAGCTTCTGACCGTTGACAATTTGAAGAAAGAACTCGTATTTTGATTTGTAGGTTGCATATAGGTTAACCACTGTGTGATTCTTCAGCTGCATTTAGTGACGTATGAAAAAATAAATTAAAGGATTAATGTTCTGATATAAAATATATTAGAGAGCTAGATCATGGAAGAATGTAGATGATATATAGCAATGGTTACATATGAGAACTGTACATTATTTAGGCACCCATTTTTGAGTGTTCAAGTACATTATTTTCTAATGTGTAAGGCAAAGGTGAAAATCACACATAATAGTACATTTATTGCAGAAAGCTCTAAGATGCAAATTTTTCTAGAAGGTAAATTATGTACATAATACATAGGAATAAATAATATACTTCAATTTTAAGGTTCAAATGGCAATTATTTTCATCCAAAAGATGAAAACAATAAGAAATTGTTTACTAATAGGCAAGTTCTGAAAATATTAAAGACTGTGATGAAGATGTAATAATGATTTCTAACATTTTGTTAGCTACAGGTCAGATGTTCCTCATAATGCACTAAGGCACCAAGGATTGTCTGAGCAAATCACTAAAATAAAAATCAGGCAGACAGTACAGATATGTTGAAAACTACATGATAATCAAAAACTAATTGATGCAAAATGGACATCACTAGCTATCAAAGTCCCTATATTCTTTAATGAATAGCATTTAATCAAACCCAAAATGAAATCCATAAAATATAACATAAAATATAAAACAATAGAAATTAGAGAAATACAAATGAAAATAAGGTTGTAATTGAGAACTTTAAAAAGTATAAGTCTTCCTTACCAATGCTTTAAATAATATCTCTGTAAATATTGGAGAAAAGCTTATGACATAATAACTAGAATATGAGCCATATCGCACTCTGTTTTAAAGCACTATACCTAGCCTTATAGGTACTTATTATTATTGGCAGAAATCGCATGTATATTTTCTGGATTAAAATGGGCAACTTGTTATACTTGTAAAGGATATTACATTGGAAGTAGGTTCACATACTGTATGTACATTGGCAACATATCAAAGACTGACAAATATATTTAAACTAGGATTCTGTGTCCAGTTGCAGAACATGCTCTGAACACTGGATTGGCCTGAAACTAACCGTGTGTGGACCTTGAACCAAACAACATGACATTAACGAGGGCAACACACACAACAAGTTGGAAGAACTCAGTATTTCAAGCAGCATCTATTGCGGGAAATGAATAGTTGATACTTCAGGCGAAAAGGAAGAGTGCAGAAGCCAAAATGAAGAAGTAAGGGAAAGCAACATACATCAAAGTTGCTGGTGAACGCAGCAGGCCAGGCAGCATCTATAGGAAGAGGCGCAGTCGACGTTTCAGGCCGAGACCCTTCGTCAGGACTAACTGAAGGAAGAGTGAGTAAGGGATTTGAAAGCTGGAGGGGGAGGGGGAGATGCAAAATGATAGGAGAAGACAGGAGGGGGAGGGATGGAGCCGAGAGCTGGACAGGTGATAGGCAAAAGGGGATACGAGAGGATCATGGGACAGGAGGTCCGGGAAGAAAGACGGGGGGGGGGGTGACCCAGAGGATGGGCAAGAGGTATATTCAGAGGGACAGAGGGAGAAAAAGGAGAGTGAGAGAAAGAATGTGTGCATTAAAAAGAGTAACAGATGGGGTACGAGGGGGAGGTGGGGCCTAGCGGAAGTTAGAGAAGTCAATGTTCATGCCATCAGGTTGGAGGCTACCCAGACGGAATATAAGGTGTTGTTCCTCCAACCTGAGTGTGGCTTCATCTTTACAGTAGAGGAGGCCGTGGATAGACATGTCAGAATGGGAATGGGATGTGGAATTAAAATGTGTGGCCACTGGGAGATCCTGCTTTCTCTGGCGGACAGAGCGTAGATGTTCAGCAAAGCGGTCTCCCAGTCTGCGTCGGGTCTCACCAATATATAAAAGGCCACATCGGGAGCACTGGACGCAGTATATCACCCCAGTCGACTCACAGGTGAAGTGATGCCTCACCTGGAAGGACTGTTTGGGGCCCTGAATGGTGGTAAGGGAGGAAGTGTAAGGGCATGTGTAGCACTTGTTCCGCTTACACGGATAAGTGCCAGGAGGGAGATCAGTGGGGAGGGATGGGGGGGACGAATGGACAAGGGAGTTGTGTAGGGAGCGATCCCTGCGGAATGCAGAGAGAGGCGGGGAGGGAAAGATATGCTTAGTGGTGGGATCCCGTTGGAGGTGGCGGAAGTAAGGGAAAGAGAAGGAGCACTAGATGGCAGGTGTAGTGAGTCCAAGTGAGAGGGGTAGGTAGATGGGGGAAGGGGGATGAAAGGAAATGATGTGAGAAAC
Source organism: Mobula hypostoma (assembly GCF_963921235.1). NCBI lineage: Eukaryota > Metazoa > Chordata > Chondrichthyes > Myliobatiformes > Myliobatidae > Mobula > Mobula hypostoma. The sequence continues at coordinate 48,932,289 of NC_086110.1, forward strand.
TAGGTGATAAGTGGAAGAGGCAAAGGGGTGAAGAAGGGAAAAGTAGTGGAGGACTATGGACCATGGAAAAAAGGAGGTGGGACCCAGAGGGAGGTGATAGGCAGGTTGTGAGGGAGGAAGAGAGGTACAGAATGGGGGAGGGGGACAGAGGAAAGAGAGAAAATAAAGAGCGGGGAGGAAAACAGATGGCAGCGGTTACCGAAAGTTAGAGAAATCAAAGGTGATGCCCTCAGTTTGGAGACAATCAAGATGGAATATGAGATGTTGCTCCTTCAACTTGTATTGACCTTCACAGTGGCAGCAGAGGAGGTCATGCACGTCTGTTCAAATGACAGAACCCATCAACTCCTCACTTCTCACACCATTCCCTTTCATCTTCCTCTCCCCCATCCACCTACCTTCCACTGTCATCTGGAATCACTTATTACCCACCCAGCTCGTGCTCCTCACCCTGCCTTTTATTATGGCTTCTGCCCACTTCCTTTCTAGTCCTAATGGTGGGACCCAGCCTGAAATGTCAGCCGTCCATTTCCCTGCATAGATATTGCATGACCTACTGAGTTCTTCCATCATTTTGTTGTGTGTTGTTCTAGATTTCCAGCGCCTGCAGTCTCTCTTATGAACAGCTATCAGAAATGCTGTAGTTTGGTATTTATGGCTATGGCTTGTCCAGGGAGAGCCTTTGATTTTAGGCACATGGGAACACTATCAGTATGTTCCCCTAAGTCATACACTGACTTAACATTGTGCACTTTCATCATCATGTGTCTAAATCTTGGAATTCTCTCTCAGTAATATTGCAAGAGTCCATCACTAGTTAAGAGTAGTAGTTTAGGAGGCTCATACTATCTGCACAAGGGTGATTAGGCAATGGAATAAACACTTGCCTTAGCAAAAAAGTCCATATCCACAAAAGTGAAATCTCGTTTAACACATAGCTCAATTCCCAAATGAGGAAGGGAAGCAAAAAAAGTCAAGCAAATGAATACTGCATTATATTGTGAACAAAACTTAAGTTACCCAATATTGTGGCAAGGTTGAATACTGCTCTGGACGGATCACACTTGGAGGCTGCACAACTTTCTAGACATCACATCATAAGGAGACCAATCATATTTTAGAAACAGCAAACAATAAAACTCTAAGAAGGAAAACCATTTTTTTAAAGATACCTTACAGAAGAGTGTGTGCAACACAAATTCAGCAAGAGAAACCTGAGATGCTAGAAATATTCAGGATGTCAGGTGGCAATTGTAAAGACATATTTCAGATCAATGACCACCTTCAGATTTTGAATCAGCTTTAGATAAAGGAGGATATAAGAAGAAGAGAGGCAAAATTGAGTAACAGCAAAACAGCACCCCGTGATAGGACAGAGATTAAATGACAACGGGCTGAAAGTGCAAAGTAAAATAAGTGGAAGTATAAAGATAATAAATCTGAAAATACCAGAGGAGTGTATAATGTGAAATTTAAAAAAAAATACTTGGAAATACTGATTATTTGTAATTGTCAAACTCAGTGTTGAGTCCTCAAGGTTGTAATGTGATGAGTTTATTATAATGACAGTAATAAATTCAACAATTCAGATGATCAGCATTTGCAGAAATTACACTACCACACCATCTTAACTGCCTGCTGTGCCTGATGAATAAAACCAATTTAACATTTGTATACAATTCCTATTAAAAATGATATAAATTAAAAATTAGCACATTCTTCCAGAAAATATCAATATATACATTGAATGATCAGGACTTAGGAACAGTTTGCTCGTAAAGTTGGTGCAAATCAAAACAGCAGCACTAGATGTAAAAACCAAGATGAAGGGCCATGTCTGTCCATTTCCCTTCACAGATGCTATCCAACTTGCTGAGCACTGAGTTCCTCCAGCATTTTTGTTTTTTTGTTTTACTCCAGATTCCAGCATCTGCAGTCTCTTACACCTCCATTAAAAATCTGTGCTTATTTAGCAAAACTGTTGGATGGTATTCTGAAATAAAAACAGAAAATGCTGGAAAGGCTCATTAGGTCAGGTCAGAGATTAGAAGGACAGTTGCAGAGAGGGAAGGAATTCAAATAGATGAGACAAATGAAATATCTCTGATAGGGTGAGGCCAATGTTGTCACTTGGGTGAATTGCTCTCTATTTACATAGGTTAATGGAGTCAGGTAGAAGTTGATAGCATGGATTAAGAACCCAATGGGTTGCTATTAGTAGGGCTGTGTGTCATGTTCTGCTAGTTAGACTGCAATAATGGAGACAGAAGTACTGAGGCTACGTCCACGCTAGCCCGAATAAATCCGGAACCAAAGTTTTTTCTCTTCGTTTTGACCCTCCCATCCACACTGAAACAGCGTTTTCCTCCCCCGAAAACGAAGCTTTTCTAAAACACTCTCCAGAGTGTTTAAATCTGAAAATGCCGGTTGGCCGTTGTAGTGTGCATGGGGTAACTGGCTAATTTTAAAAACGCTGTCATGACGTGCCGGAACAAATGGTGGCGGCAGTGTGGCATTTCATTGTTTTCTTGAACGTAACCGCCAACACCACAACAACAATATCTGACAATAGATGTGTAACATCCTAATGTAACATTGTATGGAAATACAAGATAACACTGATGCAGACATGTCATTTAACAAGGTGCTTTATTAGTGTATTGCTTGCGCAAACATTCAATAGATGCAATTGTCACTTTTGCCCAGTAACTCATTTTATTGCACATGTTAAATGCAGCAAAATAATATACAAAGACATGGTAAAAGTAAAGGCAAACAACTGAGGTAACAGCAAATTTCACTTTTGCCCAGTAACAAGCCTTATTGCATTTAGTTGTAGCTGTCGTCCCTTTCATCGGTGAAGAGACTATGGCTGTAGGAAATGTTTCTGGACAAACGCGCACCGTCTTTCGTTTGGCGATTTCCTTTTAAGTTTTTCTAGTCTGTAGCTGGACAAAGGCGCACCAAGTATACTGTTTCCTCTTCTCCTGTTTTCTGTGTGTTCTGCGCATGCCCAGTAGGAGGAGATTCGCCCAAATATCCGTTTTAATGTAGATGGAGGTATTTTCAAAAATGCCTGGTGTGGATTCCTATCAGTTTTACTCGAAACCGACATTTTCAAAATTATCTGGTCTAGTGTGGACGTAGCCTGAGTCAACTTCACATACATTATTTCGGTAGAAACGGCCTGCTCTAGATAAAGAATGCCAGTTACTTAAAGCTGGAGAGCCACACACACAAAATGCTGGAGGAATTCAGCAGGTCAGACAGCATCTATGGAAATTAATAAACCATTGACGTTTCAGGTTGAGACCCTTCATCAGGACTGGAAAGGAAGGGTGAAGATTCCAGAATAAAAAAGTGTAGGAAGGGGAAGGAGGAAAGCCAGAAGGTGATAAGTGAAGCCAAGTAGGTGGGAAAGGTAAAGGGCTGGAGAAGACGGAAGCTGATACGAGAGGAGAGTGGATCATGGGAAGAAGGAGAGGCACTGGGGAGTATGACAGGCAGGTAAGGAGAAGACGTAAGAGGCCAGAGTGGAGAATAGAAGAGGGAAAGAGGAAGGGAAAAGAAAAATAAAGGAAAACAAAAATACCAGACAGAGAAATCGTTCATGCTATGATGCTTGAGGCTATCTGGATGGAATATGAGGTGCTGCATCTCCACCCTGAGAACGGCTTCATTGTGTCTAAAGAAATGGCCGTAGATTGACATCTTAGATGGGAATGAGGATAGGAATTAAAATGGTTGGAGAATTCAATATTCTGTCTAAAAGGCTGCAACACGTCCAGAGGGAAAATGCCACATCTTTCTCAAATTAGCAATAGATGTCATTGTATCAGAAGGCCACAGATAGAAAGGGTAGAATGGTAGTGTGATGGAGAGTTAAAGTGGCAGACGACAGGTAACTCAGGTTAGATCCTGTAAATTAAATGCAGGACTTTTACAGTGATTATCTAATGAGGTGGTTTTCTAATGCAGTGGAGCTGACATTGTGAACACTTGAAACTGTAAGGAAACACATGTGAATTGTTGCTTTACCTGAAAAAAAACATTTGTCTTTGGATGGTAGAGAGATGAAAGGATAGGTGGTGCACCTCCTGCAGTTGCATGGGAAATTGCTGAAAGATGGGAATGATTAGTGGAGATGAAGGAGTGGCCCAGGGAGTTGCAAAGGGAATGGTCCCTTCAAAATGCAGAAAGAGCACAAGAGGGGAACACGTGCCTGGTAGTGGAGCTGATCGTGTTGGAGCTGTTAGAAATTGCATAAGATAGTTTGTTGAATGAGGGGACAGTGGATAGGAGGAGGTAGTGGAATGTGAGGACTAGGGAATTCTGTTTTTGCTTTGTAAAGAGCAGAGGTACGGGAGATTGCTAAATTAAAGTCAAGAGCTCTGCAGCTATGGTATAGGGGAAGCCTTAGTTCAGGAAGGAGGAGGAGATTTCAGAGGTACCTGTGTCAAAATACGGGCTGATGAAGCAACTGGGAGAATAGAGAGAGGTTCTTCCAGGAGGCAAGTGAAAGACTGAGCAATTTGGATGTCTGTGGGCTTGTTTATTACGAGACAGTCTCCTAATATGTACTGTAGAAGGAGAGATCCACAAAGTAAAAGGAGGAGTAGAAGATGGACCATTTGTAAATGAAAGCTCAGTGGAAATTGGCAGCAAACGTCAACTGGTGTTCTGGATGGATGCTATCAAATCAGTATGAGGACAAACCTGATGTGACTATGCCTTTGCCTCTAGATATGCTGCTTGACTTGCTAGATCCCTCTGCAGTTTGTTTCTTGCTCCATATCCTAACTTCTGCAGTTGTTTGTGTCTCAGTATGACAGTATATGGCTGTTGGCTTATAAAATTACAGTCAAGTTATTAACTGTATTGTAAAATATTCAGAAATCTCATTAAAACATGGAAATAGAATTGATGAGATATCTGAGAGATACCATAGACTTAATTGGCCAAATGGCTTCCTATCACCTTCAGAAAAATACACAATATTTCAGCTACATTGTACATATCACAACAGAAACAGTAAAGGTCTTTCTGCCCTCTTGTAACACAAGTTTACTTGCCTTTCCCAGCCCAGAAGACACAATAGGTTGAAGGAGAGGAGCAATCACACGCTTATATGTTCAAGAGCCACAGGAATAGTTGGGAGATCATTAGGATTGCCTGTAAGTACAATTCCAACCATCCCCTTCTCCTAAATAACAACACCCAGATTATCCATTCCTGTTCCTTAATTCAACATGGCATTATGCCTTTTCACATTTCAGATACACAAGGCACATCACACAGCAAGCCTTTGCTCCTCGACTTCCAGGAGTCAGAGGAGGAAAGCACAATTACAGAGAAGTTGACCATACCCATTTCTGATGAGCTAAGAGGGTACAGCAAATTTAAAACATTGCAAATATCTTTTGCCTTCAAGTAAAGTGGGGCCAGATTTACAAAGCACATAACTCAGTTAAGTGAATCTGCAAAAATCAGGCTACGCATTCAAGATTCAAGATTATTTAGTGTCATTTCCAATACATAAGTGTAAAGGAGAATGAAATAAGTGTTACTCTGGATCCAATGCAGCACAAAAAAACACAAAAGAACATAATAATAATAATAATACACACAACTATATATTAGATAGAGGAGTAGGAATTTGTTCACCAAGATCTGTGGGACAACAAGATTGAATGCTGGACTGAACTCCAAAAGCAGCATTCTTACGTAAGTGCTGTTTGATACAAGACGCTGCCATCCATGCTAGCTTCCAAGATTTAAATGTCAAGAATCGAACTTTTAAGGAACATCTGAACATAGGTTCAGTGCTCAACCATAAGCCGACCAGTGATTTTGTCTAGCATTTGTTTTGTGCTCAGTTTCTTGATCGCAGCCCTCGATACTCCAACATTTAAGTCCAAGCCATCCTCGCCAAGGACTCTCATCACAGTATGCTTGAGCCAACATGGACCCAGCCACAGCAAAGATATTCCCAGACAGAGCCTGGAGATTCACAACCTTGAGGTTGCCATTGTTCAACTTCTGCAAGGAGGTAGCCAGAGTCACTTGGGAGAACTAGTTGGTCCCACTTCGGAGCCAGTACATCTTCCAGCCTCGGAGAGATCCGGGCTCCTCCATGGCCTCCTCATTCAATGCTCATTAGTATTTGAGTTCCAGCCATCTCGGTTCCGTTTGAGTGCAGAAAACAGGCCTTCATTATCTCTCTCCTGACTGAAAGAGCCCTGGTCTGGGCCTCCATGCATTAGGAATGTAATTTAGCGTCCTGTACAGATGCAGAAGAGCTCATGGCCATCATAAGGAAGGTGTATCATCACTCCGCCGGAGCCAGCCGAGCCTCAGGCTGCCTGATGAAGGTTTGATGGGGGGTGGTCAGTGGCTGACTGTGCAATTGAATTTTGGACCTTGGCCCAGGAGAATGGTTGGAACAGGGCAGCCTTGGCCACACTACACCGCCACAGACTCCAAAATGAACTGAAGGATGCCCTCACCTTGGAAGAGCCAGCAGAGAACTTAGAGGTTCTCATTGACCAGTCCATCCGTCTCAATAATTGTCTGGCACAGCAAGAGTAGGACAACTTCAAGAGGTCGAAGAGAGCCAGTCCGAGCCCAGTTCCCATGCATCGCAGTTCCACTCCCCAGTCTCAGGCTATGACCAGCCCATTACCTGCTCAAGATCCAGTTGAACCCATGCAGACGGCTGCACTAGACTCTCTGCCGATAAGAGGTCCCGGCATCAGAGTCAAGGTTGCTGCTTTTACTGCTACTGCGGGGAAGCAGGTCACCTGTGGGCTGAATGTCTGAAGTTGCAGCCATCTGAGGAAAAGCTAAGACAGTCCCAGGTCAGGAGGACTGTGAAAGCCACTATGCCCAATCCCACGGATTCTGGGATTGGCTGACGGCGAAGTTCACCTGGGGTAAGAACTTAAGGAAGGTGAAGGCTTTGGTGGATTCAGGGACAACAAGTAATTTTCTGGAATTAGAAACCACCCTTCAGTTCAATATACTGCTGCAAAGGTTGAGCCAGTCCTTGCCCACAACTGTCTTGGATAGTTGACTGCTAGGTTCCGGGCAGATCCAGCAAGACTGTGGAATTGCAGATGAGGATAGGGGATCATGTGGAAGACTTTAGTTTCTACATTACTGACTCTCCACTCAGACCCCTGATCCACAGGTACCCTTGGCTGTTCCAGCATAACCATCTGTGAACTGGAGAGAGGGGAGAATCATTGCCTGGTTCAGTCATTGTAAGAGGCTTTGTTTATGGCATTGCGTACCAATACCCAGGGTCTATAGTTACTAGTAACTTGTAAGGGGACAGGCTTCAGTGCAAGGGAACCCAAGACCTTTTGGAGACCTAGTCCAGTCCTCAAGAGCGGACAAGTTAGTTCTGGCCAACAGGACAATGTGAGTCCTGACACAGTCTAGTTGGAATCTCACAGGATCTAGAGAGAGGGAATTTCTAGGTCAGGAAAAGACCAAAAGATGCCTGAGCAGTTTGGGAGACTTGCTGCTAAGCTGAAGGGAACCAGCTGCCAGGTCTCAAGGAAGGGAAACGCTCCTTTATAGTGATCCTTGAAGCCTATTCCCGGGGATGCAAGAACCCTCTTTGATGCCTTGCTGCTGTTGCCTGTGGATTCAGACGGAGAGTCGGACTCTGATTTAGCCACTGTTTCCACGGATAAACTTTGTGAGCTTGTAGAAAGGACTCCGAAGACGGTCGAATCACCCCGTCACCAAAGAAGTCTCAGGAGTCGTCCTCGACGGCAGGTCTGGAGGAGAAAGCAATGCCCAAGCAGGTCAAATTCCACTCTCTTTACAAGGACTTAGAGGTCTTCAGCAAGGGAAAGGCCTCAACTCTGCCACTGTGCCATAGACCTGCTGCCTGGTATTCGTCCTCCACAGGGTCATTTGTACGCGCTCTCAAGCCCAGAGAGAAGTGTCGTGGAGGAGTCTATCCTTACCACGGGCTTCATTTGGCCCCCCACCTCACCTGCCAGTGCAGGTTTTTTCTTCGTACAAAAGAAAGATGGAAGCCTGTGGCTGTGCATTGATTACAGGGGATTAAACCAGATAACAACCAAGAATCACTACTCCCTTCCTCTTGACTATGGCTTTCCAGATGCTTCAAAGGGTGATTGTATTCACAAAATTAGATCTCCAGAATATCTACAATCTGGTCTGTATCAGGGAGGGTGATGAGTGGAAGATAGCATTCAATACACTGACAGGGCATTATGAGTACCAAGTTAAGCTCTTCGGCCTCGCAGACACCCCAACCATTTTGCTAGCCCTTATAAATGACATGCTTTGGTATACTCTCCATAAGTATGCCTTTGTCTATTTGGATGATATCCTAATCATCTTTAAGTCCATGGAGGAGCACATCGCTCATGTGAGGGACATTTTAAAGAGGTTACTAGACCGTGGACTTTACGTCAAATTGGAGAAGTCTGAGTTTCATGTGACAACAGTTACATTTTTGGGTTTCATCATCTCTAATGGTAATCATGAGATTGACTGTACCAAGACCCAGGCAAGGCGGAAGGTCCTGATGGAGTACCTGGCAAGGCTCTGAAAACTTGTGCCAACCAACTGGCAGGAGTATTCAAGGACATTTTTAATCTCTCACTGCTACAGTTCCCACCTGCTTCAAAAAGGCAACATAATACCAGTGCTAGGAAGCTAGGCACTGTGAGCTGCCTTAATGACTATTGCCTGGTAAAACTGACATCTACAGTGATAAAATGCTTTGAGAGGTTGGTTATGACTAGACTGAACTCCTGCCTCAGCAAGGACCTGGACCTGTTGCAATTTGTCTATTGCCACAATAAGTCAACGGCAGATGCAACTTCAATGGCTCCTCACATGGACTTGGACCACCTGGACAACACAAACACCTATGTCAGGATGCTGTTCATTGACTATAGCTCAGCACCTAACACCATCGTTCCCACAATCCTGATTGAGAAATTATAGAACTTGGCCTCTGTACCTCCCTCTGCAATTAGATCCTGAACTCCTAACCGGAAGGCCACAATCTGTGTGGATTGGTGATAATATTTCTTCCTTGCTGACAATCAACACTGGTGCACCTCAGGGGTGTGGTTTAGCTCACTGCTCTATTCTCTCTATACCCATGACTGTGTGGCTAGGCATAGCTCAAATACCATCTATAAATTTGCTGATGATACAACCATTGTTGGTAGAATCTCAGATGGTGATGAGAGGATGTACGGGAGCGAAATATGCCAACTAGTGTATGGTGTTACAGAACAACCTTGCACTCAACGTCAGTAAGACGAAAGAGCTGATTATGGGTTTCAGGAAGGGTAAGATGAAGAAACACATACCAACAGAGAGATCAGAAGTAGAGAGAGTGAGCAGTTTCAAGTTCCTGGGTGTCAAGATCTCTGAGGATCTAACCTGGTCCCAACATGTCAATGCAGTTATAAAGAAGGTAAGACAGCGACTATATTTCATTAGGAGTTTGAAGAGATTTGGTATGTCAACAAGTACACTCAAAAACTTCTCCTGAAGTACCGTGGAGAACATTCTGAGTTCACAGTTTGGTATGGGGGGACTACTGCACAGGCCTAAAAGGTTGTAAATTTAGTTGGCTGCATCTTGGGTACTAGCCTACAAAGTACCCAGGATATCTTCAAGGACCGGTGTCTCAGAAAGACAGCATCCATTATTAGCACCCAGGGCATGCCCTTTTCTCACTGTTACCATCGGGTAGGAGGTACAGAAGCCTGAAGGCACATACCCAGCAATCCAGGAACAGCTTCTACCGCTCTGCCATCAGATTCCTAAATGGACATTGAACCAATGAACACTACCTCACTGTTTTAATATATATTATTTCTGTTTCTTTGCATGATTTTAATCTATTCAATATGGGTTCACTATAATTTATTTATTTATTTTCCCCCTCTTCTATATTATGTATTGCATTGAACTGTTGCTGCAAAGTTAACAAATTCATGACACATGCCGGTGATAATAAACCTGATTCTGATTCTGATACTGGCCACCAACATCCAATATTAAACAGGTCCAACAGGTCCAGGTTAAGCAGAACTTAAACTGCAGTTTACTACAGTTCCCATCTTGGTTTCTCCCAACCTTGGACATTCCCTTCATTGTGGAGGCGGATGCCTCAGACATTGGAGTAGGTGCCACTGGCTGGAGGGGCCAAGAACCCTTTTGTCGTTTGGACTGATCATTTGAAGCTGGCCTATATTCAAGACGTCGAATTCCAGGCAGGTCAGGTGGTCTTTGTTTTTTTTAAAACCAAGATTTAGAACATACCCTGAGATGCCTGGCTTTGGAAAAACGTGCTAAGTGGTGTGACCATTTGAAGTGGACAGAGAATGCCCACAATATCTTACAGCACTCAGTGCATGGGATGTTACCATTCAAAAGGAAACAGGTCTTCATGGTGAAAAGACTTCTGGACTTGCGTACTGTTTGAGGTGTTCGGCAATACCTAGTGGACTGAGAGGGATTTGGACTGGAGTGCTGGATGCCAGAGAGAGACATCCTGGATCCGACTCTCATCTGCAATTACCATCACTGCCTCTCCAAGCCACTAGAACGGCCAGGAGTTGGCCGTAAGGGAGAGGGTTCTGTTACGAGACCTTCCCAGCCACACCAGTTCCAAGATTTAAACACTCTCACTCTCCAGAGTACAGGTAGCTGATGAGGCCTCTTTAAGGGCTTGGTACGATCCTGAACATTTATAATCATGTTTTGGGCACCAAGAATTGAGTATCTAAGGCACACCTGAACATAGGTTCAGTGCTCAATCGTAAGCCTACAAGTGGTTTCATCGAGCATTTGTTTTTTGCACAGTGTCTTGATCCCATTTGAGACCATATCTCAATCCCAGCCCGGATACTCCAGCATTTGGGTCCAAGCCATCCTCACCAAGGACTCCCATCACACTTTTGTTTTCTAGGTTTGTCAGGGCCAGGTGCATGACAGAGGCTATGGCATCTGTCATAAAGCAGTTCTATTGGTAAGCATACGGATAAGTGTCCAGTGTGGCAGGAATGGAGTTTTTGGTCTGTGCCATTACTAGCTACTCAAAACACTTGATGATGATTGGTGTGCCACCGGGTGGTAGTCATTTAGTTCTGAAGGTGTAGAGTTCTTTGGTATGAGGTTCCGGTGACGTCATCATCCAGAATGGCAGCTTAAATCAATAGCTCCTCTGAAAAAACACATACTTTGCCCTGTTAATCCATCAAATATAAGATCTCTTTCAAAAATATCTGAATTGATAAGGGGGGCAAGAATGGGGAAAAATAATGGAGATTAAAAAAAGCATCACTGCAGAGCATATGGAAGAGAGAGGTGCAACACGCGGTTCTCCTACACGTGCGCGTGGTGGCGAGGCTGACACGGGGCCTCATGCAGGCGAAGCGGCAAATATGATAAAAATTCTGGAAGAGATAAGGGATTCCAAAAAGATATAAAACAGCAACTCAATGATATCAAGTCAGAGCTCGCCAACGTCAATCAGAAAATAGGGGTGGCAGAGACTCGAATTGAGAAGGTGGAAGATCGCGGACAAAACGTGGAACAGATACTAAGTAAGACGATAAAAATATTAAATCAACAGGAAAGTAAATTGCTTGACCAGGAGGGAAGATCACGATGGAAAAATATCGGGATTTATAATGTGCCGGAAGGAGCGGAAGGATTGTTGATGATTGACTTTGTAGACAAGCGCTGGAGATTCCCCCTACTATGGAGATTGAAATTGAGAGGGTGCATCGTTTGCTCATCCCACGGCCTCCCGGTGTCAGAGAAAGTAAACCGCACTCAATAGTACTTACAAGTGTTTGTAAATTCCTTCGATTCAAGAGCAAGGCAGAGATTCCACGAAGGGCCTGGGGTAAGAAGAGGGTTTTTTGGAACAGGAAGTTAATATATTTCGATCATGATTGCCCCCCAGCGGTCCTACAGAAACAGAAGGAATATTCCGAAGCAAAACAAATATTAAAACAAGAAAAGATTAAATTCCAAACCCCGTACCCTGCTAAACTGAGGGTATTTTACCAAGAAGGGATATGACTATATCAGACGGTGAAAGAGGCGACTACAGACATGGAAAATAGAGGACTGCCCATTAGCATGGTCAAACCAAGGGAAAGTCTGGCTGAGCAGTTATCCCGATCTGCTTGGGAAATAGTAAGGGAACCAAAAGGGAGCAGGACGAGAGAAGGATATTAGGAAGAAACTGTGAGTTCTCCGAGGACAGCCCTCACCTCCTCCAGAAGAGCCATAAGGTTTGGCTAACTTTAAAAGTGCTGATAAGCTAAACGGAAGCAAGAATAGACAGTGATAAATCTATCTCGAGAAATACATATTATAATGTGGATTTTATATTATTCAATTTTTTAAAATTCATTTATTCATTCCTTTTTCCACACCTAAATGAGAATATATTCATGGGAGGAATACACAGGGAAACCATTTCTATGTAATGGACATAAATTTTTTTATTTACTTTTATAGGTACTGCAGCGGGGCCCCTCAACTCACAGGTAGGAGGGGCTATCCCCCACGGCTAGATGTTTCTTCTAACTCAACCTAGGGTCATCTAGAGACCCCAGCCTTGGAATCACACACTTGTTACCCTTTTTTTAAATTATCCGTGTTTCTTGGCTCTTATTTGTTCAAGGACTAGATCGATTAAGTTATATTCTGCAAATTTCAATGATACACTAACAGATAAATACACATGGCTAAGGACAAAGTAAAATTCATTTCTTTTAATATCAATGGGCTGTTGAATCCAGTCAAGTGCACTAAAATTCTATCAAAAATGAAAAAAGAGCAAGCCCATGTAGTATACTTACAGGAAACTCACTTAAGTGATAATGAGCATGGAAAATTAAAGAGAATGGGCTTCACTAATTTGTTTTTCTCCTCATATAGATCAGGACATAGAAGAGTTGCTATTCTCATCTCAAGCAAGCTAAATTTTGAAAAAGTATTCGAAATGAGAGACAAGTAGGGCAGATATGTTCTGGTAGGGGGGAATTTAGATGGAAATCCAGTTACTTTATTGAATATATATGCACCGCCAGCAAGTGATATTAGTTTCTTCCAGAAAATTACTAATATTGTGGTAATGGAAACAGAAGGTCTCTTGATATGTGGGGGAGACTTAAATATACAATTACAACCAAAGTTAGACTCTTCCAATAGAAAAACTTATGAAAGAAAGTCCTTACATAAGAAAGTTAACACTTTTTTTGAGGATGTTGGTCTAATTGATATATGGAGGGGCCTTTTCCCCGACAGAAGGGATTACACTCATTATTCTGCCCCCCATTCTGTATATAGAAGAATAGACTATTTCATAACATTTGGAAAAGGTAGAGACAAAATAATCACCTGTGGAATTGGGACAATGGATGTAACTGACTATGCACCTATATATTTATCTGTTGATTTTGACCTACAACCAAAGAACACTATTTGGAAACTAAATTCAAGTCTACTCGATGATCCTTATTTTAAGGAACAAATTAAAAAAGAAATTGGTCTTTCATTAGATTTCAATGATAATGGAGAGGTTTCACCTCCCGTTCTTTGGGATACTCTGAAGGCTGTCTTAAGAGGGAAAATTATAGCGATATCTTCATATAAGAAAAAAATAAAGAATAAAACATTACAGGAATTACAAAATAAGCTGAAGGAACTAGAAAAAAAAACACAAATTGAGCTTGGCACAGGATACACTAGAGGAAATTAAAAAATTTAGGAGTGAAATTAATAGTTTGGCTACACAAGAAATTAGAAAAAATTTAATGTTTCTGAAACAGAGACACTATGAAAGTGGATCTAAATCTATGAAAATAGTGGAAACTGAAAAAAAAAAGCAGAAAATACAATTCATAGAATTAGGGATCCAAGAACAACAGTGATAAAAAATAAGCTAAGTGAAATTCAAGAAGCTTTTGAAATGTTTTACAAAACTCTATATTCCAAAGTTCCAGGAGGAAGCATAACCCAAATTGACACCTTCCTGAATTCTTTGGAATTACCTACTTTAAGCAAAGAACAAAATAGAACAATGACTGCTGACATAACTGAAGCTGAACTAAAAACTGCAATTAGTAGGCTTAAATTAAACAAGTCACCAGGATCAGATGGATATACGGCAGAGTGGTATAAAGAGTTTAGAAGTGAGTTAATTCCTGTTTTACTCCCCACACTGAACTAGGCCCTAAGAAAGGCACAAATGCCACCCAGCTGGAAGGAGGCGATAATCTCAGCTATTCCGAAAGAAGGCAAGGATAAAATGGAATGTGGGTCATTTAAACCAATATCTCTTCTTAATGTGGATTATAGAATATTTATCTCCATCATGGCCAAACGATTAGAAGGGTTTCTACCCACACTGATACATAATGATCAGACAGGTTTTATACAACAATGCCAAACACAAGACAATATACAAAGGACACTTCACATTATGGATCATATAAAACAAAATTAAATTGAAGCAATAGTGATAAGTGTGGACGCTGAAAAGATATTTGATTCAGCTAATTGGAATTTTCTTTACAGAGTTTTACAGAGATTTGGTCTACATGTCACAATTATTAAAACTATACAGGCACTATACGACTATCCTACTCCCAGGATTAAAATCAATGGATATTTATCTAATAGTTTTACCCTAGAAAGGGGAACGAGACAGGGTTGTGCATGGTCACCGCTACTCTTCGCATTATATCTGGAACCATTAGTTCAATACATCAGACAAAATGAAGATATCAGGGGAATTACTATTAAAGGGACGGAGCAGAAATTGGCCTGTTATGCAGATTGCATTTTGATCTATCTAGGGCAACCAACATACCCTTTACCTAAATTGATGTAATCCTTTGAACAATATGGCCAATTATCAGGATACAAGATCAACATAGATAAAACCCAACTACTTTCATATAACTATAGCCCACCAAGAGAAATTGAAAGTAGATATCCTTGGGCATGGCAAACAGAGTCCGTCAAATATTTGGGCATCATTATGTCAAAAGAATTGGCAAAATTATCAGAATACAATTATCAGCCTATATATAAAAAAATTAAGGAAGATATAGCAAGATGGAACCTAATCCCTTTTCTTGGTCTCAGTTCAAGGATTGAATCTATTAAAATGAATATACTGCCCAGACTACTGTATCTCTTTCAGACCCTATCAATAGAGATTAACCAAAATCAATTCAATGAATGGAACAAGATGCTATCAAGATATATATGGCAAGGCAAAAGGCCTAGGGTTTGTCTCAAAACTTTGCAATTAGCCAAGAAAAGGGGTGATGGGGCCTACATTCTCTGAGATTATTATTTTGCAGCACAGTTGAGAGCCATGATATGCTGGTGCAACTCATCATATGACACTCACTGGATAAACATTGAGGAGAGGATACTTTCCATCCCCATACAGGCAATTTTGGCTGATAACAACCTACAAAGTTACATAAATATTATTGACAACCCGTGGGTGAAGTGGATTCTTAAAATATGGAAAACTATTATAAAAGAATATAAACTAGAGAGAGACATTGCAATTCTTAAATGGTGTGCATATGACTTGGATTTTACACTGAATAAACTGGATGCTACATTTAAGGACTGGACAGCTAAAGGAATAATAGTCATTTGCAATATAATGAAAGAAGGAACACTGTTCAGTTTTGAAATGTTCAAAGAGAAACACTTATTAGAAAAACAAGACTTTTACCAGTATTTACAGATGCAACAGTGTGTTAATAGGATGGTTAAAAATGTAACCACGGCAAGTACATGTCTGATAGAGCTATTCAGAAAAGCATATAATTTAGACAATGGTAGTAGAATAATTTCAAGCATGTATAAGGGTTTGTCAAATCTTAAAACACATTCGACTTCATGCATTAAAACAAAATGGGAAAAGGAAGGAGGGATAATAATATCTGAGAAAGGCTGGACAGTAATATGGAGATAACAATGGAAGTTCACAGAAATGCAGGGAGTTCGGGTGGAAAAACGATAAGATATTTTATTACACCCTCTCAGAAATCCCATTATGATCGTAACCCCCCTGTTTGCTGGAGAAATTGTGGAAATCAAAATGCAAACCATTATCATATTTTCTGCGAATACCCCATTATCAAAGACTATTGGAGTGGGATACATAATGCCCTACAAGACATCTTTAAATGTGAAAAACCCTTAGAGAGTAAGACCATATATTTTGGGTATATTCCTCAAGAATGGTTGAGAAAAGATAAATATTTAATGAATGTATTGCTGGTGGCTGGTAGAAAGACCCTTACCAGGAAATAGTTATCACAGGAGAGCCCAACTTTAAATATATGGATGGAAATTACAATGAACATTTACAAAATGGAGAAGATAACAGCATCTGTTAATCATAAGTTGGAACAATTTTAGTCATACTGGAAAAAATGGTTTCACTACATAACACTTCATAGACCTGATTTTATTCTCATAAGTCAATGAATATGCTGTAAAAAAAAAGCTCACTCTCTACTCTGTACAGTACATAGTTTTCTTCTTTCGACTGTTCTTTCTTTCTTCTCCTTCCTGTAAGTGTATACCTCAGTTAAGTATTATGTGCAGATTTGCGACAAATATGATTATTTGATATATATGTACAATATCTGAAATACATCTTATGGAAATGTTTGTTTGATGATCAAATTCAATAAAGAATAAATTACAAAAAAAAGAATTCTTTGGTATAAGGATGATGGTGAGGACTGCAGCCTGGAAAAGTGAAGGGTTGAAAATGTCTGTGAAGACATTAACGAACTGGTGTGCACACTCCTTGAGTATTTAGCCTAGGTTGTTGTCTGGCCCAGCTGTCTTACCAGGGTGGGGAGGGGTGTTGACTCTCTACAGAGTCCTTCTCATGTCTGCTGCTGATACAGAAAGTAGCTGCTCACCTGGGAGGGAGTAGCTTTCCTGCCTGACGTCGTTGCATGCTTCAAAGTATGCATGTAAGTTATTTAAAACATCAGGGGGGTACAGTCGACGCTTTTTTATAACCTTGCATAGTCAGTAATGCCCTTGATGCCCAGCCAAATATGCTGGTGATCGTCATCGGACAGGTGATCCTGAATTTCTTTGTGTCTTTGCCCACTTGATGCCAAAGATGGGGTTTCTCCTGGCTGCTCTGAGAGCTGTTCTCTCTCCAGACTTGAAAGCTCCCTTCAGTAGGGAGCACACCTTTGCATTTAACCAGGGCTTCTGGTTGGGCCTTGAGATAACCATTCTTGAGGGACCAACCTTTGTCTACACAGTTACAAATGTAGCCAGAGACAGATGAGGCATATACTTTGAGGTTCACCTCTTCTTCATGGCCTCCTTGAACATCTGCCAGTTATTCTGTTCAGAACAGCCCTGAAGCATAGAGATTGCTTCATTAGGCCAAACAGTGATGGTCCTTTCATCCGTCCCACAGTGGCATTGCACATCCCCAGCAAGCAAACAGCAGCAACACACATTAAGCCCAGAAGGAAAGAAGCCCTCCCTGGTTTCTATTTTCCTTTCTTTTCATTAATTAAGTAATTGATTTCATAGTTCATGAGGACATTTTCTTATATATACATAGTTGGAGGTGCTTGGTAGATAGACAGTTTTTTTCTTTAAAAACAGTTTTTCATTGGGCGTGTAAGTTAAATGAAAATTGCACTGATTTTTCTTCATTAGAGATTACATAGGCCTTCTTCTCTTTGTTTAATTTTATTGTTTTGGAGTTTTTGGAGATTATTTCTGCATTCCCCAGCTTATTTTTAAGGATTAAGTATAAACATTTTTTTTCCTCTGCAGGGCTTTCCTATTTTAGGGCTGCGTGTTTTTTTTTGTAACTGGGGGGAGGAATTAAGGAAAGCTTTTAAAATCACCATTATAAAATGGGCAGCTCGCGGAGTCTGTCCCTTTTTTTTACTTCTATGGGGATGCATTTTGGTTTTTTTCTGCCGAATTTTGGGTCTTTCGGGGTGGTGGGAGGACTGGGGTTAGTTTTGAGCTATAAGATTAATTGTAGCATTAATTTTAGTTTTCTTTATTGTATTTTTTTTCCCATTACGGAGTTCCAGAGCATATGTGTTTTGTATATGGTTATACTTACCACCACCAGTTTTGATTAGCCCGCGCTGGTTTGCGTGGATTTATGTGTTAAAATAAAATAACTTTTTTCTTAATGGTAGCTAAACAGATAAACTTTATAAGTTCGAACGTACGTGGTTGGAATCATCCTATTAAGCGAAAGAAGACTTTTAAAGTCATTAATCAATTCCAACCCGATATAATTTTTGCTCAAGAAACGCATATCAAAACAGGTGACCAAAATAGATTTTTTAAAATGTGGAAGGACATTCAATGTCACACTACTTGTCAAAATAAAACAAAGGGAGTATCTATTTTTATTAAATCTAATATTTTATTTATCCAAGACATTGTGTCAGATATTAATGGTAGATTTTTAATTGTTAAAGGAACAATTTGTAATAGAAAAATTGTCCTGGTTAATCGAAATGGACCTAATGTAGATGATCCTTCATTTTTAAAAATTGTATTTGCTTTATAGCTGGAATTAAATGAATATATGTTGTTAATGGGTGGTGATTTCAACTGTTGTTTAAATCCTTTGATTGAAAAGAGTTCAACCAATCAGCGGCTTCCAAGTTGTTCTGCATCACTTATTAACTCTTTTTTGATTGATTATGGCCTGGTTGAAGTTTGGAGAAATTTGCATGCTAATGACAGAGATTATTCTTTTTTTCCACATGTTCACAAAAAATATTCGAGAATTGATTATTTTATAGCTGATCTCCGATTTCTGTCCGAAGTCCAGAAATGTGAATATGATGCTATCGTTCTCTCAGATCATGCGAATTTAAGCTTAGCTTTTGAATTGAATGATGTCGTTATTGAAAATTTGCCTTGGCATTTTCCAGAAAATTTAGTACAAAGTTCAGACTTTGTCAAATTTATTGAGACTCAGATAAAAGATTTTTTTCTTTTTAATAATACGGGAGATGTGTCGAAATTGATTATATGGGATACATTTAAAGCATATTTGCACGTTCAGATAATCTCCTATTTAGCTAAGCTTAAGAAACAGACAAAAACAGAGTTAGATAAGATTTCAAAACAAATTAAAGACTTGGATAACATTTATGCAATCTCTCCTAACATTGATCTATTCAAACAAAGGGTTGAACTCCATCATAATATAATTTATTATTAACTTATCCTATTGAAAGAAATTTGCTTAAATTGAAAAGTTAATTTTATGTGTTTGGAGATAAAAATAATAAGCTATCAGCATCTCAATTAAAAGCAGCTAGAGCCAAAAGACAAATTTTTAAAATTCGTAAGGGAGACGGTGGTTTAGCATGTAATTATGAAGACATTTAATTCTTCATTGTACATATTGACATATTGACTTGATTGCCTTAATGTATTTTTTGTTGATCTTTAATAATAATTAATAAAAAAGATTTTAAAAATGGAAAGAAACTCTGCAAGAGTCAAGACACTGCAAAGAGGATCTCAGGTTCGCTCTAAACATTTTAGAAGTGCTGACAAAAACAGGAACACACATACAGAAATAGACACAATAAAATTAAATCCACACAAGCACAGATCAATCTCACTCTTTCATGATGAGCATACAGTTGCTAGAGTGAATGCACTCAGTCTTTTTCCCAGCATTGGTAAGCCAAGAACTATGGGGCATAGGTTTAAGCTGAGGAGGTAGAGGTTTAAGATTAGAGTTAGTTCTACATTGAAACATACAATGAAATGCATCGTTTGCATCAATGATAAGCACAGTCCGAGGGTTGTGTTGGGGACAGCTGCAAGAGTTGCCATGCTTCTCGTGCCGACATACCAGGCCTACAACCTACTAACCATAACCTATAAGTGTTTGAAATGTGGGAGGAAACCAAAGTACTCAGAGGAAACCCACACAGTCATGGGGAGAATGTACAAACTCTTTACAGACAACGGTGGGAATTGAACCTCCAATTGCTAAACTCTAGCACTGTAAACTATTGTACCAACTGACAGCTACTAAACAAGATGGGAGACTGCAGCTAATTGATGGAGTCATAGACCCACACAACAGAGAAAAGGCCCTTTGGTCCATCATCTCAATGCCAACTGATCTATACTAGCCCCAGATATCAGAGTTTGATATGTAACCTTCGACAACTTGGATACTCAAGGGCCTCAGAGGTAGTTTAGGGCGACACTAATTCTGGCTCCAAGAGCAGTGATGTAAGATGAATGTGGTTCAGGTGAGAATTCAATAGCACTGATTTAGTCTTAGATATCCTAGGTATTTACTGCACAAGGGACACCTTCCGAAGTGGGAATGTCTTTACCATTGATATTAGCTCCAGAATGCAGTCATACACTAAGTCTGGACAATGGATTAGACGACATGCATTTAAGATGAGAAGGGGTAAACTCAAAGGAGATGGGTGGGATAAGTTTTTCCCACATGGCAAGTGATCACTGCCAGGGGTGGTAGTGGAGATAATTATAATAGAGGTGCTTTAAAAAAGCTCTTAAGTAGGTACACAAATGTTCAGGGAATTGAGGGATATGGAAATTGTGTAGGGAGAAGGGATTAGGTTAGTTAGAAATTAATTATTATTTTAATTAGTTTAGCATGGCATCATGGGCCAAAGGACATATTCCTGCACTGTATTGTTCTATTTTCTATATAGTTAGCAGACTCTGGATAGTCTCTTGTTTCTCCTACTGTTGTGTCTGCAGAGTGGGTATTTGACTCTTTAGCAGCGTCCCTTATCTATTTAAAAGGCTACATATCTTGGGACGTTCCGTAAACCAATATTTATATTTTCCAATCTATGACAGACTTACCTCATACTTCAGTGAAAATCACCTTCCATGGACTGCGCTTGAATCTGAGCTGTATTGCAGTAGCAGGAGGTCCAGTCAACTGGACTTCATCCTCATCCTCACCCATGACTGAAACCTTCCTCACCCCAGCATGCAGGAGATTACAGCCTTTATCATAACTAAAATTCGTTGGACTGGGAGCAGAGTCCTAACCTTCTAACTAGTTCTATATGGGCAGAAGACGTCTGCAAATCTGAGGAACACACAAGGTGCAGAATGACGACAACAAGAGACAGTTCAATAATTGTAGTAATTGGTTTTTGCTGTCATGTGTATTGTGATGCACTGATAAAACTTTGTTTTGCATGCAGTCCATATAAATCATTTCATCACATCGGAGCGTTGAGGTAGTACAGGGGAAAAACAATAACAGAATAAAGTCTTACAGTTACAGAGAAAGTGCAGTGCAGACAGACAATAAGGTGCAAGACCTTGATAAGGTAGATTGTGAGGTCGAGAGTCCATCTTATTGTACTGAGGAATCATTCAATTTTCTAATAACAGCAGGAGAGAAGCTGTCCTTGAGACTAGTGCTACATGCTTTCATGCTTTTGCATCTTCTGCCTGTTGGAAGAGGGGAAAAGAGAGATTGTTTGGGGTGGGTGGGGCCCTTGATTATGCTGTGATAAACTAAGCTTTCCACAGCTCACTGCAGCTTCTTACAGTCACGGACAAAGCAGATGCCATAACAAGTCGTGATGCATCCTGATGCTTTCCATATAATGGACTGAGAAAAACTGGTAAGGTCAAAGGGGACCTGCTAAATTTCTTCAGCATCCTGAGGGGTGAGCGTTGCTGGTGGGCTTTCTTAACCATGTTGCCTATGTGCTTGGACCAGGGCCTCCAAGGTCTCAGAAGAGCCTAAGGGGCCTTGTGTTCCCCAGCACTGAGTGGCCATTTCAGTGGTGCCGGATATCTTGGTGCTTGTTCACATTCGATTGTGAGAGTTGGGTTTTGAGGAACTGATTGCTACCATATAGACAACGGCTTGTACCACAAGTGATACACAACATTCTTCTGCTAAACAGAAACACAAAGGGTAGCAAATGCTGGGACGTGGAGTGAGAAAACTAGTGGAACCACACATACTCAGCAGGTCAGATAACATCAATGGAGGGAAATGGATGGCTGAAATTTCACGTCTAGACCGTCCGGCTGGATAGACCCACTGAGTTCTTCCAGTAGCTTGTCTTCGCTCATGGTGAAAGCAGTCACTGTGTGTTTCAGTCGAATATGATCAGATCATCTCAGTTCCCTGCCCTCTCACCTGTAGCTCTTATCGTTCTCTGCCCTCTCCTCCAGAAATCCACACATTCACCATGCTCTGGCTAAAGAAATTCCTCCTTATCTCTGTTGTAAATAGACGTCCCTCTGTACCGAGGCTGTGCCCGCTGATCCTAGAGTCTCCCCCTATAGAAAATATCCTCTCACATCCACTCTGTCTAGGCCTTTCAATATTTAATGGATTTTAATGAGATTCCCTCACCCGCCCCCCCAATTCTTCTAAACTCTAGCAAGTACAAGCCCAGAGCCATCAAATGCTCCTCATATGTTAACCCTTTCATTTCCAGAATTATTCTCATGAGCTTCCAATAGACTTGCACATAGAACATTACAGCATGGTCCAGGCCCTTCAGCCCATGATATTGTGCCTGACTTTTAACCTACTCCAAGATCAATCGAAAGCTTCTAATTTTCACTCAACCATATTGGTCCTCCTCTCTCATTTCTATTGTGCAGAGGAGGTTCATTAGGATGCTGCTTGGACTTTGGGACCAGAGGGCACAGCCTCAAAATATAGTGACATCCATTTAGAACAGAGATGAGGGATTTCCTTAGCTAGAGGATGGTGGATGTTTGTGTGGATTTCATTGTCAAGGACGGCTGCGGAGGCCAAGTCATTGGATACATTTAAAGCAGAGGTTGAAGATATGACTATCTACATGTAGTCTTTAGAAGATAGGATGAGTAAGCTAGGGCTTTTCTCTTTGCAGTCATGGAAGATGAGAGGTGACTTGATAGAGGTGTAGAAGATCATAACAGGCATAGATCAAGTGGATAGCCAGAGACTTTTTCCCGGAGTGGAAATAATAAATGCCAGGGGGCATAATATTAAGGTGTTCGGAGGAAAGTATAGGAGGGATGACAGAAGTAAGCTTTTTTTAAGCAGAGAATGGAAGGTATGTGGAACCTCCCCAGTGTTGGTGGTAGAGGCAGATACACCAGGGACATATAAGAAACTCCTATATAGGTTCATGTATGATAAAAATGCAGTGCACTGTAGGAGGGAAGGGTTAGATTGATTTTGGATAGTTTAAAATGTTGGCACAACATTGTGTCCAAAAAGCCTGCATTGTGCTCTAGTGTTCTATTTCACTCATTGCAACCCTTTGCCCTACACTGCCCTCCGTTGTTCTCCCACACCTAACACCTGACCACTTACCGTACATCACCAGTTCCTCACACTCCATTTGCGCACCCCATCCTTCCCTCCTTCTCTTCCAATTCATTTTCAGTATTCCACTCCACCACGCCCCCCACCCCACATATTCCACTTTCCTTCCTCCATCTTTCTGTTATTATTTTCCTCACAAGTCTTCATCGAGGATGAAGATATCAAAGCCATGCCCAGAGGGAGCCACATGCAGGAGATCAAATCGAGCTCATGGATGAAGTCCTGCCATTACAAGCTCCAGGATGACTGTCGGATGGTGTGGTAGGATTCACAAAAGATCCTTAAGATGGCCAGGAACTTAATCTGTGAGTATTGCACAGGTTTCGGAGGGATGGTGGGACAGGGCCATGTTTAAAGGAAGTTTACAAAAATAAACTTCAACAATGAGCATCAACAATGCCACTGATTAGTCCTTGATTATTGGTCTGGCACCATGCTGAAAGCAGTACAGTTGCTGTCTTAAGGCCCCAGAGACCTGCGTTCTGTCTTTTATTTATTTTATTTAGAGATACAGCGCTGAACAGACCCTTCTGGCCCAATGAGCCACTCTGCCCGGCAAGCCACCTATTTAATACTAGCCTAATCACAGGACACTTTACAGTAACAAATTAACCTACTAACTGGTACATCTTTGGACTGTGGGTGGAAACTAGAGCTCCTGAGGAAACACGTGCACTCACGGGAAGAACATTCAAGCTCCTTACGGATGGTGCTGGAACTGGACACCGAACTCTGATGCTCCGAGCTGTAATCGCATCGCACTACTTTATACTTTGTAGTTGCCAAACAATTGATACTAGAACATACAATCATCACAGCGATATTGATTCTGCGCTTCCTGCTCCCTGGATTACAAATCGATAGTAAATATTTTAAAAAATTTAAATTATAAATCATAAATAGAAAATAGAAAAATGGAAAGTAAGGTAGTGCAAAAAAACCAAGAGGCAGGTCTGGATATTTGGAGGGTACAGCCCAGATCCAGGTCAGGATCGTTCAGCAGTCTTAACGCAGTTGGAAAGAAACTGTTCCCAAAACTGGCTGTACAAGTCTTCAAGCTCCTGAGCCTTCTCCCGGAGGGAAGAGGGATGAAAAGTGTGTTGGCTGGGTGGGTCGTGTCCTTGATTATCCTGGCAGCACTGCTCCGACAGCATGCGGTGTAAAGTGAGTCCACAGACGGAAGATTGGTTTGTGGGATGTGCTGCGCCATGTTCACTATCTTCTGCAGCTTCTTCCGGTCTTGAACAGGACAACTTCCATACCAGGTTGTGATGCACACTAGAAGAATGCTTTCTAAGGTGCATCTATAAAAATTAGTGAGGGTTTGAGGGGACAGGCCAAATTTATTTAGTTTTCTCAAAGTAAAGGCACTGGTGGGCCTTCTTTGCAGTGGACTCTGCTTGGTTGGACCAAGTCAGGTCATTTGTGATATTGACCCCGAGGAACTTAAAGCTTTTGACCTGTTCCACTTGCGCACCACCGATGTAAATTGGGTCGTGTGGTCCACTACTCCTTCTGAAGTCAACAACCAATTCCTTCGTCTTGCTGACGGTGAGGGATAGGTTATTGTCTTCGCACGATGCCACCAGGTTCTTAATTTCCTCTCTGTACTCAAACTCATCATTACCCGAGATACGGCCTACAATTGTTGTGTCATCAGCAAACTTATATATTGAGTTTGATGGAAACTTGGCTGCACAATCATGGACGTACAGTGAGTACAGCAGGGGGCTGAGTACACAGCCTTGTGGGGCACCGGTGCTCAGAGTGATTGTAGAGGAGAGCTTGTCCCCTATTTTTTCAGCCTGGGTCCTGAGTGTGAGGAAGTTGAAGATCCAGTTGCAGATCTGAGTGCTAAGGCCCAGATTCCAGAGCTTAGGAATCAGTTTATTTGGAATGGTGGTATTAAAGGCAGAGCTGTAGTCAATGAAAAGGAGGCTTACGTATGCCTCTTTATTCTCCAGGTGTTCTAAGGAGGAATGTAGGGCCAGAGAGTTGGCATCTGCTGTTGACCTGTTGCTCCGGTAGGCGAATTGCAAAGTGTCAAGGTTGACCGGTAGGCTGTGGTTGATGTGTGCCATAACCAATCGCTTGAAGCACTTCATAGCAATTGATGTCAGAGCCACAGGTCGATAGTCATTCAGGCATGCCACCTTGCTCTTCTTCGGCACTAGGATTATCGTTGCCTTCTTAAAACACGAGAGGATCTTAGACTGAAGCAAGGAGCAGTTGAAGATGTCAGCAAACACTCCAGCTAGCTCGCTTGCACAGGCCCGGAGAACCCGTCTCAGGACACCATCTGGGCCCGTCGCCTTCCTTGGATTTATCTTCAGGAAGGCCCCTCTAACATCCTCCTTGGTGACGATGAATCTCGATGCCACCAGGTCCGGTTCATCCGGAGGGAGCGGGACGCTCCTCTTCTGTTCAAATCTTGTGTAGAATACGTTGTTCGTCAGGAAGAGAAGCGCCACAGTTATTGATATTCCCAGCCTTTTTGTTGCGCCCAGTGATCTCATTTAGACCCTGCCATAGTCTACTGGCATCCCTCTGGTTAGCCTGCTATCTGCTCCGTTACCATGATATCCTGTGATCTTTGATGCTGTCTGTGTGGAGTTTGCCCATTCTCCTTGTCATCAGTTGTGTTTACCCTGAGAACTGCAGTTTCCTCGCATTTACTAATATTGGTTAATTATTGTCACACATGATGAGACACAGTGAAATCCTTCGTTTTGCATTGATCACTTTGCACTAAAATGGACTTTGTTTTTGATTATGTTCTTTCTTGAATACATTGTATATAATTCTATTTTCTTGTGAATGCAGCTTATCTGATACTGTGAGCCTGTGATACTGCTGCAAGTAAATTTTTCACTGTCCCATACATGCATGTACATGCACATATGACAATAAACATGACTTTGACAGACATACTGATTATTTAAAACCTAGTGATGTTGAGGTAGTACAAAGGAAAAACAATAACAGAATGCAGTATACATACTCAGAGGCTACCTTATCAGGTAAACACTTTCGTTAATGCAAATAACTGATTAGCCAATCATGTGGCGGTAACTCAATGCATAAAAGCATGCAGACATGGTCAAGTGGTTCAGTTGTTGATCAGACCAAGAGGAAGAAATGTGATCAAAGTGGCTTTGACCATGGAACAATTGTTGGTGCCAGATAGGGTGGCTGGAGTATCTAAGAAACTACTGATCTGAATTTTCATGCACAACAATCTCTAGAGTTTACAGAGAATGATGCAAGAAACAAAAAACAGCAAGTGAGCAGTAGTTCTGTTGGAGAAAACAATTTGTTAATGAGAGGTCAGAGGAGACCAGCCAAACTGGTGCAAGCTGACGGATAGGTGACAGTAACTCAATTAACCACACATTACAACAATAGTTTGCAAGAGAGCATCTCTGAGTGCACAACACATTGAACCTTCAAGTGAATGGGCTGCTGTAACAGAAGACTATGAACATATACTCAGTAGCCACTTTATTAGGTACAGGTGATACCTAATAAAGTGGCCACTGAGTGTATCTGTCACATGTATATTACATGGTGATAAACTAGGCAAAGTAGAGCAATTTGGATGTGAGGGGGAGCTGAAGCATTTGCAATGCCTCTGAGAAATCAGTTGAGTCCAACAATTAGGATGCCTTCTTAAAGTTAATGCATATGCAGACAGACTTGGTAAGGGCACTTACCATTAGGCTTACGTGACCAACGCAGGAGCAGTCAAGGTGTATAGGTCAACCTATCTTCAAGTGCTCACAGCAAGTTGTGTAAAATTGGGATGCCACGTTCAAGAATTTTCAGGGACAACCCCTTTCATAGTACATTACTCACTGGTCATAGTCATAGTCATAGTCATACTTTATTGATCCCGGGGGAAATTGGTTTTCGTTACAGTTGCACCATAAATAATAAATAGTAATAAAACCATAAATAGTTAAATAGTAATATGTAAATCATGCCAGGAAATAAGTCCAGGACTAGCCTATTGGCTCAGGGTGTCTGACCCTCCAAGGGATAAGTTGTAAAGTTTGATGGTCACAAGTAGGAATGACTTCCTATGACGCTGACTGTCAGCAGCATTAGTGATGCAAATTATCCCACGTAGCTGTGCCTGATCAGCTAAGTGACCTCTGCTGTATAGTTACTATTTTGTATTCTATGGAACAGCAACATGCCGCTAGATAGCAACTTAATATCCCTGAAGTGCAAATTATTTTCATGAAGTCATTTGTGAGAAGATGGCAGCTTATGCTACGTCAAGAGATGTTGCCCCTGAGCAGCTTACCATCCTTCAGGAACAAAAGGATGCTGTATGAGACTGAACAGACCGCAGTCTGTATGGATCAGAAATAACATTTTCACCTTGCTGATAATCAACTCTGGAGCACCTCAAGGATGTGTGCTTAACCCACTGCTCTACTCGCTCTACAGCCACGACTGCATGGCTAGGCATTGCTTAAACACCATCTATAAATTTGCTGATGACACAACTATTGTTGGCAGAATTTCAGATGGCGATGAGAAGGTGTGTAAGAGCAAGACAGATCAGCTGTTTGAGCAGTGTCACAGCAACAACCTTGCGCTCAGTATTAGTAAGACCAAATAAATAATTGTGGACTGCAGAAAGGGTAAGATGAGGGAACACACACCAGTCCTTATAGAGGGATCAGTAGTGGAAAGGGTGAGCAATTTTAAGTTCCTGGGTGTTAATATCTCTGAGGATCTATCCTGGGCCCAACATATCAATGGAGTTGCAAATAAGTCACGATAGCATCTATATTTCATGAGGAGTTTGAGGAGATTTGGTAGTCACCAAAGACACTCATAAATTTCCACAGGTATACCATGTAAAGCATTCTAATTGGCTGTATTGCCATCTGGAATGAGGCTGTGGAGCACTGTATAGCATTGAAATAAAGTTGCAGGAAGTTCTGAACTCAATCAGCTCCATCATGGACAATAACCTCCCCAAGATACAGGACATCTTCAAGGAACAATGCCTTGAAAAGGTGGTATCCATCATTAAGGATCCTCATAACTTATTACATGACCCTTTTCTCATTGCTACCATCAGGGAGGATGTACAGGAGCCTGATTCAATGATTCAGGAATAGCTTATTCTCCTTTGTTCAAAGTTCAAAGTTCAGAGTAAAATTTATTATCAGAGTACATACATGTTGCCACATGCAACCCTAAGATTCTTTTTCCTGCGGGCATCTTGCTTACAGTAACTATAAGCAAGATCAATGAACAACAAACTGTGCAAATGGAAATATAAATAAATAGCAATAAATAACAAGAAATAACAAGATAAAGAGTCATTAAAGTGAGATAATTGGTTATGGGAACACCAGAAATAGAATGAGTTTAAGTATCCTCTTTTGTTCAAGAGCCTGATGGTTGAGGTGTAGTAACTGTTCTTGAACCTAGTGGTGTGAGTCCTGAGGCACCTGTATCTTCTACCTGATGCGGCAACAAGAAAAGAGCATGCCTTGGGTGGTGAGGATCTTTGATGATGGATACTACTTTTCGATGACAATGTTTCACGTAGGTGTGCTCAATGGTTGGGAGGGCTTTACCTGTGATGTACTGGGCCGAATCCACTACCTTTTTTGGGATTTTCCACTCAAAGGCATTGGTGTTCCCTTACTAGGCCATAATGCAGCCAGTCAATACACTTTCCACCACACATCTGTAGAAGTTTGTCAAGGTTTTTGATGATATGCTGAATCTCCACTGACTCCTAAACAAGTTGAGGTGCGGTTGTGCTTTCTTTTCAATTATATTTATACTGTAAGGTTGGTCCAGATTTCTGAATGGACAATGAGCCCATGAAGACTACCTCACTACCCTTTTCCCTTTTTACACTATTTATTTAGGTTTTTAAAAAATATATATATACTTACTGTAATTTAGTTTTTTATTATGTATTGCAATGTTCTGCTGCCACATAACAACAAATTTCACGACATATGCCAGTGATATTAAACCCGATTCCTGATTCAGATTCTTCCAGTGGTATACACATTGCAACTCAACAGTGAATTTAACCACTTCAAATAATTAGCCATTCCAGTCCTGTTTCTCCTATTTAAACATTTCTGCATTTCTCTCTCTTCTGTCCTGATTTGCAATACTGCATTTATCTCCACCTTTTAAACACCTTCCCCAAATATACTTTGTATTCACTTCCCTTGACCACCCTATTTCAGCGATCAGCACTTCCAGTTCTGTTGTATTTTCTCACTTGGTCTCTTTTTCTCTCATATCTCTACATCAGGGGTCCCCAACCTTTTGCGCACCGAGGACCGGTTTAATATTGACGATATTCTTGTGGACTGGCCGACTGGTGGGGCGGGGGGGGTGGCGGGCGGTGGTATTCAAGTTCAACAGTGCGTGACAGGGAATGAGGAAAGGTGCAGCTGACTCATATCATTTCATATCGCCAAATCATATTGTTTCCGTGCGGCCCAGTAGCAGATGCTCACGACCCAGTGGTTGGGGACCGCTGCTCTACAGATTCTCTTTTAAATTTTCCTATTTCTGATGAAAATATATTGATCTGATATGTTTCTTTCACCACAAATGCTGCTTGACCTGTTGCATATTTCTAGCATTTGCAGTAAAATATGTTGGCGATTACTTGTAAATTTTCTACAATGCATCTCTTAATTTGTCGTCCTGTCTTGGAGAGGCATTAAATAGACATGCTCAGTTAAACAGCTGGAGTGATAAGTGATAAAATATACAGCAAGAGGGCACAGTACAATCACTGGATCTTTTTGTTGTGAGCGATGCAAGATAAAGTGCTTCCAATGAGTCAGAAACCATACTCCTTTACATCCAACTCCCACTACAGAATGATCCATTTGTGAAGTGGATTTCAGTGTCCCGGTAATGTAGCAGTTAGCACCACTCTATTACAGCTAGGGGCACTGGGGTTCAGAGTTCATTTCCACCGTCATCGGTAAGGAACCTGTCAGTCCTCCCTGTGACTATATCTAGTGCCTACAACAAAGCCCTATGACTGATATAGGGATCAGAGTTGGATTCCTATATTCACAAGGCCTTTCATTATTATACCATTCTGAAGTTGTTTGAGGGACTCACACAAGACCAAGGAGCTAGGTCAGGAGGAGATATTACCTATCTCCATGAACAATTTCTCTGGGCAATGGTGGCCACTAACGATGTCAGAATCAGAATCAGTTTGTTCTCCCCAAGAATAAATATGTTGTTAGTGCTGCATTGAAATAACATCTGATAATTAACTCTGACCCATCCTTTCAATGAGTGGACCTCTTTTCTGTTCCTGAAATGTCTAGGTGTATTGAGCAGACCTCTGATGGACTGAAATGTATCAATGGCTGCCTGCATTCGTGGGGAGCATTCTTGCCAATCTCAGTCGGTGATGCAATCTCTTCCTTACTGAAATAAAAGTCCTCTTAAAAAAATAAGTTACTATGTGTCCTTTCAGATGTAACTTAGGAGAGCAAAGATCTGTTGTGACACTCAGAATAATCATGCAGAGAGGAATTTGATAGTCAAGCTCTTTATGATCTCAATTGATGCAGCACCTGTGGCACAAGTACATGATAAAAGGCCTTCTCTGAAAAGAACACCAAAAATAGGAATAGGAGTAGGCCATGAGGTCTCTGAAGTTTGTTCCCCCATTCAGCATGATTGTGCTAGCCTCAACACATCTTCTGTGCTAGTTTAGAGTCAACATAGGCAAAAGGTATTTTGAAGGAGAACCATCTGAGATGCTACAATTCTTAGTTATTGCCTGCCCCCATTTTTTCTGGTAGCAGTCAGTTTTTAGTTGGAAAATCATCACTATTAACATCTAATCAGTGACCAACAGTAGAAGATTGAATATTTTGCATGAGCCTTTCTGGAATCAGGTCAATAGTTGAGAAGCTAACAGAACCAATACAAAATAACTTACTATGAAAATTGCATATTATGTTCTCAAAATTTAGACAACTCACCCATAACTCGAAAAGGTAACAGAAAACATATTCTCAATTTGAACTTGGGTCCTACTCAATTTGTTGCTGTAGTAGATTTTTACACATCATATCAACAAAGCCTATTACACAGATTAATATCATGTAACTATCAAATGTGAAATTCTAATAAATATTTAATTGTTTAGTATATAATGTACTGGCAATGGAGAAAATTAAATATACAGTACAACAGAAATTAAAAATGAAAGCCAGTCTGAATTTTTCAGATGCTGTTTTGTGTAAGTTTAGTTTATAATTAACAATTTTCAGATGCTGTTTTGTGTAAGTTTAGTTTATAATTAACAATTCTTCAATGTATTTTCCATCACTTTCATTTGTGGTGGTCAGTGCTGCACCCAATGTGTTTTAATATTATTAATATTCTTTTTCAGACCTGATTATTTATTTGACATAAATATATAATCTTGAAGATAATATCAATTTTCAGGACCTTTGTACAATATGCCACTTTGATGTGCAGTAGGTCCCTGGACTATAATAAAGAAGAAAATAATATTGAAGATGTAATGATAAAAGATTAATGTACAGATTCTATCATATTGCAAGTCAGAATGACATATGATTGTTCTGTCATCTAGTCAAGCTCCATAACCCACTTCTCATTTACTCCTCCATCTTTTAAAATCACTTATATGAAATTATGTGCTGCTGCAACTATCCCTGATTTTCATTCGAGTCATTTTCTTCTAAAGTGCCACAGTATAATTCCATTACCCAAGCAAACTCCAAAGCACGCTTTAAAAAATAAATACAAATAATTCTCAACATATAATTGTTAAATGCTATTTATTTTTTCTCATCTTAGCAGCCTGCCAAATTAGCAGGTTTCAAATATTGATTTTTTTTTAATGTGGCAATTTCTCTGATACCTGCTTTCTTTTCCACAATTCATTACATTTGTAACTGCATGGTAATGTAACTCAATTTTACACCTAAAGACAGTTAGGTTGAATGGTGATGTTTTTCTGGGCTTAGCCTATATTACAATTTTTTTTCAATAAAATGTATATTTTTGTGGATCAATATATTAACAACTGATTAGTCCCAGTATTTCTTGACCAGATATTTAACACAGGTACTGTATATGCATTTGAAGCCTGACATTGAAAGGTATCCTGCTTACCCTTTCTATGTTATTTTGCCTTTGGCATTTCATATTTTTCAGCCTTCAAAATGTACCCAGATGATACACCACTCAGAAAACCAGAGGAATACTTCACTAGACCCCATAAATGTTTGCAGACCACAAGCAGAGAGAGAAGTCAAACAGGAGCTCAAGTATACAAACTGTGCAACCCACTAACCAATGCTTGTTTGTTACAAGTAAAATGCACTGATATCTTTTAAACTATTTCTACATGCATCCAGTGCCTCTTGTGCACTTGTTAGTAACTTCTATCAATAGGACTGGTATCAAATATTGCTTAAAGACAGTCTGCAATTTTTATTGGGAAGAATCCTAGTGGTTGTAAAAATTAGGATTTTTTTCAAAACAGAATCAGTACCTTGATCGATGTCTGCTAAAGCGTGCACAAGTTTTCAGGATATAGAAAAGCTTCCATCTAACTCACACTTCATCAAAGCAACAAGTTTTAAACAGAAAAAAAATTCTGAACAAGAAACTAAAGGTTTACCATACAAAATATCAATTGGCTGATATATCTTCACATTTGGGAGGAGTAATGAAATTAACGACATTGAAAACAGAAGCAGAGAACGCTGGAAGCACTCGGCAGTCAAACAGCATCAGTTGGGAAAGACACAGAGTCAGCAACTTGGATCAGGGATCCTTTACTAGAAGCAGAATAGTGAAAGTAATGGGTAATGAGAACAGAGAAGCATCTGTGATGGGATGCATGAAAAATCTGTCACAATAACAATTACTTCAAAAATTAGAACTTGGAGACGTAAAATAAAAAAAGACTCATTGAAATAGAGATACAGTCATATCTTTGGTGAAAGGAAAAATTGCAGTTGTCACCTAAAATTGTTAATTTCAATGTTAAGTTCCCTGCAACATCCAAAATGGAAGATAGAGTCCTGTTCCATGAACTTATTAGAACAATGTAGGAGGCAAAGCTTGTTCTTTCAGAAATTATTTCAAACATTCTCCATTTCTGGTTCAGAAAGTTCTTCCAATGTTCTATTTTGCTTTCAAAACCCACTCTTATTTCCACTCTCCCCACAAGTGTAACTGCATTCCCTATTTGACTTTGACCCTTTAATTTTTTTTTGTTGGGGGGGGGATTGTGCCTTACATTTAGAATAGAAAATAATAACATAATTTAATTTTATCTCACCAAAACTCTCCTCTTTCCATTTAAATGAAATGCTTTGCAGGATGTAATTTATCAGATATAGGATTCAAGAACGGCTTCTAAACATAAATGCTGAGTGATTTCAGTAAGTTTCTTTGATGCTATTGAATTCCATAAGCAATCCAATGCAGAATGTATCCAGAATATTGCTGCAGGATATCAGCCATCAAGTGGGACATCCAGATTTGTGTAGTAACACTGTAAGATAAAACAGTTATTTTCAACCAAAATTCCTTAATAATAGCTGGCTTGCCCAACAGACTTATCCCAAAGTTCAATAAAATTTGTGTTTGTGTAACTGGTACTTATTTTTTTTAAATGGAAGTGAATTATATTCAAATTATATATCATAACGTAAAAAAAAATTAATTTTATATCCAATTGTTTCGTACGGCAGGTGTTTTCTCTTCACACTTCTAATTGGTTTTTGTCAAGCCACTCCTCCAGCTCGTGGTCATATTGATGGACTATGGAAAAACCATATTGGATCTTGGTGGGAGGGCAGGTTCGGACCAGACAGAGGATGTCCTGGGTTGGGGTACCACAAGGGCAAGCTGGGGTTTGTTGGGCGTCTTATCGGTGTACTGTTTGCGCTATTTTGACACGTCGAACTTTGAGTCTATTTGTGACTGTCCATTTCTTTCTGGCAGCTGTAGAAAAGCCCAGAAGGAGTGAAGTGGGGTCATTGATCAAATCTCTGCCGAGAGGTGTGTTGAGGTGCCAGTATTGGCACAATTCAATGTGTTCGTCATAGGAATCGAGGTTTTTCAAGTTGTAGAAAGGTTTTTGGGATTTGGGTTGGGAAGTTGGAGGATCATTTTCGATAAGTTTAAGAACTGGAATGTTGTTGGTCATATTTTGGATACACTTGTAGAATTTTACCGAAGCTCCTCTTCTACGAATCTCTGGGGGTGATATTCTGCATTATTTAGAGCCACTGGACAGCTGTGGACTTTAGGGCTCCTGAGATTATTCTCACAGAGATATAGAGCTGTGTATAGACGATGTTTGTGTGAGCACTTCTCTCCCAGGTGGGTGTGCAATATTTGGTGACTGAGAAACATAGTGCCAGGCTAGATGTTCGTAGGACTGACTGGTTAGCACCTCATTTGGTTCCTGCTATCTTCCTGATCATGGCCAATCTGAATTTTAATTTCTTTGCAACAGTTTGAAGGTGGATCTTATATGAGAGAGTTTGATCTAGTGTGACTGCTAAGTACTTTGAGTGTGGATCATTGGGTAGCTGTCTGTCATTTAGTTTTATATTAAGTTTAAGTTTGGTTGGTCAGTTGTCCAGATGAAGTGTGGAAGTTACTGTTTTGTTGACATTCATATTTAGGAGTATATCCAATAATAAACAGAAACTAAACTTCACTCAAAAGATACTAATAGACACAATCCCCCAAAGTGACTATACTTAAAGCAATTTCACAACTCCATGATAGGTGATAGGTGGAAGAGGTAAAGAGATGAAGAAAAGAAAATCTGATAGGAGAAGACAGTGGACCATGAAAGAAAGGGAAGGAGGAGGTGCACCTGAGGGAGGTGATGGGCAGGTGAGAAGGGAAACAGAATGGGGAATAGAAAAAGCCAGAAGGGGGAGAGGGGAGAAATTACCGAAAGTTACAGAAATCGATGTTCATGTCATTACAATGAAGGCCACCCAGATAGACTATGAGGTGTTGTTTCTCCAACCTGAGTGTGACCTCATTATGGCAGTAGAGGGTGCCTTGAACCAATATGTTGGAAGACAATAGAAAGTCAAATTGAAATGAGTAGTCACCAGGAAATCCCGCCTTTTGTGGCAAACACCCATTTTTACACAATCCTATCGAACGTATTTTATTCTCCTCAATTGCCCATCAGCTCCCCCCAAGTTCTGCCACTTACTTACACATTAAGGGCAATGACCATGACCACCTAACTTATCAACCTGTGTATCCTTGAGATGTAAGAGGAAATTGGAACATCTGGAAAAACCCAAAACAGTCACAAGGAAAACGTGCAAACTCCATATAGACAGAAATGGAAGTCAGGATTGAACCCAGATTGCTGGAACTATATGGCAGCAGCTCTACTAGCTATACCACTTGTGCCACCTGTGTTAAATGAGAAGGGATATATCAGCAAACTGGACTATTTGGTATACCTTGATCCTGCAAGTAGGCTATGTTATTTGGCCCCTATCTAACTATCCCTTAATCTAATTACATTCTATTTTATAATTTAAATGGAATCTTGGAGAATGGCAGGAAGGAGTTTCATCAATACTGTATGTGAAAAAGCAGACAGGGAAGCATAAAGGCAGGTCAGGCTTGAATCTACCACTGTCCGAAAGGGTGAGAGATGAAGAAACTTGTGAGAGTCTGAGGGGATTGACAGGTTGTACGCTTCCCCTTGTACTAGAATCTAGAATTTAATAATTTCTCCTCAAAGTGCCATAAGTCATTAAATCTCTATGCTTCAAGAAAGCCAGGGGAAGCAGAGTTTTTGACTATTTTAAGGCAAATATAGATGGATACATGCAAAGCAAGGGGGCAAGAGGTTAATGGGCAGACAGGAAAGCACTGTTGAGATACAATCAAATCAGTTGTAATTTTATTAAATGATGTAGCAGGTTGATTAGACAAAGTAACCTGATCTGAATCCATATATTTATATAAAGAAAATATGAACAAGAGATGGTGAGGATGAGAAAAGGCAAAAAGCAGACAAAGCTGAAATTACACAATTATAAATGAGAATAGAGATGAAAGCAGGATGAAAGAAGCAACAATATTCAACCAAAGCATGTAGCTAGAAGTGCAGGATGCATGATTCAAATAAATATGATTTTGGCGGCATGTATGAAGAGAGGCAGGTATTATACAAAACTGATCAAAGAACTTGTGGAAGTAAAGCTGCAATATGAAAACTGAACCTGTGACAGAGGAGTTCCCTGTTTGATTTAATCACTGCAAAATAATTGCTTGTATATTGGATTATACTTACAAATCCAATTTATTTTAATATAAATAATATTTAAATAGTAAAAACTTCATTTTATTCTATAAATGTAATACTACTTACCCCTTTTAGAATTAGGGATTTATGAAAAACTGAGCATTTCAACTTTGACAGCAACAGTAATAGATTCCAAAGCCAAATAGTTAATGATATTATCTCTTAATTGCAGCAATATAGGTCTCAACATGACAGTGCAATGCCCCATTCTGCCAGCCTTCCAACTTCATCACTTTAGAGATGGACTCCAAGCAGAGAGTAGGATATGTTTCACTGGAGGCAACACGGGCAGTACAATAGGGAAAATTGCCTATTATCTGCTTTTAGGAGCTAGCTTGTACTAACTCAACAGCAACATCAATGGGAACCTGGGAGCAATTCATCCACTCATACAGCAAAGTAAATGTATTCTGTTAAAACTAGAGAATACAAGGAAGTAAATAGGAAAATTTAATATCCTAAAAAAATTGTTTCTCTCACTAGGGTGATTCAATGGCATAGCAGTTGATTGCTTCACAGTTACATGGTTATTGGCTTCAGTTCTTGTAGAATATGATGAAAATGTACCCTGACTTGTTAAGACGGTGACAAAATTGCCACTTTATTAACAGACCAGAATTTGAAGGTCTCAGAACCTTAAGTGATAAAACTTTAATGTAACAAAAATGTTTTCTCTTCATCTCCTTTGTGGCTAATACACTAAGAACATCTACACTGTTTCAAAAATCACTTCAATGGATTCCAACCAACCTCAAATTTTGACTGCTGTTGTTGATAAACAGCTTCTTGAAGTTGGGTTTGTAAGCTTTGAATCATCTGTTCTTTTGCCACCATCTGGGATTTGACCTCTTCATATTCCATCATAATATCATCTGAGTTCGTGCTGCAATGTAAAATGTAATATTACAATACTGTTCTTGCATATAGTAATAATATCAAAATAATGGCCTAAGTTTTTTCCAGCAGGTCTGGGACAAGATGCTCAAGGAGTATTTGCCTGGAGATTTGAATTACCCATGCTGGATAATTCACTATTAGACCCTCAAATCCATGAAGTCCATTATTTAATTGGTTGTTGAGAAGACAGGTAAGGAAGTCCTTTTTAAAATAAATTACCTGTGTGTGGTATGTTTGTTTTAGACTACCATCCTCACTCACAGCCTGTAATATATTTTTTTGAAAATACTTTAATTCAGCTTTCCATAAAAATCTGTGGCAAGTTCATTCTTCCTATATAAATCATTTCAGAAAATAAATAGCTTTTGTATCTTAATTTGTGGAAAAATTCTACTCTACACCATTACATCAGACCCACACCCATCCTTCTAACCATTACCTTTTGCCACACCAAATAATGAAAAATTATTTCCATTTTGCAGTAGTCCAATTAATGTAACTGCCACCATATATTAAATACATTTTATGGCATCTAACAGCTAATCATTGAACTGGAGGCCAAGCCTAACCTGTGTGTTCAGTTCAATGACAATGAAAGCTGATCAGTTGGCATCATTTGAAAATCTGCATTGTTATAAGTACATGATTGAACTATTATGAAATGTACTACCCACAATAGGTCAAACAAGCTATGGAACAATATACAAGGCTGCACTGTTATATAAACCTATATAAAAATTACAGTCACTGCAGATCAATAAGGCAACTGAGTGCAATACTTAGAGATCTTTGAATATGAAACAAAATACTTCAATCAAGTACAACCACAAGGGTGCCTATAAGTAATAAAACTACCACAAAGTGGAAGGAAAACCAATAGTTTGGAAACTATGAAGTAAAATGAAACCCAGTTTCCTCTTGACGTGGAATCTATCAGATACAGAACTCAAAGCATGTCATACATTTTCTGCCTACAAACAGCTTTGATTTCAACATTTGTTGTATTATACTCAATCATACATTGATCTCCTCTCTATATCAGGATTAGAATGTGCTGTAGACTAACCTTATAAATGATGTGACAGTTATTCTTGTAATGTATTCAATAATATTATAATAATACAGTAATATTTGAATAATTGTCAGTATATTGTTTGATTAAGCATTCTTTGTTTACATAATTCATTATGGAGTATATTACTTACTTCTTAAATAAGTAAGTAATTACGCCACCACATCATATGTGAGCGTCTCACTAAAATGAAAGTAGGCAGGTTTCCCAGCTCTTTTGATTAGTTTCTGGAGTTACAAAACAGAACAGTGTCAACGAGGAAGCTTAAAAATGAATCTGAGATGACTACCTACCTGTTTAAGCCCAGGACGCTTTTCTTGGAAGGGAAGGGAACCACTTAAATTTTTAAAAAGGCAGAAAATGGATGACATTAACAAGCAACAAATACAGTACATAAGCAATGAATACCAGGTGATAATAATGATACATTTAAAAGAAGTAAAAATGGCCAGCTACATGGAAAGATAGATTAGATATGCCTACTGAACAAGTTGAGCTATAATTTGAAACAAATGAAATAGCCGGTGAAAAATGAATGCCAGTGTTGCTGAGTGCAGTTGGTGAAAACGCAGAGTTTGCTTAGAAGTTTAACTCCTCGAACCAAACCAGTCGAAATGAGTTTTTATGGCATAATAAACATACTGCAGGAACATTTGAAACCAAAACCATTATTGATTGCAGAACACTTTACGTTTCATAAGCAGAATCAAAAAGAAGGGCAATCAACTTCAGCTTACGTGGCTGAATTGAAGTAATTGCCCGAGCATTGTCAGTTCAGTAATGGGCTTAATGATGCACTGAGAGATTGTTTAGCTTGTGGAATCTTGCAAGAAAGCATTTAAAAAATAATTCTTACTTGAAGTACAACTCACATTTAAAAGAGCAGTTGAAATTACTGTATCAATGGAGACAGCAGTCAGAGATGCAATTAAGTAATGGTCAGGAATGAAAGAGAGTGTGAACAAAATTGCAACATCCAAATAGAAACAGGCCTGGCTAAACAAATTGTGTTAACATTGTGGCAGGGGCTCACATATACCAGAACAATACAGGTTTAAAGGTGAAACTAATGCAACAAAGTAGGACACATACAAAGAATATGCTGGGCAAACAAAAATAAATGGACTGCACAAGGAAGAGATAAAAGATCAAAAGTCAAGTTGCAGCTTCAAAAAGAGAACCAATCTGCATGCTGTTGATGAAAAATCTGATAATGATGAGATTATTACTTCTTTCTTTTTATACTGGCACAGTTTGTTGTGTTTTGCTTACTGGTTGAATGCCCAAGTTGGTGTGGTCTTTTGTTGATTCTATTATGGTTATTAGTCCATTAAATTCCAGTTTCCCCATTTTTACCAGCACTGGAATGATGGGGATTGCCTTATGTGTGGACTGAGAGCTGTCATACCATGGTGCCCTGCAAGCTAAAAGCTGAAGTGTTGGAGGAGCTACATGC
Organism: Mobula hypostoma; assembly: GCF_963921235.1. Lineage (NCBI taxonomy): Eukaryota > Metazoa > Chordata > Chondrichthyes > Myliobatiformes > Myliobatidae > Mobula > Mobula hypostoma. Next base: position 48,972,538 of record NC_086110.1, read on the forward strand.
TGGTCATTTAGGCATGGTCAAAATGCAAGTATTAGTTCAAAGCTTCGTGTGGTGGCCTGGGATAGATAGCCAGACCAAGCAGCTTGCCATGCACTGTTTAGGATGCCAATACTTCTAGAAGAAGCCAAGAGCAGTACCTCCCCATCCCTTTTAATGACATGCAATGACCTGGCAGAGCATTCATATGAAATTAGCCAGACCATTCATGGGCACAAATTTCTTGGGAGCAGTGGATGCAGCTACAAAGTGGCCAGAAGTGTTCTCAATAGTCTCTACTACAGCTTCGCACACTGTTGATGTGTTGTAAAGCCTCTTCTCAAGGATTGGTGTTCCAGAACAATTGGTCAGTGACAATGGACCACAGTTTGTTGCAGAACAATTTCAGTCATTCCTGAAAATGAATGTTTTGCGAGCAATGTCAGCAGAATACACTACACTGAATCAGAAGCTCACCAATTTCCTCTTTGAGTAACACACTGCAGCACACTCCATAACCAACAACTCACCAGCTATGCTGTTCCCGGGTTGTCCCTTGTGGTTATGCTTGGATCTCCTCAATCCCAGTCTCAGAAGGAGTGTGAAGGACAAACAGCTGAGACAAATTGAGAGTTCCTCAAAAAAGATTTAATGATTTACTCCTAGACAAGCAGACCAGGCCAAGGGACTACAGAGATTATCAAAAGTGGGTACTTGTAAAATTAAGGACAGAAATGGATCACTCTCCTACAGAGTGGAGATTGCGTTTAATGTCATCTTGAGACGACACATTGAACAGTTGAGGAGAGCAGAGAAGAAAGGTGTGCAGAGCTATCAGAACCACTTCCTGCAGTTCCAGAGTCAACTCCTACAACCACCACAAAACAGTCCCTAGAACCTGAAATTGTTTCACAGCCTCAAATCCCACCTGCACGGCTGAGTGACAGCCCCTCCCCACCGCCAGTCAAGAAAGTAATTACCCCAAAAGAGTACGAAATCCTCTACAGCAATTAAATCTTTAGGCCTGAATGGGACAATTTACAATTTACTATGCTGTGGATGTCTATGTAGTAGTTATGTTATATAGTACACGGTATGTATACAAGATGAGTAGCGAGCAATATGTTACATGTTTGAGTTGAGGTGCATTCTGTATTGAGTTGGAGTTTATAGCTAAGTGGGGAGGAGTGTAGCGTATTCAATATTTCAGTAATGTTTGAGTAATATTGGAAATATATTGTTTGATTAAGCATTCTTTGTTTACATAATTCATTATAGGTCATATATATATGAAGTACATGAATGGCATACATCATTATGCCACCACGTAATATGTGAGCGCCTCACTAAAAAAAAACAAGTATTCTGGCTCCTGTGCTTTTCTTTCGATTAGTTTCTAAAGTTATAAAAAATAACAAATGTTCTTTCTTCTTATTACTGAAGTGTTCACAAATTTCCACAGCTGTCAAAAATGGCAAAAACTGCTGTGTGGATTTCTTGAAAGCATTGCTTCATGGCAATGATTGAAGTACAGCCAAACTGAGAAATCATATCCTTAGCCATTTTTTTCCAAGATTAAATTAAAAATTAAGAAATGTTACACCCCCTATCCTATGCTTTCTAATCTGTAGGCTCTTTCCATAAATGAGTTCACCATTTGCAGGAAAGCCAAAGCAGAGTAAAGAAGACTTGCTCCAATGGCCAGTAGGACATTGTCCCATTGCTGATGAAAACCTAGGTCAGGGATAATGCTGGTCATGTCACAAAACAATAAAAAAGCTCAAGGACTGAATCAAGAAAATGATTCAAGAAAGATGAATTGTTGCCAAATAAGCACAAACTCTAAGTAACATGTGGGTAAAGCCCCTCCATAACTGATGTCCATAGTATTCACAAAACATTTATTAGTGCTACAATTTTGTAACTGATATCAGTTGCAAGTTATATGTCATATGTTATCATAACTTCAATTGGCTCCACGTGTAGCTCATATACAACTACAGTACAGTTAGATGGACTTCCTACAGGACAGGTTTTATCACCTAAAGACTAAACAGCACATAACTCCTAGCCCTGCATTATTTTTGAAATAGAAACTACACTGTTGGCTTACATCAGATTTAAGAATAGTCCATAATGTCCTATAGGAATATTTTTATGGAAAGGTTCAAATGACGTGTTTTGGATTGAAAATGCAGGCATGTAATCTACTACATTTACATGAAAGGATAATAAACATGTACGGCCATGGTAGAACTGTTTGCTAGAAATGGTCATCCACTTTAAATATTAAAATCCAAATAATAGATACAAACAATTGTTTCAGCACAGAAAGAAACTGCTTTTATTTTTACGAGAACTATGCTGTAATCGTTACTTGGCTCTCATCAGAGCTTTGCATTACTTCTTCCTTCATGTATATTGCCAAATCCTTTTTGAAAGCTGCGATATATTTCCATCATCCTTTCAAGCAATGAATCCCACAGAATATTTGTTCAATGAAAATGTTTTTTCTCATTCTGGGTAAATGCATTGTCTAGTTTTCTTTGAGAATGTGTTGGTATGGACTATTTTTTTAAAACCGTTCTATAAAATGCATCTTAAACTTGGAAACAGCAGTCAAAGTGTGTCTAAATGTAATAAGCAACTCACACGCTTACACCTTTGACACTTCTTTTTTGACTCTCTTCCTCCAGAACTTGCAAGCATTAGGCTTACCAAAGTTCTGCAGTTTTCTTGGTCCAAGAACACAAAACCATCCTGAAGCAAACTGAGGATAAATTATATAACAACAATATTAAATAGCAACTGAAAAGTTTGGGGGTAGAAATTGTGTTATAATCATATTGATTTCAGATCAGAATCAGATTTATTATCACTAAATTAAATATTTGTTGTTTTGTAGCAGCTGTACAGTGCAACAACATAAAATTGCTATAAACTATAAAATAAATAAATAGCTCAAAAAAGAAATAATGAGTTAATGTTAATGAATACTGATGGCAGAAGGTTAGAAGTTATTTCTGAATCATTGATTATGGGTCTTCAGGTTCCTGTACCTCCTCCTTGATGATAATAAAAAAAGAGGACATGTCCCAGATGGTGAGGGGTCCTTAATGAAGGATTCTGCCTTTGTGAAACACTGCCTTTTAAAGTTGGCCTTAAGAATGGAGAGGATTATACCAACGATGCAGCTGGCTGAGTTCACAACTCTCTGCAGCCTCTTGTGATCCTACGAATTGGAGCCTCCATACCAGGCAGTGATGCAGCCATTTAAAATGCTCTCCACTATACATCTATAGAAATGTGCAAAAGTCTTTAGTGACATATCAAATTTTCATGAACTCTTAATGAGCTAGAGCTGCTGGCACCCCTTCTTTAGGATTACATTGATGTGTTGGGTCCAGGACAGATCCTCTGAAATGTGACACACAGGAACCTAAAGATGTTCACTCTTTCCACTGCTAACCCGTCAATGAGGACTGCTTGGTGTTCTCCTGGTTTCCCCTCCTGAATTCACATCAATTCCTTGAGCTTGGTGACAGTGAATACAGGAATGTTATTGCAATATCACTCAACCAGCTGATCTATCTCACTCTTGTATGCCTCTTCAACAATCTGTGAACTTCCAGATGCTATTTGACCCATGTTTAAGCTGTACAACTGTAAGTGTAGAGAGAGTAGAGTAGTGTGCTCAGCACACATCCTTGAGTTACGCCTGTGTTGATAGCCAGTGAGAAGATGCTAATACCAATCTGCACAGACTGTAGAATCCCAAAGAGGAAGACGAGGATCCATTTGCAGAGGAAGTAAAGAGTCCTAGGTTTAGAAGCTCAGGGATTAATACTGAGGCATGATGGTTTTGAATGCCAAGCTGTAATCATAATCAGCAGCCTAATGTATACTTTGTTGTTGTCTTGGTGTTCCAAAGCAGAATGATTTAAGGCACAAGGCGGTCACAATGAAAATCCAATTATAAGAGAACCAATGTCCAACACCCAAAGAATATCCAAAAAGAAAATTTAGAATTACAGCATATTAGATATTTCCAATCTCCTGCAAACATGACTCAATTAAATAAAATTATTGCCTTTAATTAGCTTTATGGAAGTTGTACAAGTTGCTGCAATTATGCATAGTACTTAAGTGTAGAAAGTACTCAATATAGTGTTCATCCTTTCATGTTAATAATGATTATAGCATGAGCACTTGGCTTCATAGGGCTGCAACAATGCCTTTTTGTGTAGAAAATAAATGGGTTGATGAAAGATTGTTTGTTTGTATAATGGAAGAAGCAGACCATGTTCAAATTTCTTCAAGCCAGATTTGAACTTACAGGCTTACAGTGGGTGCACTATTGCTCCCAGATGCCTTGTATTAGTTTCATCTCTGTAAAATTGATGCTGATTTACAATTTTCACATTAACAATAGAATGTTTAATCCTAAGCATGTGTGTTAATATTGCTCACAATCATATTAGATGCTGGTGGTAAGTTGACACTAATTTTCTTAGCAAGGTAAAGTAAATATACCTCCACTAGGAATGTCTTCAAATATTGATATCACAGAAATTTTCATGAAGACTTTGGTGATATTATTAGCACATACTAATTCAATGAAAGAAACTGCGTCTTTATACAGCTTATTTGACAAAGTAAAATGTTTAAAGGCATTTTACCAGACTATAATTTGAGAAAAACTGACATCAGAAGCCAGAGCCCAAAAAAAAAGATGGATGATTCAAAATGGACAGATGCTGAAAATCTGCTATTAAAATAGAAAATGGTTGAAATTCATCAGGACAGGCAGCACGCATAAAAAGAGTTGACAAATTAACGTGTTGGTTGAAAATACTTCACATTTTATAAGTGTTAATATTTGATATGTGAACTTATTTTTTTTTCTAACGAGAGATGCTACTTGATGCATTGGTCTTAAGAAAGAGAAAGGGGAAATCCAGAGTAACAGAAGTTGCAGTGAGTCTGCATCAGCCAACAGAATTGTGCCAATGCATTGGAACGGCATACATCACTAGAAGGAAAAGGGCACACATTTACCAAATTAAGGAATCAATTTTTTTCTTTAATTTGTTCATTTTTGAGGATGTGAGTTTTTGCCAACAATTAAATCAAAACCTAAATGACATTGAGAAAATGATAGTGACAGTCTATCTGACCCTTTTCGGTCCTTCTGGTGAAGACATTTCCACAGTGCATTTGGGGTAATTTTTCCAGATTTAGATCCAGTAACATTGAACAACATAGTTAGCGTCATGTGTGATTAAAACGTAGTGGTGTCTTCATGCATCTGAAGCCTTTCTCCTTCCTGTTAGTAGAGGCTGCATTTGAGGATGCTCTTGATACAGCCCAGGAGAGAAACAGTACTGTGTTTTAGAGCTTATATGTTCAGCCACTGTGATAAATGAAAATAGTTCATCTTTAGGGCACTGCCTAGGATGCCAATCAAGCATTCTCTTTTGTCCTGTGTGGAGTCTAGCTTTTTGACGCTGATCACATCCAAGCAAAGGAGGAGTATTCCATCATATTCCTAATGGTAGATAGTTTTTGGGATGTTAGAGGATGAATCAATTCCTTAAGGATACTAATCCTCCAACTTGTTGCTTTGGTCGAGTTTCCAGTTAATAGTGATCTCCAGGATGCTGAAGGCATGCAGTGGTATTAGCAATGATAATACCACTGAATGCCAAGAGTATATGATTAAACGTTCTCCTATTAGAGAAAAAAAAGTGCTTGGCTGGCAATTCTGAAACATGGAAGTTATTTATCACTCCTCAAACCTACCCAGAATGCTATCGAGTTCTAGGTATGGTCTGTTGACAATTTGAAATCATTAGCAATGTCATACATCTGACCTTATGATGAAAGGAAAGCCACTAATAAAACAATTGTTAAGCTTATTGTTAAGAATACTATACTGAGAACCCCTACAATAACATCCAGGGCTTCTTATTATTGACTACCAAAAATCACAATCATCTCCCTTCATGCAAAGTATTATTCTAATCACTCGAAGCATTTCTACTTGATGCATATTAACTTCACTTTCGGCAGGACTCTTTGATGCCATGTTCAGTCAAATATACCTTGATGTTAAGGGCAGTCATGCTCATTTCTCCACTGGAAATAACTCCTGGTCCAATGTTGATGTGAACTCTGAACTCTTGAGCCCAGTAATTCCTCATAAAACCCACATTTATTTGGGCATTGGAAAACAGTTTATTGATTAATAAATGTGGTGTGATAGCACAGTGAATGAAACCTTCCATCACTTCACTGATGATTGAAAGTCGCTTGATTGGGGATAATTAGTTGGATTTAAATTGCCATTTTTTGTGAACAGGACAATTTGTCACACTGTCAGATAGATGCTAGTGCTGCAGCTCTACTGGAACATTTCAGCTAGAGGAACAGAGGTACTATTACCAACGGAATAGGGTTGCCAGATTTGGGAGATATAGAACTGAGAGCAAGTAGTAAAAATAAGAAAATAATTGGAATTGTACCTCTAGATGGAGAGTAGCAAACTAGACCTCACTATTTAAGAAAGAAAGGGAGAAAGAAAATACGGGCCTGCTAAAGTTATCAGGGAAAGTTTTAGAATTTCTATGAAAGACAATAGAACACAGCAGTGTCAGCACAGAACAGAGGGAAATCATGCTCATCTAATCTACTGAAATTCTTTCAGAATGTAACTGATAGAACACAAAGTGAAATCAGTGGGTGTAATATACACTCAGTGGCCACTTTATTAGGCGTTCCTGCCCATTAATGGAAATAACTCATCAGCCAATCATGTAACAGCAACTCAATGTATAAATTCATGCCTACATGGACAAGAGGTTCATTTGTTGTTCAGACCAAACATTAGAATGGGGAAGAGATATGATCTAAGTGACTTTTACCAAGGAATGGTTGTTGGTGCCAGATGGAATGGTTTGAGTATCTCCAAAGCTGCTAAGGTCTGATTTTCATACAGAACAGCCTCTAGAGTTTATAAAGACAGATGTGTAAAACAAAAACCATCCAGTGAACAGCATTTCTGTGGGTGAAAATGCCTTGTTAATTTGAAAGTTTGGAGGAGAATGGCCAGATTGGTTCAAGCTGACTGGAATGCAACAGAAATTCAAATAACCATGCATTACAACAGTAACTTTGAAGTAGATGAGCTACAGCAGCAGAGGCCCATGAATATATACTCAATGGCCACTTTATTAGGTACAGGAGGCACTTAATAAAGTGGTTATTGAGTATATTTAAAGAGTAGGTTTTTGATAAGGCACACGTACAGAGCTGGTCAACAAACAAAACAGAAAATGCTGCAAACACCCAGCAGGTCAGACGGCTCAGCAGCAGAAAAAAAAACAGAGTTATTGTTTCAGATGAAAGCCTTTCATCAGAGTTGAGAAGGAAAGAAAACAAGTCAGCTATCAGTTGCAGAGTGGATGAGGGAGACTATGCAGTTCTGGAGAGTGAGCAGTTAGGGAGAGAGAGTAAACAAAGAAACATAAAACCTGACAAAATGCAGAGTAGTAAGAAATCATTAAATATTCAGACTGTATTAATGGTGAAGAAATACTGAGTCAATATTACAAATGGAGTTAAAGCAGAATTGTTTCAGAAAATAGTGAAAACAAGCTGTAAAATTCAATTATCAAGCAAGGTCAGGAAGAGGAGGAGGTGTTCCGCAGGCTTACATTGAGCCTCTTTATACCAGGACAGGAAATCACAGAGAGAAATATCCAAGTGGGAGTGGTCACCCCATGTACTGAACAGAAGTAGAGTGGTAATCCAAATTGCAACTGGTTTCTCCAGTGACAGCAGACCACATCGCTAGCAGTCTGAGCTTCCAGTTGCCTCCCCATAACTGATAGATTCCATTACTCCCTTTCATCTGAGTGACTGCACATCCTGCCATTTATACAGGGTCATTTCATGCTCTTCATTCATGTACTAAAGGTTTTCAATACTATCCTGAGTTTTCCTTTTCCACTCTGAGGTGGCTACTGTACAGAAAAACATGTAGACTGGACTCTAGAACCAGGAGGTCATAACCTCAGGATAAGTTATGTACTATTTTGAACAGAACATAAGAAATAGGAGCAGGAGTAGGCCATCCAGCTCATCAAGCCTGCCCCGCCATTCAATAACATCGTTGCTGATCTGTCCGTAAACTCAGTTCCATCTACCTGCCTTTTCCCCATAACCCTTAATTCCCTTACTATGTAAAAATCTATCTAACTGTTTCTTACATAAATTCAGTGAAGAAGCCTCAACTGCTTCCCTGGGCAGAGAATTCCACAGATTCACCACTCTCTGGGAAAAACAGTTTCTCCTCATCTCCGTTCTAAGTCTGCTCCCCTGAATCTTGAGGCAATGTCCCCTAATTCTAGTCTCACCTACCAATGGAAACAACTTTTCTACTTCTATCTTATCTATCCTTTTCAAAATTTTGTATGTTTCTATAAGATCCCCTCTCATTCTTCTGAATTCCAGAGAGTATAGTCCCAGGCAACTCAATCTTTTCTCATAGGGTAACCCCTTCATCCCTGGAATCAACCTGGTAAACCTCCTCTGCACTGCCTCCAAAGCCAGTATATCCTTCTTCAAGTATGGAGACCAGAACTGCACACAGTTCTCCACGTGCGGCCTCACCAGTACCCTGTATAGTTGCAGCATGACCTCCCTACTCTTGAATTCAATCCCTCAGGCAATGAAGGCCAACATTCCACTTGCCTTCTTAATAACCTGTTGTACCTGCAAATCAACTTTTTGCGATTCATGCACAAGCACTCCCAAGTCCCTCTGCACAACAGCATGCTGAAATCTTTCACCATTTAAATAATAATCTGCTCTTCTATTATTCCTTCCAAAGTGGATGATCTCACATTTACCAACGTTGTATTCCATCTGCCAGACCTTAGCCCACTCACTTAACCTATCTATATCCCTCTGCAGTCTTTCCACATCCTCTGTACAATTTGCTTTTCCACTCAGTTTAGTGTCATCAGCAAATTTTGTTATGCGACACTCAGTCCCCTCTTCCAGATCCTCAATGTAAGTGGTAAACAGCTGCAGGCCCAGCACCAACCCCTGCGGCACCCCACTCACCACAGACTGCCAACTGGAGAAACACCCATTTATACCAACTCTCTGCCTTCTATCGGTTAACCAATCCACTATCCATGCCAATACACTTCCTCCGACTCCATGCATCCGTATCTTATTTATAAGTCTCTTGTGTGGCACCTTATCGGACCCCTTCTGGAAATCCAAGTACACGACACCCACCTGTTCCCCTCTATCCACTGCACTCATTATGTCCTCAAAGAACTCCAGTAAGTTTGTCAAACAGGACCTGCCCTTTCTGAATCCATGCTGCGTCTGTCTAATGGAACCACTCCTTTCTAAATGGTTCACTATTTCTTCAAGCATTTTTCCAACTACAGATGTTAAGCTAACTGGCCTATAGTCTCGGCCCAAAACGTCAACTGTACCTCTTCCTAGAGATGCTGCCTGGCCTGCTGCGTTCACCAGCAACTTTTATGTGTGTTGCTTGAAATTCCAGCATCTGCAGATTTCCTCGTGTTGGCCTATGGCTGCCCACCTTTTGCCTACATCCTTTTCTAAAAAGTGGCATGACATTTGCTGTTTTCCAATCCGCTGGGACCTGCCAGAGTCTAGAGAGTTTTGGTAAATGATTACCAACACACCTACTATAACCTTCGCCAATTCCTTCAGCACCCTGGGATGCATCCCATCAGGACTAGGGGACTTATCTACCATCAGGCCCTCTAGTTTGCTCATCACTATCTCTTTAGTGACAGTGATTTTATCGAGGTCCTCACCTCCCATTTCGTCCATAACATCCTTCTTTGGCATATTAGACGTGTCGTCCACCATGTAGACCGACCCAAAATAGTCGTTCAATGCCTCAGCCATTTCCTTATCACCCAATATCAATTTCCCCTTCTTGTCTTCCAAGGGACCTACATTGACTTCAGCCACCCTCTTCTGCTTTATATATTTATAAACACTTTTGCTATCTGTTTTTATATTTTGTGCTAATTTACTTTCATACTGTATCTTCTCTTTCCTAATTTCTTGCTTAGTTGTTCTCTGTTGCTTTTTAAAGTTTTCCTGAAGACATTTCTTCATCCGGAAGCCAGTGAACCTAGAGTACTTTCTACAGTGGAATCAAAGAAATTATTAAACATATTCAAGAAGGAAACAGACATATTTCTTCATGCCAAAAGAATAGAATGATATATGGGGAAAGTAGGAATAAATAATAAAATGGATAATCTGCCACTAATGTTTTGGATGGTGGAGCTGGTTAATAAAAGGGGGTGAATGGCCTTTTCTTCATATTTTCTACATTTATATGAAAAAACTTATAACAAATTTCTCAGGACACACACTAAGATTATCTTGTTTCTTCACTATTCTTGAAATATTTCCATTTATTAGATATTTCTTACCTTTCCGCACCATCCCAAAATCCAATCATCTAACTGACCATTAACATACTTCCAACTCAAAAGCTTTCTCTTCTCCCTTGTTAAGCACACTGCCAATTTTTACTTCTGCAAAAATGTTACCATTCTGCTAACAAATCAGTTGAAATTGGGATATTGAGTTAGTTGGAGCTTCAGTGGGCTCAAAGGAAAATTAAGTACTTAACTTAAAAAGAAGACTCCCAAAATTTAAAAGCTTAATTTCGGTAAGGAATCTAAATCCCTCTTGTAAGGAAGCTTATGACATGGGGTGAGGATTATAATTATTGGAGTTTGTCTCTTTACATGTTAATTTAGTGTGAAAGTTACCAGCATCAATTTGGGATTTGTACAGAAAGGTCACTTATAAATCATATTGGAGCATGTCTCACAGGTACTGTTGAATCCCATCTCTGTATACGGCCCACACATGCAAAATTGAAAAATCATAGAAACGTAATGCAAATATGCTATGCATGCAGCTGAATGGCATTTCACATTTCCCTATGCAGTTAAAAATCTTACCCACAGAACTCAAAACAAAATTCATGGATTTTTTGCAAAGCTCATAAAGTTCCTGATTTTCACTTAAGCTTCATCTTTCACTGAAATGTTTTTTGCATTGTGCACAAAGGCAAAACACTTTGCAATCAGTTTCTAGACATATTTCACACTAAATTAACAAATGAAGAAACAAATTTCAATCATTATAATCCTTGCCCCAAAATATGAACTTCTTTATGAAGAGGATGTAGATTTCTTTCTGAAATTAAGCTTTTAAATATACCTTTCATGACCTCATGACATACTAAAACATACTGTATAATAACCAATGATGCAGTTTTGAAATAAATGCAGTTACTGTGGCTACACTATCACCACAACAGTCAATTTACACACTACAATTTACAGTATTGGTTGATGGATGAACTGACAAACTATTGCTCTGCTTTACCATGGATGATGCTGTGGCAATTTCATTTAACCACATGGAGAGAATTCTACTATTACTTTTAAATTATGACTTGTAAATTCTGCCAGACTTTGTGGAATCAAGAGTCAAGTCCCACAGAATACCCAAGTTTTGAAATCTTTGTATTTTATGAGAAAAATACAGTTTCTACACAACAGCGAACCCAAAGTGATGCCAATGGACTATCTGGTGCCAGCAATATCATTGAATATTAGGACAATGATCAGTCTATCGTTTGTTGAAAATAGTCATTATTTATTTATTTATTGAGATACAGCACAGAATAGGCCCTTCCAGCCCTTCAAGCCACACTGCCCAGCAACCCCCTCCCCCAATTTAATCTTTAAATAGAACTGATATTGTACAATAATCAATAAACATTCCCACATCCAACATTACGATGAATACAATATCACTAATGAAGTAGCTGAGATAGTTGGACCTATGGCACTGCCTGGAGGTTATGATAAAATAATAATTTCATTCAGTATACAGTATAATGCACTGATAAATCCACCTCAATGGCAACAATTGAAGGCTTGGGTAAAGGTGGCAAACCTTTCCATTCAAGTTAACCTGACAATGCTATCCAAATAGTAGAGAGCACTATTTCCTTACAGAGGAAATGTTGTGATTGAACTGGTATTAGTTAAAGTGCAAATTAAGCATAGTTATAGCAATGAAACCAAGATGATGGAAGAATAACTGTTTTACTTTTTTCTTAAATATTAACACTATTTAAACATTGACAGCTTAAATTATAGTGTGCTGATATTCCTTTTTAATTAATGTTGTGGAATTTTAAAAAAAAGGCCTTGAAATGCAAATATTAAAAACCTGGGATATTTGACATAAGGTAAATTTGTTTGTAATTATATATTATTTTGTTTTTCCAGTGCATTTACATTTATAATGTCTAACATTTCACAAGGCAAGGATAAATTATTCCACATGGAAATCACTCGTCACTTACTTAAAATAATAATCAGTGTTGATGACAAAAAAACTAAATAAGTATTGTTAAGTTTCAGAATTATCTATGCTATTAAAGTCATAAATACTAATGCAGAAAATTATTTGCAGAAGCAATTTCTACATCATTCTATTATAAATGTTTTTGACTGATGTTTATCAAGTTTCTGAATTGAGATAGAAAATCATTTCTAAAAAAGGATGCATGTACATACAGTACATATCTTTCTCTTTAGGCTTTGGATAAATTGCTGTAAAGTTCACTGCTTGGCTACGATTAAAATAATTACAATAATATTTAAAAATCAAATGTCATTAAGTCATTAGCTTCTCTTTTCTGTAACCTCAAATTTTACTCATTTCACATGCATTACAGAGCTGCACACTTGTCAGATATTAATTAAAGAATGTAGAGAGTTCCTTTAAAGCCAAATTGATAAGTTAAGTCCACTGTGTATTGCTAAATATTAAAGATAAAAGATAAAAATTTAAGTTGCACTATTCCTCATGAATTAATGATTTCATTTGGATTAATAATTTTTGGGATTGCGAAGAAAAACATTACAGCATTTGAGTAAATTTTAAGATGAAGTATGATTGGAAAATATGATGTCAACATGGTCAAATATCCTATTGACACAAACAATCTTGAATCCAAAATGAAGAATCACTACTTGTACAAGATACTACGAGATTGCTATGCTGCTGGAAATACATTTTCCCCTCAAATGTGGCAGAAAGAAACAAGGCGAAAATTACATATGAAGGAAGAAACCAAATAACTGCTACAGGTAGCAATGCTATGAATTGGACAGAGGATTTCAATATTTATCATGACCTTTAAAAGTCCACATCTGAATCAGAATTAAAATAAGATTGCAAAGACTGTGAGAAATCAGAATACCTCAACAGCTTCACTTCTCATTCCCAAACCCGACAGTAAACAAAATAATGCAATATAAAATGAAACTAAAAGATAGAATTTGTTTAATCCTCGAATGCAAATGTGAATAAACTGAATAAATGTTTTTGAAAATTTATCCAGTTGTCTTACATTAGTTTCATCTTTTTTTTCATTTTTTACCAAAGTTTCTGAAATCCTTTTTCTTGATTTACTGAAGTTATACAATAACTTGAAATCTGTTATACATAAAAGAGACTTAATTCTATAAATAGCAATAAATGATACATTTAAAAACTAAGTTTGTAGCAATGATGGAATTCTTCATACATTCAAGTAGTCTTCAGATTTAGGAAAAACATTGAATTTAATTTTTCAAGTGTCATATACTCATTCTTGGAATCTGACAAAGGAAATAAATTCATTATAAAGTTCAGATTTATATTTGAAATTGAGCTAAAATATATTAATCTGCCAGTTGTCCTACATATGATATTTATAATTCCTGATGCCTTAACAAAAACAATTTTCATAATTATGTCAGATTTTAATTTTGAAATCTGCAATCCCATTTTGCAACTTATTGTAATAGTTTCAGACAGATGTAGTTGAATCTAAATTATGCTCTTCATTTACATGTACTAGTCGTAGGATACATGCAAATGAAGTCTATTTGCATAATGGATTCCTGTCATTGCTTCAGCTCTTTTCTTTGCCTCCTTTTCAGCAAGCTTTGATATCACAAACCAAGTTCTTTTTACAGAAAAAAAGGATTTTATATAGTGCAACATGCTTCTGATTTGTAAAAGAAATTCCTTCAGTAACTATCAGAAATTATCTGTATAAAGAAAGAACCTATGTTTGAGCTTTTCATCTTTCTTTTTCCTTAATTGCAGGAAATAACTTTTCTTTAATGAGATACTTTATTTAAATTAAGCACCTGAGCCAATTAGTAAGCTCTGACCTTGTCTGAAAAAACAAGGAGGTTAAAGAAGAGTAGTATTTAAAAAATTTAAAAGCCTCTCCCCTTTGCCTCATCTTTTCAAATGTTAGATAAAGCGGTATGCTGATAATTACTTAATCAAATATGACAGAAGGGACTAATTTACTGATTACAATAAAGCCCGAGGGGGTTATGACAAAAATTTCTCTACAACTTCATTCCAGCTTTTATTTAAATAGGCTTTGATTATTTATAACAAAATATCATTGCAACATATTGTAGCAGATGAGACTGTAAAGCGTCGTCTCCCATCAGCTATAGTCCAATAAGCAGCCAGTGCTGTACTGCTGCTGCTGCGGGTTCCCTGCGCCAGCACGGCAGTAATGCCAAGCTATTGGTGTGTTTACCCTTTGGGAATGTTAACTGTAATTCTTCAGCTTTTAAAATCAATTAACCCTTATGTTAATTAGTGTCAAGTCTATAGAAAGCCGCCGCAAATGGCAAGAGCTGGCACACTGCCATCCATTCACTGGCAGCGCCACAGCTCTCTTGATAACAGCGGGTAGGTTAGGGCCCGTATGTACGTCTGTCAGAACTGTTGAGCCAAGGGAGATTATCCAGACCCCTACAGCAAACACGAAGTCATATCTGAAGGCGCAACTGGCAGGATTACCATGCGCTCCACTGTAAATCCTTCCTCAGAGGACATGTTTCAAGTTGAAAACAAGGATGTGTGCACTGTCTGTGTTTAATCATCTTTTGCTTGGCCGTGTAGAAGCGACTGCGGATACTTTCCCCCCTTCGAAGACAAAGCCGCCATGCCATCGACTGCCTCTTCGAAAGATGCCAGGAGATGAAAAAAAAACAGTAGCAACGACTTGGTGCCAGGGGCAATATGGCCAACTGTCAAAGCATGAGCCAGTGTTTTGTTCGATGTCGACCTGTTTTCTATTCAAGTTCGTTTACAAAAGCAATACCAACAAAAAAAATACAAAGGAACTATTTTGGAGAAATGCTTTCCGTCCGATGCCATGGGGAATGACAGTGAACCAAGCGTACTTGTCTGTGGGGTACTGGCACTTAACAGAGGAAAAACAAGGAGTTGTGTAAAAATTATGCCTTGCACTTTACAAAAATGGGAATACAGGAAATTTTGGTGCAAACATCCTTCCTGACAGAACATTGGAGATTTACTACTTAATCTGGAGCTTGTTTTTAACCATCAATTGACCCAGGTACATAAGAAAAATAAAAATCATACTCTTGCAGCAGGCAGGCAGCCTGAGATTTATCTGCATTCAGTGCTATCACCAGGGAGATGAATGGGCCGATCTGTAGCCTTTTACAAGATCTACTATGGGAATGAAGGAGGAGGGATGCCACAGAGACGTGTACAAACTTGAAGTGAGAAGGTTTAAAGGTGCGACTTGGACAAATCCTACAATATATTGAATGGGAAAATTAAATGTTTCTCTTTTTATGGGAGGGATTGCCTGTTACTTACGGTGGAAGTGTTGCCGTGGATCCCGAAAGGTGTTCAGTTGGCATCGCACACAGCATTACCGACGAGAACTGAAAACAAAAGGGACAAAAAGTACAAAAGGAATTTTAAAAATAATTATGTATGGATTTTACATGAAACAACAGCAATGTTACGGATATACTGCAACTTCGTCAAGTACTGCACATGATTCAAACTGTATAAACTGCCGAATCATTCTGCTGGTGATGGATTTTAACCTGGCATTTTCTGGGCAATTTCTAATGAGTCGTGGATATATCTTTTAATCTAAATTTTCATTTTCAAGTATCTGCTTTTGAATGTAAATGGAGGAGGTTTTTGTTATTAACGCATTTGTGGTGTGGAAAGAATCTTCGAGCATTTTGCTGAAACACAATGGCAGCAGCGCCTGTGAAAACCGACGTTCGGGGGAAAAGGCTCTCTGCAGAGGGATAACGTTAAATGGGTCACGGGCTCTACCAGCTGCTATGTTCCATACGCCGCAATCAAAGTGAATGTTCTAAAATTATTACAGTCAAACAGTCATGTGGTGGCAGTTAACGTCCCAAGTGTTTAATCATCTTACAGTAGAATGGTTTTATGCATATTTCATTTGCATATCATTAAGCTGGTTAAGCATGGGGTATTCAGAGTGGAATGAATACAATAAGAGTCTCATATGATCCATATCAGAGAAGCTGGTCTGCTCAATGAACTGTCTGCTATTTTTGCTTTTAATCCAATGACTCTGTTACATTTCAAATATAGCGGCTAGAAACCATAATGGAATTCTAACTTTAATGTTTTTTTTTAAATTGCTAGAGTAATGTTTTTTAAACAAAGGATATTTAAGAGGACATATTCTTGACTACAGAAATTTTATTCCATAGGGGAAAAATGTTAATATTTATTTATTTTCTTTGAAAACGAAACCCTTTTTAAAAAAACTAAGTGAAAAAAGAAAGTCAGAAGTGAAGATCAAGTGAAATTGTGGATTAACTTCGCAATATTTATCTGTTTAAAAGTAGGACTACATGTGTCAACTACTACTGCACAAATTGGTGTGCATCTGATTCTGATAGCCACTATTAAACCATTAATGTGATTAATTAATTATTTCAGTCTGAAAGCCTATTATGCGTACACGACAGATACAGTGGAGTCTTTGTCACTTTCATACATGAATAACATAGTAATCGCAGGCCTTTGTGTATCTTCTCAATGGTTTAATTCATTCTCCCCAACATTGCCTAGTTCTGGGAGATAATCAAAATTACTTCCTGGGAAAACTAAAAAGACAATTAAGCATGGAAATCTTTTGCTGATGTACAACACATGAATTCATTTGGAAATTAGGGCACTTTGTTCCTTCCTTTGCTTTCGCTTTTGTTTCCAATCTTAATATTCAAATGAGATACATCGTGATCCTACTGTACAATTAGCTGGCGATAAAAGCCAGACACTGCTGACTGCGACATTTTGTGCAGTGGACATGCAGATGTCGCTGTTGTTCTTCACATGAGTATAATGATATGCAAAATAGTGAGCATCACTTGGATACAAAATAATTTAAATTTTATTACAAGAAATCTCTGCTTTTTCTTCTGGAGGAATGCCTTTATAAATGTAGCTCGAATCAAATGGTGTTGGAATTCTGGAGCATTTGCCATGGAATTATAAACATAATGACATAAATGTGCATGTAGGCATCTACTGTAGACCTGAATAGTACCAATTCAACTGCCTTCGAATGGATTTATCAATATGGATAACCTTTATTTGCATTACTGAATATTTGATCTACTTTACATACATAACTGATATAGAAAAATTTCTCCAATGGCTTTCACTAATTTATCCACCGGATATTATCTCTCAGTCACTGATGATTTTAACAGCGTTGGTGTTCAGGTCACCACTTTTCACTGCTGTTGGTAAGATGGTACTTATTTATATGCATGCACTGACTTTGCGTCTATGTAGACTGTCAAATTCCGTGCAAATGAAAAGTTAGCACTTGAAACCTTAATGGCATCTACATTTGCTAGCATTGATTAATACTTGCAATGTTTTCTATTAATACAAAAAGGACCTGCATATTTAATGAATGGCTTTTCAGCGGGAGCAATGTGTAAGTATATTTAACATTGTGTTTTTGTGTCATGAGAAACATTTCCTAAGCATATATTAAAGCAAATATATCGTTAGTAATCTATAATTCAGTGCACTATTCTCTATTAACATAGAGCAAATGGAAGAGATTACTTTTATCAAAATGTTTTCAGTAAGAATCTTTGAAACTGTGACATAACAAATAGACAAAATGAATAGAAGTCTCCTTTCTGGTTCAAAATGTGCTGCAAGAAATGTTTCATTTGGTATCCTTATTTACAATAGTGACTGATATAAATTAGAATTAAGATCTTGAAGAATAGTATGATCCACAGAGCACCAACCTTTGTTTTAAGTTATGTAATACCCAAGAAAAACAAGGTCTTAAATTATTATACCAGATTGAAATTTTGAACTCCCAACATAATATAGGAAATAAACAATTACAAGCATTGCATTGCTAAATTCCACCACGTAAATAGATCTTTTTTCATTAGAACATTCCTAGATCATTTTCAGTAACCACAATATATTAAAATGTAATTAAAATAGTGTTGAAATGTAATTAGTTTCAAACTTCGCTTATTGTTCATAAACAGTGGAGATGATGTTATATATTCTATGTGACTATTAGCAGACATGGTGAAACCCAGTGTTGAGGTAAAACAAAATAAGATATTTTCTGGGCAAGGCTAGCAAAGATATCTCCTGGAAACTAAAATACTAAATCTTTAGATAACAATAGAAATGTTGGAAATACTCAACAGGTCAGGAGTTGCATTGATAAGGCATGACTTGAATTTATAAGTGCAGGGTACAATACTGAAATTTGCAGATGACATGAAATCTTAAGTATAGTAAACAGGAAGACAAAAAGAATGTCTTAAAAAGAATGTATGTCAAGCTGGTGGAATAGGTGAACTCATGATAGATAAAATTCAAAGCCTTTGAGGAATAATGGGCAGAGATAGTGCAAAGAAGGTCCTAGAAGTTTAGT
This sequence comes from Mobula hypostoma, assembly GCF_963921235.1. Classification (NCBI taxonomy): domain Eukaryota; kingdom Metazoa; phylum Chordata; class Chondrichthyes; order Myliobatiformes; family Myliobatidae; genus Mobula; species Mobula hypostoma. The sequence continues at coordinate 48,991,427 of NC_086110.1, forward strand.
GCATTATTTATAAAGGTGGTAGATCAAGTTAGTAAAACGTTAACAAATCATGTGGAATCCTTCACATAAAAACAAAGGCAAATAAGGTCCCTAACTTACAAATGAAGGCACTTATTAAAAAAAAACATGTTTGGTTATTTGTTTAATTCTAGGCACACACTTTTGGTTGAGGGTTATGTGGATAGAGGAACAAGGTTTGTCTTTCAAGCAAAGACTTATAATGTGTGAATAAAGAGTAAATGTTTCCAGTGGCTTAAGGATTACTAACTGGAGGATACCGATTCAAGATAAATAGAAAATGAATCAGAGGAGACCAGAAGAAAAACATTTTCCTGGTGTTTGATATTTGCAATGTAATGCCTAACTGGATGGTCGATACAGATTAAATAATAGCGTTTAAAAGGTAGGAGATGCATACTTCAATAAGAAATTGTAGAAATATGGACAAAGAGTAGGACTAATGACATATTAGATTATGCAATTGCATCAGCAATGAAAAATATTTCAGTTCAATGTGCATTACACAATACTTTCTTTCAGCTTAAAAATAAAATAATAACTCCAAATTAACTTTGGTTTTATATAGATAGCAACTGGGATTTTAAATGGATATGTAAAACAAAAATAAAAAAGATTACAGTTAATGGATATCTGAAATAAGATCAGAAAATGCTGAAAATACTCAGTACATCAGGAAGCATTTATGGAGAGAGAAACAACTATAATGTCAAAGCTTAGTTTTTGTAGTATTTTCTCATCTTATTTAAATTAGCATGCTGCTTGGAAGAGATTATGCTGTTAAATAATCTATATTGAAAACAATTCTGATTTCAGAGAAGAATGTGAGGCCAGAATTCCTCAATTTTTCCTTAGGGACTTGGACTGAAATGTAACCCAAGAAAGCATCTATTTGGCCATTATTTGTTTCACAGATTCCTCCCCGAAGTGTACTCTACTATAGCATACTCTAGAATACATACTCTGACTAAGGAGAAAATGGAATTAATACCATCAAAATATATTTGAAAGGAATGAATAGATATTTATATATATAGTTAATTAGTCAGAAAATGAACTTTCTTTTAAAATGCCACTCACCAATACTGAATGCCAAAAACACACACAACATTCTCAGAACTGGTATCACAAATGGCAGAAATTTAGGAATCACACAGTAGGATTCTCTGTAATTAAATGTATTCACCTATTCATGAATGGGCATATTATGTCACTGCACCCCAAAGAAACCAGAGATAAAAAACAAGCATTTAATACAAAACCACTATGAATGAGGGCACGATGCTTTCCTTGAATACAACACCAAGACATAAGTTTCTGAGCCACCTGGTGCCCACAAAACCTACTTACAAAATTCCTTGACAGACATAAAATTTGGCCATCCATGTCTGTATAGCTGGGTAGATTCCTGTACATAATAGCAGCTATTTTCAGTTTCCTAGAAGAGATGGTGACTGAAAACTGAGTATCATCACTATATCTATGAAGCACACGTGCTTCTCAACAACTTCACAGATAAATAATAGAGGCCACAGTTGAAATCTTAAGTCTAGCTTCCACAGTGAAAGGAAGAGGATGGTGGCCAATGTCAATAGGTAACCTCAGGCTGATCAGCTAATTTGCTTAGTTGGTGGGGATGGAGCTTGAAACCACAAAAGATGTGCAAGCAGAGTTCATACTTGTATGTCTCTAATCAAGCTCCTGGAGAAATGAAAAAAAATCAAAAAATTATCAGAATGACGAGGAGTTTCCCATATAATTTCTTGGACCAACAGTTCAGAATAATACAATGCATCTTCTTTACACACCCTCAATGGGTAAATAATTTCATGAGTTTTTTTTTTACCCAATACACAACCAAAATAAACAAGTATTGAGTGAGCTAGCCAAGAACAAATGATGAGGTCCCTGGGTTAATTTCTTGTTGGTGAGTGAATCAGCAGAGACATAAGCAACTGCAGATGCAAGAAGATGCAGGAACCCAGTGGCTCAAGCAAAATCTGTGGAAAGAAGTGGACAGTCAATGTTCAGACATCCAAAACATTGACTGTTCATTTCTTTCCTTCTATTAATGCTAACTGACCCAATGATTTCCTCCAGCTTCTTGTTTGTTTCAAGAGTTTTACCTTATCTACTGCTATCATATTTTAAGTACCAAGTATTCTTACGCTGATAAAATAAAAACAGCTTGTGATTTTAAAATAGATGCTAGCAGATTATTGACTCTATATTTAAAAGGAGGAAAAGTTATTATTCAATTCAGTTGACCCCCAGTAAGATCGTATGCAATTAAATTTTAAAATCTAAGTGGAACAAAAACAGTGGAGATGGACTAGCAGTAGGTATATTAAATAGAAATTCTACCAGCACCAACCTAATTAGCAACAATGATTACATTGGCATTAGTTCAGCAAACTCATGAGTACCATTCATTGGAAAGCACGGGAGAACGACAAAAAAGCTGCTGTTTGGTAGGAGAAATAGCGAAGCAATGCAACTCCTATAGAAATTGCATTATGGGCAAAGTAATAGTGGGAGTCACTTGCCCCATAGATCCTTGGAAAGTCTTTTCCAAAATAGGCTTTCATTATAGCATTGACTATGGAGATTACTTGACACCAACAATTTTTTTTAAAGATCTTGTCTAATTTGGTAACTATGACTTTAGGATGCACAATCACTGGAATCGAAGGTTCTACTTTAAATTTGTTGCATTAGGCTACAAAGACATTAGAATAATCATTCTTCCACCCCATGAACAGTGCAGGGTCTTGGTGAAAGTGGCCAAATCTCCCCATTTTATTTTTGAACTTTACAAACTTTTTAGGTTGCAGCTGGAGACATGCAAAGGAAAACTTTGTATCAGTATTACAATGTGAATTTTGCAATAACATAGCACAAGACCTCTTTAAACTAGCCAACAGATGAGCTGGGGTGCAGTGGAGTTACCAGAAGTTGTCATTGTTAGCAATAGTTTTCATTCTGTATTTTCTTGTGGACCATTTGAAGTGGAATTTTTCTTCAGAACCTTGCAGAACTTCTCAGGACACCCCTCATCATCTGCGCATTACTTTATTCATCTTAGAGCCACGTTTTTGGGTACACCACAATAAATGCTCAGAATTGTTCCCTTGGATTGCAGCAATTCCTAGCTTTTGCCACAATTCCCACTACTGTCTTCATGTTATCGGCACCAATTTTGTACTGAAGACTAGCTTCAAATAATGCTTAACCATACAACGTGCTTGATTAATAACACTGAGATCATAATATCATAAGATATAGGAGCAGAATTAGATAATTTGGTCCATCGAGTTTGCTGTGCCATTTGACCATGGCTGATTTTTATTTTTAAACCCCATTCTCCCACTTTCTCCCCATAGTCCTTAACCCTTTTATTAATCAAGAACTTACCAATCTCTGCCAAAAATACACACAGTAAATTGGTCTCCCTACATAAGGGTTCCATTACCTTAAACTCCCTGATCAAGTGTGCCTCATTACGTGACATAAAAGTCTGGTCTGGTGCAACATCTTCTGACAATATGCAAAAAGTACAGCGAACTTTCAGAACAGTAGAAAATGTGTTTGCTGCATTCTACCATCACCGCAGGACTTGTATGTTCCAGGAAAAAGAAGCAGTCAGAAAATATCATCGTAGATGTTACCCACCCAGCAAACGGCCCTTCCCAAATGCTCCCTCTGAAAAACACAATAGGACTACTAATATTAAAACTTTACACCAATTTACAAGTTTCTTCCCCAGGCAGTTAATCTAATCAACCATTCTAGTTACCTCCATCCCCTCTCTCAGCCATTGCACTACACTATAATCACTATAAGACCAGAGGACACAGCCGCAGAATAGAGGTGTGTCATTTTAGAATGGAGATGAGAAGGAGTTTCTTTAGCCACAAAGTATTGAATCTGTGGAATTTGATGCCACAGGCAGCTATGGATGCTAAGTCATTGGGTATGTTTAAGGAAGAAGTTGATTAGTTAGGGCATGAAGGAATATGGGGAGAAAGCAGGAGATTGGGCTGAGAAGGGAAAATGGATCAGCCATGATGAAATAGCAGAGCCTAATTCTGTTCCTATATTTAATGGTCCTATAACCTTATAATTCTTTATTCTGTACCATATAATTGTTGAATGTTATTGCTTTTTTGTTGCATGTAGTGCCAACACACCACAGCAATTTTCTGATATAGGTAAATGTATATAGTAAATAAAATTGATGTTATCCTATCCAAATCGAGAATTACCTATTCCCTAGTGTGATCTACCACAAGCTGTTCTGAAAAGCCATCCCATAGACATTGCATAAATTCCTTTCCTTGCAGTCCATTACCAAACTGTCTCAATGACGGTTTCAATCTGAAACCTCAACAATTCCTTTCCTCACACAATGCTGTCTAATCAGCTGAGTTCCTCTAGCAAGTTGTTTGTTACGCCAATCTGACTTTCCCCATTGCCTGCATATTGATGTCCCATGATTACTGGAACATTGCCTTTTTCACTCTCCTGGTGTATTTTGTACCCTATATCTTGACTACTACTGGAGGATGGTATATAACTCCCATCAAGGTCTTTTTACCTTTACAGTTTCTCAACTCTGCCTACAATAATTCTACACCCTCTGATCCTATATCACTCATTGCCAAGGAAGGCCAGGAGCCTCATGATTCTTAAGCACTATTTTAATATTCCTTTTAAAATCTCTTCCAATAGATTTTTAGAAATTAGTATCTTGTTGTATCACTGCAAGAAAAGGTCTTTTCATTGCTTCAAAGCAAGAGCTTAGATTGATTGCTAGGCATTATTTCATTATAACGTTCTGTCTCAAATAGGTACAAATTTTGTTAACATGACGTTAAATGATAAATTCCAAGGGCATTTAACAAGTGAGGAACTTTAAAATTATTTATGTTAAATATGAACAGGAGTAGAAACTGTAATACTCGTGGAAATAGTCATACCTCAGTATTAGCATTTACTCATTATTGCATAATTTTCTAAACATAGATTGTCAACAAATATTTAGCAATCAAAACCTACTTCAATTTTTTTTCAAATAAAGATATAATATTGTCAATATATTGTGTATTTCCTGAGAAATACACTGCACAGCATGTGCCACAATAAGCCATTTTGGAGGAAAGATACTCAAGAGATTTCAAGATTGCAATTTCACTAATGTGAGCAACTAAAGAATAATTAGCTGTTAATGGGAAATGTTCATTAGAATGATCGACAGCATTTATAAATAGGAGTACTGAGGCAACTAGAATAGGCACATTAGCTGTAAAGGAAAATAAAACACTAATTTTCTTTTTATTTGGAACATTCTCCGTTCTCATAAATGCATTTTAAGAACTTAGCTAACAGCAGACCCTGCTCTACTTTTCATCAAGATTATGATTAATATTCTACCTCAGCACTATTTTCCTGCACCATCCCTATATCCCTTTGTGCCATTAATATCAATAAATCAATTAATTTCTGCTTTAAATTAATTCAATGACTGAATCTCTGCACTCACTTAGGGTAGAGAATTTCACAGATTTACCCTCACAGCTTGAAGAAATTTCTCCTCATCTCTGTCCCAAATTGACTTTATTCTGACACTGTGACTCCTGCTCATAGACACTCTGACCAGCAGAAGCAGCATCTCCACATCTACCCAGTTGAGCTCTGAAAGAATGCTGGAAGTTTCAATGAAATCTCCTCTTATTTGTCTAAACTCTAAAGCCTTCTCAGTCTATTTTCATTTGACAAACCAGCTTCCCAGGAACCAGTCCACTGAATCTTTGTTATAGTCTCTCTATGTCAAATGTATCCTTATTCAGGTAAGGTGACCAAAAGTGGATACAATACTCCATATCCAGTCATCATCATCATCATCATCATCAGGTGCCATGCCCAGTTTGAGCTTTGACTGCCATGGCCCACACACTCCTGTTTTGGGTCAAGTGGATCAATTCATTGGTATTCATTTCCAGTTCTCTGGCTGCTGTCTCCATCATCATTTGTCTTTGTCTTCATCTTGCTTTCTTCCCTTCAATCTTACCCATAATTACCGTGCATTCTAACTCCTCTTTCCTAATCACATGTCGAATGAAGTTACGTTGCCTTTTCATGATCTCATACATTATTTCTCTTTTTGTGTTTGCTCTGTTCATGACATCTTTGTTAGATATTCGTTTTGTCCATGATATTCTTTGCATCTTCCTCAAAAACCACATTTCTGTTGCTACAATTTGTTTCCTCGTGATACTAGATATTGCCCAACATTCTGAGCCATATAAAATAACTGGATAAATGTAACATTTCGGTATTCTAAGGCGGGTTGTCATGCCTAGTTTAGTATTGGTCAGTATATTCTTCATTCTCGTAAAGGTGTCTTTTGCCATCTCTATTCTTCTTTTGATGTCCAAGTCGCATCTGCCATCTGATATCACCCAGCTTCCTAAGTAGCAAAAGTTCTGTATTTGTTTTATGTCTTCCCCATTTATTCTCAGCCTGCAGATAGGATTCTCCTTCTTTTTGGATATCACCATAACATTCTGTCTTTTTGCAATTGATAGACAGACCCATTTTTGCACTTTCTTCAACAATTATATGAATTAAGTTTTGTAGTTCTTCCTCCGTACTTGCAATTAACACAGTGTCATCTGCATATCTGAAATTATTGATGTTTTCACCGCCAACTTATATATCCAGTCATACCAATGCCTTATAAAATTGATGTCATAGCGCTTTTGAAATTTGTAAACAAACAGACATAATATTTTGTTCATATTTATGCTATTTGCAGACTATATTAGATGTTAAATGGACTACAGTAAAGGCAACCTATGATGGAAGAATATTGCATTAGCCTATTTTATTACATTAAAAAATCTGTATGCTGTAATCATTTACTCCAAATAGAACATATTAGTAGTATACTTATTGAAGAAAAGAATGTGTCTTTGATATATCCCTCCGGAAAACCAATAGAACCTTTCAATTGAGGATTAAACCATTTAAGACAAGCAGGGAGTGGGATTTTTTCAAGGAATGTGGGCTTTTGAGGCCGAGCCGGCATTTAATTTCCCATACCTAATTGCCCTTGATAGAGCAGAAGCGAAATATTTTGGTTGATTTGGAAGACAAGGACTCGAGTGAAAATCTCAAAAATAGAATCAAGCCTTTAACCGAAGAAATTAGAAATTTGCAACCCTCTTCTACAGAAATTGATACTAGGTCAATTGCTAGTAAATAAGGCTGATGGATTTTTATTAAAAGGAATATAGGATAAAAAAGGGGGTAGGGAAATCCAATGGTGTTTTATTACAAAGAAATCAGAGTTCAAGAATGAAAGAAATAGTTTGAGGGGATAAATGGCCAACACTTATGTAATGCATTGTAAAATGAAACCAGACATATGGTAAATTTTATTCTCATCTTTTGCAAAATACTCACTGTTTATTTTTCCTTTTACTTCGTACCACTCTTATGAGTGAGAGCATAGAGAGTGAAAGAACTTATACTCCATATTTATTTGCCCAATATTGGAAAACAGTCACACAAGGATAGCTCTATATCCCCTTGCAAACGCTATAAATAATTGGTAAAGACATACAAGATCAAGAAAGGTGGCATTTATACAGAAAGATTTTTATCCTCTCATTCTATCTTTCATATTATTTCATTATTTCTATTTTTACCCGTCTTTCATAACTTTCATATCAAAGGCTCCCTGGCTTTTAACTTTAATGTCTTCTTTCTGAGAAGTGGTCATTCTGTTGGGTAAATCAATAAATAACTTTTTGCAAGTCCATTATGCTCTTTTAAAATTATGTTAACTAACAAATCCAAAACTTAATCTTCACAGATATTTTGAGCACTCCTCCTATATTTCAATTTGTTTTCCATCCTATTTTGGTCTTTATGACTTCATTTAAACAGCTACAGAATGCCATATAACTACTGTGGTTAAAGGACACAGAGGACACAACCACAGATTACAGGGCCATCCTTTTAGAACGAAGGTGAGGAGGAATTTCTTTAGCCAGGGAGTGCTGAATCTGAGGAATTTGTTGCCACGGGCTGTTGTGGAGACCAAGTCTATGTATATTTAAGGCAGAGATTGATAGATTCTTGATTGGTCATGGCATGAAGGGATATTGGCATGGGGAAAGGCAGGAGAATGGGACTGAGAGGAAAAATGGATCAGCCATGATGGAATGGTGGAGCAGACTCGATGGGCCAAATGGCCTAATTTGGCTCCTATATTTTATGGTTTTACCCTTAAAGGAATAGAGCAGAGGTCGAATATTCTCCAGAAAGTCACGCACACACAATTTTATATCCAATAGATTCCAAACTATTTCTAATTAATTGATAGTAAATGAAAAACACTGCACTAAAACCAACTACCGTCATATTAATAACCTGTAAAAAGTTTACCTAATCTAAATGCACAAGGGGAAGAACATAACATCTCTACAGACTTCAAGGTTCAAGAGATTCAACATTGTTTAATGTAATTTCCTCTACACAAGTGTAAGGAAAACAAAATAATCGATACTCTGGATCCAATGCAGCACCACGAAAAAAACATAAGATAAAGAACACAATAACGATAATTTTTAAAAACACACAATTTAAAAAAAAATCAGCATCATCAGGTGCCATGCCCAGTTTGAGCTTTGACTGCAATGGCTCACACACTCCTGTTTCGGGTCAAGTGGATCAATTCATTGGTATTCATTTTCAGTTCTCTGGCTGCTGTCTCCATCATCATTTTCCTTTGCCTTCCTCTTGCTTTCTTCCCTTCAACCTTTCCCATAATTATCATGCATTCTAACTCCTCTTTCCTAATCACATGTCCAATGAAGTTACGTTGCCTTTTCATGATCTCATACATTATTTCTCTTTTTGTGTTTGTTCTGTTCATGACATCCTTGTTAGATATTCGTTTCATCCATGATATTTTTTGCATCCTCCTCAAAAACCACATCTCTGCTGCTTCAATTCGTTTCTCATGTTACTAGATATTGTCCAACATTCTGAGCCATATAACATAACTGGATAAACGTAACATTTCAGTACTCTGAGGTGGGTTGTCATGCCTAGTTTAGTATTGGTCAGTATACTCTTCATTCTCGTAAAGGTTTCTTTTGATGTCCATGTCGCATCTGCCATCTGATGTCACCCGGCTTCCTAAGTAGCAAAAGTTCTGTACTTGTTTTATGTCTTCCCCGTTTATCTTCAGCCTGCAGATAGGAATCTCCTTTTTGGATATCACCATACATTCTGTCTTTTTGCAATTGATACATAGACCCATTTTTGCACTTTCTTCAACAACTATATCAATTAAGTTTTGTAGTTCTTCCTCCGTACTTGCAATTAACACAGTGTCATCTGCATATCTGAAATTATTGATGTTTTCACTGCCAACTAAAAATATAAGACAGCTTAATTGTATTGCATGTCCATAAAATGATGTTAGTCTGCAAATGAGGTGACTGGCAGGATATAATGAAGTAGTGGTGGAGTTAGTAGGTGGAGGTGTTGATCAGCCTTATAGCCAGCAGTGAGGTCTTATTACTTGGGGAAATTATCTGTTATTGAGTCTGGTGGTCCTGGATTGGATGCTACATAGCCTCCTCCCCAATGGGAATATGATGGTCTATGAGCGGGTGTGCGCGATCCTTCATGACGTTACTGGCCCTTTTCCAGCACCTTTCTGTATATGCATATGTCCTTGATAGTGGGTAAGCTGGGCTAGTGATGTGTCAGGAAGATTTGACCACCCGTTGTAGATTCTTCCTGTCTGCCACAGTGCAGCTTCCGTTCCAAACAGTGAGGTAGCTTGTTAGGATGCTCTCTACTGCACATCTGTAGAATGTTGTGAGTATAGATGTTCATAATTCAGCTCTGTTCAATCTCCTCAGAAAGTATTAGTGAACTTTCTAGACTGTGTAGGATGTGTTATCAGACCCAGGAGTTTGAAGCTGCATGCAGTTTCCACTGCCATGCTGCCGGAGGAGGATGGGGATTGTGAGTGGCATGAGTTCTCCTGAAGTTGATAACCATCTCCTTTGTCTTGGTGACATGAAAGAAGAGGTTATTTGCCTAATACCAGGCCTTGAGCTCTTCTACCACCTCTCTGTAGGCTGTATCTTCGTTGTTGGTGATGAGCCCCACCACTGTTGCGTCATCAGTGAACTTCATGATGCGATTGCTCAGGTTGCCGTCATGTGTGAACACAGCATATAGCAATGGGTTCAGTGCACAACCCTGGGGTGGCACCTGTGTTGAAGATGATAAGGGTGAGTGCTTGTGCATCCTGACTATCTGAGGTCTGTTTGTTGGGAAGTTAAATATTCAGATGCAGAGAAGTGTACTTACACCGAGGGGTAACAGTTTGTTCACCAAAGTCTGTGGGACAATAGTGTTGAATGCCTAACTAAAATCCAGAAACAGCAGTGATCTAAATGTCCTTGTTTTCTAGGCATGCCAGGGCCAGTACATGACAGATACCATGGCTTCTGTTGTAGAGTGGTTCTGTTGCAAGCATATTGCTGAGCGTCCAATGTGGCAGAAAGGGAGCTTTTGATATATGCCATTATCAGCCATTAAAAGCATTAAGAATCTAGTACTGTGAATCATTTAAGGGATTTACTCGTATTTTGTACTTTCCTAAGTACAGAATTAGTTGTAGTAATTTTTGATCCATTTTCTTAGACTATAGTATAGCACAGTATGGCAGTTCGGCCCACAATGTTGTGAAAACCTATACATTCCTACTCCTTGATCAGTCTAACCCTTCCCTTTCACACAGCCTATAACCCTTAATTTTTCTTACATCCATGTGCCTGACTTTTAAGTGTCCTTATTGTACCAGCTTATACCAACAATCTCAGCAGTGTGGTCCAGGTTTCCACTAACCTTGTGTAAAAAGCCTACCTCTGATACCTCCCTAAACTTTCCTCCACTCACCTTAAATTCATATCCTCTGGTATTGGCCTTTGCTGCCCTGGCGAAATTGCAAAGACTGCCTACTCTATCTATGCCTCCCATAATCTTATACACCTTTCTCAACTCACCTCTCATCCTCCTTCACTCCAACATTGCCTCAACATGCTCCAACACATTAGCCTGTTCTACCCTGATCTCGCTTTCATCAAAGTCCCTCTTCCTAGTGAACACTGAAACAAAGTATTCACTAAGGATCTCCTTAGTCTCCTCCACCTCCAGGCACATGTTCTCCTTTCATCTGTAAGCAGTCCTAGCCTCACTCTAGTCACTCTCCTGTTTTTCACATGCATATAGAGTACCTCGGGTTTTTATTAATCCTACACACCAAGGCCATTCTACATTTCTAGCTCTCCTAAATCAATTATTAAGCTGCTTCCTGCCTGATTTTGCTTCCTAAACCTTAAGTATGCTTTCTTCCACTTGACTATATTTTCTACCTCTCCTGTCAACCATTGTTCCTTCATTATCATTCTATTCCTGTCTCAGTGGGACAAACCTATCCAGAATCCTGTGCAAGTGTTCTCTAAACAATCTCCTCACTTCCATTGTACATTTCCTCGAGAACATCTGTTTCCAATTTACATCCCCAATTTCCTGCCTAATAGCATCATAATTAGCCCTCCCCCAATTAAATGCTTTCCCATACCATCTGCTCCAATGCTTGTCCAAGGTTATGCTCAAGGTCAAGGAGTTGTGGTCACTATTTCAGAAATACTTGCCCACCAAAAGATCTGTCACTTGACTAGGTTCATTGTCTGGTACTAGATCCTGTGTGGTCACTCCTCTAGTCGGTCTATCCACATACAGCACCAGGAATCCTTCCAGGACACACTGAGCAAATACTGCCCCACCTAAACCTCCTGCACTAAGGGAGTGCCATTCAGTATTAGGGAAGTTGAAGTCACCCTTGACAACAACCCTGTTATTTTAACACCTTTCCAAAATCTGTCCACTTATCTGCACCTCGGTGTCCCAGTGGCTATTTGGGAGCCCTGCAAAATACTCCCAATAGTGTGATTACTTCCTTCCTGTTTCTCAAAAACACTGGTTGTGTAGATCATCCCTCCCTCCAGGAGGTCCTCCCTTTCTGCCGCTCTGACACTATCCCCGATTAGCAACACCACACCCACCCCACCTTTTACCTATTCCCCATTCCCCTATCTCTGTCAATGGAAATTTAGCTCGGAAAATTTGAGGAAGGGAAGACAGTCAAAGACGTACCACATGAAACAAAGTTGGATTTGGAAAAGGTAATGAAATTTTCTAGATTGGGACCAGTTCAGGAAACAAACTGTGTATTTACCTGTATACAGAAATTAAACTGGAAGTATGTTTTAATAATTACAGCAATTTACACATACAACATGACCAGTCGACTACATATGCATTGACAGCTTCATGTTTATATGCATAACTCAGGAATTGCCCTTTTTAAATATTTTAACAAACATAAAGAGCAAAATTATCCCACCTAACCAAGAATTGGTATGTATCTCATAGAATTAACTAAGTAACTTTGAATTTCATTCAACATGCAAATACATTTTTAAACAACATAGCTTTTAACATTATGAATAATGGGAAATGTTCGAATAGGAAGTGATTCTAAGAAGGTCTGTACAAGAAAATCAGAAAAAAATCTACAAAATTGGTGTAGAAAGTGTACAGCAGGGAACGTTCACCTTATATTGTCTACAGAAGTGGGACAAAGAATGAGAGAAGTACAGTCGGCCCTCCTTATCCGCGAGTTCCGCATGCACGAATTCAACCAACTGCGAATCGGGAAAACTCGGAAGTTCTCTCTCCAGCACTCCTTGTTCGAGCATTGTCTGTCTCGCGTGTCATTCGTGCGCTACTTTGTTTCTAAGAAAAATTGGCTCCTAAAAAGCAATTACGTGGTCAAAGCAATTCCTCAAAGGCTAAGAGGAAGCGTAAAGTGCTATCTCTCACCGAGAAATTAGATCTTTTGAAAAGTGGCATGTTGCATTCCGAAGTGAGCCGTAAGGTCGGTAAGAACAAATCGAGCATTCGTACAATAAAGCAGAAAGAAGCTGAAATTCGTGGAAGTGTTAGTGCTAGGGATGGCTGGCTGGCTATGTAAAGTGCTACAGCCTCAGGAACTTAAGGATCACGGGAGAATCAGCATCAGCGTTCCCAGAAGATCTACGATGGTTGCGTCTGTACTGAACATGTACAGACTTTTTTTCTTGTCATTATTCCCTAAACAATACAGTATAACAACTATTTACATAACATTTACATTGTATTAGGTATTATAAGTCAACAGAACAGTAACACTGAGGGTGGTGGGTTCTGTGCTGCCCTGGGTCCTAAAGTCCCCTGCACTGACACAAGTTAAATAAGGGACTTGAGCATCCGTGTTTTTTGGTATCCGTGGGGGGTCTCAGAACCAATCCCTCGCAGATAAGGAGGGCCAACTGTATAGAAATAAACCAAGAAAAAAGGAAAGAAATAATGAAAACCCAAGACTAAATTTATGAATTTCACCAATGGGTTGAAACAGGTTTATCATTTTGGAAGTGACAGTTTGGAAGGGAACTGTCAGTAGGGTCTTTTTTCAAGGTTACCATGTCCCTGATTTCTGCACCAGTGCAAGTCAGTGTGGATTCAGGATTGTATGAAGATCAGCAATCAGCACATATACCTCCTGCTCAACTGCAGGACTTAACAGTATACAGTACGTCCCTCAGCTGTATACCAGCCCTCTGTACTATGCCTACATACAGTATCTTTGAATAGAGTTGTCATCATAGATAGAAAATTATCATACATATTATCAAAGTATACATACATTGATAATAAATGTACTTTGAATCTTAAAAATTTGAGTGAAGGCAAGTTCTGTTTATATTTTACTAAATGTCAGAGGTATATAGCATACAGGTTTTTCATCCAAACCTGTCTATGCTGACCAAAGTACCTGACTGATCTAGCCTCAATTGCCTGCATTTGGTCTATATCCCTCAAGACCTTTCATATCTATGTACCTATCCAAATGTCTTTTAAATGTGGTATTGTACCCTCCTCAATACCTTCCTTTGGCAGCTCTTTCCATTTACCCATCACCACGTGTGAAAAACATGGCTGTCCGGTCCCCTTTAAATCTTTCCTCTTTCACCTTAAACCAATGTCTCAACTTTGAGACTCCCCCATTGAGAAGAAAACAAACTATCTCCCAAACTTATACTCCATAAAATTTTATAAATCTTTACGAGATTACACCTCAGCCTTCTCTGCCCAAAGAAAATGGTCTTTGAATAACTGTATTAATGTTTTGAGTTTTCTAAATTAAAATTATTAATGTTGCTTTTTAATATTTCTAAGATGACATTCATCCCTCCACTGTTATTATCACACTGCTGTTTCTAGAACTTGGCTGTGCACAAATTCATGTTGTCACATTCATCAATATTAAAACAATGACAACATTTTCTTAACATAGCATTTGGTTGTAACTGTGCTCCACTGCAACATTATTGTGAAAGATGCTGCAAAAATGATCTGCTCCTGTGCTCAATGTCAAGGCCAGAAGAGGAACAGCAGGTTCACTGAGCCGGCAGCCAATCTCCTTCTTATTTCTGAAGCTCACAATGTAATGTCCTGGTTTGGAATCTGTTAACGTTATAATAAGCTAACAATTCATTATGGACCACCAGCTGTGAATCAGCATGATCCAACCCAAAGTCAAAAAAATAAGCTTCATTAATATCTAACAGTTTGATAGCAACAAATAAATGGGATTTTCAGGCAAAATAATCAAACACTACTTCAAAATTATTATTAATTAACAATACCCTTTATTCTATCTTGTCTAGTTATTCTCCAGAAGACTCATTGTGATTTAAATATTGGACCACTTTTGCAGCGGAATGGTGTGTTAAGAGTATCCCAACTTCATAACTTTGTCAATTTTGTACAAACATATAAGGATATGGAAATAAGAGATGCTACAGTAAAAAAAGGAATTATAAAGAACACCTGTCTTGATCTTGTGTGCTGTAGAACAGTTCTTAGATTGCAGTTTTCTGTCTTTAGGGTTGTGTTCTCTACTTGCAACTTTAAAACATCTTCCTCAGAAGACCCAAGTTTAAATCGCAGATCCTTCAAAACAAAATAGGCAAAACAAAATGTTAAGGAGATTTACAACATTGAAATAACAACATAAGCATGAATATCATTTGTTATTGAACATGATGTGTAGATTTCTAAAGCAGTTTTTGTCTGGATGGACTAGTGGGGGGGGCGGGGGTACGTAATCTGTGAAAGAGTAGGGCTGGCTATGATTGTTTCCATAAATGTTTTATTTTTCCAATAATGATTTCTATAAGGATGTTTTCCTGGTCCACTTACACTAGATGATTCATTCGAAATAAAAAAAACATTTTTTGGCCAACGAGGGAGAAAGTGTAATCATTGTACAGCCAGTCGTAGGAACAGCAAGGAAGAGTTGTCTATTTCAACTTAAATGTACAATTTAAACAATTCTAGACATTTTTTGCCCAAAGTATTTTATAAAAGAAGAATTCTTAACATGAATATTTTCAGAAGTAACTATTGAAAAATATCTATCTGCACATACTATCTCTTCTAAATTAAATAAACTTGATTTAAGCACAGAATTCCAGTCAAATAAACTTTGTTTCCATCACCCTATCTAGGTAAACATCTAACATCTGTCAAATATCAGAAAGTCAAAAAATAGCCATTCTGCAATTTACAAAAGGGATGCCTTCCTGGAAAACATCGCATTAAGTAAAATTTTGTAAATCAAAATATGGACGGAATGCATTATGGGTATTTTGGTGCTATGTATTCCAATGGGAGAAGAATAGATGCTATTTGTTATGGTGCAAATTATTCATAAATTGAATACGTTCCCCAAAGAGTCAGTTCTGTTCCAGTGAAAATTCAAATGATTGAGGAATCCCTTTATTGTGAATATTTGTACTCAGTTGTTCCTAATTGACATTTCTAGCTTCAACGGTCTGGCTTCTCTCTGAGGGTTAGAGCCGGGGACCCTGTTGCAGAGATTGATCATTGTAGAATGTAGATCTCCATGAAACAGCATATAACCATCATAAAGTATATCAAAACAACTCTAATAAACCTAGCAATGAACTTCAGAGAATAGCAACTACTGTGTAACTAATAAGCATACTGATTTCCTTAATCTAAAACTTTGAAATATATTTAAGTTTCAGGTAACAAACAATTATGGCATTTGGATTTACAAAGACTTTAAAATGTCTTTTCATTAAGTATTCTTCTCCAAAACACAATTTATGTGATTCCCAATAGAACGATTATCAAAATAAATTCTGAAGAAACAATATAAAGAAGGGAAAATATTTTTGAATTTAAACAGAGAATAGCTCTTCATTCAATATCATTTCCACATTTAAAATTTGTCAACATACGTTTCTTATTTCTGAAAACCTAACTCCTGCCCCTGATTGCACAACATTATGATCTATAAAAATATTGCTGGGTCCATCCAGCAAAATGCTTCAAATCCCATTATCTATTTCATAACAATTCAATTGTAGCAGCTGAGTTAGCATTTTCTGCAAACTAAGTAACCCTAGCAAAATCTAATCAAGTGACGGAGATAAAACTTGCTGAACTTACTGCACAATCCTATCAAAAACGTAGTCAACTCATTACTTTCCACTGTCATTTGGCAAGCAGCAATAAATCAATACAGAAAAGCGTGTATGCTGTCCCTGGTGCGATAAGGATTCGTATTATAGAAAGAGAAGGTTGATTTGTTAATAACACATAATAGCAACCATTCATACCATGCATTAAATCACAAATTTCAGTTTCCATTTAATACAGCCAAGACAAAATTGGATTTTTTTTCAGTTCTCTCTGTAATTCCCACATCCATCATTTATTATTAAAGAGGTCAAACCACAGCCGGACAACAGTCTTTTATGAAAAACTATAAATATAAAATATTAACCTTATCCACATGACAGCAAATATGAGGGTTTTTCAGTTAATAATTATAAAATGATTAAAGATCTGTTGAGTTCAGGAGTCCTATGACATCATCACTATTTACTTTTAAGCAAGTGACCAATTTTAAAAACCTCAGGTTGATTACTCCTATTAATGTATTTTAAATCTAATTTTTAGGGTTCAAATGATGCTACAAATATATCTACGAAGAAAGTGCACCGGAACCATAAATTGTCTTTCACTATGATCTATAGTGAGTAAAGGATTTTCCACGGAATGAATTTTACTGATTTCCAGTGTCTTGCAATATCATGTATGCCATTTCTGCTGTAAAGTTGTACTTAAACTAATACTCCTTTATTTGAAATATTTATTTATTGTTCTTTTCTGGCAACTGTACTCTATTTATAAAATAATACTGGTATATTCTAGAGATTGAAATTTCAATCTCAATATCACTTGAAAATTGAATATTAACTAATGGTAATATTTTCCAGCACCTTAATGATCCTACCATAAAAATCAAACAAAAGGCAAGAACTAATGACAATTTTGTTAATTACTTTCCATTAGGTCTGTAACTTGGGACCAATAATGGAAATATTAATTATCCCACTGTGGGAATGTTACTTATGTAACAAATAGTTTAAAATGCTTGAGTAACTGCAATTTTAATTAGTGTGAGGCAAAACATTTCTTTGTCTTCCTCTACAACACACAGCACTCCGGAAATTCAATGCGATGACTATTTACGGATAGTGAAGTGAACCACCTTTTTTTAAATGCCACTATTCCTTTCTGAATGAGCATTCATGATATTAAAAGGAAAAACTTTTCCCCAGATCTTATAGAAAAGTGTTGACCTTCAAATCAATTCACTTATCCATGTCAGCACATTGACATTGCCATCTCAATGAGTCTTAACACCCCATAGTGTAGTTCACAGATGTGGTAACCTCTGATACCTTCCTCGAATCACACACTTGCCAATATTCCCCTCAACCCCATTTTCTCTTGTTAACTAAAACAAAAAATGACAAAACACTAGCAGGTCAAAGACCATCAGTGCAAAGAGAAAGAAGGTCATAGTGGGGGGGTGAGGTGTGAAAGGGAGACTGGAAAGAAGGAGAAAATATCTTCGAGAAGTTGAACACCAAATATGTCAGAGTAATAAGTATGATAAAAAAATCATTGGGGGGGGTTAGAAAAAGTTGAAACAAAGAGGTACAGACACTTCTCCAGAGAGAAAAATGAGTGGTCACCAAAATTTGTAAAAATTGATTATCATGACCAAAGAGCTTCAAAATACCCAGATGGATGATGAGGTGCAGTTCCTCAGGCTTTCCATGGACATTACTAGAGGCACGTGAGATGTCAGATCAAGGATGGGGTTGAATTTTAAATGATGGGCAATGGGAAACTCAGGATCGCTCATGCAGACAGAACAAATACGCTCTGCAAAGAGAACACCCAGTTTGGATTTGTTTCCTCCAATGTCGGAGTGATCACATTGTGAGCATCCCATGCAACACACTAAAGTGAAAGAAGTAAAGTGGAAGTTGGTAATCAGTGGTATTCCACAGGGATCTGTTTTGGGGACCCCTGCTCTTTCTGAGTTTTATGAAAGACTTGGATGAGAAAATGTAAGGCTGGATTATTAAGTTTGCAGACAACAGAGGTTGGCGGTGTTGTGAATAGCGTAGAAAGTTGTCACAGTTTACAATAGGACATTGATGGGATGCAGAGCTGGGCTGAGAAGTAGCGGATGGAGCTCAATCTGTTAAAGTGTGAAGTGAGACACCTTAGAAGGTTGAACTTGAAGGCAAAATACCGGATATTTGGTAGGATTATTGTAGTGTGAAGGAACAGAAGGATCTTGGGGTCCAAGTCCATAGATCCCTTAAAAGTTGCCATGCAAGTTAATAGGGTGGTTAAGAAGGTGCATAGTGTACTGACCTTCATTAGTCAGTGGATCAAGTTCAAGAACTGCAAGGTAATGATGCAGCTCTATAAAACGTTGGTTATACCACACTTGGAGCATTGTGTTCAGTTCTGGGTACCTTATTATAGGAAGAATATTGAAGATTTAGAGAGGTGCAGAGATTTACAACAAAACAAAGACCAATAAACAATCAATGTGAAAAAGAAGACAAAATAAGCAAATCCAAAAAAACGTAAATAAATTATACTGAGAACATCAGTTGTAGAGCCCTTGAAAGTAAATCCACAGATTGTGGAATCAGTTTAGTGTTGGCATGGTTCAATACAGGTTCAGAAGCCTGATGGTTGAAGGATAATAATTGTTCCTGAACCTTCTTCCCAATGGCAGCAGTGAGAACAGAGCATAACATGGATGATGGATGCTGCTTTCTTGTGGTGGCACTCGTTGTATAGCTCAATGGTGGGAAGAGTTTTGCCTATAATGGACTGGGCTGTATCCACCACTTTCAAAGACTTTTTTGCTCTTGGGCATTGGTATTTCCATATCAGTCCATGATGCAACTAACCAGTCATGATACTCTCCACAATATCTATAGATATTTTATCAGTTTTAGGTGACATACCAAATCTGCAAGAACTTCAAAGAAAGAGGGGTATTGCTATGCCTTCTTTGTAACTGCATATGTAATGCCAAGGAATTTAAAGTTACTGACCCTCTCCACCTCTGTAACCTTGATGAGATCTGGCTCATTAACCTCCGATATCTTCTTCTTGTAGTCAATAATCAGTCTTCTGATATTGCCCACACTGAGAGAGAGCTTGTTATTATCAGGCATCATTCAACTAGATTTTCAATCTCCCTTCTATATGCTGACTCTTCAATACCTTTGATTCAGCCAACAACAGTGGTGTTATCAGTGGTAACATCTTCAGTCTCTTAATGCTTCAGTCAAAGGTTCCCACATGCTTTAAAAGAGTGACAATCATACCAGTGCCCAAGAAGAGCAGTGTGAATTCCCTCAACAACTATCACCCAGTGGCACTCACATCTACTCTGATGAAGTGCTTTGAGAGGCTGGTCATGACTAGAATCAACTCCTACTTAGGACGTGGACAAGCTGTAATTTGCCTGTCACCACAATAGATTCAAGCAGATGCAATCTCACTGGCTCTCCGCTCGGCCTTCTGATCACCTGAACAATAGTAATATGTACATTAGTCTGCTGTTTATTAACTACACAATCATATCCTCAGTTCTAATCAACAAGCTCCAAAACCTGGGCCTCTGTACCTCCTTCTGCAACTGGACCTTTGCACACAGCCAGTGCGGAACAGAAATATTATCTCCTCCTCGATGACAATAAACATGGCAATACCTCAAGGATGCCCACTGCTCTACACCCTCAATAGGGTGGCTTGGCATAGTTTAAAAGCTATCTATAAAATTGCCAGTGACACAAACATCATGAATAAACTTTTCTTGGGCTTCAAGCCAGGTACAGCTATCGATTATAACCAATGTTTCGATTATAAGATGTTTTGAAGATCTGTCGTCTTCTTCAGGGATGATGCCTTTAATTTAAAGCGGATCTAAAATAATGGATACACTCCCTAATCAACGTTTGGCTAGCTCGTTGTAGAATGTGTTTAGCCTCTGGAGAAGCCATCACAGAATGCAACCTCACAAACTTTGGGATGATGTCCTTGTCCAGGCATCTCAGAAGGAAGGCTAAAGAACAAATAAGCCTCACCTTCCCTTTACGCAATGATTCAAAGAGATGAATATTGCGGTGAAATTCCTCCCTGTAGAGGTGAAAAAGAATCTAGTGCTCTCCCAGCATATATGGTGAATAAACACTTCTTGGGCTTCAAGCCGGGTACAGGTAGTGATTATAACGGACGTTTCGATGCAAGCTCTGTCATCTTTCTCGTCTCTTTTTGCACTACTAATTTTGTATATACTGCACAGTAAATGTAACTGTTGAGATACTACTGCAGAGTACTCATTACTGTATGATGTGCTTCTTTATTACAAAACTTGCAAAGACAAATTATCTTGTAGTGATAAAAAACTAACTAAACTAGATTAGTGATATAGTGATCTTAACATTCAAATAAGTGTAACTAAGCATTCCAATTAACAATCGAATAGCAAAGTTAGTGATATTATTAGTGTATTTAAGTGTTCTAATAACACTCTGATTAATGGTAAACAAAAAAAAAATTCTCTCTGGCTTACGTACTAACTACTAGACGAAACTAAACAACTTATCAAAACAAGAATATGTAACTATACTCATTTGCTTCTACCATGCCCCAACCCATGTGACAGATTACCACAATAAACATGTCATAAACTACAATACAGACAGAAAATAGATACGTGGCTCCTACAATTTATTTATTTGTTTATTATTCTAATTTATAGCTTTTATTATGTATGGCAATGTATTACTGCAAATCAACAAATTTCTCGACATATGCCAATGATATCAAACCTGATTCTGATTCTGAAACTTAAATACGCTTAATGGAGCTGCACTCAACCTCTTAGCCATAGGTACAGTGTATTGTAAAGCAAGTCGAGCAGGAGGCTAAGCACACAACTTCAAGTTGCACCTGTGCTGATGGTGATTGTGGAGGAGATGTTATTGCCAATCCAAACTTGCTGCAGTCTGCAAGTAAGGATATTGAGGATCCAGTTGCACACAGAGATATCGAGACCTAGGTCTTGAAGCTTAGTGATTAATTTAGAGAGGATGATATTGTTGAATGCTGAGCTATCATCAATGAAGTGCATCCTGATGTATGGATTTTCACTGTCCAGAGCTGTGTGAAGAGCCAATGAAATAGCACATGCTGTTGACCTGTTGTGATGGAAATCCAAGTACTTCTCAGGCAAGGGTTGACATGCTTTTTAACCAACCCATAAAGCATTTCATCACTGTGGATGCAGGTGCTACTGCACAATAGTCATTGAGGACCTGAGGACAAGGAGAACAAGTATCTGTAGTGAGGAGAACAGATGAAAGCAAGAGAATGGGAAATGGAGAGGGCCTGCATGAGAACTCTATCAATTACAGAGGAAGAAAAGGTTACTTAAAGAAGAAGAAATACACCTTAAAGGCATTGGTGTGAAAAGTTTTGTTATCAGAGGAGGAAAAATGGGTGAATGGAATCTTTACAGAATTTAGAGTGAAAACAGATGGTTGAGGTAGCCTTGGGAGTTAGTGAGCTGATGAGATATACTTGGCTATCCTGTCTCCTAACTTGGAAATAGAGAAGCCAAGAAGAAAGGAAGAGGCAGCATAAGGGTTAGTGTGGATGTGAGAACTGGGTGGAAACAGGAACAAAAGTAATATAAACAAAGCCAAGTTCCATTTTTGTACACTAAGTAGTTCAGATACAGCTACCAATGCAGTGGGAAAAAATGAGCCCGAATAGAATTTAAACAAGGACATCTCTGTTATGTTTTGTAATTTCAGAAACAAAGCGAAAGAAAAACACAGGAGCTAGAATGAATCTAGTAAGGTGCCCACATATGACGTGGTGGCATAATGACATGTGCCATTCACATACTTCTTACATATAGTCCGTAAGGAATTATGTAAACAAATAAAGAATGCTTAATCAAACAATATTTTTAAAATATTACCCAAATATTACTGAAATATTATGTACACTATACGTGCCACATATCTAACAAAGTGACAGGCAAAGCTAAATTCTTATTCGACTTCAAGAAAATAAATGGAGTTGGAAAAAGTTGTTCAATTCAACCAGGTCAATGACTGTGGTGGTGAAATTGGATTATATGCAGCTCTGTTAATGAAAGAAGTCAAAGGCCATCAAAGGAAGTTGAAACAATAGGTCTATAAGGATAGTCCTAGTACAGATCTGCTGAGGATCTTGGGGAGGAATTAAAAGCAGGTTGTGCTGATTTGTGGGACTGTGAGGCTGGAAGCAGTGGAGAGAAAGATTCCTGAAGTCAGTGATTGTGTGATTTTGGATTGATATGGTCATGTTATAATGGATGGCATGTGGAGATGCCTGAGAACTGATTTCAGCTTCTGTGAGAGAGAGAGGTTAGTTTAGCAATCCACAAAAGCACTGCCCTTAGAGGCAGGTTTCATGACAATGTCAGTTTTAATCATTACTCAAGGGAGGATTACATTCAGAATGAGCAGGTAGAGTATGAAAGGGCAGTGAAAAATTGAGGAGATCAAATGCCATGTTAGCAGTTTGTGATAAATAGAAGCAAAAAAGCCATTAGGTGGATTGGGAATTCGGGAAATGGGATAGAGTCCACAGTCTCAGCTAAGATCTCTTATCCAAAGAAATTGGCATGAAGGCAAAGAGTACAACATCATGCCAGCCTTAGATGAGCATTCATCCCCATATACCTCTGCTCTGCACTGATCATTCAAAATCACAGAAAGATAAAGAAAACATGACATTGGGGAGTACCATGGAGAGCATTCTAACTGGCTGCATCACTCTCTGGTTTGGGGGTGGGGGTATACTGCACAGGATTGAAGTAAGCTGCAGAGCATTGTAAACGTAGTCATCTCTATCATGAGCACTAGCCACCATAGCATCCAGGACAGCTTCAAGGAGCGAAGCCTCAAAAAGGCTGTGTCCATCATTAAGGACCAGCCCTCTGCCCAAACCCAGGTCATACCTCGTTCTCATTGTTACCATCTGGAAAGAGGTATAGAACTGTGAAGGCACACAGTCACCGACAGCTACTTCCCCTCTGCCAACAAATCTGACAACATATGCCAGTGATATTAATTAAGCTTGATTCTGATGAGGTTGGAGGAAAATGAAAAGTGGGTAAGCAGCCAGTAAACTGTTCTCAAAATTTGAAAGCTGTTGAAGTTTTTAATCCTTCTTGGTTCTGTAGTAGAGAGCATTCTAGAGTATATAAGAGCAGAAGTACAGCATTAACTATTGATTATCAGTTAAGGACAACACCAGTGATTGAAACTATAATCAATGGACAGCTTAACTGTAACATGATCATGAAACTTTAAGGTAAGGCATTCGTCAGACCACACTTTGAGTACGGTGAGCAGTTTTGAGTCCCTTATTTAAGGAAAGATGTGCTGGCATTGAAGAGAATCCAGAGGAGGGTCATGAGAATGATTCTAGGAATGAAAGGGTTAACATATGAGAAGTGTTTGATGGCTCTGGGACTGTACTCACTGGAATTTAGGAGAATGGGGGTGCGGATCTCATTTAACCCTATCGAATAATGAAAGGCTTAGATAGAGTAAATATGGAGAGGATGTTTCCAAAAGTGAGTGAGTCCAGAACCAGAGGGCACAGCCTCATAATAGAAGGATGTCCCTTTAGAACACAGATTAGGCAGAATTTCTGCAGCTTGAGAGCGGTGAATCTGTGGAATTCATTGCCATGGATGACTGTGGAGCCTTTGAGCATATTTAAAGCTGAGGTTGATTGGTTCTTGATTAGTCAGGGTGTCAAAGGTTACGAGGAGAAGGCTGGAGAACAGGATCGAGCAGAATGATAAATCAGACATAAAGGAATGGCAGAGCAGAATCAGTGGGCTGAATGGCCTCATTCTGCTCCTATGTCTTATGGTCTTATGATTTAATTAGGCCATTCAACCATCCTTGCTGATTTATTGTCCCTCTGAACCCCATTCTCCAGCCTTCTCCCCATAACCTTTGATGCCCCTAATAATCAAGAACCTATCAACCTCCATTTTAAATATACCCAATAAGTTGGCCTCCACAGCCATTTGGTGCTACCAAGCCATTCCTTGTAATGGACAATGAAGTCCACTACCCAGACTACATATTGTGTCCTTGCTTCTTACAGTGCTTTTTCCAAGTGTTCCTCAACAAAGAGGAGCTATGATTTATCAGTCAGGCAGAATGGTAGGAGTTAATCAGGAACAGACTTCCTTGCCATTTTTTGACAAGTCATTGTTAAGGAATCCCAGTGCTTATTCTTTCTGCATGTATGCCACTGTACTGTGGTCTTTAATAAGTAAACCCAGCTACAGAGACAGAGTCTATCCAGGGATTGTGATTAAAGAACCTTGTTATAGCTAACAAGAGGGGCAACCGGCATGCAGTCTTCTCAAATAAACCAACTTATTGACAATGTTAGGCAATTGCTTGACTAGTTTGAGATCAGGTCTTTCATTTTACAGCAAAGTCATCAGATGTTTATGAGAAACAGTTTGCAGGAGGCTAAAGGAATTTGACATGTCCTTGTTGATACCAGTTTTTTAAAAAAATTAATTTAGAGATCCAGCGCAGAAGAGGCCCTTCTTAGCAACCCACCTATTTAATCCTAGCCTAATCACAAGACAATATTACAATGACCAATTACCCTATGAATTGGTACGCCTATGGACTGTGAGAGGAAAGCACCCACAGGAAACCAATGTGGTCATAAGAGAACATACCAACTCTTTATAGATGGCACCAGAATTGAACTCCAAACTCCAGTGCCCCAAGCTGTAATTATAGTATCATGCTAACCGCTACCATGGTGTCCAATCTTTATCAATGCACCACAGAAAGCATCCTATCTGGATTCATGATGACTTAGTATGGCAACTGTTGTGTACATGACTGCAAGAAATACTTGTTGTGGACACACTTCAGCACTCTCCCTTCTATGGACTCTGTCTACACCTCATTGTCTTGGTAAAGCAGCCAGCATGATCTAAGACCACACCCATCCTGGACAACTCCTCTTCTCCCCTCTCTCATTGGGCTCAAGATACAAAAGCCTGAAAGCATGTACCACTAAGCTCAAGGATAGCTTCTACTGTACTATTATAAGACTATAAAATGGTTCCTCAGTATGACAAAGTGGACACCCTGCTTCACAATCCACCCTACCATGATCCTGCACTTCACTTTCTCCACAGCTGCTACACTCCATTCTGCATTGTCATTATTTCAGCTTGATTTGCATTGATGCATTGTGTAATGACTCAATCTGCAAGATAAGTCCCTCACCATATCTTGGTACATGCAACAATAATAAACAAATGCAAATATCAATAGAAGTGTTTCTTGTTCTATGCCAAAATTACATCCCCTTCGAACTCCAAAGCTATTCATCTTTGAGATTAACCGTTTCCCTTTACTCTTATTAGATGATAGTCAGATAGCCCTTGGAGGCCAGGGTGGTCATGTGCACCCTGAATAAAAAAAAATACACTTACTTTTTTTATTGCCTATTGATAACAAAGCAAAGGTGTTTGCTTGATAGAATTGAATGCATTTTAAAATGCCATCCAGGATCTAATATATATCATAAGCAATACTCTACAAATTTATTGTAGTCTAACCAGCTAAACCAAATACAAGCTTCATCTGCCATTGAAAGCCCTATGAAAATACCAGCTTACTAGTTCTTAATGATATAAATGAGGCAGGGAGACTATTTAGAAATCTGTGAGATGACAACAATTTTAGCAAGCATTGATCCCTAATGGTGTACATCTGTTATTAAAGTTATCCAGGCTGCATGCTTTTTTAAACTCATTACACCCTTCTTTCTCTTCTTTGAATTTGTACTACTCAAATAATTGTTACCCTCTTTATGGTAATGATCCAAAACAAAAAAATTAAAAACTTCCCATGATCATTGATAAGATATGCTTTAGTTCCATTAAAATGAAATATTTGTACCAATAATAGAAAAGTTACCCATAGCACTGTTGTGTGACTCAATGTGCGGGGAAAAGGAATTACAGAAGTTTGCAGAAGTTGATAAATCAGATTTACTATCATTGACATATTGCTGTTTTGTGAAATTTGTTGTTTTGCAGCAGCAGTACTGTGTAAGGATATAAAAACCTATAAGCTGCAGAATTAAATAAATAGTGCGAAAAGGAAGAATAATGAGGCAGTGTTCATGGGTTCATGGACTGTTTAGAAAACTGATAGTGGAGGGGAAGAAACTGTCCCTAAATCGTTGAGCGTTGGTCTTCAGACCCCTGTACCTCCTCCCTAATGGTAGGGAGCCCTACCTTTTGAAGATGTCCTTGATGTGGGAAGGGCTAGCTGAGTCTACAGCTCTCTGCAGCCTCTTGCAATCCTGAGCATTGGAGCCTCGATACCTGGCTGTCATGCAACCAGTAGACAACTCTTCACCATACATCTATAGAAATATGTAAGAATCTTTGGTGACGTACAAAATCTCCTCAAACTCCTATTAAAGTCAGGCTATTGGTGTGCCTTCTTTGTAATTTCATTAAAATGCAGTGCCCAGAACAGATCATCTGAGAAGTTAATGCCCAGAAACTTGAAACTGCTCACCCTTTCCACCCCTGAACCCTCAATGAGGACTGATACGTGTTCTCCTGACTTTCCCTTCTTGAAGTTCACTATCAATTTCTTGGTCTTGCTGACATTGAGTGTAAGGTTATTGTTGCAACCTCAACCAGCCAATCTATCTCACCCCTCTCTACCTTCTCATCGTTATCTGAGATTCTAATGACAATGGTGGCATCATTGGTGAATATATAGATACTGTTTGAGATAGTGTTTTACAGTCAGGAATGTAGAGAGAGTACTGCAGTGGGCTAACCACATATCCTGAGGTACACCTGTGTTTATAGTCAGTGAGAAGAAGTTATCAATTATCTCTACTGACTATGGTCTCCCAATAAGGAAATTGAGGATCCAGTTACAGAGGGAGGTACAGAGGCCCAGGTTTTCTAGTTTGGTTATTAATATTGAGGGAATGGTGGTATTGAATGTTAAGCTACCAATAAACAGAAGACTGGCCCATATTTTGCTGTTGTCTAGGTGCTCCATAGCAAAATGGAGAGCTAGTGAGATCATGTCTACTACAGACCTGTTGTAGTGGTAGGTGAATTGTAGTAGTTCCAGGTGCCTGCTCAGGCAAGAATTAATTCTCACCATGACCAACCTCTCAAAGCACTAGCAGATGTGTGTGCTACTGGGTGATTCAATGAAACAGCTCAACCTGTTCTTCTTCAGCATAAGTACAAACGTTGCCCCTTTGAAGCAAGTGAGAACCTCAAACTGCAGCAGTGGAAGATATAAGATGTCATTGAATACTCTACCTACTAAGGTGGCAACACACATCAAAGTTGCTGGTGAATGCAGCAGGCCAGGCAGCATCTCTAGGAAGAGGTACAGTCGATGTTTCGGGCCGAGACCCTTCGTCAGGACTAACTGAAGGAAGAGTTAGTAAGACATTTGAAAGTGGGAGGGGGAGGGGGAGATCCAAAATGATAGGAGAAGATAGGAGGGGGAGGGATGGAGCCAAGAGCTGGATAGGTGATTGGCAAAAGGGATATGAAAGGATCATGGGACAGGAGGCCCAGGGAGAAGGAAAAGGGGGAGGGGGGGAAACCCCAGAGGATGGGCAAGGGGTATAGTCAAAGGGACAGAGGGAGAAAAAGGAGAAAGAGAGAAAAAGAATGTGTGTATATAAATAAATAACGGATGGGGTACGAGGGGGAGGTGGGGCATTAGCGGAAGTTAGAGAAGTCAATGTTCATGCCATCAGGTTGGAGGCTACCCAGACGGAATATAAAGTGTTGTTCCTCCAACCTGAGTGTGGCTTCATCTTTACAGTAGAGGAGGCCATGGATAGACATATCAGAATGGGAATGGAATGTGGAATTAAAATGTGTGGCCATTGAGAGATCCTGCTTTCTCTGGCGGACAGAGCGTAGGTGTTCAGCAAAATGATCTCCCAGTCTGTGTCGGATCTCGCCAATATATAGAAGGCCACATCGGGAGCACCGGACGTAGTATATCACCCCAGCCGACACAGGTGAAGTGTCGCCTCACCTGGAAGGTCTGTCTGGGGCCCTGAATGGTGGTAAGGGAAGAAGTGTAAGGGCATGTGCAGCACTTGTTCCGCTTAAAAGGATAAGTGCCAGGAGGGAGATCAGTGGGGAGAGATGGGGGGGACGAATGGACAAGGGAATCGCGCTTGGATAGCATAGGTTTTCAATACCAGGCCAGCTACACTAATGAGGCAAGTTTTTACCCACTTTAGGAACGTTCAGATATCGGCCTCTGAGAAAGAGATCACAGAGTCATTGGATGCTGTGGGGATTTGCCCAGGTGTAGTGGCATTATTCTCCTTTCCAAAGTGTGCATAACAGGTACTGAACTCATCAGAGTGTGGAGCATCACTGCCATTTATGCTATTAGGTTTTGCTTTATAGGAAATAATTGCATGCAAACTCTGCCACAGCTGTTGTACATCTAACTCTATCTCTAACTTCACTTGGAATTGCCTTTTTTGATGTCAAGACGGTCTTCCGTAGATTGTACCTGGACTTCCTGTAGGATTCTGGATCGTCAGACCAGATCCTGTAAATTTTTTTCAGAAGTGCATATCCTTCTGTGACTGACCTGATGCTTCAATGAACACTCAGTCTGTCTCATCCACAATAAGTAGATGGAAAAAAATTCCAATCTGAGCTGTTAATAGACTAACTTCAAAGATGTGTGTGGGTTGAAGACCAATCTATTGGCATCCCATCCAGTTTTCCCTCCCTTCATTGAGAGATGCTCAAGTTATTTAATCTCAGTTCAGCAATATATTCTCTTATACTTCAAATAATCAATTTTATTTGTCTAAATCATTTCACAAAGTACTGTCTAAATTTATAAACAGAAACATCATTTTTCAGAGTATAACTATTTAGAATAAACCTTTACAAGTCTGAAATAAAAGCAGAAAAATATATGGGAACTACTTAGCAGGTCAGACAAAAGACAAAGTAAATGTTTCAGGTTGAAGACACTTGGTCAAGTTCGGATGCATGCGTGTTTCCTTATTTATCAGTGACTATCTTAAATTGGAACTAATTCAAAAACATACCTTCATTATCCTACTCAACCATTATCAGATCAACAGTCTCTCAAGAGGAGATTCTCCTTTCTGACAGTTGTACACTACCAGCTGTGGTATGATCATGTAAATCATTTTGTACTTTCTCTAACACTGCCACATCTACTTTTGTCATGAGGAGACCAGAAGTACAAGTTCTTTGTTCTTTGTTTTTGAATAAACATGAAGATTGGTGCACAATTTTGTGGGTATCTTAACATGCTTTGCTATTTTTAAAGATTTCAAAATCTGTAGCCATACAACTTTTACTTTTCTTGGTCCCTCTTATTCTCCAAAAATAAAGTGATTTGGTTATCCTTTCTGCTGAAAAGGCTCACATCATGTACATGTATATTGAAATATGCTTGAAATCTGGTTGCCCATCATGCAACCTTATTAATGTATTCCAATTGTTGTACATAATTTCTCAACATTAGCTGTAATAGACAAGGCTAAAAATAGGGCTGCTATAGAGGTACCCAGCGCCACAGCAGTGTAGCAGTCAGTGCAACATTGTTGTTAGAGTTCGGAGCAATCGGAGTTAAGAGTTCAATTCCAGTGTCGTTCTGTAAGGAGTCTCTGCATGTTCTTCCCCCTGGAATACATGGGTTTTCTCTGGGTCCTCCTGAATCCTCCCACAGTCCAAAGATGTACAGGGTAGGTTAATTGGTCATTATAAATTACCCCGCGGTCAGGTTAGATTGATTAGGTTTGTCAGGGGGTTGCTGGGGCGGGGAGGCCTGAAGGGTTGGAACTGCCTACCCCAGGCTATATTGCTAAATAAAAATAATTAGACCAGTAACAAAGCAGTCGAGATGATGTAGTTTGAAATAAGCTATGAAGTTATATTGAATTACACTATCACTGCTCATATCATATGAAAACTCCCTTGTTCCTGAGTGTCAACATCTATGAAGATCTATCCAGAGTCCAACATACAGATGCAATTAAAAAGAAGGCATAACAGCAGTTATGTTTCATTAGGAATTTGAGGAAAATTGGTGTATCACCAAAGATACTCACAAATTTCTACAGATGTACCATGGAGAGCATTCTAATGGTTGCATCACTATCTGGTCTGGATGGACCACTGCACAGGAAAGTTGTAAACTCAGCCAGTCCAACTAGTCTCCCCAGCATCAAGGACACCTTCAAAAGACGATGTATCAAAAAGGTGCTGTCCAACACTAAGGACCACTATCATCCAGGACGTGCCCCTTTCTCATTGCTACTATCCAGGAGGAGGTTCAGGAGCCTGAAAACACACACTCTACATTTTAGGAACAGCTACCTTCTCATTGCTATCAGATTTTTGAATGGTCAATGAACCCATGAACACTACGTACCTTACTATAGTTTTTGCTTTTTTACTCTTTTGCACTAATTACTTAATTTTATATTTATACCTCTCCCTATCTGTGTGTATAATAGACATATATATATATAAGTATATGCACACACATCCTTCTTATTGTAATTTATAGTTATTTATTATTACGTATTGCAATGTACTGCTGCAGGCAAAACAACAAATTTCACAACCTATGCCGATGATATTAAACCTGATTCTGATTCTCATACAGAACACAGAAGAGGAGATTATACTAAACAAAGTAATTCTTCACAATATATTAAGGCTGCATTATGCTGTGCTATTAAGCAGCAGAATAAAGGATTTAACTAAAGTTTGTCATGAAGAGCACACTGATTCTCAGAAAACATACTAAGCAAAGACAAAACATTTACATGGAGATACTGAGAACAAAAAAAAATCTAATGTGCAACTCCAATCTGATGCTGTACACATAATAACTGCAAGTTCCGCAACATTAATAACAGATGTATATTTTCTGACTAGTTTTACTTGAATAATCACTATTGCATAGCACAGAAATACTGTAAAGGAAACATTGTAATATATAAAAGAATGAAAGATGAGAATGCATTGAAGAATACAGGCATCTGCACCTATCCATCTGCCAAATTGCCAACCTGGGTTACTTCCAAGCAAAGCAAGGTTACATTTTTTTCCTCATGGCTGGGCACCAAGTAGAATGTAGTAATTATCATGTTGAAGTGGGAATCATTGCCTAGGCTTCCTATGATGATTACAGCATGTTAAAACAAGCCATTTAACTGCTATCCTGCTCAATAAGACATTTTTACATGGCAAAAAATGCACTATTTGCAACATATATTTATGAAAGAAGCTCCATAAATTAAATCCTTTAAATTCTTTGTGCACTAATTTTCCAACAACTTCCTCTTTAAAGGTAATACAAATGTATTAACTCAACCCTTCAGGTCAAAATCTGCTATAATTTACATTTTCCTTACACCTGCTTAAAAGTGCCAAAATTATCACAGCTCTGCAAGGTATACTTCAAAGCTATCAACTGGCCCTTTTACAAAAAATCTTAAGCCTAAAGGAATTTTTTTTGCTGCCTACTAGCAAAGTAAGTTTCTGTATTAATGTGTTGTTATTGTACTCTGTGATTGCCACCTCTCACAAAATCTAAAAACGATACAACAACTTTAGTAGCATACAGGCTTGGACAGTGAGATAAATGAGTGAAATGCTTACTAACTGGATTGCCTTGGCCTGGATGGAGAAATCTGTTGTTGAGATTTGCGAAATTAGATAAATCTCTAAGACTAAGACGTGTATGACAGCACTAAACTGCTTTAACTATGATCTTCTGATTTGGGAAGGTTCTTTGAAGTGAAAATGTGGTATTTTGACATTAAAGAACTTGAAAGATGGAGAATTATTGGCAAGCCATTTATCCCAGTTCAATTATTTCACTCAAGAAGAAATGGATGGAAGAAAAGACCACTGGCTCATTTCTGTTCTGCCATACAAAATAAAAACACAACTGATCTCTTGTAACATACTCAAAATGCAGGAGGAACTCAGCAAGTCAGACAGCATCTATGTAGGGGAATAAAGAGTCAACATCTTGGGCTGAGAATGCCATCAGAACTGGAAAGAAAGTGGGGTGAAGCCAGAATAAGATGGGGCGGGGAGAGGGATGGGAAGTACAAGTTGGCAGATGATACCAGGTGAGAGGGAAAAAGAGGGGGTGGGGAAGAGGATATATTGTGATAAGCTGGTGAGTGAGAGCTGGAAGGTGATATTGTCTTTTTTAAATGTCTAGTATGTTCCTTGTGCTGTGTGTGACTGTTGGTACTGTGTTTTACACCTTGGCCCTGGAGGAATGTTGTTTCATTTAGCTGTCATTATGGTTGAATGACAAGTAAACTTAAACTTGAACTTGAAGGGCCAAAAAGAAAGAATCTGACAGGTGAGGAACCAGAGGCAGGTGATGGATAGGTCATGAGGGTAGGAGCATAGGGGTGGGTAAATGTAAGAAAAACGGGGGAGGGGTGTAAAAAGAGGGAAATGGTTATAAGAACCTAGAAAAATTGATGTTCATGCAAGAGGATTAGACACAACTTATATGATATATAAGGTATTGCTCCTCCAACCTGAGTCTGGCAGAGGAGCTTTTTTGATATTGTCATTGTCTGCCTGTTGAAATTGGTGAAGCCTAATACACTAATCTAATACATCCTTTGATCCCTTAATATTAAATAATTTATCGTCTTTGTCTCTAATATATTTGCCTATTGAGCCTCTTTGGTACAGTGGTCCAAAGATACACTAACTTCTAGCTGAAGAGGTATCATCTCGGCTTGGAATGATTAACTGATTATTCTGAGATGGCTCCAGATGTCCCAGCCAGAGTAAACATTATTACCTTGTTAATCCTTGTAAAAACTTTGTATGTTTCAAGATCATACAGCTTTCTTATGAAGTCAAGATATAATACCTACACACCTAGTGTGTTTAATCTTTCTAACCTGCCATCATTGAAATTAATCAAACAATGACTTTTCATTATATCACAATTACCTTACTCCAAATCTACTCAGTAAATCTGTAGCCCATCCCACTGTTCCATCCTTACTTCATTTTTGCAAAGAGTGATCATACAATTAATTAAAACTCACATCTGGAACACTAGTGAGCAGAATTTTTTTTATCCCTTTCACACATCCTAGCCTTCCTTATAAGTAAAAATGTTCCCTAAAAATATCATCCTAAAGTTTCCTCCTGCCTCTTTAAAAGCCTTCTCTAAACCCCAAATTTTTGATTTTGCATTCTATCATGTTTCCTGTAAAAGCACAATGCCTGTTTTGTATCCATAGCATAATTAAGTACATACTTTGGAGGTACAATTTAGTTATTAAGACTAATTTAGTAATTCAATTACTACAATTTAACAATAAAAAGGAGGTGTTTTTGATAGTGAAGTAAGTTATCATAGATTACAGGAGGATATTGGACAGTTGGAGAAGTGGGCTGAAGAACGGCAAATGGATTTCAATACAGGTAAGTGTGAGGTGAGGTTGGATATTAGCATGCTGGCCTTCAGTCAGGGCATTGAGTATAGGAGCTGGGACATTATGTTACAGTTGTACAAATTATTGATGAGGCTACACTTGGGAGTACTGTGTACTGCTTTGGTCACCCTGTTATAGGAAAGATGTGATTAAATTGGTAAGAGTGCAGAAAAGACTTATGGGATGTTGCCAGTACCAATGGACCTGAATTGTAGGGAGATGTTTGTGAGGGATTTATTCCTTTGTAACATGGAAGACTTTGGGATGACTGTATAGAAATATTTAAAATGATGAAATGCATAGATAAGATGGATGTTAACAGACTATTCCCCAGTTTGAGCGAGTCTTAAACAAGGGGGGGGATAGGTTTAAGGTGAGGGGAAAGATTTAAAAAGGCTCTCAGTTGCAACTTTTTCAAGCAGAGGGTGCTGAGTAATGGAATGATCTGCTAGAAAAGTGATTGAGGTAGGTCTAATTTAAGAAGCACTTGGTAGGTACATATGGAGCAGGACTTCAAAGGAAATACACTGAACGGAGGAAATTGAGATTAGCAGGGACTAGTTGGACCAAAGGGCCTGTAGGTCTGTTATGTTGTTCTATGACTCTAACTTAGTGCAAATTAATTTGAAATAGTACTGTCAATCAGCTAAAGATCAGAATACACAATAGCAGAAGGTTCAAGAACAAATTCTGGATGCTTTGCCTGGATAATATTTTGTTTGATTTGTTCACTACCTCCAGTTCAGTCTACTTGCTATTTTCACAACCATCGTTTTTTTGAGGGGGGGGGGGATGTAATGCTCAAATTAAGCTTGCTTGCACTGTCAAAATCTTTTTCAGTTATTTCTAACCTCCTTTGATCATCAGACACATTTAAGAAATGAAAAATTAAAGATAACTTCATTTATTTTTGCAAGCTAATTAAAATTATTAAAATTAAAATAAATACACATATACTTCATCTCAAAGTTCAAAGTAAAATTTATTATCAGAGTGCATACATGTCACCATATACCACCCTGAAATTCTTTTTTCTATGGACATACATAACTAATGTGTAGAACAGTAACTGTAAACAGGATTAATGGTCAACAAATTGTGCAAATGCAGATATAAATAAATAGCAATAAATAATGAGCAGGAAATAACAAGATAAACAAGTCCTTAAATAGGTAAACAACAGGAATTCTGCAGATGCTGGAAATTCAAGCAACACACATCAAAGTTGCTGGTGAACGCAGCAGGCCAGGCAGCATCTCTAGGAAGAGGCGCAGTCGACGTTTCAGGCCGAGACCCTTCGTCAGGACTAACTGAAGGAAGAGTGAGTAAGGGATTTGAAAGCTGGAGGGGGAGGGGGAGATGCAAAATGATAGGAGAAGACAGGAGGGGGAGGGATAGAGCCGAGAGCTGGACAGGTGATAGGCAAAAGGGGATACGAGAGGATCATGGGACAGGAGGTCCGGGAAGAAAGACGG
Organism: Mobula hypostoma; assembly: GCF_963921235.1. Taxonomy (NCBI): domain Eukaryota; kingdom Metazoa; phylum Chordata; class Chondrichthyes; order Myliobatiformes; family Myliobatidae; genus Mobula; species Mobula hypostoma. Next base: position 49,027,159 of record NC_086110.1, read on the forward strand.
GGGGGGGGTGACCCAGAGGATGGGCAAGAGGTATATTCAGAGGGACAGAGGGAGAAAAAGGAGAGTGAGAGAAAGAATGTGTGCATAAAAATGAGTAACAGCTGGGGTACGAGGGGGAGGTGGGGCCTAGCGGAAGTTAGAGAAGTCAATGTTCATGCCATCAGGTTGGAGGCTACCCAGACGGAATATAAGGTGTTGTTCCTCCAACCTGAGTGTGGCTTCATCTTTACAGTAGAGGAGGCCGTGGATAGACATGACAGAACATGTTAGACATATAAACATGTTAGGTATATTCCCTCTGAATATACCTCTTGCCCATCCTCTGGGTCACCCCCCCCCCGTCTTTCTTCCCGGACCTCCTGTCCCATGATCCTCTCGTATCCCCTTTTGCCTATCACCTGTCCAGCTCTCGGCTCTATCCCTCCCCCTCCTGTCTTCTCCTATCATTTTGCATCTCCCCCTCCCCCTCCAGCTTTCAAATCCCTTACTCACTCTTCCTTCAGTTAGTCCTGACGAAGGGTCTCGGCCTGAAACGTCGACTGCGCCTCTTCCTATAGATGCTGCCTGGCCTGCTGCGTTCACCAGCAACTTTGATGTGTGTTCCTTAAATAGGTGTAGCTATCCCCTTTGTTCAAGGCCCTGATGGTTGTGTGGCAGTAACTGTTCTGAAAAACTGATGGTGCGAATCCTGAGGCACTTGTACCTTCTACCTGATGGGTGGTAAGGATCTTAGATGATGGATGCTGCTTTTCTACGGCAATATTTCACATAGATGTGCTCAACGGTTGGGTGGTTTTTACCTGTAATGTACTGGGTCAAATCCACTACCATTGATGTTCATGCAATAATGCAGACAGTCAGCACACTTTCCACCACACACCTAAAGAAGTTCACCAAGCTTTTTGATGACATGCTGAATCTCTGCAGACTGCTGCGGAAGTAGAGGTGGTGTCCTGCTTTTTTTGCAATTATATTTAAATGATGGGTCCAGAAAAGATCCTCTGAGATAGTGACACCCAGGAATTTAAAGTTACTGACCTTCTCCACCTCTGATCCTCCAACGAGCACTGGCTCATGGACCCCTGGGTTCCCTCTCCTGAAGTCTACAATCAGTTTCTTGGACAGTTTCTTCAATCAGTTTCTTAAACTTTTATACTACACCTACCAAATATTTCTGAACATCTAGGTATGCAACATCCCTGGTTCCTCCTGATGTCCCTATGAGTTGCATCCTCTACACCCTCTCTAATGCTTCTACATCCTTCTTACAATAAGGCCACCAAAGTTGAACACAATACTCCAAGTGTGGTCTAACCAGAGTTTTACAGAGCTTTAATTGATTTCATGGCTCTTGAACTCAATTCCTCTACTAATGAAGGTCAATACATCATACACCTTCTTAACTACCCTATCAACTTGAGGACTCTAGGGACTTAGACCCTAATATCCCTCTGTTCCTTATGCTAAGAATCTTATCATTAATCTTGTTGACTCTGCCATCAAGTTTAAGATTCCAAAGTGTATTACTTAACTCTTTCCAGGATTGAACTCCACCTGCCAATTCTCAGCCCAACTCTGCTTCCTGTCTATGTCCCACTGTAACCTACAACAACTTTTAACACTATCCACACCACCACCAACCTTCACATCAACTGCAATTTTACTAACCACCCTTCCACTTCCTCATTCAAGTTATTTTTTTAAAAAATCACAAAGACCAGGAGTCCCAGAACAGATCATTGCAGAACATAACTAGTCACCAACCCTCCAAGCAGGAAGCATGCCATGTACTACCACTCTTCCGTGGGCTATCCAATTCTGAATCCACACTGCCAAATTTCCATGGAAACACACACCAAATGCTGGAGAAAATCGGAAGGTCAGGCAACGTCTATGGAAACGAATAAACAGTTGATGTTTCAACAAGATATAGAGTCCTGATGAAGGGTCTTGGTCCAAAACGTCAACTGTTTATTCATTTCCATAGATGCTACCTGACCTGCAGACTTTCTGCAGTATTTTCTATAGTGTTGCACTGGATTTCAAGAATCTGCAAAATCTCTTGTGTTTACAAGTTTTCCATGGATCTCATTTATCATGACTTAATAGGAAAATAGTTTTTTTTAACTGTTGAGACATTAGTAAATTTTGAGCATAGTAGCATCTATGATTGGGCAGAGTGCTGGAAATTCTAGAATTTTTTTTGATAACCAATCTCAGGCTCACAAAACTGTTGTTCTCCAATATTCACTCTCCCTCCTTGAATAGCTATTTTGTTTATTACTTTCTGTTCTTTATCTCGCAGATTTTAGATAATTTGTCATTACATCCTCTATCTCTCCACCTAACCCAAGGGACTTGTGAGGTTGTGGTTCTGCTAACTTCTCCAGGACTCTCACTTCACTATGTTCTATTATTGTCATGAAATTTTTGGTTGCACACAATATTCAGATAATAAGACACTAAGTTATCTGTAGAAATTTATGTCAATGAGAGCACAGTGCAACAAATCACTAAATCAATTGTGCGGGTCTTATTTTGAAATGTGTGTTTCATTTGTTTTTTTTAATATACTGTACCTCCCATGTGGCACTTACATAATTGCAACAATGACCAATTGTTTACATATATTTTAATGTTTATCTGCAGGTAAAAATAGGCTTCTATGACATTCATAACATTTAAATTCATTGAAATTATTAAAGGAAACTTCAAAATTCTGCAATAATCTGCAAACACTTGTACCAATTTACATCTCTTTCATTTTACTTTCTTTTTCATATCATTCCTTAAAAGGAAAAGTAAACAATGATTCTCTGAGAAAGAAAGCCGACAAGATTCTTCTGCAGATTAAAAAGTAATCCTGACAGCAACAAATTCAGTATTGAGCTGTGAAAGAAATTGATGCAAAGACAGGCAATAAAAATCTTCATAGGAAGCATGACTTTTTTTGCTTGGAAAGCCACGTTTTCTACATAAAAGACTAGAATACACAGTCAAAGAGGTTTAAAGATTTTGTTCACAACATCTCCAATACTTTTGTAAGGCTTTTCTTTAATTAGCTCACATCACTTCTTAAAATCTAATTTTGAATGTGGGGGGGCAATTAGAAAATGCAGGGAAAAGAAGTTCTGTGGTTACATTTTAATGAAAATTCAGAGTTGAATTATTGAGAAGGACCAGCAGTGATTATGCAATTAAGAGCTTTAAAAACAGGTGAAAACAAAATGTGATAAGACACCAAGGGAACTGACTTGAAAGAATTGCAGTTTTATTTTGTTCTCAATTTAGAAGTTCACTCTAAATTATAATCATCTTAAAAAAAGTTATTTTAAAACCGGATAACAAATTGCACAGCTAAATTACCACTTAAGGAAATTATGACTAAACATGTATTGTATCTTAGGTTTTTAGGAATCCGTGGAGTTCACCTGCAGGAAGTGCGTGCAGCTCAAAGGATTTTGCTTAAGAATTAATGACATGAACTTCAGATACAATGATATCTCGGCGAGCATTTCAGGACTCTTAGCCATGAAGAATATTCCAGGAAGCTTGACATTTCAGAAGAATAGAAGGAAAGGAAAAGGAGTGAGGGAAGTCTATTAATAAAGTATGAGATTACAACATTAAAAAAATTGTTGTGGATGATTGATGTATAATCAGTTTGTATGAAGTCAAGCAAGAGCAAAGGGAAAAATAAACACAAATGGAAGTAGACTAACATTAGATATATTGTAGGTCTGATCAGTAATTACATAATCTTCTAAAAAAGGTACTGCATTAATTGTGGGTAGTGTTAATTTTTGTGTATATTTGACAAATTAAATTGAAAAAAGTAGCTTAGATGACAATATCACAGAATGCATTCATGACAATTCTTCAGAACAGTAGATCCTGGAATTAGTAAGAGAACAGACTTCTCGCAATTCCTCCGTCTCCGCCGCATCTGCTCTCAGGATGAGGCTTTTCATTCTAGGACGAGGGAGATGTCTTCATTTTTTAAAGAAAGGGGCTTCCCTTCCTCCACTATCAACTCTGCTCTTAAACGCATCTCCCCCATTTCACGTACATCTGCTCTCACTCCATCCTCCCACCACCCCACTAGGAATAGGGTTCCCCTGGTCCTCACCTACCACCCCACCAGCCTCCGGGTCCAACATATTATTCTCTGTAACTTCCGCCACCTCCAACGGGATCCCACCACTAAGCATATCTTTCCCTCCCCCCCTCTCTCTGCATTCCGCAGGGATCGCTCCCTACACAACTCCCTTGTCCATTCGTCCCCCCCATCCCTCCCCACTGATCTCCCTCCTGGCACTTATCCGTGTAAGCGGAACAAGTGCTACACATGCCCTTACACTTCCTCCCTTACCACCATTCAGGGCCCCAAACAGTCCTTCCAGGTGAGGCATCACTTCACCTGTGAGTCGACTGGGGTGATATACTGCGTCCGGTGCTCCTGATGTGGCCTTTTATATATTGGTGAGACCCGACGCAGACTGGGAGACCGCTTTGCTGAACATCTACGCTCTGTCCGCCAGAGAAAGCAGGATCTCCCAGTGGCCACACATTTTAATTCCACATCCCATTCCCATTCTGACATGTCTATCCACGGCCTCCTCTACTGTAAAGATGAAGCCACACTCAGGTTGGAGGAACAACACCTTATATTCCGTATGGGTAGCCTCCAACCTGATGGCATGAACATTGACTTCTCTAACTTCCGCTAGGCCCCACCTCCCCCTCGTACCCCATCTGTTACTCTTTTTTATGCACACATTCTTTCTCTCACTCTCCTTTTTCTCCCTCTGTCCCTCTGAATATACCTCTTGCCCATCCTCTGGGTCACCCCCTCCCCCATCTTTCTTCCCGGACCTCCTGTCCCATGATCCTCTCGTATCCCCTTCTGCCTATCACCTGTCCAGCTCTCGGCTCCATCCCTCCCCCTCCTGTCTTCTCCTATCATTTTGCATCTCCCCCTCCCCCTCCAGCTTTCAAATCCCTTACTCACTCTTCCTTCAGTTAGTCCTGACGAAGGGTCTCGGCCTGAAACGTCGACTGCGCCTCTTCCTAGAGATGCTGCCTGGCCTGCTGCGTTCACCAGCAACTTTGATGTGTGTTGCGAGACCATTTTAAATTTTGTTCATGTTGCTTGACACAGAAATAATTTCTGACCCCACAGTAAAGGAACTTTTAGTCATTATAAAATGACAAAATTCCACATTCAATTTGATAAGAATAAAGTTCTGAAATTGCAGAAAAGCTTAAATAAAGGCACATTCAGAGTTATAAAGGTAGAATTATCCAATGTGGATTGGGAAAATAAATTAAAAGGCAGCTATTAGGATGCTGTGGTTGGCATGAACCAGTGGGCCAAGTGCAGCATATACTAATAACATAAAAAACAATTACAATGGATTCCAGTTAATTGGCCCATTTGGGGTAGCCACTTATTTGGGACAGTTCTTGAACAAAAACTAATTGAGAAAATAGCCAGGATTCCCTTTGTTTATTTGGGACATGATGCTACTTAATTGGAAGAGGAGGCAAATGCTTGGAGATGCCAGAGACAATGGGAATGAAAATTAAATGATTTCACTACTTCAACAAGTTAGGAATTACAAAGAATTTGAAGGTATCATCTTGAATATTACAATGAAAATTAGGATTTGGAGGATGCAATTGTTGACAGCATTGTATGAAGGCAGTCCACTATCTGCACTAGGTGTGTGTGCTGATTTTGTTCATTTACAGTCAATCAAAAGAACACAGCAACGTACATTGGATGGATTCCTCCATCACTAACTGCTAGGAACTAATACACAATTTCACAGTATTGCAGTAGTATAGGTAACGTTCAAATTTGTACAGTATTTCATTTAAATACATTTTTTAACTCACTTAAATGGTAGTTTGCCTTATTTATACCTTTTTAGCTATTTCCATGAAACTTCAGTAATTGGGGCAGCTGCTTAATTGGGCCAAAATGCACTGGTCCTGATGTGTTCCAATTAATCGGACTCCACTGTCCTTGTATATTACATTAAAAAAAACTATCTCCATAAATACTATAAATATATTCCTTTGAGAGATACAATCTTTTACACATGGACAATCCATCCATGGCTAATTAAAGGTAGGAATGCTAACATATCAAAAGAAAAGACATATATGATCATAAACTAGCAAGATATAAAATAGCAAGAAGTCCTACACATACTTAACAAGGAAGAGTAAATAAAGTAAATGTTGGTTCCTTACAAAATGAAACCAGGTAATGTATCATGGGAAAGAAACAAAAGAAGCTTTAAATAAATAGCTGTATCCGCAATGTTTTTACTGCAGAAAACATTAAAGGCATCCCCAGCAGCAAGAGAGGGTTTAATCATTTGAGAAAACATACAAAACAAGCAAACATGTCTAAAGGATAGCAGGTTATCTGAGCCTGATGGTCAACATTGTAGGGTCTTTAAAGAAGTGGCAGGGACAATAAATACATGAGTCACGTCGTTCCAGAGTTTCCTAATTAATTGGAAAATCATAAATGCAATATTCCTGTTCCAGCTTGGAGGGAGTTCATAATACAATTACACAGTGTCAACATAATTTTCTTAGAAAGGAAAATTGTGTCTAATTTATTCATTAGGCCAGATTTTGTGACCGATCATTCAAGGATGCAGGCCCTTTTTTTTGTTGCTGAAGTGTTCATTCTGAGCAATGCCCCTACCATTGTCTCAAAATGGAACTCTAGTAAGGATGACAGGGAAATGCAAATGGTGAAGGTTGGTGGGTGTCAGGTGCCAGGTGCAAAGAGGATTGTGGAGAAGGGAGAGATGCAAGAGGACGAAATTTTGGGCATTAGCGGCAGACCAATCGATGTGCAGAGTGAGCGAGCTTTGCACAGTTCAATGAGAAGAGTTTTTTAAAAAAGGAGCATTTTGCAGGGCTCGGTGCATTTGCAGCAGACCAATTAATTCGCGATTCATTAGCAAGAGCAAATAAAAGTAAAGCAGGGTCAAAGCAGAGCGGCTATTGCGTGAGTGGACCAATATAGGAGTGGAAACTTGAAGCTTTGGTGAGGAGGCACAGTTAAGTAGCAGGTAAGGCTTTTGTACTGGTTGAATTAAAAAGTCACTAAATTACAGCTAATTAAATAAAGTAGGGATGATGCAGGATCAGGTGATGGGCTATAGTTGCATGATGTGGGAGCTGGTGGACCCCACTGTGGTTCCTGGTGACCACATCTGCAGCAAGTGTTGGCCACTTGAGGAACTCAGGCTCAAAGTTGATGGCCTGGAATCTGAGCTTCAAACACTGCGGCACATCAGGGAGGGGGAGAGTTACCTGGATTCCCTGTTTCAGGAGGTAGTCACACCCATTAGATTAGCTGCCTCGAATTCGGTCTGTAGTCAGGGACAAGAGGGTGTGACTACGAGTGAGGTGGGTAGTGGGATCCAAAAGAAAATGCTGGAGGAGCCTCTGCCCTTGAGCTTGTCCAACAGGTCTGAGATTCTTGCTCCCTGTGTGGATGAGATTGGGGGTTGTAGGAAGGATGAGCAACCTAACTGTGGCACCAACGTTCAGGGAGACATTTTGGGGGGGGTGGTGAGCAGGGAGAGAAGAAAAATGTAGTAGTAATTGGGTAATTGGGGATAGTATAGGCAGGGAATAGAAAGAGTTCTCTATCGTGAGGATAGAGCACCCCGAAGGGTGTGTTACCTGCCTGGTGCCTGGGTTCAGGACATCTTATCTGACCTGCAGAGGAATTTGCAGTGGGAGGGGAAGGACTCAGTTGTCGTAGTCCATGTGGGTACAACAACATGGGTAGAACGAGGAAAGAGGTTCTGCTGAGGGAATTTGAGCAGTTAGGAACTAAATTATAAAAGCAGAACCAAAAAGGTAATCTCTGGCTTACTACCTGAGCCACATGCAAATTGGCATTGGGTCAAGAAAAATAGAGGGTTAAATGCATGGTTAAAGGGAGAAATGGGTTTGAATTCATGGAAATTGACATCAGTATTGGGGAAGGAGGGAGCTGTACCAATGGGATGGGCTCCATCTAAACCGTGATGCAAACTGGATCCTAGTAAATCACATAACTAGGCTGGGATAGGGCTTTAAACTAAATAGTGGGGGGGGGGGGTTCCACAGATTGGAGAAGTATTGATAAAGTAAAAAAAAGTATAGATAAAGACAAAGTAAAAGCAAAAGATAAAAAAGAGAAAAGTAAGAGTGGAGTAAAGAAAAATCAAGTCAAGTACAGAAGAGTAAAAGGTTGCAAGATTTTAAAAGCACAATAAGTGTAAGGGCACTTTATTTGATTGTTTGTAATATCAAAACAAGGTCAGTGAATTTGTGGCACAAATCAGTACAAAGGGATATGATTTAGTGGCCATTACAGAGACATGGCTGCAGGGTGAAGAGGATTGGGCATTAAATATCTAAGAATATCATGTAATACAGAAGGATAGGCAGGAAGGTAAGGGAGATGGGGTAGCACTCTTAATTAAAGATGAGATCAGGGCGATAGTGAGAGACAATATAAGATCTGGGTAGAGATTAAGAATAGTAAAGGAAAAAAAACACTGGTGGGAGTTATCTATCAGCGATTGAATAATATCATTACAGTGGCACAAGCAATAAACAAAAATATCTAAGGCGTGTAAGAATGGAACAGCAGTTATCATGGGGGACTTTAACTTGCACATAGTTTAGACAAATCAAGTTGGTCGAGGCAGTCTTGAGGAAGGCTTCATAGAATGCATCCTTGATAGCTTTCTTGAACAGTTGTTACTGAACCTACAAGGGATCTTAGATCTGGTCCTGTGCAATGAGACAGGTAAAATTAGTGATCTTGTAATTACAGACCCTCTTGGAAAGAGTGATCAGAGTATGATTGAGATTCTCAAAAATGGAGGGTGCAATTGTTCAATCTAAAACCAGTGTATTATGCCTAAACAATGGAGACTACAATAGGATGAGGGAGGATTTCGCTAGTGTAGACTGGGAACACAGGCTATATGGCGGGACGGTCGAGGAACAGTGGAAGACTTTCAAAGAGATTTTTCACAGTGCTCAGCAAAAGTATATTCCAATTAAAAGCAAGAACAGCAAGGGTGAGGAGAGCCAGCCTTAGGGACTAAGGAAATAAAAGAAGGCATCAAACTAAAAGCTTGAGTAGTGGGAAATGGGAAGATTGGGAAAACATTAAAAAGAAACAAAGAACCCCTAGGCGAGCAATAAAGAAAGGGAAGCTAGATGATGAAAAAAAACTAGCACAAGATATAAAAACGGATAGTAGAAGTTTTTATAAATATATAAAGCAGAAAAGGGTGGCTAAAATGAACACAGGTCCCTTGGAGGTGCGAGAAGGGGGAATTGATATTGGGTAATGAGGAAATGGCACAGGCTTTAAATGACTATTTTGTGTCAATCTTTACAGAGGAGGACACATCTAACATGCCAAAGCAAGATGTTATGAATGCAAAAAGAGGTGAGGATCTCGATACAATAGCTATCACTAAAGAGGTAGTGCTGTGCAAACTTGTGGGCCTGAAGATAGACAAGTCCCCTCGTCCTGATGGAATGTATCCTAGGGTACTGAAAGAAATGGCAGAAGTCATAGTAGAGGCTTTGGTGATAATTTACCAAAATTCTCTGGCCTCTAGCAGTGATAGGATGATAGCAAAAAGCAGGTAGCTATAGCCCAGTTAGTTTTAAACACAAAATAATCTGCAGATGCTGGGGTCAAAGTAACATTCACAACACACTGGAGGAACTCAGCAGATCGGGCAGCATCCGTGGAAAAGATCGGTCAACGTTTCAGGCCAGAACCCTTCGTCAGGACTGTAGAGGGAAGGGGCAGAGGCCCTATAAAGAAGGTGGGGGGAGGGTGGGAAGGAGAAGGCTGGTAGGTTCCAGGTGAAAAGAGGGAAGATACAGGGGTGGGGGAGGGGAGGCAGGGAGGTGATAGGCAGGAAAGGTGAAGAAAGAATAGGGGAAAACACAATGGGTAGTAGAAGGAGGCGGAACCATGAGGGAGGTGATAGGCAGCTGGGGGAGGGGGCAGAGTGACATACAGATAGAGGAAGGGAGGGGGAGGGAATTACCGGAAATTGGAGGATTCTTTGTTCATACCAAGGGGCTGGAGACTACCTAGACTGTATATGAGGTGTTGCTCCTCCAACCTGAGTTTAGTCTCATCATGGCAGTAGAGGAGGCCATGTATGGACATATCTGAATGGGAGTGGGAAGCAGAGTTGAAGTGGGTGGCTACTGGGAGATCATGTCTGTCTTGGCAGATGGAGCGGAGGTGCTCGACGAAGCGGTCCCCCAATCTGCGTCGGGTTTCACCGATGTAGAGGAGGCCGCACCGGGAGCACCGGATGCAATAGATGACCCAACAGACTGACAAGTGAAGTGTTGCCTCCCTTGGAGGTGCCTCGTCGAGCACCTCCGTTCCGTCCGCCGAAACCCGACACAGATTGGGGAACCGCTTCGTCAAGCACCTCCGCTCCGTCAAGCACCTCCGCTCCGTCCACCAAATCCTGACGCAGATTGGGGGACCACATCGTCCAGCACCTCCGCTCCGTCCGCCAAAACAAGACAGGATCTCCCATTAGCCACCCACTTCAACTCTGCTTCCCACTCCCATTCAGATATGTCCATACCTGGCCTCCTCTACTGCCATGATGAGGCTAAACTCAGGTTGGAGGAGCAACACCTCATATATCGTCTAAGTAGTCTCCAGCCCCTTGGTATGAACATAGAATTCTCCAACTTCCAGTAGTTCCCTCCCACTCCCTTCCTCTATCCGTATGTCACTCTGCCCCCTCCCCCAGCTGCCTATCACCTCCCTCATGGTTCCACCTCCTTCTACTACCCATTGTGTTTTCCCCTATTCCTTCTTCACCTTTCCTGCCTATCACCTCCCTGCCTCCCCTCCCCCACCCCTTTATCTTTCCCCTTACTGGTTTTTCACCTGGAACCTACCAGCCGTCTCCTTCCCACCCTCCCCCCACCTTCTTTATAGGGACCCTGCCCCTTCCCTCTACAGTCCTGACGAAGGGTTCCAGCCCGAAATGTCGACCGATCTTTTCCATGGATGCTGCCCGACCTGCTGAGTTCCTCCAGCGTGTAGTGAGGCCAGTTAGTCTAACATCTGTTGTTGGGAAAATGCTTGAAGCTATCATTAAAGAAGAAATAGTGAGGCATCTGGAAAGGAATGGACCCATCAGGCAGACGCAGCATGAATTCAGCAAAGGCAGGTCCTGTTTGACAAGCTTACTGGAGTGCTTTGTGGATATAACAAGCACAGTGGATAGAGGGGTACAGATGGACTTGGATTTCCAGAAGGCGTTCAATAAGATGCCACATAGAAGACATCCATAAAATAAGGATGCATAGAGTTGGGAGTGATGTATTAGCATAGGTAGAGGATCAGTTAACTAATAGAAGGCAGAGAAGTTGGGTGTTACTCTGGTCGGCAATCAGTGGTGAGCGGAGTGCCGCAGGGGTCAGTGCTGGGCCCACAACTGTTCACAATACACATTAACGATCTGGAAGAGTGGACCGAGTATAGTGTATCTAAGTTTGCTGATGACACTAAATTGAGTGGAAAAGCAAATTGTGCAGAAGATACAGAGAGTCTGCAGAGAGCTATAGATAGGTTAAGTGAGTGGGCAAGGGTCTGGAAGATGGAGTACAACGTTGGTAAATGTGAGGTCATCCACTTTGGAAGGAAAAATGAACAAGCAAATTATTATTTAAATGGGAAAAAAACTGTAGCATGCTGCTGTGCAGAAGGACTTGGGAGTGCTTGTGCATGAATCACAAAAGGTTGGTTTGCAGGTGCAACAGGCTATCAAGATGACAAATGGAATGTTGGACTTCTTTGTTAGAGGGATTGAATTTAAGAGCAACAGGTTATGCTGCAACTGTACAGGGTACTGGTGAGGCCGCATCTGGAGTACTGCGTGCAATTCTGGTCTCCTTACTTGAGGAAGGATATACTGGTTTTGGAGGCAGTGCAGAGGAGGTTCATCAGGTTAATTCCAGAAATGAGGGGGTTAGACTATGATGAGAGATTGAGTTGCCTGGGACTGTATTTGCTGGAATTCAAAAGAATGAGAGGAGATCTTATAGAAATATATAAAATTATGAAAGGGATAGATTAGATAGAAGGCAGAAAATTTGTTTCCACTGATAGGTGAGACTAGAACTAGGGGATATAGCCTCAAGATTCAGGGAAGTAGATTTAGGACAGAGATGAGGAGAAACTGCTTTTCCCAGAGAGTGGTGAACCTGTGGAATCCTCTACCCAATGAAGCAGCGGAGGCTACCTCAGTAAATGTACGAAGTATTTAAGACAAGGTTGGATAGAATTTTGCATAGAAGGGGAATTAAGGGTTATGGGGAAAAGGCAGGTAGGTGGAGTTGAGTCCATGGCCAGATCAGCCATGATCTTATTGAATGGTGGAGCAGGCTTGATGGGCCAGATGGCCTACTCCTGCTCCCAATTTTTTTTAATGTTCTTATGAACAATGTATGTTGTATAATAGTGCACTCAAAGTACCAGCTATGTAATCACATCTTTCATCTAAAGTGATAACATGAACTGTATGCAGTTGACATTGTTGTGATCTGACTAGTACAGTACATAGATCTACCAGAACCTCTTACTGCCTAAGCCTTGACAAATAAAAGAAAGTTCTCCTGCTCATTACTTCATATACTTACTAATTTCATTTGTCCCTTTTTAAGTTTATTGACCAAATCATCCACAACATTTTGCAGTCTAAAGAGCTTCCATTCTCACCATTAACTGCATGACCACTTTTTATATCATCTGCAAACATTTTCATCACACTCCCTATATGTTATATCTAAATCATTCACACATATTTTAGAAAAAGCAAGGGTCTAAGGATTGAGACTGTGGAATCCCACTAATGGCTACCGTCCAAGTCACAGCAACACAACAGTCAAACATTAACTTTTGCTTTTCATAACTGAATCAACTTTGAATCCAATTTGCCAGTCTGCCATGTGGAATATAGTCAAAATCCTTGCCCAGATCTCTTTGGAGCACATGCAGCTCTCATCTACACTCCTGATTATCTTTTCAAAGTCTTCAAATCATTATTCAGACATAACCTTCCCTTAATAAATCCTTGCTGACTGCCCTTAATTAATCCATGTCTTTTTAAAGAATGGTTTGTATTAAAAATGCTTCTTATGATTTGCCTACAGTTAAGTTATCTAATTGGCCAGCAGTTATTCAGTGTACTCCTTCCTCCCATTTAAAAAAAAAGACATATTAGCAGCCTTCCAATCGTGTACCCAGGAAAAACTGAAAAATGATGGTCAGAGCCTATACAATGTCCTCTCTTGCTTCTTTTAAAATCATGGAATATACTTCCTGTAACAATCTGCTCAAAACAGTACGCAGCATTCAAGCTGTGGGGTAACCAGTATTGTATATAGTCCAACATATTCTCCCTACCCTTACGTTCTACATATTTGCTAATAGACTAACCTTTTTGCCTTTTAACCATCTTGTTAACATATTCTGCCTCCTAAAGGTGATCTATGGCCACGTTCAAAAGGTGCTAAACACCCTAATATCCCTTCTCTTAAGCTTTTCCCATCCAATTTTTCAACTCAATGTTACCATTCTAAGATAAAAATTTATTTTTATTTGTCACACGTACATCAAAATATACAGTGAAATGTGTCATTTGCATCAACGACAAACGCAGTCCAAGGATATGCTGGGTTATAACTCCAACCCATCTCTAGAATGTGGGAGGAAACTGGAACATCCAGAAAAACCACATTGTTATGGGTAGAATATGCAAACTCCTTACAATTGTACAATTACGATCGCTGGTGCCGTAAAACGTTAAGCTAACTGCAATGCTACCATGTCGTACATAACGATTCTTTGTGAATACAGTCAGAGAATTTATGCAAGTTCTTAACCACACCCTCTATTATTTTAGTCCCCATTAGTCCTCCTCTTATCATAGTATTGGGATATTTCTTAATACGGAGTGGGATCATAGAGTGATGCAACATTATAATGAAATAGCTGTCCCATGTTTGCCCAATAATGATTGATCATAGGACATGTTTAGAGAACAATATAATTAGGTGCACAACTGATGCAGATAGCACTTCAGATATATTAGTAAATACATGTTGTGAAGTGCCTGGTTGAATTTCCAGAGTGACACAAAACAACCCAGGGATAACCGTTACCATTTTTTCACATCATGGTCAATACATTTTCAATCATGAAACAGTGAAATCAACAGTACTATATAAACTAAATTCCAAGCAACTGTTTTCATTAGAATGCCTATATGCACACATATCCAGCAATTAAGCCGTGTTGTGGATAAATAACCTTGAGGAGCTGCTACATTAATCACGAATACTGAGATTAACCAAATCAACAGGAGTCAGAGAAAACTACTGCATATAAAATTCAGCTTCTCAACAAGTTGAATCTTCAAGAAATAAACACAAGTAATAAACTTCAAGGTGGTGTAGATTAATCTGTCTTTACACCATTTCAGTACTTTAAAATTAACTTTATTTTCAGCTGCATTATATAGCATTAGGTTGCACTGAGTGATACGTGTAAGTGAAACTACAGATCTGTTTCAAATCAATGACTAAAGATGTATTGCATATCCTCCATTTCATCTTGGATTGCTCAAAGCTGATAAACCAATCATGATACCCAAAAAGCCTAGGATTAGCTGTAAATCAATAAAAGAAGCTTTAAAAAGTTAGCCAAAGACAGAAGCATTAAGGCTTTAAGCATCTTGTATATTCTGTATTCAGACAGATATATGGTAATAATGTTTATTCCTGGTTGTATACCACAGCTATTTTTCATCTACAATTGTAGAATATTAATTAATTTTAATTTTTGCCAGATCATCAAATATGTTTCAGCATGTGAAAAAACAAATCTTGGTTTTTGACCTTTTGTTTATTGTTCAATTGTGAAATATGTATTTCATTTCACAATTCAATGATAATACAAGATGTAACCAAAGAAATTCCCCGAAAGGACTAATTACACTGGACAACAAAGATTTTTGTCCCTAAATACTTTTTGATATATCTTATGGATTTTGGGCTGCTGATCATGAAAATCACCATGAAATTTCCCTAACACGCGCCTTTTTTTAAAAAAAAACTGCTTCTATCTCTTATTTCAATTCATAATTCAAGTCAATTAAAATGTTGCCAACAATGTAAACTGAAAAGCTTTCGGTCTTGTCCAGGCATGTTTAGGCAAGTGGATACTGCATAGCAGGACGGGTTTTAGAAAGGCTATTAAAGCATCACACACACACACCATTCTATGCATTGTGTTTACATATATATCAGTTTGCAATCACATTGATGCACATGCTTATTATAATAAAGCAATTGTAATTTCATGAGTATTTGTGATAGCAAAATGTCTCACCAATGTTGCGACATCTGCAATACTTTTCGTTATATTTGTGGCTAATATACGCTTAAACCTCATGAAGCATGACTCCTCTTATTAAGAAAGCCTATGAACTCTACTTTGAAGTAAAATTGGTGACCAAGACGAAGTCTGGTCTCTTCACCTTTGTTGCACAACATGAACTGTCGATCTTAGAGCTTGGCTTAGATGTATTTGGAAGTCAATGCCGTTCGTTGCCCTGATGACAAAGTGAGAGCAGAAAGATCATGTGTCAGACTGCTAGTTCTGACTTACCAGTGTGTCTGGTTTCTCAGCTAAAAACAAGAAACCCATTGAATACCCCATGAGACCTCTGCCACATGATGATAGTCTTCCAGTACCGAAACCATCAGAAACATTGAGTCTAGAGGAGGCAGACGTAGACATCATGATGCATGAGCCAGGACTGGAAAACAACAATGATACTGATACAGATTTTGAACCCATTATGCAGAGTGAGCATCATCTGATAACTCAATCCGAGTTAAGTGGCCTGGTCAGAGACTTGGGTTTTTCAACAATGATTCCTCAGGTGACTTCTTCCAGATAGTCATTTATTTCAATTAATTCACTTTTCCTATGCCGTGTACTTATTCTTTTTATCTGAATTGTGTTTTGGAAACTGTTGGAGCCTGTGGCTGACAGTTTGAAGTTCGATCAAGTGATCCAGTGCTCTACTATCAAGCATTAAATATCGACAACATGGGATGAAGAGTCCTTGAAAGTGAGTTCATAGGTTGTGGGAATCTTTCAGTGAAGAGGCAAGTGAAGTTGAGTGATGCTATCCCCTTTGGTTCAAGACCCTATGGTTAAGGCATAATGACTGTTCTTGAACCTGGTGGTGAGAGTCCTGAGGCTCCTGTACCTTCTTCGTGATGGCATTTGCAAAAACAGAACATAACCGTGGTGGTGGTGGTCCCTGATGATGGATCCTGCTTTCCTGCAACAACACCATGTAAATGCACTCAATGGTGGGGAGGGCTTTACCTGCAACAAGAGAAAATCTGCAGATGCTGGAAATCCGAGCAACACACACAAAATGCTGTAGGACCTCAGCAGGCCAGACAGCATCTATGGAAAAAAAAAGTGGATGTTTTGGGCCGAAACCCTTCAGCAGGACTGGAGAAAAAAAGGTAAGGAGTAGATTTGAAAGGTGGGGGGGAAGGGAGAGAGCAACACCAGGCAATAGGTGAAACTTGGAGGGAGAAGGATGTAGCCAAGAGCTGGGAAGGTGATTGGTGAAAGAGACAGAAGGCTGTGTAATAAAGATAAAAGGGGGGAGGGGAGGAGCACCAGAAGGAGGTGATGGGCGGGCAAGGAGATTACTGGAAGCTTGAGAAATCACTATCATTCAGAACAAGCGGAACAAGTGCTACTCCTGCCCCCACACTTCCTCCCTCACTATCATTCAGGACCCCAAACAGTCCTTCCAGATGAGGCGTCACTTCATCTGTGAGTCTACTGGGGTCATATACTGTGTTCGGTTCTCCCAACGTGGCTTCCTGTCTATTGGTGAGACTCAACATAGATTAGGAGACCACTTAGCCGAGCATCTATGCTCCATCCACCAGCGGGATCTCCCAGTTATCCATTTTAATTCTACTTCCCATTCCCACTCCGATATGTCCATCCATGGCCTTCGCCACTCTCGTGAAAAGGTCACACTTAGGTTGGAGGAACAACACTTTATATTCCCTTTGGGTAGCCTCCAACGTAATGGCATGAACATCGATTTCTCAAACTTCCAGTAATGCCTCCCCCCCTTCACCATTTCCTATCCCCTTTTCCCTCTCTCATGTTATCTCCTTGTCCGTCCATCACCTCCCTGTGGTGCTCCTCCCCTCCCCCTTCTTTATTCCATGGCCTTCTGTCTCTTTCACCAATCAACTTCCTAGCTCTTGGCTTTATCCTACCCCCTCCGTTTCACCTATCAGCTGGTGAAAGGGGGTCTTCCCTCCCCACACATTTCAAATCTACTCCTCAGCTTTTTTTCTCCAGTCCTGCCGGACTGTGGAGAGGAAACCGGATATAGTCACGGGGAGAACATACAAACTCCTTACAGGCACAGGCAGGAATTGAACCCTGGTCGCTGGTACTGTAAAGCCCTGTGCTAACCACTATGCAACCATGTCTTCCCTAATTATCATGGTTCACTTTAAATAAATTTCAATTTGCAAAGCACAGAAATGAACCAAATAAGGCATTCAAATTTTAGACCTTTAATCATAACCTGTTACTTACTACTTTCCTTTGTTATGACCATTTAAATCATGCAAGGTGTGTGCACTTTCTATAATTTTGCATCAAAAAGTGTGTTTCTTAACACCTCTAGCCAATTCTCAACTTACCAAGCCATTCTATTCATAGTTTAAAATTAGTTAAAATGCTTTTAACCAATCCACTTTATGTTTTTATTTTTTGAAAAGAATATTTGCTTAGAAATTGGATTTCATCCAGCTTTGGAACACTAAAATATTGTTGTGTTTAGGCATGGACTAAATTTGGTTGCTCCAAACAAAGTCACAAAATTTTTCAAGGAAGTGTTTGCTTCAACACAGAAGCTAGAATATTCACCATGAGACCACACTCAATTTAGTTGAATTGCTGATACCTTGATCTATAGCATGCACAGATAGGTGATAGGTTTTTAAAGGATACTCACTATAAATGCTCCAGGAGCAACACACATGATGACCATTACATAATGTTCTACAACGTTTAACCCATTCCACCAACTAGACAGAGGTCAAGCCTTCAAAAGTTGGTTAATCAATAAATCGCAAGGAGGCACAAGTGCAATTTGAATATGGGCCTTTTGGCCCACTAGCTCAATCAAGCGCCCGTTTTTAGACTAATCCTACCCTAATTTTATTTTCTCCGCATTCTCATCAAACCATCACCCCTATCTTTCAAATCTCCATACCAAATGAATATCAATAATGTGTTTTTGTGGCTACACTGCTAAGTAATCACCACTGATGTTGTTCTGCACACCAAAGGATCAAGTCTTCATGTAGTGTTTAAGCTTGCAGAGTACAACTGATCTGAAAAATTACTATTTTATGTAGCCTTCAGAGTTCTTTAAATTATATACACGAGAGACTGCAAATGCTGGAATCTGGAGCAAGAAACAATAGAGTGGAAGAAATTCAGCAAACCAAGAACATCTGTGGGGGAGGGGGGAAAATTCTATTTGTATTTTTATTTATTTTATTTCTTTCATCCAAGGGAATAAAAATCTTTATTTTGCATCTCTGTCACAATGCACAAGCAATAAAGAAGGGAAATATGGGAGGAAAACAACAGGAATTCTGCAGATGCTGGAAATTCAAGCAACACACATAAAAGTTGCTGATGAACGCAGCAGGCCAGGCAGCATCTCTAGGAAGAGGTGCAGTCGATGTTTCAGGCTGAGACCCTTTGTCAGGACTAACTGAAGGAAGAGTGAGTAAGGGATTTGAAAGTTGGAGGGGGAGGGGGAGATCCAAAATGATAGGAAAAGACAGGAGGGGGAGGGATGGAGCCAAGAGCTGGACAGGTGATAGGCAAAAGGGATACAAGAGGATCATGGGACAGGAGGTCCGGGAAGAAAGACAAGGGCCGGGGGGGGGGGACCCAGAGGATGGGCAAGGGGTATATTAAGAGGGACAGAGGGAGAAAAAGGAGAGTGAGGGAAAGAATGTGTGTATAAAAATAAGTAACAGATGGGGTACGAGGGGGAGGTGGGGCATTAGCGGAAGTTAGAGAAGTCGATGTTCATGCCATCAGGTTGGAGGCTACCCAGACGGAACATAAGGTGTTGTTCCTCCAACCTGAGTGTGGCTTCATCTTTACAGTAGGGGAGGCCATGGATAGACATGTCAGTATGGGAATGGGATGTGGAATTAAAATGTATGGCCACTGGGAGATCCTGCTTTCTCTGGCAGACAGAGCGTAGATGTTCAGCAAAGCAGTCTCCCAGTCTGCGTTGGGTCTCGCCAATATATAAAAGGCCACATCGGGAGCACCGGACGCAGTATATCACCCCAGCCGACTCACAGGTGATGTGTTGCCTCACCTGGAAGGACTGTTTGGGGCCCTGAATGGTGGTGAGGGAGGAAGTGTAAGGGCATGTGTAGCACTTGTTCCGCTTACACGGATAAGTGCCAGGAGGGAGATCAGTGGGGAGGGATGGGGGGAGACAAATGGACAAGGGAGTTGCGTAGGGAGCGATCCCTGCGGAATGCAGAGAGAGGGGGGGAGGGAAAGATGCGCTTAGTGGTGGGATCCCGTTGGAGGTGGCGGAAGTTACAGAGAATAATATTTTGGACCCGGAGGCTGGTGGGGTGGTAGGTGAGGACCAGGGGAACCCTATTCCTAGTGGGGTGGCGGGAGGATGGAGTGAGAGCAGATGTACGTGAAATGGAGGAGATGCGTTTAAGAGCAGCGTTGATAGTGGAGGAAGGGAAGCCCCTTTCTTTAAAAAAGGAAGACATCTCCCTCGTCCTAGAATGAAAAGCCTCATCCTGAGAGCAGATGCAGCGGAGACGGAGGAATTGCGAGAAGGGGATGGCGTTTTGCAAGAGACAGGGTGAGAAGAGGAATAGCCCAGACAGCTGTGAGAGTCAGTAGGCTTATAGTAGACATCAGTGGATAAGCTGTCTCCAGAGACAGAAACAGAAAGATCTAGAAAGGGGAGGGAGGTGTCGGAAATGGACCAGGTAAACTTGAGGGCAGGGTGAAAGTTGGAGGCAAAGTTAATAAAGTCAACGAGCTCTGCATGCGTGCAGGAAGCAGTGCCAATGCAGTCGTCGATGTAGCGAAGGAAAAGTGGGGGACAGATACCAGAATAGGCACGGAATATAGATTGTTCCACAATGTAATTGTATTGTATACATGTATGTACAATCAGATACACAATCAGATCAATGTACAGTCAGATATGCAATCAGATCAATGTGTAATGACAAATCTGATGGCCTGGTGAAAGAAGCTATCCCAGAGCCTGTTGGTCCTGGCCTTAATGCTGTGGTGCCATTTGCCAGATGATACCAGCTGAAACAATTTGTGGTTGGGGTGGCTGAAGTCCCTGATGATCTTCTGGGCTCTTTTTATGCATCTGCTGCTATAAATGTCCCGAATAGAGGAAAGTTCACATCCACAGGTGTACTGGGCTGTCCGCACCACTCTCGGCAGTGCCTGTGATTGAGGGTAGTACAGTTCTCGTACCAGGTGATGACACTGCCAGTCAGGATGCTTTCTATGGTGCCCCTGTAGAAAGTCCTGAGGATTCGGGAACTCATGCCGAACTTCTTCAGCCGTCTGAGGTGAAAGAGGCGCTGTTGTGCTTTTTTCACCACACAACCAGTGTGTACAGTACAGGTGAGATCCTATGTGATGTGTATACCGAGAAACTTGAAACCATTCACCCTTTCATCTACAGTCCCTTGATGTCAATAGGGGCTAATCTGTCTCCGTTCTTCCTGTAACCTACGATCAACTCCTAGGTTTCTTCGACATTGAGGGAGACATTGTTTTCTTGGCACCACTGTGTCGGGGTGTTGACCTTTCCTGTGTAGGCTGTCTCATTATTGTTGGAAATAAGGTCTATCAATGTCATGTCATCTGCAAATTTGATTAACAGATTAGAGCTATGCATGGCAGTCATGGATGTATAGGGAGTGAAAGAGGGCACTCAGGACACAGTGCTGGGGGGTGCTCCTGTGTTGAGGGTTAGAAGGACAGAGATGAGGGAGCCCATCTTTACCACCTGCTGGCGATCCAACAGGAAGTCTGGGACCCAGCTGCCCAAGGCAGGTGCAGCCTGAGGTCTCTAAGCTTCTTGATGAGCCGGGGGGGGGGTGGGGGGGTGGAATTATGGTGTTGAATGCTGAACTGTAGTCCAACAACAGCATTCTAAAATAAGCATCCCTCTTCTCCCGGTAAGTGAGGACAGTGTGCAGCGCTACTGCTATGGCGTCGTCTGTTGATGGGTTGTATCAGTAGGTGAATTGTAGGGGTCCAGTGCGGGTAGCAGCACGTTGCAGATGTAGTCATTGACCAGCCTCTCAAAGCATTTGTTGATGTAAATGTTGTAATTATGAATATTAACAGTTCATTTTCTTCACAAAAAGTTTGTTTCTTTATATCAGATGTGACATATTAGGAAGCAAGAAATTTTGTCTTGCAAAGGAATTCTGATAGATAAATGTTGATGCTGGATTGTATTATGAAGAAGATAACTTGGTCCATATGGGGATCCCATTTAGCAGACTCCTTAGAAAAGAAGTCTTTTCTTAACCTGTGCATCAAATAATTCTATCCTATGCTTTGGGGAAAGTACAGTTCAGCTGTGACATCCTAATTGCCCTCTAGTCCTCCTATTCCTGCTCCCAACATTGGATCTCTTGTCCTTGAGGCTTCAGATCTGCACACTACCATTTTTCCTACAATGCAGCTGCTGTTCTTGCTTAGCTGAACTTTCCCTGCATGTTGCAAGAAAAAGTTTGAGAACCTTTTGTCATTCTCTGGTTCTCTGGATAATTACTCATAAAATGTGATCTGATCACAATAATAAACACAATCTGTCTAAACTTTCGGGAAACTGGTTGAGTTTTCAGCAACAATTCTAATATTTGTATGAATTTTATTTGATTGTTTCAGCTACAATGATATAAATACAAACGTGGGTGAGCAACCATGAAAATAGAGGGTTGTACAGTATTTCATCTAGGTTCCATTCTCCTGACAGTCTGGCTGCTGAAAATATATGTGGCAGTACTGTCTCCCCAAGGATAAATGTATGATATATATTTCGTAACTGATGCTGGCAATGAGATTTTTCCTGATAATCCACAACTACTTGAACGCTGAAGGAGTGGAAACGGTTTCTGTTTAAGAAAATATTAGGGTCATTAAAATACACATAGCTGCCTACACTTGTGGGAATTCTACACTGCTGAGAAATCCTCCTACTCAAATCCTCACTGGAATCAATGCAGTTGAAATAATTTCTCAGCAAATGCAGTAGATTAGTTACCGATTCAGTCTGAAGAGCAATAATCCAATACTTGAAAGTGTAAAACAATAGAAATTGCAAATGTAACACCTGTGTAGCACCGGTCTTATCATGTGTGACTAGGCACCGCAATTTGAGGATATCAAATTACACTAGGTGCTAATAGGCCATCAGAAGAATCCAGGTATTGGAAGGAGGCAGTGAATAGAAACCACACACTTCTTGAGATAAGGTTTTGTTTATAAGAAAAAACAATTTGTACAAAATATTTACACGAGTAAGAACAATTCAAAATTCCAACATTCTGTTTCAGTTCCAAATCTCAGATAGCAACAAAAGCCAAATTCCTTTTTAATTAGAATCAGTGAGATTCCTTTATTACTCTAATCGAACTAATTAAACCTAGTGTTGTTCCTTATTTAAAACTTTATAGACTAAACTTTCCTTTTTACTTATCCCTTGCTAGTTAGAAAACCAAATATAATTCCTATTCTCAAGAACTATAGTTAACTTCAGTTTCAGTTCCAGGCAGTATATCTACAAGTTTAAATTCAAATTCAAAAATTACATATACACAGTTTAACACCTTCCATGACAATTCTCCAATATCACAACTCCTGAACAAAATAAATGTCATTCAGTAATTTATCAAAGTCTTTGTAAAAATAATCAGTTGTTAAAGAAAATCAAATTCAGATTCTTTGAATGAAAATAAACTTATACATCCAACCATATTAATTCCTCTGTGTCATTACACATTTTGTTCCCGAGCCAGTTCTTCATCTTGGGTGGCTTTTCATCTTGTTTCTGGGTTCATTGGAATGAAATGGTTTATCGTCCACAGAAAGTCAATTCACAAACTTGTACAAAAACTTGACCAAATCCATTGGTATGATCTTGCAGAACTAATTTCTGACTACACGGTAGGGATTTTGGACACTGGTCTCTGCCAATATTGTCTTGATATAGCTGTAGCTTCAATAAATCTTTTATCGCTATTGTCTCTCCTTCAGGGATTTCACCCTGAGGGTTTAAGTTAGTAGGGTAAAGATACTCACCAGTAATTCTACTTTTAATAGTTCATGTCTTCAACTTCTAATCGTCGTTATGTTTCTCTCCTTGTCCATTCTGTGTCCAGCCCACTCCGCACTCTCATAGATTTTTTTTTCAAATTCACTTTTTTTGGAAAAAAAAATCGATAAACCTCGTTTTCACCCCTCCGCAGGTAGAATTTTCTAATGTTACAACTTTGGGTTTAATTAACCTGGGTTACACAAGATGTGGCAGACCTCTGCTGCAGGCAGTGTTCCTGCAGAGAGAATGTTGTCAGGTGACATTGATCCTGCCCATTTCATACATCTCAGTGCAGACCACCTTGAAGAACATAAGCTTCCAAACGAGTGTTCATCAAAATGGTTAAGTATGCATGATAAACTTAACAGTCTTGACTATGTGCATTTGCCCCTGCCCAAGCAGCTAGTCAAGGCTATATTGACATTTCCAATAATAGAGTGCTGCCATTATTCATTAGCTAAATACTTCATAAAGCACAACTTTAAGAACACTGAACTTTAAGCAGCCTGTACAAAGATCTGAAGCTGCCAGGTCAAGATTCTCAAGTTCAGCAGCTTCCCTTTAAATAAAAACAATTAACGACAATGAAGTGTACCTGGTTGTACTGAAACTGTTCTACACGATCTGTGGATTAAACCTCTGAGCTCCAATTCATGTTCAAAGGTCCAGGATTGTGTTACAGAGATGTCATGATGTGTGCAACTGGTGCTAGGGAAAGATCATTTGTGCAGGCATGATGGGTAGAATGGTATCACACAGCACTAAAGATAAACAGCTCATGCATCTCTTTACAACACCGTTATACCAGGACTGTCAGGTTAATAAGCAGAAGAATGCTGTAATAAATGTTTTCCCATTTTAATCTCACAACGAAGCTCTGAGTGGTGATTAACTGTAGGTGGCTATTTAGCTACAAAATGAATAAAAGCTAGAAATTGCTCGCATAGGATTTAGAGAGTGCTCACCAGCCTCAACAAACAGTAACATTTTACTCTTTCTAAAATAGGTTTTATATTATATTATAGGTCCATTCATATTTGCAATGTTCTGCAGTCATTTTCATAATCAAAGATTAGAAGATGACCTAATGGTCATAAAAGTTTACGACAATATAAATATCAAAGGAATAAGTGAGCAGAGGTTTCAGATAAAATAGAAAGCAATTAACAAAAAAGGCCAGAGTTCTTAAATTATTTCAAACGGAACTTGGTAGTATCTAGAAAAAGATCAAGGAAATGAGGCGAGACTAAACAGTTGTTTCCATGTCCAGGAACACATTGGTCCTAATTACAATGAGAAAATGGTCCATATCTGTGTGTAATTTAGGAATGGGATGATTGATTTATGTAAACTTTATTCAGTCCTGAGGTATGGACATCATTTGGAAAGCCAACATCTGTTGCTCACTGATTGTTGCAGTCTATATGTACTTCCAGAAAGCCATTTGGTAGAGGCTTCAAAGTGGAAAGATGCTGTCAGCATCCTTCCTCATGCAGAATCTCCATATCTGTCTTGTCTCCTGTAACTCCCACTCATATGAGATTATGTAGAACACTAAGAAGAACATCACTGATGAAATGGTGAACAGAAGTCTGGAGAAATGCAAGCACAGCTTAACAGATGTTCCTGTGCCAGTTTAGGTTTCCTTCCTTTGGCCCATGGCAATTTCTAACTTGTAAATCTAACAAAAAGATTGCCAGGCAATCCTTTAGATAACATGAGGACATCACAAAGAAACCCTGGTTCCCTGAGAAGACCAAGAATGCTTTTTTAAATCAGGTAAATGTGATTCAATTTTCTCTGAGGACTCTCCAAACAATCATTGCACATCAATTATCTCATCTGTGTGCATTTTACTCTCCAAACATTTTGCTTGTGTTAGAAAGAAACATGCATCAATTTGCAAACTGCACAAATTACATCCCACTGCATTTTAGTGATTTGTGCACGCAACAAATATCTACACTATCTAAAGGAATGATCACTAAGCACTTGGACAAGCAGCAGTGTCACCTGTCATATGGAGGATAAAACAGGAAGTCTACTCTTAAACAGCGAAGTCTGTATTAAATAGTTTAACTTGAAGCATCTTTAATATGATGTCTCAATCTTTTTAAGCAAAGGATGTGAAACAGAAGGAATGATTAGTGTATGAAGAGGGCTGGGCAATACAAATATTGAAGGTTTGAGCTTAGATTAGTGATATTCAAATGGTTGGGAAGTTGCTGCAAATTGACCTAAAGATTGTTGGTCAAAGTGAAAAATTTTTTAAAAAACTGCAGTGCTGCAGAGGATTTTGTAGTCAATTCTATCACAGGCAAAACCCTCACTGCCATCAAGCACATTTTCATGAAATCATTTCCATCATTAAAGACCCTCACTATTGGGAATGTACTCTCTTAGCAGTACTACCCTTAGGAAGGAGGTATCATAGCCTGAAGGTCCATACCCACCATCTTAAGGAAAAGTTCCTTCCCCTCTGCCATCAGGATTCTAAACAGTCTATGAACTCATGAACACTATCATGTTATTCTTTTTTGAACTATATTTTAGTAACTTAAAGTAATTTTTATGTCTTGTACTGTATTGCTACCACAAAACGAGGTTCATGACATATGTCAGTGATGATAAACCCAAATCTGATTCTGAGTTACTATGTGCAAGTTGAGTTCAGAGTCAGATTCAATCACCCGAGAGAAAAGTTAGGCAAGACCACCTGTGGCCAAGTGAAATGAAATAGATCTAGTGAAAATTTTACAGTAAACAGTTTAGAAGTAATTCAAAATTAATAATAAAATGTTAATATTTATGCATTAAATAAATAAGGAAAAGCATTAGATCATCCTCTAATTCTACGAGCCTGTTCACAAGACATAGGAAACATGAGAAGCTCAATGCTGGCTTTCAGGCCAATTCCATCAATCCCATATCCCTGCTAATTTCCCTGTAACCCATTCTCTTTCAGATGCCCATTAACTTCTACCATCTTTCTACAGTGGGGTAATTTACTGTAGCCAATAAGCACATCCTAGGGATTAACCAGATGATATTTCAGTGATTTCAACATGAATTGGCATGACAATTTCAAAAAGAGGGGTACAGTCTAGCCTTTTTATATTCTGCCTATTTTTCCACTGCAACATGACCATTTACAATAGAATACATCTATTGCGTTGGACATTGGTACTAAGAATTATGCCAATTTTGGAGTACAAAGTCAACTAAGAACTGATTTATTTTATCAAGTGCAAATATTTTCATCAAAGTCTAATGCCAATGACTTTTAAATCTGGCAAAGTGCAACATATTCGGTTTCTTGACGCTGTTAGTGAGTGAGCTCCTCTAGGTCAGGCAGCAGAAAAATTTTTGCTATCAGTGGTTATACCAAGGGACCAGCTTGGTACTGTAGCATATAATCACTTAATGTTTCTTTACTCACCCTTGCAACCAACTCCAGCCCCACTGTCTCTGGCTATCTACTAAATGCTATCCTGCAGTTTTTCAGCGTGGGACCAGAAATAGATCTGTTGGTCAGATATGTCCTAAACATTTAGGAGTAGGGATAGATGTTCACGTTGCTATATATATTTTTATAGAGCTGTTACTATTAAAAGTTATAGTGTTCCCAAATACACTTATTTCTGCTTTGTTAAAAAAGCTAGTTTCAAAATTCTCCAACATAATAAGTGAAAGTCCAGATCAAGGATTCTTAAATATAAGATCAATACTAATATCCTACAGGAGATAATTCTTTACTTTGAGAATAGTTACACTGTGGACATTATAACCTCAAGGTGAGACTAAAAGTAAGATGCATTTTAGAAATAAACACGCAAGAGGAAGAAAGGAGACATTGATGAGGTTTGGTGGAAAGAGAGAGGACGAGACTTGCATGGAACATGTAGAGAGACATATATTTTTCAGGACAAAACAGCTTGCAATCTCTGTCATACATGAATTGCATAGTTGTGATAGGGGAACAGAATGACAACCAAAGGTAAAATAATCTTAGCCTCATCTGATCTTTCCTTCAAAACAGCATGGTCTCATATATAGATGATGCATACAGAAATAAGAATACATAAAATGGCCACATTTTATTTGATTTGAAATGGAAAAATTAATTATCTTGCAAAGTAAAATAAATTGGTGGATGAGAAAGAAAGCAAATTTCTTCCAGCATTAAACAGTTGAGAAGATTTACAGACAGTTAAAATACTTTGCATATTTTGTAACAACATCAGTTAATGCTCCAAGACATTTAAAAAGGTAAAACTGCACAATGCCTAAGGGTACTTAAAATCCATAGGGTAAATGCACTATTAAAGTTAATTTTATTGTAAGAAATATGAATTTGTAAATACAAACCCCATTTCCAGAAAAGTTGGGATATTTTCCAAAATGCAATAAAAACAAAAAATGTGATATGTTAATTCACGTAAACCTTTATGTAACTGACAAAAGTACAAAGAAAAGATTTTCGATAGTTTTACTGACCAACTTAATTGTATTTTGTAAACATACACAAATTTAGAATTTGATAGCTGCAACACACTCAACAAAAGTTGGGACAGAGGCATGTTTACCATTGTGTTACATCACCTTTCCTTTTAATAACACTTTTTAATCATTTTTGGAACTGAGGATACTAATTTAGTAGAATTGCAATTGGAAATTTTGTCCATTTTTGCTTGATATAAGACTTCAGCTGCTCAACAGTCCGTGGTATCCATTGTCTGATTCTCCTCTTCATGATGCGCCATACATTTTCAATAGGAGATAGATCTGGACTGGCAGCAGGCCAGTCAAGCACACGCACTCTGTGTCTACAAAGCCACGCTGTTGTAGCCCGCGCAGAATGTGGTCTGACAATGTCCTGCCGAAATAAGCGTGGACGTCCCGGGAAGAGACGTCGCCCGGATGGCAACATATGTCTCTCTAAAATCCTAATATACGCCTCAGAGTCAATAGTACCTTCACATACATGCAACTCACCCATGCCATGGGCGCTGATGCACCCCCATACCATCACAGATGCTGGCTTTTGCACTTTTCGCAGATAACAATCTGGATGGTCGTTTTCATCTTTAGCACGGAGAACTCAACGCCCGTTTTTTCTGAAAACTACCTGAAATGTGGACTCATCTGACCACAGCACACGGTTCCACAGTCTTTCAGTCCACCTGAGATGAACTCAGGCCCAGAGAACTCGCTGGCGTTTCTGCACAGAGTTGATGTATAGCTTCCTCCTTGCGTAATACAGTTTCAAGTTGCATTTCTGGATGCAGCGACGGACTGTGTTGAGTGACAATGGTTTTCCAAAGTACTCCCGAGCCCAGGTGGTTATAATTGTCACAGTAGCATGACGGTTTCTTAGGCAGTGCCGCCTGAGGGCTCGAGGATCACGCGCATTCAACAGTGGTTTCTGACCTTGCCCTTTACACACTGAGATGTCTCTGAATTCTCTGAATCTTTTCAGAATATTATGTACTGTAGATGTTGAAAGACCTAAATTCTCTGCAATCTTGCATTGAGAAATGTTCCTTTTGAACTGATTAACAATTCTCTCACGAATTTTGGCACAAAGGGGTGAGCCACGACCCATCCTTGCTTGCAAAGTCTGAGCCTTTGATGGACGCTACTTTTATACCCAGTCATGATACCTCACCTGCTACCAATTAGCCTGCTTAATGTGGAGTCTTCCAAACCGGTGTTACTTGAATATTCTGTGCATTTTTCAATCTTATTTTAACTCTGTCCCAACTTTTGTTGAGTGTGTTGCAGCCATCAAATTCTAAATTTGTGTATATTTACAAAATACAATTAAGTTGGTCAGTAAAATTATTGCAAATCTTTTGTCAGTTAAATAAAGGTACACATGAATTAACATATCACAGATTTTTGTTTTTATTACATTTTGGAAAATATCCCAACTTTTCTGGAAATGGGGTTTGTAGTTTACAATCCATCTTTGGTCTCCCTTACAGTATACACTCTATAGTCAGGGGAGCAGACAGGAGATTTTGTGGACATGAGGAGGACACCCGCATAGTTTGCAGCCTCCCGGGTGCCAGCGTCTGGGATGTCTGAGAGGGAAAGCAACCAGAAGTTGTGATACATGTTGGTACCAACAATATAGGCAGGAAGAAGGATGAGGTCCTGAAGTGTGAGTTTTGGGAACTAGGCAGAAGGCTGAAGAACAGGACCTCAAGGGTGGTGTTCTCAGGATTGCTGCCAGTGCCACGTGATAGTGATGGTAAGAATTGGAGGAGATGACAGTTGAATGCGTGGCTGAGGAGTTGGTGCAGGGGGCAGGGTTTTAGATTTCTGGATCATTGGGATCTCTTCTGGGGAAGGTGACACCTGTACAGAATGGATGGGTTGCACCTGAACTCGAGCGGGAGCAATATCCTTGCAGGTAGGTTTGTTAGCATGGTTCAGGAGGGTTTAAACTAATTTGCAACGGGGATGGGACCCAGAGTGATAGAGTAGTGGAAGACGTGCATGGAGTAAAGCCAGATCTAACATATAAAGAGGCTTTGAGGAAAGAGAAGCAGAATAAAGGATGTAAAGATAGTAAGGTAGAAGGGCTAAGGTGCGTGTACTTCAATGCAAGAAGCATCAGGAACAAAGGTGATGAAGAGCTTGGATATATACATGGAATTACAATGTAGTGGCCATTACAGAGACTTGGCTGGCACCAGGGCAGGAATGGATTCTCAATATTCCTGGATTTCAGTGCTTTAAAAGGGATAGAGAGGGGGGAAAAGGGGACGAGGGGTGGCATTACTGGTCAGGGATACTACTACAGCTACAGAAAGGGTGGGTAATGCAGCAGGATCCTCTTTTGAGACAGTATGGGTAGAAGTCAGGAACAGGAAGGGAGCAGTTGCTCTATTGGGGGTATTCTACAGGCCCCCTGGTAGCAGCAGAGATACCGAGGAGCAGATTGGGAGGCAAATTTTGGAAAGGTGCAAAAATAACAGGGTTGTTATCATGGGTGACTTTAACTTCCCTGATATTGGTTGGCACCTGATTAGTTCCAATGGTGTAGACGGGGCAGAGTTTGTAAAGTGTGTCCAGGACGGATTCCTGTCACAGTATGTTGACAGGCCAACTAGGGAGAATGCCATACTAGATCTAGTATTAGGTAACAAAGCGGGTCAGGTCACAGATCTCTCAGTGGGTGAGCATCTGGGGGACAGTGACCACTGCTCCCTGGCCTTTAGTATTATCATGGAAAAGGATAGAATCAGAGAGAACAGGAAAATTTTTAATTGGGGAAGGGCAAATTATGAGGCTATAAAGCTAAAACTTGCAGGTGTGAATTGGGATGATGTTTTTGCAGCGAAAGGTACTATGGACATGTGGTCGATGTTTAGAGATCTCTTGCAGAATGAAAGGGATAAATTTATCCCGGTGAGGAAGATAAAGAATGGTCGGGTGAAGGAACCATGGGTGACATGTGAGGTGGAAAATCGAGTCAGGTGGAAGAAGGCAGCATACATGAGACTTAGGAAGCAAAGATCAGATGGGTCTATTGAGGAATACAGGGTAGCAAGTAAGCAGCTTAAGAAGGGGCTGAAGAGAGCAAGAAGGGGGCATGAGAAGGCCTTGGCAAGTAGGGTAAAGGAAAACCCCAAGGCATTCTTCAATTATGTGAAAAACAAAAGGATGACAGGAGTGAAGGTAGGACCAATTAGAGATAAAGGTGGGATGATGTGCCTGGAGGCTGTGGAAGTGAGCAAGGTCCTTAATGAATACTTCTCTTCGGTATTCACTGATGAGAGGGAACTTGACGACGGTGAGGACAATATGAGTGAGGTTGATGTTCTGGAGCATGTTGATATTAAGGGAGAGGAGGTGTTGGAGTTGTTAAAATACATTAGGACGGAAAAGTCCCCAGGGCCTGACAGAATATTCCCCAGGCTGCTCCACGAGTTAAGGGAAGAGATTGCTGAGCCTCTGGCTAGGATCTTTATGTCCTCGTTGTCCACGGGAATGGTACCGGAGGATTGGAAGGAGGCAAACATTGTCCCCTTGTTCAAAAAAGGTAGTAGGGATAGTCCGGGTAATTATATACCAGTGAGCCTTACGTCTGTGGTGGGAAAGCTGTTGGAAAAGATTCTTAGAGATAGGATCTATGGGCATTTAGAGAATCATGGTCTGATCAGGGACAATCAGCATGGCTTTGTGAAGGGCAGATCGTGTCTAACAAGCCTTATAGAGTTCTTTGAGGAGGTGACCAGGCATATAGATGAGGGTAGTGCAGTGGATGTGATCTACATGGATTTTAGTGAGGCATTTGACAAGGTTCCACATGGTAGGCTTATTCAGAAAGTCAGAAGGCATGGGATCCAGGGAAGTTTGGCCAGGTGGATTCAGAATTGGCTTGCCTACAGAAGGCAGAGGGTGGTGGTGGAGGAAGTACATTCGGATTGGAGGGTTGTGACTAGTGGCGTCCCACAAGGATCGGTTCTGGGACCTCTACTTTTCATGATTTTTATTAACTACCTGGATGTTGGGGTAGAAGGGTGGGTTGACAAGTTTGCAGATGACACAAAGGTTGGTGGTGATGTGGATAGTGTAGAGGATTGTCGAAGATTGCAGAGAGACATTGATAGGATGTGGGCTGAGAAGTGGCAGATGGAGTTCAACCCAGTGAAGTGTGAGGTGGTACACTTTGGAAGGACAAACTCCAAGGCAGAGTACAAAGTAAATGGTAGGATACTTGGTAGTGTGGAGGAGCAGAGGGATCTTGGGGTACATGTCCACAGATCCCTGAAAGTTGCCTCACAGGTAGATAGGGTAGTTAAGAAAGCTTATGGGGTGTTAGCTTTCATAAGTCGAGGGGTAGGGTTTAAAAGTCACAAGGTAATGATACAGCTCTATAAATCTCTGGTTAGGTCACACTTGGAGTATTGTGTCCAGTTCTGGTCGCCTCACTGTAGGAAGGATGTGGAAGTATTGGAAAGGGTACAGAGTAGATTTACCAGGATGCTGCCTGGTTTACAGAGTATGCATTATCATCAGAGATTAAGGAAGCTAGGGCTTTACTCTTTGGAGAGAAGGAGGATGAGTGGAGACATGGTAGAGATACACAAGATATTAAGAGGAATCGATAGAGTGGACAGATAGCACCTCTTCCTCAGGGCACCACTGCTCAATACAAGAGGACGTGGCTTTAAGGTAAGGGGTGGGAAGTTCAAGGGGGATATTAGAGGAAGGTTTTTTACTCAGAGAGTAGTTGGTGCATGGAATGCACTGCTTGAGTCAGTGGTGGAGGTAGATACACTAGTGAAATTTAAGAGACTACTAGACAGGTATATGGAGGAATTTAAGGTGAGGTATTATATGGGAGGCAGGGTTTAAGGGTTGGCACAACATTGTGGGCCGAAGGGTCTGTACTATTCTATGTCCTATGTTTATATACAGACTTTACCTACAGCATTTTGTGCATGATGTTCTGAACTGTATCCCTTTGGACAAATATCAAACTATACGGAAAATAATAAATCTACAGTTACAATCTTAAAGAAGTCAATGATTACCTGCAGATCTTTTTCCAGAGCAGCTACTCTTCGGTTAGCTTCCCTTTCATGCTCCTCCATTGCCTGAATCAGAACATCATTTTGTTCACTTAAGTCATTGATGTAAGACTGAAGAATCTGCACCTTCAACTAACCAAAAGAAACAAAAATGTAAATATTCCAGCACTAAATTTCTGTAAATCAGCCTCCCTTCTATGATCTCTGTCTATTATTGTCGCTGCCTCAGTAAAGCAGCCAACATAACTAAAGATTCCACCCACCCCAGATATCTCTTTTCTCCCCTCTTCCATCAAGCATAAGATATAAAAGCCTGAAAGCAAGACCACCAGAATTAAGGACAGCTTCTATATCGCTGTTATGAGACTCTTGTATGATAAGTTGGACTCTTGACATCACAATTTACCTTATGACCTTGCACTTTTTCTGCAGCTTTTACACTTTATTCTGCATTGTTATTGTTTTACCTTGTTCTACCTGAATGCGCTGTGTAATGCTTTGATCTGTATGAAGAGATGTAAGACAAGCTCCTTCACTGGTATTAACAAATACCTAATACATGTGTCCTGGAAAGATACTCTATGAACACTTGCAAATAAAAATAGATTGCACAGGGTTGGAATAGATATATATTTCCAAAAATGAAAGATAAAGCTAGAATAAATAACAAAAAAACAAAAACAATCTACAATTACACATCAGGTCAGGTAGCTTCTACAGAACATAGAACAGTATAGCACGATACAGGCCCTTAGGCCATGATGTTATGCCAATCCTTTAAACTAGTCCAAGATCAATCTAACCCTTCCCTCCCACATAGCCCTGTAGTTTTCATTCATCCATGTGCTTATCTAAGAGTCACTTAAATGAGATCTGCCTGTACCACCATCCCTGGTAGAATATTCCACGTAAGTACCTCTCTGTGGAAAAACACTTACCTCTGACATTCACCCTATACTTTCCTCCCAACCCTTTAAAGTTATGATCTCTTGTATTAGCCATTTCTACCCTGGGAAAATGTTCCTAGCTGTCCACTGGATCTATGCCTCTTGGCATCTTGAATGTCGCTATCAAGTTACCTCTCATCCTCTTTCTCTCCAAAGGAAAAAAAAACCTTAGCTCACTCAACCTTCCCTCATAAGACATGCTTTCTAATCCAGACATAAGCCTGGTAATTCTCCTCTGCATCCTCTCTAAAGCCTTCACATGCTTCCTTTAATCAGGTGAAAATAATACTCCAAGTGTGATCGAACCAGTTTTAAAGAGCTGCAACATAACCTCGTGTCTCTTGAACTGAATCTCCTGACTAATGAAGGTCAACATTCTTAATCCACACTTAACCATTCTATCAACGTGTGTTGCAACTATGGATGTTAACCACCAAGATCTATCTATTCCTCCACACTGTTAAACCTTTCTATCTTCAAGTTCATCCTTCCAATTGTATCACTTCACACTTTTCCAGATTGTACTCCATCTGCTAGTTCTCAGACCAGCTCTGCATCCCATCAAAGTCCCATTGCAATCTTTGATAACCTTCGACACTATCCACAACACCACCAACCTTCATGTCTTCTCCTAATTTACCAAATCACCCCCCCCCACACTTCCTCATTCAAGCCGTTTATAAAAATCACAAAGAGCAGGGGTCACATAACAGATCCCTATGGAAGATAATGATCACTAATCTCCAGGCAGAATACGATCCATCTACAACTACCCCCTGCCTTCTGCGGGCAAACCATTTCTGAGTTTACGCACCCAACTTTCCTTAGGTACCATGCCTCTTGACCTTAGAAACAAGGCATCCATGGGGAACCTTGTCACATGCCCTACTAAAAGCCATTTACATCACATCCACTACCCTGCAATCATTGGTGTATTTTGTCACTTCCTCAAAGAATTCAATCAGGTTCCTAAGGCACAATCTGTCCCTCACAAAGCCATGCTGACTATCCCTAATCATACTATGCTTCTCCAAATGCCTGTAAATGCTGTTCTAAGAATCCTCTCCAATAACTTGCCCACAACTGACATGTGGCTCATTGATCTATCTAATTCCCAATGTTATCTCTATTACCTTTTGTGAACAAAGGAATACTGTTTGCCAACTTTCAATGCTCTGCCACTACTCCTTTGGCCAGTCAGGTCACAAAGATCATTGCCTATGGTGCAGCAATCTCTTCTCTTGCATCCTGTGGTAAGCCTGCAGTACATCCCATCCCCGGGCACTAACATATCTATCCCCTTTCTTAACATTGAAATATTCCAGTATATCAGACTGTTCTAAAATGACTTCACATTCAATCACAATCCCTTTCTTTAGTGAATACTGAAGCAAAGTATTCATTAAGGACCTACCTCTGACTCCAGACACATGTTTCCTGTTATCCTCAATCGATCCTATCCTCAACTCTAGTTACCCTGATCTTCATGTACGTACGTGCAGAACACCTTAGGGTTTTCCTTATGACCCCCTCTAATTCTCCAGTCTTCTGTGGAGAAAACTACTGAAGCTACCTTTCAAGTTGATGCCTTTCATAGAAACATAAAAAACCTACTGCTAAAACAATAGGCCCACAAAGCTGTGCCGAACGTGCCTTTACCTTAGAACTACCTAGGCTTACTCATAGCCCTCTATTTTCCTAAGCTCCATGTATCCATGTATCCATCCAGGAGTCTATTAAAAGACCCGATCATTTCCATCTCCACCACTGTTGCCGGCAGCCCATTCCACGCACTCACACTCTCTGCGTAAAAAAACCTTACCCCTGACATCTCCTCTGTACCTACTTCCAAGCACCTTAAAACTATGCCCTCTCATGCTAGCCATTTCAGCCCTGGGAAAAACCCTCTGACTATCCACATGATCAATGCCTCTCATTATCTTGTATACCTCTGTCAGGTCACCTCTCATCCTCTGTCGCTCCAAGCAGAAAAGGCCGAGTTCACTCAACCTATTCTTATAAGGCATGCTCCCCAATCCAGGCAACATCCTTGTAAGTCTTCTCTGCACCCTTTCTATGTTTTCCATGTCCCTCCTACAGTGAGGCGACCAGAACTGAGCACAGTACTCCAAGTGGGGTCTGACCAGGGTCCTATATAGCTGTAACATTACTATCTCAGAGTTCTGAAAGAGATGATATAAAACCCTGATCTCAACATCATCAAGGCTGTCAGAGATTACCTGGGGAGACAGAAGCAAGTGAGACAGCCAAAGTCTGCAGCAAAATTGTGGCAACTTCTCCAAGATGCTTCGAACAACCTACCAGCTGATTTTCTTTAAAACTGAATCATTCTCTGCCGTGCAGTTTTATAAGGCAAAGAGTGGTCACACCAAATATTGATTTGATTTACTTTTTTACTATTTACTGTTCTTTATTGTATTTTTTGATATCTTGTAAACTTTTAATTATATTTGAAAGCATTTTTGCTTTACAGTAATGTAACAATCTCTAAGACATTTTGCATAGTACTGTTAAATAATAACATGGGCTGCTCCAACCCACTATTCACTATGCTGGCTTGATTATTTGGCCAGGTTGCAAGTTTAACTCTTTTTTTCATTAGAATGCAAAGGAAGGAGAAAGAGGAAAAATGGCAAAGAAGGGAAATACATATTCTAAAGTCAGAGAGAAAAAAAAGAGAACAAGAAAAAAAGAGCTCTTCATTCTGCTCTCCCCGAGTTTGTAGCTCTTCTGTATTCCATCCTCTGCCCACAGTTCACTTTGCATCAACATTGGAGGTGTATCTTCAGCTTTCCAGGCCCCAAACTTTGGACTTTCCTCTTTAACTTCTCTTGGTCAGAGATGTTCTTCTTCTCCTTCAAGAGCATCTAATTATTTGGCTCATTCTTTTTTTTATTTCATTATTTTTTAGTGGATTAAAGCATTTTGTTAAATTAAAGACTATACAAATGCAAGTGGATTTTCTGCATTCCTAATTAACCCAAATTGTCAACAGATCCTAACCGCATTTCCCCCCCCTCCGCCCCAAGATATTGCTCAACCCACTGATTTCCTAAGGCATACTGTTTTATTGCTCCAGGTTCCAGTATTTATAGTCTCACGTATTTCATGAATATATATGCATGAAGAAAGCTCACCTCTGTCCCAGGATACTGACGGACTTCTACCGCTGTACCATTGAGAGCATACTCACCAACTGCATCTCAGTGTGGTATGGCAAATGTCCCGTATCGGACCACAAAGCACTCCAGCGGGTGGTGAAAACTGCCCAGTGGATTATCGGCACCCAATTGCCCACCATTGAGAACATCTATGATAAACACTGCCTGGGCAGGGCGAAAAGCATGATCAAGGATGCATCTCACCCTAACCATGGACTTTTTACTTTCCTCCCATCCAGCAGGCGCTACAGGAGCCTCCGCTCCCGCACCAGCAGGCACAGGAAGAGCTTCTTCCCTGAGGCTGTGACATTGCTGAAGCTCTCATCACAGCGCTAAGCAGTATTGCATCCTTATTGTACTGTCTCAGTACTTACACATTTGTGCACTGTAGCACTTTTTTTATTCGCAGTTGTTTTGTAAATAACACTATTCTTTCCATTTCTGGTCAGATGCTAAATGCAGTTCATTGGCTTTGTATCTGTACTCGGCACAATGACAATAAAGTTGAATCTAATCTAATCTAATCTAATTTTCACAAATTAAAACAGAAATTTATTCAAAATATCTTATTTTAACACTGGTGAACACAGCAGGTCAGGCAGCATCTATAGGAAGAGGTACAGTCGATGTTTCGGGCCGAGACGCTTCGTCAGGACCCTTCGGCCCGAAACGTCGACTGTACCTCTTCCTATAGAAGCTTCCTGGCCTGCTGCGTTCACCAGCGACTTTTATGTGTGGTGCTTGAAATTCCAGCATCTGCAGATTTCCTCATGTTTGATATTTTAACACTGCTGGGCTGAGAGATAATACTGCCAAAACAATCTTTTCACCTATATATACACATTTTCCCCTATCCTCTTAACGAACTGATAAATATGAAATAAAAGTTGCCAAATTAATCTATCCAGTAAATATTTTAAGACTTACGTATTACTTTAAGTGGGCAATACTGCGCAGATTTTTCATTTAATGTTTTACTCCAGGCATGTTTTTCAATGCCAGTACACAAATTCTTTGTGATATACATACTTTCAAATGAGCTTTTAATGGATTTTATATGTATGGGGAACTGCTTAGTAAAATGAAAGTACACATACATGAATGAAGATCTAGTTAAATTTAGTTTAAGGAATAAAGATTAAGGAATATTTTCTGCTGGTTAATTGGCAGATTAACATGATTTAGGAAAAAGAATACCCTGAAATTCAAACAGCTTTGGCATAATGACAAGGCTCAAGCGTTCTCACATTTTTGCCACTAGCTTGGTAGGAATTTAAGTATTAATGCCAAAGTGACTTGTTTTCATTACTAAGTGAGGCAGGTGAGCACCTTTGGCTGCTTCTAATTACTTGTAGCCTTCTATATTTTGCTAGTTATACTAAGAAATTCTAAGCAAAGATGATCAAAATAACACCACAATTGAAATAATCAAAAATGATGGCCAAGCTATTGGAACTGACATGCACTAAAATATTAACAGCCACTTGGAATAATAAACAACAGCATGGAATAATGAATAGAGAGCTAAAGCATATTTAAAGGCCAGAAATTGTTTGATGAACTTACTTGAGTTGTTTTAAGAGATATTAGAAAGGCTGAATTTCTTTAGCGAGAGGGTGGTGCATCTATGGAATTCATTGCCACAGATGGCTGTGAAGGCCAAGTCATTGAGTATTGTATTTAAGATGTTGATAGGTACTTGATTAGTCAGGATGTCAAAGGTTATAGGGAGAAAGCAGGAGAATGGGGTTGAGAGGGATAATAAACTAGCCAGGACGGAATGGTGGAGCAGACACAATGGGGCAAATAGCCCAACTCTGCTCCTGTGTCACGTTTACAGAATTAAAGACTTTGTGATGAAATAGGCAGCAGCAGCAGTACTAATTTCAATATAAGCTAATATCATAGGGCTATAGATAGAGGGCACAACTTTGAAGTGTCAGTGTGTATGTGCGTTTTCCTGGGAGAAGCATAGCAGTGATTTTATGCAAACATGAGGAAATCTGCAGATGCTGGAAATTGAAGCAACACACAAAAAAAATGCTGGTGAACGCAACAGGCCAGGCAGCATCTATAGGAAGAGGTCCAGTTGACGTTTCGGGCCGAGACCCTTCGTCAGGACTAACTGAAAGAAGAGACACTAAGAGATTTGAAGGGGGGGGGGAGATCCAAAATGATAGGAGAAGACAGGAGGGGGAGGGATGGAGCTAAGAGCTGGGAAGTTGATTGGCAAAAGGGATACGAGGCTGGAGAAGGGAGAGGATCATGGGACAGGAGGCCTAGGGAGAAAGAAAGGGGGAGGGGGGTTAAGCCTGGAGGATGGGCAAGGAGTTATAGTGAATGGGACAGAGGGAGAAAAAAAGAGAGGGAAAAGGGGGAAAGACAAAAATAATAATCAATAAATAAATAAGGGATGGGTTATGAAGGGGAGGTGGGGCATTAACGGAAGTTAGAGAAGTCAATGTTCATGCCATCAGATTGGAGGCTACCCAGACGGAATACAAGGTGTTGTTCCTCCAACCTGAGCCTGCGTTGGGTCTCGCCAATATATAGAAGGTCGCATCGGGAGCACTGGATGCAGTATATCACCCCAGTTGACTCACAGGTGAAGTGTCGCCTCAACTGGAAGGACTGTCTGGGGCCCGGAATGGTGGTGAGAGAGGAAGTGTAGGGGCATGCTCGTGATATCTCCTCTTATTTACCCCTCGATCATGACCCCACTAAGGAGCACCAGGCTATTGTCTCCCACACCATCACCATCTTTATAGGCTCAGGGGATCTCCCATCCACTGCTACCAACCTTATAGTTCCCACTCCCTGCACTACCCAAAACTGATCCACAAAACTGCCTGTCCAGGTAGACCCATTGTCTCAGCTTGCTCCTGCCTCATGAAACTCATTTCTGCATATCTCGACACCGTTTTATCCCCCCTTGTTCAATCCCTTCCCACCTATGTTCATGACACTTCTCACGCTCTGAATTTTTTCAATGATTTTAATTCCCTGGCCCCACCGCTTTATTTTCACCATGGATGTCCAGTCCCTATATACTTCCATCCCCCTCCAGGAAGGTCTCAAAGCTTTCCGCTTCTTTTTGGATTCCAGACCTAACAAGTTCCTCTCTACCACCACTCTCCTCCGTCTAGCAGAATTAGTCCTTACTCTTAATAATTTCTCCTTTGGCTCCTCCCACTTCCTCCAAACTAAAGGTGTAGCCATGGGCACCCATATGGGTCCCAGCTATGCCTGCCTTTTTGTTGGCTTTGTGGAACAATCCATGTTCCAAGCCTATACTGGTATCTGTCCCCCACTTTTCCTTTGCTACATCGACGTCTGCATTGGCACTGCTTCCTGCACGAATGCTGAGCTCGTTGACTTCATTAACTTTGCCTCCAACTTTCCCCCTGCCCTCAAGTTTACCTGGTCCATTTCCGACATCTCCCTCCCCTTTCTTGATCTTTCTGTCTCTATCTCTGGAGACAGCTTATCTACTGATGTCTACTATAAACCTACTGACTCTCACAGCTACCTGGACTATTCCTCTTCCCACCCTGTCTCTTGCAAAAATGCCATCCCCTTCTCGCAATTCCTCCGTCTCCGCCGCATCTGCTCTCAGGATGAAGCTTTTCATTCCAGGACAAAGGAGATGTCCTCCTTTTTTTATAGAAAGGGGCTTCCCTTCCTCCACCATCAACTCTGCTCTCAAACGAGTTTCTCCCATTTCACGCACATCTGCTCTCACCCCATCCTCCCGCTACCCCACTAGGAATAGGGTTCCCCTTGTCCTCACCTACCACCCCACCAGCCTCCGGGTCCAACATATAATTCTCCATAACTTCCGCCACCTCCAACGGGATCCCACCACTAAGCACATCTTTCCCTCCCCCCTCTTTCTGCTTACCGCAGGGATCGCTCGCTACGTGATTCCCTTGTCCATTCGTCCCCCCCATCCCTTCCAACCAATCTCCCTCCCGGCACTTATCCTTGTAAGTAGAACAAGTGCTACACATGCCCTTACACTTCCTCCCTCACCACCATTCAGGGTCCCAGACAGTCCTTCCAGGTGAGGCGACACTTCACCTGTGAGTCAGCTGGGGTGACATACTGCGTCCGGTGATCCCGATGCGGCCTTCTATATATTGGCGAGACCCAACGCAGGCTGGGAGATCATTTCACTGAACACCTATGCTGTCTGCCAGAGAAAGGATCTCCCAGTGGCCACACGTTTTAATTCCACGTCCCATTCCCATTCTGATATGTCTATCCACGGACTCCTCTACTGTCAAGAGGAAGCCGCACTCAGGTTGGAGGAACAACGCCTTATATTCCGTCTGGGTAGCCTCCAACCTGATGGCATGAACATTGACTTCTCTAACTTTCGTTAATGCCCCACCTCCCCTTTGTACCCCACCCATTATTTATTTATTTATTTTCCCCCTTTTTTCCTCCCTCTGGCCCTCTCACTATAACTCCTTGCCCATCCTCTGGATTTCTCCCCTCGCCTTTCTTTCTCCCTAAGCCTCCCGTTCCATGATCCTCTCCCTTCTCCAGCCTCATATCTCTTTTGCCAATTAACTTTCCAACTCTTGGCTCCATCCCTCCCCCTCCTGTCTTCTCCTATCATTTCGGATCTCCCCCTCCCCCTCTCAAATCTCTTACTATCTCTTCTTTCAGTTAGTCCTGACGAAGGGTCTCAGCCCGAAACAGTGACTGTACCTGTTCCTATAGATCCTGCCTGGCCTGCTGCGTTCACCAGCAACTTTTGTGTGTGTTGTTTAAAAAATCTAGACTGCCTTAGATTTTTGCACAGCACTGCATGTGGGGGAATTCCTTCATTACAGGGTTGAAAGCTGCAGCTTGCCAACATTTAGTATTCAATTACAGATGGGGCTAAGTGCTCAAGATGCTGAATGACAAAAAAATTCAGGGTGTTTGTGTACGTGGCTTTCTAGGTGACTATACTGGTAAATCTGTTTTTGCACAATGGCTGTCGGTCTTTATTTGTGTATAGTTTTTTTCATAAATTCTATTGTATTTCTTTATTTTCCTGTAAGTAACTGCAAGAAAATGAGTTTCAAGGTAGCATACAGTAATGTACATGTACTTTTATAATAAATTTAAGTTGACTTTGATTTGACTAAAATAAACAATAATGCACTAGATTTTAGGCTTCATAAATGGTGGCATGGTATGAAAGTCAATAAGCCAGACTAAAACTAAACATGAAAAATCATTTTGGTCCTAAATGACCCAACTCAAGTCCCCCTTTTCACCTTTGAAGGTGGAAGAGATTTATTGGAATGTCTCCAAGATATATTGACATATTAGAGCTAAATTTGCATCAACTAGAGAAGATGTTCTCTTTAGAATAATAGAGGCTTACAGGAATTTTAATCAAGGTGTCTGAAATTACAAACAGGTCATAAACGACCAAATAATAAAAATCTACCCTTCAGACTTAAGATAATTATAAAATATGGATTACGATACTATAAAACAAGTCAGACTTAGACATCAGTGGATAGAGGGGAACGGTTGGATGTTGTGTACATGGATTTCCAGAAGATATTTTATAAGGTGCCACACAAAAGACTTATCCATAAGGCAAGGATGCAAGGAGTTGGGGGTAAAGTATTAGCACGGACAGATAACTGGCTAACCAACAGAAGGCAGAGTGTTGGGATAAATGGGTCTATTTAGTAGTGATCGGAACTGCCGCAGGGGTCTGTGCGAGGGGCACAAGATTCATAAATGATTTGAGATAGAGGGCTGACTGTAGTGTATCTATGTTTGCTGATGACGCTGAATGGAATGGAATAGAAAATTGTGCAGAGGATGTGGATTGTCTGCAGAGGGATATAGATAAAGTGTATGTGAAAGGGTCTGGCAGGTGAAGTATAATGTTGATAAATGCGAGATCATCCACTTTGAAAAGAAAAAATAGATTAATTTATTAGTTAAATGGTGAAAGATTGCTGTTATGTATAGGGAGTGTTTGTGCATGAGTTACAAAAGGTTGGTCTGCAGCTGCAACAGGTTATCAAGAAGGCAAATGAAATGTTGCCATTCATTGCTAGAGGGATTGAATTTAAGAACAGGGAGGTTATGCTGCAACTGAATATGTGCAAAGAATGTTCATGAGGTTGATTCCTGAGTTGAAAGGGTTAACCTATAAGGAGACATTGAGTCACCCAGGAGGAGACTCACTGGAATGCAGAAG
Source organism: Mobula hypostoma (assembly GCF_963921235.1). NCBI lineage: Eukaryota > Metazoa > Chordata > Chondrichthyes > Myliobatiformes > Myliobatidae > Mobula > Mobula hypostoma. The sequence continues at coordinate 49,070,641 of NC_086110.1, forward strand.
AATTACAAGAGATCTTATAGAAACATGAAATTATGAAAGGGATAGATAAGATAGTGACAGGAAAGTTGTTTCCACTTGTAAGTGAAATTACAACTGGGGACATCACCTCAAACTTTGGAGGAATAGATTTGTGACGGAGATGAGGCGAAACTGCTTTTTCCAGGGAGTAGTGAACCTGTGGAATTATCTACCGAGGGAAACAATAGGGGTAACCTCATTAAATATATTTAAGACATATTTAGCTAGATTTTGAAAAGCAGGGGAATTAAGGATAGTCATAATTTTATTGAATGACAGGCTTGGCTCAACGGGGTAGGTAGAACATAGAAACATAGAAAACCTACAGCTCAATCCAGGCCCTTCGGCACACAAAGCTGTCTCAAACATGTCCCTACCTTAGAACTACCTAGGCTTTACTCATTGCCCTCAGTTTTTCTAAGCTCCATGTAACAATCCAGGAGTCTCTGAAAAGACGTTTCCGTCTCCACCACTGCCGCCGTCAGCCCATTCCACACACTCACCACTCTCTGCATAAAAAACTTACACCTGACATCTCCTGTGTACCTACTTCCAAGCACCTTAAAACTATGCCCTCTCGTGCTAGCCATTTCACCCTTGGTGAAAAGACTCTGACTATCCACACGATCAATGCCTCACATCATTTTATACACCTCTATCAGGTCGCCTCTCATCCTCTGTCGCCCCAAGGAGAAAAGGCCACGTTCACTCAACCTATTCTCGTAAGGCATACTCCCCAATCCAGGTAACATCCTTGTAAATCTCCTCTGCGTCCTTTCTATGGTTTCCACGTCCTTCCTATAGTGAGGCGACCAGAACTGAGCACCAGTACTCCAAGTGGGGTCCGACCAGGGTCCTGTATAACTGCAACATTACCTCTCGGTTCCTAAACTCAATCCCACGATTGATGAAGGCCAATGCACCATATGCTTTCTTAACCACAGAGTCAACCTGCGTAGCAGCTTTGAGTGTCCTATGGACTTGGACCCCAAGATCCCTCTGATCCTCCACACTGCCAAGAGTCTTGCCATTAATGCTATATTCTGCCATCATATTTGACCTACCAAAATGAGCCACCTCACACTTATCTGGGTTGAACTCCATCTGTCACTTCTCAGTCCAGTTTTGCATCCTATCAATGTCCCACTGTAACCTCTGACAGCCTTCCACACTATCCACAACACCCCCAACCTTTGTGTCATCAGCAAATCTACTAACCCATCCTTCCACTTCCTCATCCAGGACATTTATAAAAATCATAAAGTGTAGGGGTCCCAGAACAGATCCTTGAGGCACACCATGGGTCACCAACCTCAATGCAGAATATGACCCATCTACAAACACACTTTACCTTCTGTGGGCAAGCCAGTTCTGGATTCAAAAAGCAATGCCCTTGGATCCCATGCCTCCTTACTTTCTCAATAAGCCTTGCATGAGGTACCTTATCAAATGCCTTGCTAAAATCCATATACACTACATCTACGACTCTATCTTCATCAATGTTCTTAGTCACATCCTCAAAAAATTCAATCAGGCTCGTAAGGCACGACCTGCCTTTGACAAAGTCATGCTGACTATTCCTAATCAAATTATGCCTCTCTAAATGTTCATAAATCCTGCCTCTCAGGATCTTCTCAATCAACTTACCAACCACAGAAGTAAGACTCACTGGCCTATAATTTTCTGAGCTATCCCTATTCCCTTTCTTGAATAAGGGAACAACATCCGCAACCCTCCAATCCTCCGGAACCTCTCCCGTCCTCATTGATGATGCAAAGATCATTGCTAGAGGCTCAGCAATCTCCTCCCTCGCTTCCCACAGTAGCCTGGGGTACATCCCATCCGGTCTCGGTGAGTCATCCAACTTGATGCTTTCCAAAAGATCCAGCACATCCCCTTTCTTAATATCAACATTTTCAAGTTTTTCAATTCACTGCGTCATCCCTACAATCACCAAGATCCTTTTTTGTAGCGAATACTGAAGCAAAGTATTTATTAAGTACCTCTGCTATTTCTTCCAGTTCCATACACACTTCTGCATTTCAACACTTGATTGGTCCTATTCTCTCACATCTTATCCTCTTTCTCTTCGCATACCTGGAGAATGCCTTGGGGCTTTCCTTAATCCTGTCCGCCAAGGCCTTCTCATGGCCCCTTCTGGCTCTCCTAATTTCATTCTTAAACTCCTTCCTGCTAGCCTTATAATCTTCTAGATTCCTATCATTACCTAGTTTTTTGAACCTTTCGTAAGCTCTTCTTTTCTTCTTGACTGGATTTAAGACAACCTTTGTACACCACGGATCTTGTACCCTACCATCCTTTCCAGGTCTCATTGGAACGTACCTACTCAGAACCCCACACAAATATCCCCTGAACATTTGCCACATTTCTTCCATACATTTCCCTGAGAACATGTTTCCAATTTATGCTTCCAAGTTCTTGCCTGATAGCCTCATGTTTCTCCTTAGTCCAATTAAACGTTTCCCTAACTTGTCTGTTCCTATCCCTCTCCAATGCTATGGTAAAGGAGGTAGAATTGTGATCACTATCTCCAAAATGCTCTCCCACTGAGAGATCTGACACCTGACCAGGTTCATTTCCCAATGTCAGATCAAGTACAACCTCTCCTCTTGTAGGCTTATCTACATATTGTGTCAAGAAACATTCCTGAACACACCTAACAAACTCTACCCCATCTAAACCCCTCACTCCAGGCAGATGCCAATCAATATTTGGGAAATTAAAATCTCCCACCACAACAACCCTATTATTATTAATCCTTTCCAGAATCTGTTTCCCTATCTGCTCCTCGATCTTCCTGTTACTATTGGGTGGTCTATAAAAAACATGCATATAAAAAGTGTAGTTATTGACCCCCTTCCTATTCCTAACTTCCACCCACAGAGACTCCGTAGGCAACCCCTCCATGACTTCCTCCTTTTCTGCAGCCGTTGCACTATCTCTGATCAACAGTGCCATGCCCCCACCTCTTTTGCCTCCCTCCCAATCCTTTCTGAAACATCTAAAGCCTGGTACTTGAAGTAGCCATTCCTGCCCCTCCACCATCCAGTCTCTGTAATGGCCACAACATCATAGCTCCAAGTGCTGATCCATGCTCTAAGCTCATCTGCTTACTCATGATCTATACTCCCTCTATGCTGTGCGCGCGTGGACACACATTTTTCAATCAGCACACAAAGGAAATTAATGTGCGCACAAAAGGTTAGTTACCGAAGATAATGTGGTTATTAATAATTATACTCATTGAAAAAAATCTTTTAGCTAAATGTTTCTGTTAACTAGTTAGTTGGTATTTCAAATACCACAATGGACACCACTAATTTACGTTACCTCAACTTTCCTGTTCCGGTTTGTACAGCTGCATTATGGCGGCAGCCATCTTTAGCAGATCTGTTTCAAATCCTGCAGATTGCTTACTAAGTTTTTATTGAAAAAGATCAGTCAAATGACCCTGTGGTTAAATACTGTCACAAGAAATTGATAAACATTACATACAAAGTAGCTTTACAGGTTTTAAGTGATGTCTTTGATGAACTGGCTGCATGGTGCAAGATTCTGCAAAAGAGTGGTCTGACACCGATTGATTCACTTCATTTTGCGCAAGGCAAAATTAACAAGAAAGCAGTATCTGGGAGACAATGTTTTGTGGAGTGACAAAGTTAAAGTTTTGCTAAGCCAACAAAGTGAAGAAAACGTCACAGTAGATACAAGTTTGCTGCTGACTTTTATAAATAGTCTTTGTGTTCATTTAGAAGAAAAGCTTCCTGAAGATGTACAAGAATGGTCAACTTTTGATTTCTCCGCAATTGCAGATTGTGGCTTCACATTTGGCGATGAACTAGTCAATGCCTTATGTCTAAAATATCATGATTTTCTAGCTGAAAATACTGTAATAGTTAGACAATTTAATGATTCAAATTCTCCATGCAAGGAGAAAATTAATTCCAAACTGATTTCAAACTTTGCTCAAATGGTGACACTTGTACTTCAAAATGAACAGTTTTGCAACCTTGCACAGTTGATGGACATTGGGGGAACCTTTCTTGCTTCTAGTGCGGACTGTGAGCAAGGTTTTAGCCTAATGAATCATCTCAAACACAAGCTGAGAAACCGTTTAGATGAATGTCATTTGAATATGTTAATGAGAATCAAAAGCTATCAATTAGATGGAAGTTCTATTAGTCTAGATAGAGTTTACAACGAATGGGTAAATGCCAAAGACAGGAGAGAGAAAAAATAACTGAGTGACTTAAATATGTATGTTATTTTGTTGTTTTTCTGTGCAGTTTTAAGTCAAATATTTTGTAAACCTACATAAACTGTGCCATATGTACACATACTTCTGTTACAGAAAAAAAATTGCACAACGTAAGATTTTTGCGCACACTATTAAAAATTAGAGGGAACATTGTTTATGATACTCCTCGCATTAAAATAGACACATCTCACACCAGCAGACTGAGTGCGTCCTTTCTCTATCACCTGCCTATCCTCCCTTTCACACTGTCTCCAAGCTTTCTCTATTTGTGAGCCAACCTCCCTTTCCTCCGTCACTTCAGTTCGGTTCCCACCCCCCAGCAATTCTAGTTTAAACTCTCTCCAATAGCCTTAGCAAACCTTCCCACCAGGATATTGGTCCCTCTCAGATTCAAGTGCAACCCGTCCTTTTTGTACAGGTCACACCTGCTCCGGAAGAGGTCCCAATGATCCAGAAATCCGAATCCCTGCCCCCTGCTCCAATCCCTCAGCCACGCATTTATCCTCTACCTCATCTATTCCTATACTCACTGTCGCGTGGTGGCCTACTCTTGCTCCTATTTCTTGTGCTCTTATGTCACTCTCCCTCACCACCACTACCTTGGGAAATTCAGTTTTAGGAAAAACATTTTTTGTAAAATTCCCATAACTCAATTGAATATTTTCATAGATCCATTCTTGAATAGATCACAGCAATATGAAAGACAAAACTGAAAGTGCCACATTACTATACATTAACATCTGGGATAGATTCAATGCAAAGACTTTTTTTATCTTGAACTACTGTTGAAAATGTTATGTTTTGTAACTTCAAAACATTAAATTAATTCAAGGGAAAAACACTGGAGTCCAGGAATGCAGATCTGGTTTTGTCTTTGCTTTAAGCGAGGCAGGTACGTATCACTTGGTAGGATGATGACATGTACAATTAACGTATTTTTACCTATAACCCATAATTAATCATTTAAACTAACAAGAATGTTTCATCAAGAAGCCTCAAATATTATCGAAATACTAAATGTACAACACTCCTCCCTGCTTAGGCATAAACTACAACTCAATAGAAAATAGAGAACTGCTGCCTCAGCAAGGAACTAGATCTGTTGCAATTTGCATATCACCACAGTAGGCTGACGGCAGATGCAATCTCAATGGCTCTTCACGCAGCTTTAGACCACCTGGATAATACAAACACCTACATCAGGATGCTATTCATTATAGCTCAGCATTTAATACCATCATTCCCACAACCCTGACTGAGAAGTTGCAGAACCTGGGCCTCTGTACCTCCCTCTGCAACTGGATCCTTGACTTCCTAACTGGAAGACCACAATCTGTGTGGTTTGGTGATAACATCTCCTTCTCGCTGACGATCAACACTGGTGCATCTTAGGCCTGTGTGCCCACTGCTCTACTCTCAATATACCCATGACTGTGTGGCTAGGCATAGCTCAAATACTATCTATAAGTTTGCTGACGATACAACCATTGTTGGTAAAGTCTCAGGTGGTGACGAGAGGGCATACAGGAGTGAAATATGCCAACTACTGGAGTGGTGCCACAGCAACAACCTGGCACTCAACGTCAGTAAGACGAAAGAGCTGACTGTGGACTTCAGGAAGGGTAAGACAAAGGAACACATACCAATCCTCATAGAGGGATCAGAAGTGGAGAGAGTGTGCAGTTTCAAGTTCCTGGGTGTTAAAATCTCTGAGGTTCTAACCTGGTCTCATATTGATGCAGTTATAAAGAAGGCAATATAGCCGCTATATTTTATTAGGAGTTTGAAGAGATTTGGCATGTCAACAAATACACTCAAAAACTTCTAAAGATGTACCATGGAGAGCATTCTGACAGACCGCATCACTGTCTGGTATGGAGGACCGAAAGAAGCTGCAGAGGGTTGTAAATTTGGTCAGCTCCATCTTGGGTACTAGCCTACAAAGTACCCAGGACATCTTCAAGGAGTGGTGTCTCAGAAAGGCAGCATCCATTATTAAGGACCTCCAGCACCCAGGGCATGCCCTTTTCTCACTCTTACCATCAGGTAGGAGGTACAGAAGCCTGAAGGCACACACTCAGTGATTCAGGAACAGCTTCTTCCCCTCTGCCATCCGATTCCTAAATGGACATTGAACCCTTGGACACTACCCCACTTTAAAAAAAATATATAATATTTCTAACTTTAGCATGATTTTTAAACTATTCAGTATAAGTATACTGAATAAGATTTACTTATTTATTATTATTACTATTTTTTCTTCTATATTATGTATTGCATTGAACTGTTGCTACTAAGTTAACAAATTTCACTCACATGCCGGTGATAATAAACCTGATTCTGAATGCATCTCAACTATATACACAAAATATTATATAATGCAGCTATGATATACAGACATCCACAGCATAGTCAATTTTAAATCGTCCCATTCAGGCTGAGAGATTTCATCACTGTGGAAGCTTTCTTACTGTCATGGGATACATCTTTCCTGACAAGAGAGATCACTCTGTTTAGCATGTGAGACTTGTTTGTGGCTGTGAAACAAGCTCAAGTTTTGAGGCCTCCTCCAAGTTGGTTGTAGGAGTTGACTCTGAGATTCCAGAAAGTGGTTCTGATAGTGTTAGCCATCTTTCTTTTTCATTTTTCTTCTTCTAGTTTGTGCATCTTGATCTTGGGAATGTGTATTTTGGTCACTGGAATATTCTCTTCCCTTCTATTGGTCCCTTTATGATCTGATCACTCTCTTGGTTTCCGCATCCATATCATCATCTGATGAATCCTCTGTTTTTGTATCTCCATGGACTCCTTTCTTTTTGCCCGTTCATTCATCCAGCTGGACTTCGGTCTTTGCATCTACTTTTACAAGTAGCTTTTTGTTTCTCACTTGCAAGTTCATACAATAATCTTAAAAGCCAAATGCTTGCAACTTTCCTGAAGTTTGTTGAACTCTCCTCCAACTTAAATGCAAGCCACATTTCACAAATATCTGTCTTATTAACATTTCAGAAGCTCTCTCAGATACATTGCCTACAAAAACTATTGTAGTTGGTCCACTGCTTTTATCACGATTCCTCTGAGCTATATGATCCTTCCTTGGTACAATATGCTTTCTGACCAGAGGCACAGAGGTTGGTACCAACACCTGTTTGTCTTCTGTTGGGCAATAATTCATGGTGTTCAGCCTGGAGACAGTAGTGCAATCATCCAGTATCTTTCTTAATCTACTTTCATTCATGGAATGTGGCATGCAAATTGTATATGGATGTCTAATTAAGTTGTAGTTGTCTCAGTCAAGCACCTTCTCCACCCCCCCCCCCATGCTTGCCCTTCTGCTTTTACCACAGACAACCTCAATGTGGTTTGCTGCTTGTTGTATTACAGATATCATTCCCAAGGGAGTTATCTTCTCTCCAGTATAAGTTCTTTGGTGAATATCTGCAGGCTTCAGTTTGGTATCTTGGAAATGTCTCTGAAACTCATTTTGTGAAATGACTGAAACAGCTGAGCCAGTGTTAAATTCCATTTTAATTAATTGTCCATTCACTTCCATTGTTAATTTTCACATTGAAAATTTCAAGGCCACACTGTCCTGTGTCACTCTTATCATTCTCATGTTTTTCATCGACAACGTGCAGAATAGTGCTCCTTTTGAAAAGGCAACGTGACATTTTAGTGTTTTTTCTTCCCTATGCAGACCATTTATTTTGTCTGCCTAACATGGTGTTTGTATATGTCCTACTTTGTTGCATTTTCTGCAGTTTTGCCTTTAAATCTGCATTTGTTTGGTGTGTGTACCACAATGGTAACACAATTGGTTCAGCCAGGCTGGTTTCTGCTGAGGCAATGCAATTTTGTTCACATTCGCTTTGATTCCTGACTCAATTGCTTAATTCCCTAATCAATTGTGTCTCTGTCCATGGTTTCCAGTGAAACAGCGATTTCACTGCTCGTAGAAATGTAAGCTGTGCTTCAATTAGGAGCAGTTTCTGAATGCTTTCTTTTAAGATTCCAGAAACTAAATGATCTAACATATTACAACAGGAATTCTGCGGATGCTGGAAATTCAAGCAACACACATAAAAGTTGCTGGTGAACGCAGCAGGCCAGGCAGCATCTCTAGGAAGAGGTGCAGTCGACGATTCAGGCCGAGACCCTTCATCAGGACTAGATGTCCTGATGAAGGGTCTCGGCCTGAAACGTCGACTGCACCTCTTCCTAGTGATGCTGCCTGGCCTGCTGCGTTCACCAGCAACTTTTATGTGTGTTGATCTAACATATTATTAAGCCCATTACCAAATTGACAATGCTTAGTCAATCTCTTCAATTCAGCCACATATGCCGAAATGGACTCCTTTTCCTATTTATTCTGCTAATGAAACCTAAAGTGCTGTGCAATCAACAATGGTTTTGGTTCTAAGTGTTCCTGCATTACTTTTATAATAGTAGCAATGCTCATTTCTGATGGTTTGGTTGGAGCAGTCAAAACTTAAAGCAAACTGTATGCTTTTAAACAGAATGAAATCAGCAAAATTGGCACTCACTTCTCATTGGTTATTTCTTTTGTTTCAAAATACTGTTCCAATAGCTCAGTATAAATGAGCCAATTACCCATTGTGTAATCAAACTTGTCAATCTTTCCAATGTAGCCAGCTATTTCTGCTCTTTGTTCATGATTATTATCACCCAGTAACTCATTTTTATAAACCCATGAATTTGTCAATTTTCTGATTTTGTTAAACTGGAAACATGTCTTCCTTTTCAAAGAATACGTGCTATGCTGCTAGTTGTTTGTTAATTCCCAATTTGTAGGGTTTGTTGTCTGTGACACATTACTGTTATATATTGAAGGTTTGTCATTATGATTTCACATTTTCCCCAAAATCGAACTCCATATGTCAGATCTTTGGCTATTTGCTTAACCTATCCATGTCCCTTCTTTATATCCTCTTCACAACTGATTTTCTTACCCATCTTTGTCATCAGAATATTTTGCCAGTATACGTTCCATGCCACATACAAGTCATTCACATAGACTTTAAAAGGTGAGATCCCAGCACCATTCCCTGTGGCATATATGAGAAGGTAGATTCAATTTGTATATACTATCTTTTCATGAACAATATTGTGTTTCTGATATAATGTTTTTAAAACTATGCTCCTCTTCAGTAAGTACTTTTATGCTTGAATATCTATGGGGAGCAAGTACAGTATACACTGGTCCACTGAAAACTTTCTGCAACTGGTGGGTACTACAGGGACATCAGTATAACCTGGATGTTGAGAGCAACTATCAAAATCAGAAGTTGTAGCTTTTCGGTCAACATTAGCACTTTAAAATAAATCTATTGCAAATCTTCCTCCTAATGTGTGAGTGATAGAGTCTGGGAGAAATGAAGGAAATGCAGGGAAAATAAAAAATAGATTTAGAATGAATAGGCTAGCATGGATTCGGTGGGCTGAAGGGCCTATTTTGATGCTGTAGTCCTCTATAAAGGAAAATTACGAAATGACTGTGATAGTAGTCATACTTTACTGATCCCGAGGGAAATTGAGTTTCATTAGAGTTGCACCAACCAAGAATAGAGTATAGATATAGCAATATAAAACCATAAATAATTAAATAATAATATGTAAATTATGCCAGGAAATAAGTCCAGGACCAGCCTATTGGCTCAGGGTGTCTGACTCTCCAAGGGAGGAGTTGTAAAGATTGATGGCCACAGGCAGGGACGACTTCCTATGACGCTCAGTGTTGCATCTTGGTGGAATGAGTCGCTAGCTGAATGTACTCCTGTGCCCACCCAGCACATTATGTAGTGGATGGAAGACATTGTCCAAGATGACATGCAACTTGGACAGCATCCTCTTTTCAGACACCACCGTCAGAGAGTCCAGTTCCATCCCCATAACATCACTGGCCTTATGAATGAGTTTGTTGATTCTGTTGGTGTCTGCTACCCTCAGCCTGCTGCTCCAGCACACAACAGCAAACATGATAGCACTGGCCACCACAGACTCGTAGAGCATCCTCAGCATCGTCCGAGAGATGCTAAAGGACATCAGTCTCCTCAGGAAATAGAGACGGCTCTGACCCTTCTTGTAGACAGCCTCAGTGTTCTTTGACCAGTTCAGTTTATTGTCAATTCGTATCCCCAGGTATCTGTAATCCTCCACCATGTCCACACTGACTTCCTGGATGGAAACAGGGGTCACTGGTGCCTTAGCCCTCCTCAGGTCCACCACCAGCTCCTTAGTCTTTTTCACATTAAGCTGCAGATAATTCTGTTCACACCATGTGACAAAGTTTCCTACCATAGCCCTGGACTCAGCCTCATCTCCCTTGCTGATGCATCCAACTATGGCAGAGTCATCAGAAAACTTCTGAAGATGGCAAGACTCTGTGCAGTAGTTGAAGTCCGAGGTGTAAATGGTGAAGAGAAGGGGAGACAAGACAGTCCCCTGTGGAGCCCCAGTGCTACTGATCACTCTGTCTGACACACAGTGTTGCATGCACACGTACTGTGGTCTGCCAGTCAGGTAATCAATAACCTGTGATAAAACTATCTCAAAGGAGGTAATGGTTTATTTGCAAAGCTGTACATTTTTACTTTGGTTGCTGCAAACTTGATGTTCCAGACTGCTGAGAAATTATTACATTGTGCAAAACCAGCACACCATATACCACCCATATTCAAAAGGATCGTAATATGAACATACATAAGAACAATGTGTCTATGGACTAAGATACTGACTAAACCTGTGCCCCTGTAATTGGGATTAGCAAACTCCCTATCAAGATTTGTGGTGACAGACCTTGTACTATCAGAATCTGAAAACATTTTTCAGAATCTCTAAGGTATTGTAATCACAAATGCTAGGGTTGATTTTCAGGTATCATTGGTGTTGCAATGTCAGGGAAAATGCAACCATTTTGTCTACAGTAAGCATCTTCAAGTGATCCTACTGATTCTTATTGATAAGTTAAACCAATGAAACTACAACCCATCATTGCAGGGGACTGAACTAAGGACATGCTGAGATTGATAAAAATGTAAACCCTTTTCTTTTAGATGAGATATCATTTTAATATTGCATTTAAAAGAAGATTTTTCTGATAATCCAGGAGTATCTCAATCCAACACAATAGAGTCATTTTAATTTCATATATTAAAATTCTTGGAGTGGAATTTAACCCCGTGACCCTTAGGTCACATGACCCTCAGTTGACTAGGGCAGAACCTAGTCAACTGAGCCAAGCCCATCTGCGTTAGTACAGTAACATGGATCCATCTCTTCACTGAGAATCACAAAATTATTTCACAGAAAGCAAGCTTTTCACATTGCCTTTAAACACACAGAAGACTTCATAAATCTTTGGTAAATAAGCTGTTACTTCCTATTGTCAACATGTTTAATGCCAGCACTATATCTGAAGATGCCGCACGATCTTGTAAAGTTTCAGGTACTGTTAAAAAGATTGCAGATTTATACTTTCAGTATATTAAAAATAGGACAATAGAGATGGTAAGCCAGGAGTTGCTCCCAGCAGACAAGTGAGTTGGAATTACGAAATGTATATATACAGAAACAGATGGACAGTTAACCGTGTGATCAGAATTCGCGATAGTTTTTTTGAAAAAACAGACATCTGTAAGTCAATTTTGTTCACAAGTCCAAAAGTGCATATTAAAAACACAAGATATAGCAACTATACGGCCACAGTATTAGCCATCGCAACGGAAGCATACAAGACTGCTAAGAAAGAATCATTACTAAAAGTGGAAAGGAAACATATATACTGTACTGTACATACATCAGACTTGGATTTAATAATATGGTGCTTCTTCATGTGCACACTCTTTGGGTGTTCTTAACCTGGGGGAAGCCCGTATAGATAGATATACAGAAAAATTTAGAACAACATTTCTGGATAGACAGAATATAGAACTTACAATAGTTCAGAATAGTTCAGTCCCTTCAGCCCATGATGTTGTGCCAATGTTTTAACCTAGTCCACGATCAATCTAACCCTTCCCTTCCACAGAGCCCTCCATTTATCTTTTAGATGAATAAATTTATCACATTTGCAGCAGTAAAAGCAGCAGTAGAAATACACTTCAAACATAATAAATATTTATTTTGTAGAATTATATGCGAGTGCAATGTAGTTGCAGTCCTACTAGTGCACTCTGGATGGGGATATCTGACACCTACTTGGGTTGAACAGATACTCCAGATTGACTATTCTAGATGCAGGCCAGCCAACAATGGATGAATAAAGTCTGATGTTAAAAGAATGGATGAAGATCTCAGGCTTCATGGAAGGTACAGAGATTTAAGCAAATACAGAAAGTGCAAGAGACAATGTTTGCAATAATCTAAATGGAGTTACAAATTCAATTTTTTAGAAGAACTGTGCTTGTAAACAGATGTATCTTCAAGAATAAATGGCAGTGATGCTTCCAATGACTCCATGCGGCTCCAAACTGCGGATACTACTGTTGCCAACTCTGGTTCCAACAAACCCAGATACTTTCAAACTGCGAATTAAGCGACCTCTAGCTCTGGCTCCAGCTCCAGCCCTGGCCTTGGCTGCCAACACCTCCAGCCCAAGACCTTCCTCACTGCTGCCAGGCCCCTGGGCTCCCCTTCACCTATTGGGTCCACAGACCCTCCATCTTCCTCCTGCCCTACCTTCCCTGAACACCATGCCATCCCCTCTCCTCCAAAGCCCCCAACTCTCCTCATCCCTCTGATCCCAGCTTTAAAACCTGTCGTATTTTCACCATTCCCTCCAACCTTCCCCTCTCTGAGGTAGAAAATTCTGTGCTCAGCAACAGCCTCACCTTCATCCCCCTTTGGAGACAGGAGAGGGGGTCATCAGTCCATGGTGGGGAATTCTTGCCAAAGAAGTGAGCTCAGAGATAGAAGTGACAGCTCAGTGAGTTCCATGCCCACAATGACACCAAGCTCTTCTTCTGTCACTTCCTTCTTTGAGCCCACTTCTTTGGCAAGAATTCCCCACCCTGCACCAATGACCCCTTCTCCTGTCTCCAATCCTCCTCCTCTTCTTGGACACCTTGCAATAGTTCTCTGCCTGCTCTGGATCTTTAATTGTCAGAGAGACAGCAACGGCTCAACTTCAGCGCTTCCCTCTCCTCGAACCTTACCCCCCTCTGAACACACTCCACACCAATCCCAACCTTACCAGTGAACCCACAAAGAGGGTGCTATTGTAGTATGGCAGACTGACTTCTACCTTGTTGAGGGGAGGGAGGGAGGAAATGTCAACTCAGACCATGAGAGGCCTGCGTTGGGCATTTTCATGCCATACAAGGTCAGATTGGAAGTCTATGTGGGGCGCCACTCCTTGCACAGACCAGAGCAATGTGTGATTGCCTTGCTCAAGGGCACAAACACGCGGCCACAGCTGAGGCTCGAACTAGCGACCTTGAGATAACTAGTCGAAAGCCTTAACCACTTGGCCACGTGCCCAAGTGCCACGTCCTCTTGTTGAGGGGAGGCAGCAACTCTCAGACACATTCTCTTACTTACCCCATGAAAAAGGCCCCACTCCAGACCATCAGGCCACTGTCGCCTACAGCATTGCTAACCTCATTAACTGTAGAGATCTCCCATCTATTGTCACCAAACCCACTCTTCCCATACACCACACTGCTCGTTTCTACTTCCTACCTAAGACCTACAAACCTGACTGTCTGGGTGGCTCCATTGTCTCTTCATTCATCATCAGTTAGTGCAGTGAGAATGGCTCCAGGGGCTGCGTTGTGTTCTTAGATGTGAGAATTCTGACAGACCTTCAGCCTCCTGGATAACCACATCTGCACCAAATGCACCGAGCTGCAGCTCCTAAGGGAAAGTGTTAAGGAACTGGAGCTGCAGCTAGATGACCTTCAGCTCATACAGAGAAAATGAGGAGGTGATAGATAAAAGCTGCAGGGAGGTGATCACCCCAAATTGCAGGAAGCAGGTACTAAGGTGACTGTCAGGAGAGGGAAAGGAAATGGGTAGCCAGTGCAGAATACTCCTGTGGCCATTCCCCACTACAGTAAGTACAGTATACTGCTTTGGATATTGTTGAGGGTGATGACCTACTGGAAAGAGCCTCAGTGACTACGTCTTTGGCACTGAGTGTGACGCTATAGCTCAGAAGGGAAGGGGGAAAACAAGACTGCAGTAGATAGGGGATTCCATAGTTAGAGCAGTAGACGAGATTCTGTGAATGTGAAAGAGACACTCAGATGGTGTATTGCCTCCCACATGCCAGGATCAGGATCGGTTCAGATTGGGTCCACAGCATTCTAAAGGGAGGAGGGTGAGCAGCCAAAGGTCTTGGTACATACGTATATGACATAGGTAGGAAAAGGGAGGAGGTCCTGATAAGAGAATTTGGGGAGTTAGGTATAAAGCTGAAAAGGAAAGTACTCTCTGGATTATTTCTGTACCATGTGCCCGTGAGGGCAAGAATAGGATGATTTGGCAAATGAATATATGGCTGAGGAACTGGTGCAAGGTGTAGGGCTTCAGATATCTGGGTCAATGGGATTTTAATATACATGTAGATTGGAAAATCAGGTTGGTGCTGATTTTGGATCCCAAGAGAAAGGAATTGTAGAATGCCTATGAAATGGCTTTTCAGAGCAACTTGTGGTTGAGCCAACTGGGGGATCAGCTAGACCAGTTTGAGTGTTGTGTAATGAACCAGATTTGATTAGGAAACTTAAGGTAAAGGAACCCTTAAGGAGGCAGTGATGCCAAAAATTTTTTCAGATATATAAAAGAGCAAAAGAGGGGCGAGAGTAGAAATCAGATTCGGGAATGAAAGGGTTATTGTATAATGAGCATTTGATGGCTTTGTGCCTGTACTCACTGGAATTTAGAAGGAGGAGGATTTTCATTTGCCAGAGGGAAGCAAATCCGTGGAATTCGTTGCCACGGTGGTTGTGAAGACCACATGATTGGGTGTATTTACAA
Organism: Mobula hypostoma; assembly: GCF_963921235.1. Classification (NCBI taxonomy): domain Eukaryota; kingdom Metazoa; phylum Chordata; class Chondrichthyes; order Myliobatiformes; family Myliobatidae; genus Mobula; species Mobula hypostoma. The sequence continues at coordinate 49,085,936 of NC_086110.1, forward strand.
TGGAAGTTCTTGATTAGTGGGGGCCTGAAAGATTATGGGGAGAAGGCAGGAGAATGTGGTTGTGAGGCAAAATGGATCAGCCATTATGAAATGGCGGAACAGACTTGATGGGTCGAATTACTTAATTTTGCTCCTATGTCTTATGGTCTCTGCCTGTTCCAGCCCCTCTGAACTTATGCCCACATACCTCTACTTCATTCTATCCCCATAGTTCAGTCCCATTCCATCTACATCCATGACACTTCACGTACTCTCAATTTCATAGAAACATAGAAAACCTACAGCACAGTACAGGCCCTTCAGCCAACAAAGTTGTGCCAAACATGTCCCTACCTTAGAAATTACTAGGGTTACCCATAGCTCTCTATTTTTCTAAAAGCTCCATGTACCTATCCAAAAGTCTCTTAGAAGACCCTATCATATCTGCCTCCACCACCGTTGCTGGCAGCCCATTCCACGCACTCACCACTCTCTACATAAAAAAACTTACCCCTGACATCTCCTCTGTACCTACTCCCAAGCACCTTAAACCTGTGCCCTCTTGTGGCAGCTATTTCAGCCCTGGGAAGAAGCCTCTGACTATCCACACGATAGTGTAGATGATGCCTCTCATCATCTTATACACCTCTATCAGGTCACCTCTCATCCTTCGTCACTCTGAGGAGAAAAGGCCGAGTTCACTCAACCTGCCTTCATAAGGCATGCTCCCCAATCCAGGCAACATCCTTGTAAGTCTCCTCTGCACCCTTTCTATGGTTTCCACATCCTTCCTGTAGTGAGGCAACCAGAAATGAGCACAGTACTCCAAGTGGGGTCTGACCAGGGTCCTATATAGCTGCAACATTTTCTCTCGGCTCCTAAATTCAATTCCACAATTGATGAAGGCCAATACACAATATGCCTTCTTAACCACAGATTCAACCTGCGTAGCAGCTTTGAGTGTCCTATGGACTTGGACCCCAAGATCCCTCTGATCCTCCACACTGCCAAGAGTCTTGCCATTGATACTATTCTGCCATCATATTTGACCTACCAAAATGAACCACCTCTTACTTATCTGGGTTGAACTCCATCTGCCACTTCTCAGCCCAGTTTTGCATCCTATCAATGTCCTGCTGTAACCTCTGACAGCCCTCCACACCATCCACAACACCCCCAACCTTCGTGTCATCAGCAAATTTACTAACCCATCCCTCCACTTCCTCATTCAGGTCATTTATAAAAATCATGAGGAGTAAGGGTCCCAGAACAGGCACACCACTGGTCACCAACCTCAATGCAGAATATGACCTGTCTACAACCACTCTTTGCCTTCTGTGGGCAAGCCAGTTCTGGAACCACAAAGCAATGTCCCCTTGGATCCCATGCCTCCTGACTTTCTCAATAAGCCTTGCATGGCGTACCTTATCAAATGCCCTGCTGAAATCCATATACACTACATCTACTGCTCTTCCTTCATCAATGTGTTTAGTCACATCCTCAAAAAATTCAATCAGGCTTGTAAGGCACGACCTGCCCTTAACAAAGCCATGCTGACTACTCCTAATCATATTATACCTCTCCAAGTGTTCATAAATCCTATCTCTCAGGATCTTCTCCAACAACTTACCAACCACTGAAGTAAGACTCACTGGTCTATAATTTCCTGGGTTATCTGTATTCCCTTTCTTGAATAAGGGAACAACATCATCAACCTTCCAATCCTCCGGAACCTCTCCCGTCCCCATTGATGATGCAAAGGTCATCGTCAGAGGCTCAGCAATCTCCTCCCTTGCCTCCCACAGTAGCCTGGGGTGCATCTCATCTGGTCCCGGTGACTTATCCAACTTGTTGCTTTCCAAAAGCTCCAGCACATCCTCTTTCTTAATATCTACATGCTCAAGCTTTTCAGTCCGCTGCAAGTCATCACTACAAACACCAAGATCCTTTTCTGTAGTGAATACTGAAGTAAAGTATTCATTAAGTACCTCCGCTATTTCCTCCGGTTCCATACACACTTTCCCACTATCACACTTGATAGGTCCTATTCTTTCACGTCTTATTCTCTTGCTCTTCATATACTTGTAGAATGCCTTGGGGTTTTCCTTAATCCTACCTGCCAAGGCCTTCTCATGGCCCCTTCTGGCTCTCCTTATTTCCTTAAGCTCCTTCCTATTAGCCTTATAATCTTCTAGATCTCTAACATCACCTAGCTCTCTGAACCTTTTGTAAGCTTTTCTTTTCTTCTTGACTAGATTTACTACAGCCTTTATACACCACAGTTCCTGTACCCTACCATAACTTCCCTGTCTCATTGGAACATACCTATGCAAACTCCATACAAATATCCCCTGAGCATTTGCCACATTTCTTCCGTACCTTTCCCTGAGAACATGTGTTCCCAATTCAAGTTTCCAAGTTCCTGCCTGATAGCCTCATAATTGCCCTTACTCCAATTAAATGCTTTTCTAACTTGTCTGTTCCTATCTCTCCCATGCTATTGTAAAGGAGATAGAATTATGATCACTATCTCCAAAATGCTCTCCCTCTGAGAGATCTCACACCTGACCAGTTTCATTTCCCAATACCAAATCAAGTAGAGTCTCTCCTCTTGTAGGCTTATCTACATATTGTGTCAAGTAACCTTCCTGAACACACTTAACAAACTCCATCCCATTCTCCAAACTAAACCCTTCTAATTTCCTCAACATCCCTGGTTCTGACTGTCTCTTTTTCACCATGGATGCCCAGTCGCTATACACTTTTATCCCCTCCCATCAATAAGACCATAAAGCTCTCCACCTCTTTCACAACAAAAAATCAAATTTATTCAGTTACGGGATGTGGGTGTCGCCAGCTAAGGCAGCATTTATTGCCCGTCCCTAGTTGCCCTTGAGAAGGTGGTGATGAGCTGCCTTCTTAAACTGCTGCGGTCCCTGAGGTGTAGGTACACCCACAGTTCTGTTAGGGAGGGAATCCATAATTTTCATCCAGCGACAATGAAGGATCAATGATATGTTTCCAAGTCAGGATGGTGAATGACTTGGAGGGGATTTCCAAGTGGTGGTGTTCCCAGGTATCTACTGTTCTCATCCTTCTAGATGGTTGTGGTCATGGGTTTGGAAGGTGCTGTCTTAGAAACTTTGGTGTGTTGTTGCAGTGCATCTTGTAGATCGTACACACTGCTGCAACTGTTCGTTGATGGGTCTTTTCCCAGCAAAAGATCCAACCAGTTCCCCTCCATCACTACTCTCTTCCATCTCGGAGAAATTGTTCCCACCCCAACATCCTCTCCTTTGGCTTCTCACACTTTCTTTAAATTCAAGGGGTAGCCATGGGCACCCACATGGGCCACAACTATTCCTTCCCTTTTCAGTGGCTACGTGGAACAGTCTATGTTCCAAGCCTTCACTAGTAATGCTCCACAACTGTTTCTTCACTACATTGGCATTGCTTTATGCACCCTCACTGAGCTCATCAATTTCATCAACTTTGCCTCTAATTTCCACCTTGCATTTAAGTTCACTTGGTTGATTTCTGACTCCTCTCTCTTTCTTGATCTCTTGCTCTCCAACCCTGGAGACAAACTGACTAACAACATCTTTTATAAAACCTACTGATTCCCATAGCTCTCTTGACTATACCTCTTCGCACCCTGTCTCCTGTATAAATGCTATTTCCTTTTCTCAATTCCTTCATCTGCTCCCAGGATGAAGCTTCGCTTTCCAGGACTTCAGGGATATTCTTCTTCAAAGAATGGAGCCTCTATCATTGATGCTGTCCTCACTTGCATCTCCTCTATTTCCTGGGACGTCCTGCTGCCTTAACAGGGATAGAGTTCCTCTTGTCGTCATCTCCCACTCAATAAGCCTCCGCATCCAACACATCATTCTCCACAGCCTCTGCCATGTTCAATGGGATCCCACCACCAAACACATCTTTACCTCCCACCACCTCTCCCCAACCAACTCTCTGCAGGGATCGCTCCCTCCATGATTCCCTTGTCCATTCATCCCTCCCTACTAATCTCCTTCCTGGCATGTAATAAACTGGATTCTAATCCTGAAGAATTCAAAGTGATACAACAATGGGTCAAAGTTAATCAGCAAACATATATCAATGTGCCTTGTTCAAAATCAATACAATGCACCCTCAACATAATAAACACTTATTCAAACACCATTGAACAGAGAAATTCATGCCAACAATGTTCAATTCTAACAACTTCTCTGGCCAGTGCCAAAAAACGTAAATGGTTTATATAATTTATAGCACATTCCAGTGGTCAAAATTGATTTAATAGTTGCATTTGAGGCTGCAGATCAGATTTAAAACAAATGGATAGTGCACACATTCTCATAGAAATCTAAATATTTCAGGAGAAGCAATCTTGTAGCAGGATCACAGTCTGTTGCAAAAAAACAGGTTGTGGATAGTAGGTCATTTTAACTTTCTATATATTGACCAGGGCTCCCATATTGTAATAAGGCTGGATGGGAAAGAGTTTGTCAAATGTGTTCAGGAAAGTTTTCTTAATCAGTACATACAAGTCCTAACTGGAGAGAGTGTGATACTAGATCTCCTATTAGGGAATGAGAAAGAGCAGGTGACAGAAGTTTATGCAGAGGAACACTTAGCATCTAGTGTTCATAATGCCATTAGTTTCAAACATAATTATGGAGATTTGATTTTCAAAAAGGCAAGTGTTTTCTGGCAAAGGTGTCAGAAGGCTTCAAAAGTGAAACTTTGAGAGTACAGAGTTCATATGCTCCTGTCAGAATAAAAGACAAGGATAAAAGGTTTAGAAAACCGGGGTGTCAAGAGATATTGAAGCCCTGGTTAAGAAAATTAACCTTGGATAAATTAAAAAAGGAGATGCATAGCAGGTATAGGCAGGCAGAAACTTATGAGATGCTTGAGATGTGTAAGGAATGCTAGAGAACATTTAAGAAGGAAATCAGGAGAGTTAAGAGACATGAGGTTCCTCCAGCAGACAAGATGAAGGAGAATCCGAATGGCTTCTACAGATACTTTAAGAGCAAAAGGTTTGTAACGGACAAAATTGGTCCTCTGGAAAATCAGAATGGTAATCTACGCATGGAGCTAAAAGAGATGGGGGAGATCTTAAATGGATTATTTTGCATCTCATTTTGCTTGGGAGATGGGCACGGAAGCTATAGTTGTGAGGCAAATCAGCATAAGGGTCTGTGCAGATTACAGAGGAGGAGGTGTTGCTGTCTTGTGGCAGATTAGGGTGGATAAATCCTCAGGACCTGACAATGTGTTCCCTTGTACCATGTGGAAGGCTATTACAGAAATTGCAGGGGCCCTAGCAGAGATATTTATAACACCCCTAGCCATGGGTGAGGTGCCATAGGATTGGAGGAAAGATAATGTTGTTCCATTGTTTAAGAAAGACCCTAAGAATAAGCCAGGAAATTATGGGCTGGTGAGCTTGATATCCATAGTGGGAAAGTTATTGGGAGTTGTTCTAAGGGAGCGGATATACTGTGTAAATATTCAGATAGACAAGGACTGATTAAAGAGAGCAACATGGCTTTGTGCATGGTAAGCTGTGTCTAGACAATATTACAGTGTTTTTCAAAGAAGTTACCAGGAAAGTTGATGAAGGCAAGACAGTGGATGTTGTCTACATGGACTTTAGCAAGGACTTTGACAAAGTCCTGCATGGGAGGTTAGTCAAGAAGGTTCGGTTGCTTGGCATTCAAGACGAAGTAGTAAATTGGACTGGTCATTGGCTTTGCGGAGGAACCCAGAGAATGGTTGTAGATGGTTGCTTCTCTGACTGGAGGCCTGTTACTGTGGTGTGCCATAGGGACCGGTGCTGAGTCTTATGTTGTTTTGTCACGTATATCAATGATCTGGATGATAATGTGGTAAAGTGGATCTGCAAATTTATGGATGACACTAAGATTAGGGGTGTAATGGGCAGTGAGGAAGACTACCAAAGCTTGCAGAGGTTTCTAGACCAGTTGAAAAATGGCAGATGGAATTTAATGCAGATAAGTGTGACATGTTACACTTAGGGACAGATTAGGGTAGGTCTTACACAGTGAGCAGTAGGGCACTGAGGAGTGCAATAAAATAGAGGGATCTGGGAATACAGATCCATAATTCTTTGAAAGTGGCATCACAATTAGATAGGGTTGTAAAGAAAGCATTTGGGACTTTGGCCTTCATAAATCAATGTGTTGAGTCCTGGAGTTGGGATGTTATATTGAAGTTGTATAAGATGTAGGTGAGGCTAATTTGGAGAACTATGTGCAGTTTTGGTCACGCTTCTACTGAGAAGATATAAATGAGATTGAAAAAGTGAAGAGAAAATTTACAAGGATTTTGCTGGGATTGAGGATCTGCATTATAAGGAAAGGTTGAACAGATTAAGACTTTATTCCCTACAACTAAGAAGATTGAGGTGTACAAAATTGAGGGATATCGATAGAGTAAATGCAAACAGGCTGTTTTCACTGAGATTGGCTGAGACTACAAGTTGAGGTCAAGCGGTAAATGTGAAAAGTGAACTGTTTAAGGGGAACATGAGGGGGAACTTCTTGACTCTAAGGGTGGTGAGAGTGTGGAATGAGCTCCCACCACAAGTAGTGGATGCAGGTTAGATTTCAACGTTTAAGAGAAATTTGGATAGGTACATGTTTGGGAGGGATATAAGGGGTTATGGTCTGGGTGGAGGTCAATGGGACCAGGTAGATGAATGATTCAGCACAGACTAAATGGGCTGAAGGACCCGTTTCTGAGCCATAGTGTTCTAGGACTCTAACAATTCTACTGTATATACAGCAAAATATGAACAAAAGTGGAACCTGACAATACTACATTAGAAAATGCAATTTACTTATTATTGAAGGAAATAATAATAAGTTCTGTGATTAGAAATACTGATCATGATATTTATGGTAAGTATGTAAAATAATTCCCATTAAAACTGTCTGAACTCATTAAGATATCATTTTACATGAACTAATGCATAAAATGCATGGCTCATTAACACATAAATGGCCTCAATTAGCATTTGTGGATGACATTTAACTTTTTTAAATACCAACATATATATTGTATAAACATAACCAAAGGAATATGTAATAGACAGATGTTTGTGAATATATGTAAAGGTTAAATTTTCAACTTTAAAAAGTTAATATCATTAATTTAGTGTTCATTTACATTCTATAATCTAGTTTTTGAAATTTTGAGTACTTTGGTCAATATATAAATATCCCATGTCCCTTGAATTAACATAGATTGCTATTAATTACAGCAATCTGACCAAGATTTAATTTAACTACATTTTAGTTTATTATAAAGCTAATTAATTTTGAGCCCATTTTTGCCAATTCTAGAGAAGCACTTGTGCTTTTTTTATCCAGATGAATTATACATGCATTTTTCCATCCAGATGAATTGTCTGCTTGATGCTGTTGTGTATTGAGACATGCATGAAAAGATCTGAACCCGAAATTAGTTCTTCAGATCAAGGGCAGAATTGTTTAAAGAGAATACTGAAACACTGAAGCATCAAAAAAAAAAGAAAATGGTGTGTAAATACAGAATTGGCGAGAGATATTCAGTAGGTCAGGCAGAATTTGTGGAAAACACAATAATACTTCAGGTAAATGTGATTTCTTCAGAATAACTTTGACATCCAGGAAAGCTTCATCCTCAGATGCTGGGGTAATTTTAACAACAGCCATAAAGTGTTTTCACCATTGTCTTTGTGGAGAGATGTGGTAAGTAGTTAACTGAGGAGAGCTTTGTTCTGAAGGAACTGGTGGACACCGATCCAGAGCTCTGTAGAACTATATTACTATACTATACAGCAAAAGTGTAGGATGTTGAATCCACTGTGCTTGGCACAACTCTTTGGTACAGCTATCCAATTAGGCCCACTCATATAATTTTACAGCACAGACTTGCTACTATTGTTCCCTTGTGTATTTAAAATGTACATTCTACATGACAACAGCTCACTTTTTAAAAAAATTTTCCTCACATCACTTTTGTTAATGACCTTAGGTCTACATCCTCTGATTTTTGATCCATTAGTTCCCAGAAACATTTTCACCTTACGTGGTTCATGAAAACTTCAGATTCAAATCGCCCTTTAATCCCCTTCTGCTTTTAGAAGAAACAAAATCTAGCTTTCTAGCCTCACCAAGTAACTGGAAGTCACTCATCCCTAGCACATTTGTAGTAAATCTCTTGTATACACTTGCCAAGGTCTTGATTTCATAACTAAAATATAGCCCTTAGAACTGAATATTTTAACTAGTGATGCTCATCTTATGATTAATTTTTGGCTCATCACTCTGAAGTGTGCATTCTTGAAAGGAAAACTCTAATACTCAATTGTGCATAAGCCCAGAACAGATGGTAAAGGCTGGACAGAGGACAGAGAGCACCAACAATAATGCTGATTGTAGATGCAATGGTGTCAAACAGTAACAATGAAAAGTTACTAACAATGGAAGACCATTTAACTAATGCTGAAATAGGCTTCACATCTCTAATTAAAACCTGCTTCGGATTATTTGAAGTTTTACGCAGTCCAGGTGAGTCCAGATAAATGGTCTCAGTCTGAAATGTCAAATGCTTATTTCCTTCCAAGGATGCTGCCTGAACCACTGAGTTCCTCCAGCATTTTGTGTGCAAGACGAGCATTGTACATCATGGGCATGATCTCATGGAAAGTGGACTCAGTATCAAGCACAAAGAAATCAATTAACAATTTGGGACTACTAACTTCTGCTCTGAGACCCAATGTTTGGAAAGCTCTAGATTTGGTAGAACTTTTATCCTGTATATTGTTTCACCATTTATTAACAACAAGGTTAAGGATCCCACATAAAGATTGTTACAAAGATAAATGTAAATGCAACCCCAGGGCTCTCTTGTTCTGCAAGTCTCTTTTTTAAATTGTTATATTTTCTTCCCATGCCTCCTACAAAATAAATTATTTCATACAATCCTGAACAAGTTTCAACTGCCATACAATTGCCCATTTCAACAGCCTTCCCAAAATCTTGCTAGATTCCTAGTTTTGTGTCATCAGTTGACTTTGAAATTATGCCCCGATATCTAATTGCCAGTTACTATGTATGACAAAGCAACACCACCGCTTATATTTCTCTCTTAAAAACCCAAAACACCACAACTGTCAACTTTTCACCTCATTATCAGTTTGTAACTTAAAGATAAAGGCATCCGTTAGTCTTGCGAGACCATGAATCCGCGCCTGGAAAGTCTTCACTCTCCAGGGCGCAGGCCTGGGCAAGGTTGTATGGAAGACCAGCAGTTGCTCATGCTGCAAGTCTCCCCTCCCCACAACACCAATGTTGTCCAAGGGAAGGGCATTAGGACCCATACAGCTTGGCACAAGTGTCATCGCAGAGCAATGTGTGATTAAGTGCCTTGCTCATGGACACAATACACGTTGCCTCGGCTGGGGCTCGAACACACTCTACTAAAATATCCATTTTTCTTTCATTCAAGAAGGTTTAAGTTTGTTATTTTCTGTTTTGTGGTGCTGCATGAAAATGCCTTTTGAAAGTCCACATTTAAAACACCTACGCTCTTCTCACAAACCCTCTCCTTTACTTCAAACTGAATAAACCCAGTTGTGTATAGTTACAATTGTTACTCTTCTAGCATGAAATTCAATGTGTCCTATATTCTCAGGGTTCCCTTTATAATTATCCAGAATAAAAAAAAAAGAAATGGGAATGGGAAGCCAAGAAAGGTACAGGTCATTTTTCTTTTCCCATCTTGCTTCCAATCCATCCCCATTTCAGAACAGGTGTGCTTACCTCTGAAGATCAAGAAAATCACTGCACTAAATCCTCCTCCCTGATAACGCAAGTAGTACTAATATTCTGCACTCTATGGACCACGTAAAAACTATCTTCACAGTTTCTAGATTAGAGCTATTGCATATATATTAGCTATTTATTTTGAACATAACAACTGGAAATTGATTTTAATCCAAAAGTTAGTCGGTAACAAATCATTACATATAAAATCAAACTGAATATAATTTGCTCCTTTAGGGTTTCACCACTCAATAGCACTTCGGAAATGACAAAGCATATGAAAGGACAAATCAGTGACCCATGCTCTTCCCTACCTCAACAAACCCTTCTAAAAAATGTTAAATATATCCATGTTAAAAAAAATTCATTGGATCTCCTCGAGCAAAAAGTATCAATTTGAAAATTAAATGCAAGCAATAGAACTTCATTTTCCTTTTTTTAATCATTTGGTGATCGTACAAGATTCAATACTACATATTAAGCATAAATGAAATTTTGTCTTAGCACATTACCCTGTAACTTTGCAATTTTCCCTGAAAGCCAAGGGCAGAGTTGCATTCATTTTCAGGCCCATTTCCTCAAATGATTAGGCGATCAATCAATCTAGCCATCAATCTCTGTAGGCAGCCAGGATTATCTATCCATCTATCATTCACTGTAACATTAAGATCAGATCAGGTATCAGAACTAATAGGAACGTCATGTTGAAACATTTAAGTAGCTCAAGCAAGTATATTTCAGTAATCTGTAGAATACAGTGAAGTGAAACCATTTACCTGCTAAAATAATCATAGTCTTATATACTATTTGATATTAGTCTATTGATACAAATGAGAGTTAATAACTTAAAAGGAAATCATTAGGTTTTAGATCTAAATTTCAAGGTTACTGATTGCTACATCATTTTCTTAGGCTGATTCTTGGGGTTACGAACAGTTTGTCTCCTCTCCAGTTTCACAGGTTCCGAGGTGGCTGATGAGGTTCAAGTGGGACCACCAACTTGAAAAGATGAAAAAGATGATGACTTTCAGCAAAAGTGGAGTGTAATAAAGGAGGTGATGCACTCCTTCAATAATTTTCATTTCACATTTATACTCTCCTTAAGAGATGAAATTCTCTGACCCATCCCAGATACTTCTCCATTTTGATTAGTTAACAATCAGGAATTTCCATTTGTTGGTCACATTACATCTTGTTAAGATGATTTAAATAAAAAAAATTGAAACATTTCTTTTCTCTCCTCGTAATTCTGGTGTGCTATGACAGAATTCAGAGTAGAATTCTACTCTGGGCATGCAGATAATGCCAGTACCCCACAAAGTGGGGGGCAAATGAAGTGTAATTAGAACCTCAATAATGGTGCTGTTGGCCGAGGAGAAAATGTTTTATTTACTCTCTTTGTGAATTTAGAGGACATCAAAGATGGAACTACCCCAGTGCTTTGAAGTACCAGCTCTGGACAGAGATTTTCTGAGACATATAGGAGGGCGGGATCATTGGTTTCACTAAGCCAAGAGTTCTCTATCAGCTTTAAGGTCCTGATCTTCAAACATGCTTTTTCCTCAAACAGCAAAAGATAGTGATGAATTTAATTATTGATGTCTACCTTTGCTGAGTGGTGGATATTAAGATATGGTTAACAGGTCAAGTTTTCCAATAGACCTTCAGTGTCAGAGGATGATGTTGGTGTGTAACTTTTTTTTTCCATAGATGCTTAACTTGAGGTTTAATTATAGCACAACATTCAATGAATGAGTCAAAGACCTGGAGCTTGGAATCCAAATGCAAGTGTTATCAAGTATCAGTGTATCACAGCTTGAAGCTAATTTGGAGTTACCTTGAATCTGGAGTAGAAGAAAAGGATGAGCAGTTTCCCCATTTGTCCTGTAGATTGGCTGCATTGAGGCAGGAAACAAAATCTATGCAATACATTATATTGAAAGTTGGAGCAATAACACAGCTTTGTATGACATTAGTTTACACTGAAAATAGGTCTGTCGTGGATTCAGCTTGTGTTATCATGCAGTAGACATAGAAAAAAAGAGAAACATGGGGGAAAAGGTACTCTCATACTCGGCATAAAATTGACTCAAAGGTACTGTGAGATGATCAGAAAATAAAGAAACGTAAAGTCTATGGCATATAATTCGAGTCCACAAATGGCAATGCTACAGAAAACTGATGACTGTTATGCAGAAGCTCTTGCCCTTAGAGGCCTCTGTAGAGTAGGAAATCAGGGCATTGCAAGCATGCTGGTGAAAGATGAGGATCAGGTGGAATTGGCAGCAAAATCACAGGACGGTGAAGTGGTTGATCCCTGGTTTTCATAAGTGGTGGGGTAGCTGGCCAAAGATGAAAACAAAGTATGTGTCAAATGGCTCCAATTCAGGATTGCATGTAGAAATGTGGTTGTTGTGGCAGTGCCCAACAACTCCAGAACAAATTTTAATAACATGAAACTCCTGTGCAATACTTAAAGAGTACAAAGAGTACAATTTGAACTTAAGTAAGAGAGATTTCTGCATCACATTTACTCAAGAATGACTTATACCAGGAAATGTCCACCTGAATTTCTGAAGCCACTGAGATATAGCTGTTAGATAATCATAAGACCATAAGATATAGGAGCAGGATTAGGCCCTCAGCTCATTGAGTCTGCTTCGCCATTCCATCATAACTGATTTATTATCCATCTCAACCCCATTCTCCCACCTTCTCCCCATAACCTTTGACACCCTGAATAATCAAGAACCTATCAAGCTCTGCTTTAAATATTCTCTATGTCGTGGCCCCCACAGCAGTCTGTGGCAATGCATTCCACTGATCCACCACCCTCTGGCTAAACAAAGTTTTCCTCATCTCTATTCTAAATGGACATCGCTCTATTGCCCATTGCCTTCTGCTCCCAGCCTCCCCATAATAGGGAGCATACTCTCTACATCTTACTTTATCATGTGCCTTCAAGTACACCGAGGCCACATCCTTAATAAAGGATGCCAACATTTTCCCAAACACTGAAGTCACTCTAACTCGCCTACAATTTCCTTTCTTCTGCCTCCCTCCCTGCTTAAAGAGTGGAGTGATATTTGAAATTTTCCATTCCTCCAGAACCATTCCAGAATCCGGTGATTCTTGAAAGATCATTACTAATGCCTCCACAAACTCTTCGGCTACCTCTTTCAGAACCCTGGGGTATATTCCATCTGGCCTAGGTGACTTATAAGACCTTTCAGCTTCCCAAGCACCTTCTCTTTAGTAATAGCAACTACTTCTGCCCCCTGACACTCTCACATTTCCAGCATACTACTAGTGCCTTGCACAGCGAAGACTGATGCAAGTTCATCCAACATTTATTTATCCCCATTACTACCTCTCCCATGTCATTCTCCAGTAGTCCAATACGCGTACTTGCCTCTCGTTTACTCTTTATATATCTGAAAAAAATTAGTATCCTCTTTTATATTATTGGCTAGCTTACCTTATTATTTCATCTTTTATATGTTTTTTTAATTGCCTTCTGTTGGTTTTTAAAAGCTTCAGTTCTCTGACTTCCCACTAATTTTTGCTCTATCATATGCCCTCTCTATCCCATTTATTGCTGTCTTTGACTTCCCTTGTCAGTCATGATCGCCTCACCCTCCTTTTAGAATACTTCATCTTTGGGACGTATCCTGCGCCTTCCCAATTGCCCCCAGAAACTGCGGTTGTTGCTGGTTTGCCATTATTCCCAAGCGTGTCCCTTTCCATTCAACTCTCTCATACCTCTGAAATTCCCCTTACTCCACCATATTGAATTGAATTGACTTTATTTCTTACATCCTTCACATACGTGAGTAAAAATCTTTGTTATGTCACCATCTAAATGTGCAACTTACAGTAATTTGTAATAAATAGCACGTTCAACAGGACAGTCAATATAGCATAGAAATACAATTGTATCAGTGTGAATTAATCAGTCTGATGGCCTGGTGAAAGAAGCTGTCCTGGAGCCTGCTGATCCTGGCTTCTCTGCTGTGATACTGTTTTCCAGATGTAGCAGCTGGAATAGTTTGTGGTTGGGGTGACTCGAGTCCCCAGTGGTCCTTCAGGCCCTTTTTACACTCCTATCTCTGTAAATGGCCTGAATAGTGGAAAGTTCACATCTACAGATGTGCTGGGCTGTCCACACCACTCTTTGCAGAGTTCTGTGATTGAGGGAAGTACAGTCCCATACCAGGCAGTGGTGCAGCCACTCAGAATACTCTCAATTGTCTTCTGTAATGTTGATACGTCTGACTTTAGCATCTCCCTCTCAAACTGCACAGTGAACTCTTTCATCTTGTAAACACTGCCTCCTAAGGACTTTTTTTTAAACCTTAAGCTCCCTAATCAAATCTGGTTAATTACACAACACAGAATCCAGAATTGCCTTTCCTCTAGTGGGCTCAACCACAGGCTGCTCTGAAAAGCTATCTCAGATGCATTCTACGAATTCCCTCTCTTCAGTTCCAATGCCAACCTGATATTCCAAATCAACCTACATATTGAAATCCTCCACGACTATTGTAATATTGCCTTATTACATGACTTTTCTATCTCCCATTGGAACTTACAACACATAACCTGGCTACCAATTAGAGGCCTATATACAACTCCCATCAAGATCTTTTAAGCTTTGCAGTTTCTTAACTCTACCCACAAGGATTCTACATCTTCTGCTTCTAAGTCATCTCTTTCTAAGGATTTGATTTCAATTCCTACTAACAGCACTACCCCACCACCTCTGCCTACCTGCCTGTCCTGTCAATCCAAGATGTATCATTGGATGTTAAGTTCCAAACTATGATTTTCTTTCAGCCATGATTCAGTAATCCCCATGCCACTCCTGCCAATCTCTAAATGCACTACAAGATTATCTACATTATTCTGTACACCATGAATTGAAAGATGACACCTTCAGTCCTGTATTCATCACCCTTTTCAATTTGGCCCTATGTTCTACTTCAACATCCCATTGACTGCAATTTTGCCCTATCATCTGCCTGTTCTTCCTCACAGTCTCACTACACAATGCATTGGCTTATATACCAACTGCCCCACCCTAGCTTTATCTCTCCAGTTCCCCTAACACTGGTGTACTGTGCAACTAAATTGCTTTGCACACTCTTTCAAAGTTGTTGTTTCATGAAACACCAGTGAAATCTGCAAGTAATTTTATCAGATGCCCTTCAAAATTATCATAACTGTTCAACAGAAAGGTTTTGACCATGCACTTACCTCAACAAAAGAGCTTTTTGTCAGCTGAGAAGACTAATGGGTCAAATATTTGCCATTTATCTCAGCAGCATTATGTTTCAGCCAGCAGCCTATGTCTTTGCAAATAATCTTATCATAGATGACCTACCCTATTCTACTCCAAGATACGGAAGTAACAGTTCCATGACATATGATAGAAAAATCTTCACTTTCATCCCATGAATGATATAATAATCATCTGATAACAACAATTCTTGTAGCTTCAAATTATGAGTGCAGGCTTAATCATTGACTCCATGCACAAATTTAACTTCAGAACATCAGTAAAGCAAATTGTCAGAGTGAAGAGAAATAATTATGCCTTCCAGCCTACAATGACTTCTGGCAACTGCCAGGCATAACAATAAGGGTGCAGACTCATGAACCTCAAATATTTTTGAGATTAAAGAACATTGTTTTTCAATTTCTCCATGTGCTTCAAATATCAATCAAGGTGCTATGCATTATCACTTTACAATCTAGGATAACTAAAAGTCTAAAAAATAGAAAATATAAAAAATAGATAATGTTCAAGGGTATACTGGAAAAAAATTGAACATATTGTACAGAGCATCTGTAAATTGTAGAACTGGAAATACATATACAACCATGACTGGTTGAGAAATCTGTTGAGAAATTTTTAGAGATACAGTGCTGATGACAAGGAATGATGCAACAAATCGGTAAATTGCCGAACTATTAATTGATTAAGCTGGTATAATCATAGGGAAGCACTAGATCAAGTTATCCAAATGCAGCTGGGAAAATTATGTTCAATTAGATAATTTAGAGTAAAACGTGTATTTTTCCACAACACTAATATATTATATAGAGAATGGTTTCTTCTGTCCATGAGTAACTGGCCTGCATGAGATGCCACACACATTGAAATGTGCTCTACTCTAAATTGATCTCTGAAATTATACAGAACACCATTACATTAAATAATAGACAAAAAACTCAGAATACAACCCAGTGACAAGAGACATCAAAATGGCAAAGATGCACCCAACCAGTAGACTGTGCAAAGTCCTTCTCATAAACCTTCCACTGGTAAGGCAGCAGCCTGAAACTAATCAAGACACCAAATTTTTCTCTCAGATTTTCTGCTAAAGTCCTGTAGTACACTCATCTCAGGTATTTTGTTTAATTATTTAGCAATACAGTGTGGAGTAGGCTCTTCCAGCCCTTTGAATGATGCCACCCAGCAACCCCAAAAAAACCCAATTAACCCTAACCTAATCACAGGATAACTTACAATGACCAATTAATCTACCCAGTTCATCTTTGGACTGTGGGAGGAAACTGGAGCATCTGGAGAAAAACTACGCATTCCACAAGGAGGACATACAGACACTCCTTACAGAACGGCAGCAAAATTGAACTCTGGAATGCCCCGACCTGTAATAGCATCATACTAACGGCTATGCTACCATGACACCCTTAGGTCATGGCATAAACCTCAAAGATCCCAGACATCTTGAGGCCTGTCATAGGCACAGAAGCCTCTTCCTTATTATCACTTACTATCATAACATCAGTAGAACTGTCACTGGTCAAGTCAAATGAGGTGATGAATCAGCACATAGGAGGGAGTTTGAAAATCTGGCTGAGTGGTGCCATAACAACAATCTCTTGCTCAATGTCAGCAAGACCAAGGAGCTGATTATCGACTTTAGGAGAAGGAAACCAGAGGTCCATGAGCCAGTCCTCAGAGGTTGAAAGGTCAGCAATTTTAAATTCCTTGGTATTATTATTTTGGAGGACCTGTCCTGGGCCCGACACACAAGTGCAATTTTGAAGAAAGCATGGTAGTTGGTAGTGCCTCGTCTTCCTTAGGAGTTTGCAAACATCTGGCATGACATCTAAAAGTTTGCAAACATCTATAGATATGTAGTGGCGCATATATTGACTGGCTGCATCACAGCCTGGTATGGAAACACCAATCCCCTTGAATGAAAAATCCTACTAAAAATAG
This sequence comes from Mobula hypostoma, assembly GCF_963921235.1. Classification (NCBI taxonomy): domain Eukaryota; kingdom Metazoa; phylum Chordata; class Chondrichthyes; order Myliobatiformes; family Myliobatidae; genus Mobula; species Mobula hypostoma. Next base: position 49,103,009 of record NC_086110.1, read on the forward strand.
TGGATACAGCCCAGTCCATCATGGGTAAAGATCTCCCCACCATCGAGCACATCTATATGAAACGCTGTTGCAGGAAAGCAGTATCCACCATCAGGGACCCCCACCACCCAAGACATGCACTCTTCTCTCTCATCTGGAAAAAGGTACAGGAGGCTCAGGACTCGTACCCCCAAGTTCAGGAACAGTTACTACCCCTCAACCATCAGGTTCGTGAACCAAAGAAGATAACTTCACTCAACTTCATTTGCCCTATCAGTGAAATGTTCCCACAACCAATGGACTCATTTTCAAGGACCCTTCATCTCATGTTCTCGATATTTATTGCTTATTTATGTATTATTACTAGTTTCTTTTTATATTTGCACAGTTTTTTTGTCTCTTGCGCACTGGTTGAACCCCATGTTGGTGCTGCAGTATTCCATTGCTTCTGTTATGGTTATTATTCTATGGATTTATTGAGTATGCCCACAAGAAAATGAACCTGAGGGTTTAAATATAGTGACATACTGTATATGTACTTTGATAATAAATTTACTTTGAACCTGGTCGAAGACCCAAGGGTAGATAATGCAGATTACCCTACTTACTGTTCCCTTGGATCTTTGAACAAAAGTTTTTTGCCAATCAGTAGCAATAACATTGATTGAGCTCTAAAACACACAAATCTCATTTGGGTTGGCAATAATTAGCAAGAAGCTACAACCTAATTGATCGATCCCTCAGTAAGGTATCTTTTACGCGTCCACAACCGGCTTGGAGTGACTGTTCAGCATAAACCCTGAAATTAAGTTCCACTTTTACAATGCATAATGCGATAGATTCAGAAAAGTTTCAGCAGGTCTAAATCATATAACAGAAGCAAAAGAATTGTATTTCTATCACTTTTTAACCTAGTTTGTTTCATATTTTGTAGCTGTCAGTAAGCAAAGAGTATAGAAATCATGCCATGAGCAGCAGTGATTCCATATCTAATGGAAGCAATTAATGTTCTATGATCCTGGTATATGCAGTCATGAATGATGCCATTAGATAATTAAATATTTATTAACAGAAGATTCATAACACATAACAATTATGTCAACAGACTCTCTGAGCATATATTCCTAAAATTTAATTACATTATAATTACCTGGACTCCATTGTACTGGGGTCAGTACTATGGCTACAAGAGCTTGTCAGAATATGAACAGAAGAGTTTCTGGAGATGCTGGAAGTATTAAGCAACAATCACGAACTGCTGGAAGAATTTAGCATAGTACTCAATGCTTTGGGCAGAGAGCCATCATCAGGACTGGAAAGGGATAGAGCAGAAGCCATAGGGTAGTGGGGAGAGAGGAAGGAATATAAGCTGGCATGGCTATGTAAGACCAGGTGAGGGGGAAAGGTAGATGGGTAGAGGAGAGGTGGTGAAGTAAGAAGCTGGAAGGTGATAGGAGGAAAAGGTAAAGGGCTGAAGAATAAGCCATCTTATAGGAGATGGCAGTGGACCAAAGGACAGGAGGAAAGGAACCCGAGGGAGATGATGTGTAGTCTTTATTCCTCTCCATAGATGATGTCTAACTCAAACAACAGGAATTCTGCAGATGCTGGAAATTCAAGCAACACACATCAAAGTTGCTGGTGAACGCAGCAGGCCAGGCAGCATCTCTAGGAAGAGGTGCAGTCGACGTTTCAGGCCGAGACCCTTCGTCAGGACTAACTGAAGGAAGAGGAAGAGAGGATCTAAACTTCTTCGGTGTTCCTTCAGTTAGTCCTGACGAAGGGTCTCGGCCTGAAACGTCGACTGCACCTCTTCCTAGAGATGCTGCCTGGCCTGCTGTGTTCACCAGCAACTTAGAAGTGTGTTGCTTGATGTCTAATTCACTGAGTTTCTCCAGAAGTTTGGGTATGTTGTTTAGAATACGAGTTTCCAGCAGTAAGTGACTGACTGACTCCATAAAATCTTTTTTATTATCTGCAATACACAAGGCAGAATATAAGAACATAAGAATTAGGAGCAGGAGTAGGCCATCTGGCCCATCGCACCTACTCCACCATTCAATAAGATCATGACTGATCTGGCTATGGACTCATCTCCACCTATCTGCCTTTTCCCCATAACCTTTAATTCCCCTACTATGCAAAAATCTATCCAACCTTGTCTTAAATATATTTACTGAGGTTGCCTCCATTGCTTCATTGGGCAGAGATTTCCACAGATTCACCACTCTCTAGGAAAAGCAGTTCCTCCTCATCTCCATCCTAAATCAACTCCACTGAATCTGGAGGCTATGTCCCTTAGTTCTAGTCTCACCTACCAGTAGAAACAACTTTTCTGCCTCTATTTCATCTATCCCTTTCATAATTTTATATGTCTCTATAAGATCTCCTATCATTCTTCTGAATTCCAGCAAGTACAGTCCCAGGTAACTCAATCTCTCCTCATTGTCTAAACCTCCTCTGCATTACATCCAAAGCCAGTATATCCTTCAAGTAAGGAGACCAGATCCGCACACAGTACTCCAGGTGTGGCCTCACCAGTACCCTGTACAGTTGCAGCATAACCTCCCTGCTCTTGAATTCAATCCCTCTAGCAATGAAGGACAACATTCCATTTGCCTTCTTGACAGCTTGCTGCACCTGCAAACCAACCTTTTGTGATTCATGCACAAACACTCCCAAGTGGCCAAGTGGTTAAGGCATCGGTCTAGTGATCTGAAGGTCACTGGTTTGAGCCTCAGCTGAGGCAGCGTGTTGTGTCCTTGAGCAAGGCACTTAACTACACATTGCTCTGCAACAACACTGGCACCGAGCTGTATCAGCCCTAGTGCCCTTCCCTTGGACAACATTGGTGGCGTGAAGAGGGGAGACTTGCAGCATTGGCAACTGCCAGTCTTCCATACAACCTTGCCCAGGCCTGCGCCCTGGAAATCTTCCAAGGCGCACATCCATGGTCTCACGAGACTAATGGATGCCTATTTTCTATTTTACTCCCAAGTCCCTCTGCACAGCAGCATGCTGCAATTTTCTAACCATTTAAATAATAATCTGCTCTTTCATTTGTCCTTCCAAAATGGATGAACTCGCATTTACCAACATTGTTCTCCATCTGCCAGACCCTTGCCCACTCATTTAACCTATCTATATCTCTCTGAGATCTCTCCATATCTTCTGCTCAATTTGTTTTTCCACTCAATGTGTCTAAGTTTGCTGATGATGCTAAATTATGCTCAGTCCCCTTTTCCAGATCATTAATGTATATCATGAACAGTTGCGGGCCCAGCACTGACCCCTGTGCAACACTGCTCACCACTGATTGCCAACCAGATTAACATCCATGTATCTCAACTCTCTGCTTTCTATTAATTAACCAATCCTCTATCCATGCTAATACATCACCCCCAACTCGAAACATCCTTATCATATTGATAAGTCTTTTATGTGGCACCTTATCAAACATCTTCTGGAAATCCAGGTAAATAACATCTATCTGTTCCCCTCTATCCACTGCACTCGTTATATCCTCAAGGAACTCCAGTAAGTTTGTCTTTCTTTCTTTTCAAATCCTTTTATTATTATTATTATTATTCAAAAATTAAAATGAGTACATCGAAGTAAGCAACACTTACAATGTCTCAAGGGGAAAAATATATTTTAAAGACTGAAAAGTTTTTGCGATAATAAAAAACCCCTACTAAGCAGAAAAGTGAGGAAAAAACCCCATTAGGTGGACAACCCCGGAGCCATGCATCATACAAAAAGCTTCTAAAGATAAACATCAAACCACCAGCAAGAAAAAAAAATACCAGAAATTTACAATTAGATCGTGGATTTACAATTTACAATTAAGTCAAATGATAATAACAAGCAAATGAACCCCATCTTTTTCTCAAAATCAAGCAAAAGTTCAAAGGATCGACTTCTAATTTTCTCCAAACTAAGACACAACATCACTTGAGAGAACCATAGTGACAAAGTGGGAGCTGATGTATCCTTCCACTTCAACAAAATGGCCCTCCTGGCTATCAATGTAAGAAATGCAATAATATGTTCGTCAGACAGAGATACCACGGATATTTTGTGGAATTATTCCAAAAAACACAGTTAATTTGTTAGGTTTTAAATTAATTTTAAGTGCTTTAGAAATTGTCAAAAAAACTGACTTCCAGAACTGTTCCAGTATAGACAAGACCAAAACATGTGTGTCAGTATAGCTGTCTCAGTTTTATATCTATCACAATAACTATCAACATTAGGAAATATTTTAGACAGTCTCTCCTTTGTCAGATGGTAACGATGTACAATTTTAAATTGAATCAGTGAATGACTAGCACAGGTCGAAGCAGAGTTAACCAGCTTCAGAATCCGTGTCCAATCCTCCATCATAAAGTCAAATTGAGTTCCTTTTCCCAATCTTGTTCAATCTTAAATAAAGGACACTTATCCCATTGTAATAATAAATTATAAATTCTTCCAACAGAACTCTTCATCGAAGGGTTCATATTTGTAATAGTATCTTACAGGTCAGCCTCCAATATACAAGGAAAATTACTTAAATATTTTTGTAAGAAACGTCTAACTTGAAGGTATTGTAAAAAGTGTGAGTATGAAAGACAATATTTATCAAGTAATTGTTCAAAAGACAATCTATCTTCTTTAAATAAATCCAAAAAAGAATTAATACCTTTATTTTTCCAAAGTAAAAAAAATTGGATCACTCAAAGAAGGCTTAAAAAAGTAATTTCAATAAATTAAACTGCAACGTTTAAATTTTTAAGATTAAAAAAATTGCAGAACTGGAGCCAAATTCCTAAAGAATGCTTAATCACAGGGTATAGGTTTAAATTAGCAACTTTTTAGCTAATTGTATAGGTAAAGCAACTCCCAATAACAAGGTTGAGTAAAACTGTTTCACAGCTTTTAATTCCAGGTCTACCCAAATTGGACGATCGTTCTTATCAACCCAATATAACCAAAAGGACATGTATCGCACATTAACAGTCCAGTAATACATTCTTAAATTAGGCAAAGCAAGACCTCCATCCTGTTTCAACTTTTGTAAGTGACATTTACTAATTCTTGGTCTTTTATTATTCCAAATAAAAGATAAAATAATAGAATCAATTCAATCAAAAAACTTTTTAGTCAAAAAAACAGGGATATTCTGAAATAAATATAAAAATTTTGGTAAAATCATCATTTTAGCTATATGGATACGACTGACAAGTGAAAATGTAAGTGGACTCCATCTACTAAATAAATACTTCATAGAGTCTACCAGGGGAACAAAATTGGCTTTATAAAGATCCTTATATTTTTTAGTAATTGTAACACTGAAATGTCTAAAAGAATCCGTGACTTTAAAAGGAGTATTATCACATATAGAGACAAATTCATTTAAAGGAAACAATTCACTTCTACTAAATTTATTTTATATCCTGAAAAATCTCCAAATTCATTGAATAATTTTAGCAAGGCAGGAATAGATTCTTTGAGATTAGATATACAAACCAATAAATCGCCAGTGTAAAGAGAAATCTTATGAATGGTCTCATTCACAAAAATCCCATGAATATTTTCAGCTTCACGAAGAGCAATAGCAAGGGGTTCTAATACTAAATTAAATAATCTTGTCCCCCATGAAAGCCGAAAAAAAAGGAGACCTAGAGTTGTTAGTAACAACAGTAGTAATAGGAGCTTTATATATCATTCTAATCCAATTATTAAAATCAACACCAAAGCCAAATTTCTCTAAAACATTAAATAAATATTTCCATTCAACTTGGTCGAATGCTTTTTCAGCATCCAAAGAAACGACGCATTGTGGAGTTTTAAAAGAGGACGGATATTTAATGTTAAATAGTCTGAACATTTGAAAAAGAATAACGACTCTTTATAAAGCCTGTTTAATCTTTAAAAATAATTTTACCCAAAATATTCTCCAACCGATTGGCCATTATCTTTGACAGAATCTTAGCATCGACATTCAGTAATGAAATAGGTCTATACAAGGCACAGTCAGTAAGATCTTTATCGTTTTTAAGAATTAAAGAAATAGAAGCCTCATAAAAAGTAGAGGGTAAATCACCTTTCACAAAAGAATCCTTAAACATTTCCAACATATACGGAGAAAGCAATTTTACAAGTTTTTTATAAAATTCTACAGGATAGCCATCAAGTCCAGGGGCCTTACCAGATTGCATTGAAAAAATAGCTTTATGAATTTCGGCTTCAGCAATTTGGGCATCAAGCGTTTTTTGATCCTCAACAGAACTTTTAGGAAAAGCAATCTTTCGTATGAAAGCATTCATTTCAGAAGAATCTACTGGACATTGAGTTTTATAAAGTTCAGTATAAAAATCTTGAAAAATCTTATTAATTTCTTCATATTCCCAAGCCAAGGTACCATCTTTCCAACGAATTTTCAAAATTTGCCTTTTGGCTCTAGCGGTTTTTAATTGAGATGTGAGCAGTGTGTTATTTTTATCTCCAAACATATAAAATTGGCTCTTTAACTTGAGCAAATAGCCTTTAATGGGATGAGATAGTAATAGGTTATATTGTGATTGAATAAATCAATATTAGGGGAAATTGCATAAATATTATCTAAGTCTTTAATTTGTTTTGAAATCTTATCTAATTCTGCTTTAGTCTGTTTTTTTAAGCTTAGCTGAATAAGAAATGATCTGACCACGTAAAAATGTTTTAAATGTATCCCATATAATTAATTTGGACGTGTCCCCTATATCATTAAAAAGAAAAAATTCTTTTATCTGGGTTTCAATGAAACTGACAAAGTCAGAATTTTGCAATAATGTCTGAGACATGCACCATGGTGGACAGGCAAGAATGACATAATCAAATTCAAAAGACAAACTCAAAGGCACATGATCAGATATAGCAATAGCGTCATATTCATAATTTTTAACACTAGCCAAGAAGTGGGGATCGATTATAATATAATCAATCCTCGAATATTTTTTATAAACATGTGAAAAGAAAGAATATTCTCTGTTATCAGGGTGCAGATACCTCCATAATTTGATCAATCCAAAATCGATCAAAAAGGAGTTAATAAGTGATGCGGTGCAATTTGGAAGTCACTGATTGGTTAAGCTCTTGTCAATCATAGGCTTTAAACAACAGTTAAAATCCCCACCCATTATCAACATATATTCATTTAAATCAGGCAGTAAAGCAAATACCTTTTTTAAAAAAAGGATCATCTAAGTTAGGACCATATAGATACACCAAAACAACTTTTCTGTTACAGATCACTCCTTTAACAATTAAAAATCTACCATTAGAATCTGACTCAATATCCTCTTGAATAAATATACTGGATTTAATAAAGATGGACATGCCTTTAGTTTTACTCTGAGTAGAGTGGAACTACAAACCTCTCCACCATCCAAAAAATTTATTTTGATCTCCCGCCCTGATATGTGTCTCTTGAGCAAAAATTATATGAGGTTGGAATCGATTAATAATTTTAAAAGTCTTTTCCTGTTTGATAGATGATTCCAACCACGTACATTCCAACTTATTATATTAATTCGTTTAAATACCATACTATAATTGTATTCCACTTAATACATGCGCAGAACACGTACCAATCCGGGATGATCAAAAATGGCGGCGATGAAGAATACAACCACATAGAAAACACACATGCTCCAGAACCACCCTATGGGAAAAAACTCCTAACTCTAACCCCACCCCTCTCCCCGAAAGCCCAAAGGAAAGGCAAGCAACCTATGATAGGATACAAAGCCAGGGACTGTTCTGTCTGTATAGAAAAAAATTTTTTTTAAGGATTTTCTTTCCCTCCCGCTAGTTAGTAAAAAAAGAGTGACCTTGTAAGAAAAACAATAAAGTCTCAACCAAGAAAAGTGTTTACATTCCAGCACCTATTAAACAAGAAAGAACCAAAATAATGTTATCTCTTAAAAAGAAAAAAAGTGCCATTTTTAAGTTTAACATTAAATCCCTGAACATTAAATCGGTTATAAAGCAGCAAAAAAAAACATCAAACCAGATATTAGGTTAAAGAAACAAATCAATTTATATTCTTTTCTCAGTCAAATGTCCGAGTAACCATTTAAACAGTCATACTCGATCCATAAATCTTCTTTCCAAATAGGCATCCATTAGTCTCGTGAGACCATGGATTTGCGCCTTGGAAGGTTTCCAGGGCACAGGCCTGGGCAAGGTCGTATGGAAGACCAGCAGTTGCCCATACTGCAAGTCTCCCCTCTCCACGCCACCGATGTTGTCCAAGGGAAGGGCACTACGGCCGATACAGCTTGGCATCGGTGTCGTTGCAAAACAATGTGTGGTTAAGTGCCTTGTTCAAGGACACAACACGTTGCCTCAGCTGAGGCTCGAACTAGCGACCTTCAGATCACTAGACTGACGCCTCAACCACCTGGCCATGTGCCAACACAAAGGAAACCAATAATATGCAATAATGAACAAATCTCCTTATCTTCTTTTATTAGTCTCTCAATGGAATATCCAAGTAACCTTCATAAATCTTCTTTCCGAAATGTGAATAATATATAGATAACCAAACAACCTTTCAGATAGTTCATTCAGTAGTGGCGGCAGGTATAGTTTGAACGAAGTCCAGTGCGGCTTTTGGATCAAAAAATGTACGAGGAGAAGAATTAGGAGAAAAAACTTTAATTCTTGTCGGGTAACACTAAGAAGGAAACAATTTATCATATGCCTGTTTCACTACGAGAGCAAATCTTGATCTGTGTTCCATTACCTCTTTCGGATAAAACCGAGCTCGGATTCCTTAAATCTAAAAACTCTCTGTTTTTTTGCCTGTCGCATTATTTGATCTTTAATTTTAAAGTGATGAAAACAAACCAAAACAGATCTTGGCTTATCTGGATCTTTAAATTTCCAAGTAAAAGCTCTGTGTGCTCTTTCTATAGCAGGTGGCTGTGATACTATGGTAGGAAATAAAGCAAGAAAAAGCTTACCAAAGTAAGCAGTTAACTCCCCATCTTCAGCTCCTTCTTGCAGCCCAACAATTCGTATATTCCTTCGGCGAAACCTAGTTTCCAGGTCTATAATCTTATTTTGATATCTTTCCAAAGGGGTTGTAGCTTCAGACAATTTTTGCTTAGTTATCTTCAATTCCTCTTCGTGTGTAATAACTTGAGTTTCCAAATCTTTAAATTTTCCCAGAAATGACTTCATTTCATTACTATTCTTTTCCAGTTGGTCTTTAATTGATCCGTTCTGATCTTTAATTGCATTCAGCGTCCAAACGATATCTTCAGCCCATGGTGGCATTTCATCAGATCTTTCCTTTTGCATCTTTCCTTTCCCATTACCTTTGTCACTAGGTTCAGACAAGTTCTTCCCACTCCTCGTAGACATAGACATATTGTTCCCCCTCAAAAATCAGCAAATAAAAATTTCAAATTCGAAGTTTAAACGAGGGGGAGAGAAACAAAACTAAGAGCAGGACAAGATTGCTGCTACTCCATTTGCAGACAGGTGCAGTCTCCCGTAAGTTTGTCAAACAGTACCTGCCTTTGCTGAATCCATGCTGCGTCTGCCTGATGGATCCATTTCTTTCCAGATGCCTTGCTGTTTCTTCTTTAATGATTGCCTCAAGCATTTTCCCAACTACAGATGTTAAACTAACTGGCCTATAGTTACCTGCTTTTTGCCTACATTCTTTTTGATAGAAGGCAACATCGTGATAGAATTTTTTTTTGGATAATCTGGAAGTTTGGCATCACGCAGGAAGTGCCTAAGACAAATCTCAATTGGTACAATATCTCCACCACCATCCAGAGGCTGAGTATCACCTACAGAATACTGTATGGTTAGTTACCAAGTGACTTCAACAGGACATCCCAGAGACTCACAACCTTCATATGTCCTTGACTCCTCTATAAAATAAAAATTGTCTATCTCTATCCGTATCATTGAATCTATTCAATCTTATAGGATCTACCTTTTCATAAAAGATTCTTCCTTACTGCCACCTTAAATGGATGACTATTTATTCACTCCATCATTAATATGTATCAGTTGTAGTTTGGACCATCTACAAGAAGTACCTGCTCATTCTTCTCTGCATTATTACCTACACTGACAGAACTGGAAAGTGGAGTTGCCAAAGGCAGTATGCGCATAGGAATATCGACAGCTTCAATTTGATTTTCAGAACTTGATATAATGATAACTTATTGCTGTTCTTATATCACAGAGTCAAAATCCTGGAACTTCCTACCCAGATGTGGGACTGTCTTGACCTCAAGGACTGTTTATGACCACTTTCTGAATGACAGTCAGGGACATATATCAATTTCCGAACATAAGAAATGCATCAGATACTGGAAATCTTGAACAACACACAAAATACCGGAGGAGCTCAGCAAGTCAGGGAGAAAATATGCAGGAAAATAAACAGTTGATATTTTGGGCCAAGACCCTTCATTAGGGCTGGAAAAGAAGTGGGCAGAAGTCAGAATTAAAAGGTGGGGAGGGTGAGGAGCACGATCTGGCAGGTAATTGATGAATCCAGGTGTGAGGGGAGAGCTATACGGGTAGACGAGTGGGGATGAAGGGGAATGATATGAGAAGCTTGGAGTGATAGGTGGAAGAGGCAAAAGGCTGAAGGAAAAATAATCTAATAGGAAAGGAGAGTACACTATGGTATAAAGGGAAGGAGGTGATGGGTAGGTTATGAGGGTAAGCTGAAGAGAAGAGCTAAGAGGGCCACAGGAATGAGGAAGGGAGTAGTTACCAGATATTAGAGTAATTATTGAATTTTACATCTTGTGAATGACATTTACATTTCATTACTGAAAATACTCAAATCCGTCAAAATATTTTTGACCACATCATAATTTCAGAATACTTCAGGCTTTGCAAGTATATTATGCCTCAACAGTGAAAACTTATTGAAAAACATTCCAGATGTCCCTAAGCATAGAGACAAGTAATCTTCCGACTTTCTAGAAACCTTTTTGAACAGCCAGTCCCAATGGGAATTGACAGTTCAGTGGCATTGAGGAAAGCATGTGATGAATAGCACTTAGGATAAACATCTCATTTCTAACCAAGTGAATATAATTTTTATTCAAATCATCTGAACATTATATATTTGCAGTAGCAATTGTATAGCTACCCCCGGTAACAGCAGAGATACAGAGGAGCAGATTGGGAGGCAGATTTTGGAAAGGTGCAAAAATAACAGGGTTGTTATCACGGGTGACTTTAACTTCCCCAATATTAATTGGCACCTGATTAGCTCCAAGGGTTTAGATGGGGCAGAGTTTCCTAAGTGTGTCCAGGATGGGTTCCTGTCACTGTATGTTGACAGGCTGACTCGGGGGAAATGCCATACTAGATCTAGTATTAGGTAATGAACTGGGTCAGTTAACAGACCTCTCAGTGGGTGAGCATCTGGGGGACAGTGACCACCGCTCCCAGGTCTTTAGCATTATCATGGAAAAAGATAGAATCAGAGAGGACAGGAAAATTTTTTATTGAGGAAGGGCAAATTATGAGGTGATAAGGCTAGAACTTGCGGGTGTGAATTGGGATGATGATTTTGCAGGGAAATGTACTATGGAGATGCGGCCGACATTTAGAGATCTCTTGCAGGATGTTAGGGATAAATTTGTCCCGGTGAGGAAGATAAGGAATGGTAGGGTGAAGGAACCATGGGTGACATGTGAGGTGGAAAATCTAGTCAGGTGGAAGAAGGCAGCATACATGAAATTTAGGAAAGAAGGATCAGATGGGTCTATTGAGGAATATAGGGAGGCAAAACAGAAGCTTAAGAAGGGGCTGAGAAGAGCAAGAAGCGGGCATGAGAAGGCCTTGGCGAGTAGAGTAAAGGAAAACCCCAAGGCATTCTTCAATTATGTGAAGAACAAAAGGATGACAGGAGTGAAGGTAGGACCGATTAGAGATAAAGATGGGAAGATGTGCCTGGAGGCTGTGGAAGTGAGTGAGGTCCTCAATGAATACTTCTCTTCGGTATTCACCAATGAGAGGGAACTTGACGGTGAGGACAATATGAGTGAGGTTGATGTTCTGGAGCATGTTGATATTAAGGGAGAGGAGGTGTTGGAGTTGTTAAAATATGTTAGGACAGTTAAGTCCCCGGGGCCTGACAGAATATTCCCCAGGCTGCTCCATGAGGTGAGGGTAGAGATTGCTCAGCCTCTGGCTAGGATCTTTATGTCCTTATTGTCCACGGGAATGGTACTGGAGGATTGGAGGGAGGCGAATATTTTCCCCTTGTTCAAAAAAGATAGTAGGAATAGTCCGGCTAATTATAGACCAGTGAGCCTTATGTCTGTGGTGGGAAAGCTGTTGGAAAAGATTCTTAGAGATAGGATCTATGGGCATTTAGAGAATCATGGTCTGATCAAGGACAGTCAGCATGGCTTTGTGAAGGGCAGATCGTGTCTAACAAGCCTGATAGAGTTCTTTGAGGTGGTGACCAAGCATATAGATGAGGGTAGTGCAGTGGATGTGATCTACATGGATTTTAGTAAGACATTTGACAAGGTTCCACACGGTAGGCTTATTCAGAAAGTCAGAAGGTATGGGATCCAGGGAAGTTTGGCCAGGTGGATTCAGAATTGCCTTGCCTGCAGAAGGCAGAGGGTGGTGGTGGAGGGAGTACATTCAGATTGGAGGGTTGTGACTAGTGGTGTCCTACAAGGTTCTGTTCTGGGACCTCTACTTTTCATGATTTTTATTAACGACCTGGATGTGGGGTTAGAAGGGTGGGTTGGCAAGTTTGCAGACGACACAAAGGTTGGTGCTGTTGTAGATAGTGTAGGGGATTGTCGAAGATTGCAGAGAGATATTGATAGGATGCAGAAGTGGGCTGAGAAGTGGCAGATGGAGATCAACCCGGAGAAGTGTGAGGTGGTACACTTTGGAAGGACAAACTCCAAGGCAGAGTACAAAGCAAATGGCAGGATACTTGGTAGTGTGAAGGAGCAGAGGGATCTGGGGGTACATGTCCACAGATCCCTGAAAGTTGCCTCACAGGTAGGTAGGGTAGTTAAGAAAGCTTATGGGGTGTTAGCTTTCATAAGTCAAGGGATAGAGTTTAAGAGTCACAAGGTAATGATGCAGCTCTATAAAACTCTGGTTAGGTCACACTTGGAGTACTGTGTCCAGTTCTGGTCGCCTCACTATAGGAAGGATGTGGAAGCATTGGAAAGGGTACAGAGGAGATTTACCAGGATGCTGCCTGGTTTAGAGAGTATGCATTATGATCAGAGATTAAGGGAGCTAGGGCTTTACTCTTTGGAGAGGAGGAAGATGACAGGAGACATAATAGAGGTATACAAGATATTAAGAGGAATAGATAGAGTGGACAGACAGCGCCACGTCCCCAGGGCAACACCGCTCAATACAAGAGGGCATGGCTTTAAGGTAAGGGGTGGGAAGTTCAAGGGGGATATTAGAGGAAGGTTTTTTTTTTACTCAGAGAGTGGTTGGTGTGGGGAATGTACTGCCTGAGTCAGTGGTGGAGGCAGATACACTAGTGAAGTTTAAGAGACTACTAGACAGGTATATGGAGGAATTTAAGGTGGGGTATTATATGGGAGGCAGGGTTTGAGGGTCGGCACAACATTGTGGGCCATAGGGCCTGTAATGTGCTGTACTATCCTATGTTCTATGCTCTATGTTCAATTAACAATCAAGTTGTCCCAAAGGATATTAACTAAGTCAACCATTATAACACATAGGTTTGGGCATACACTTTAGGAAATATATAAGGGTTTTGGATAGATGTACTAAAATAGGATGAAGAAGTTATGTGGATGGGTTAGAGAAGCTGGGGTTCTTTTCTTTTTTTTAAAAAACCTTTTTATTAATTTCCAAAATTATAAACAGAATAACAATATTGATACAGAGAGATTGGAATAATCTTATTGTTGATAAACATGTACAAAAAAGTTTTCAAATAATACAGGTATAATAGAATTCCAAACTCTTAATATAGTTAATCATAGAGAAAAAAGAAAAGAAAAAAAATACAAAGAACCCCCCCCCCCCAAAAAATAAAACTAAATACTAAACCCCAAAAAAAAGCAAACAGAACAAAACAAGGCTGGACCAATATTTTAAATCAAATACGTTCAATAATGTCGTCAATTCCGCTCCTCTATTCATATATTTTAAGTTCATAAGAAGGATTTGTAAAGGTCAAATTACATCATATGAAAATGTTGAATAAATGGTTGCCAAGTCTCTTCAAATTTAACCGAAGGATCAAAAATGTCACTTGTGATTTTTTCTAAATTTAAACATGATATAGTTTGGGAAAACCATTGAAATGTGGTAGGAGGGTTGGTCTCCTTCTAGTTCAATAAAATGGATCTTCTGGCCATTAAAGTAACAAATGCGATAATATGACAGGCTGAAGAAGATAAAAATCTATGTTCTGTCATTGGCAAACCAAAAATTGCCGTAATAGGATGGGGTTGTAAGTCAAAATGCAAAACTGTTGAGATAATATCAAAAATATCTTTCCATAATTTTTCCAAAAGAGGGCAGAACCAAAACATATGAGTTAAGGAAGCCACCTCAGAGTGACATCTGTCACAAATAGGGTTTATATGGGAATAAAAATGGGCTAATTTATCCTTAGACATATGGGCCCTATGCACCACTTTAAGTTGTATTAGCGTATGTTTGGCACATATAGAGGAAGAACTAACTAATTGAAAATTTTTTTCCCATTTCTCTATAGGTAGGCAAAGTTGAAGTTCTCTTTCCCATTCATTTTTCATTCTATCTGATATACCTGGTTGTAATTTCATAATTATATCATAAATAGATGCTATTCATCCCTTCTGAAAGGGATTTAAACCTGAAATTTTAATCAATGATATCAGTAGGGTGTGAAATCGGGAAGGTAGGTAGTATGGTATTTAAAAAGTTCTTATCTGTAAATATCTAAAAAAGTGGGATCTGGTCAAATTAACTGTTCAAAAGACATGAAACAGTTATTCAGAAATAAGTCATGAAAACATGTTATACCTTTCATTTTCCATATCAAAAAGACTTGCTCCATAATCGAGGGTTGAAAAAAAAAATTAGATATAATAGGGCTTGATAATATAAATTTGTTCAAACCAAAAAAATTTATGAAATTGAAACCATATTCATAATGTATGTTTAATTATTGGATTAACCATTTGTTTATTCAATTTAGATAATACAAAAGGAAGTGGAAGTTCCTAAAATGGAAACCAAAGAGAACCCTTGTACAGAGTAACCTTCAAGGCTTACCCAATGTGGACTTGGAATTGTATTCTATTAACACACACCAAAGGGTCTCGGCCTGAAACGTCGACTGCACCTCTTCCTAGAGATGCTGCCTGGCCTGCTGCGTTCACCAGCAACCTTGGTGTGTGTTGCTTGAATTTCCAGCATCTGCAGAATTCCTGTTGTTTGTAATTGTATTCTATTCTTGTGTCCAAAATATTAGATATCGAATATTAATTGCCCAATAGAATCTTAGATTAGGCAATGCTAAACCACCATCTTTCTTGGACCTCTGTAAATATTTTTTACTTAACCTGGGATTTTTATTCTGGGGGTTCTTTTCTTTGGAAATGATAAAACTAATGTAACAAAGAGTACAAAAAGAGTAGAAAAGGGAAAAAATATCCCTTTTGATGAAGGAATTGAGGACTACTGGAGATTAGCAAAAGAACCAAATAAGTGACATGAAGAATAAAAAGTACCCAGCAGGTGGTTATATCTGGTACGATTGTGGTAGCCGTGAAAGCATGTGCAAATATAATGCAAGTTAAGAATACGTAACAAAGAAAGAGGGAAGGGGAATAGGAGTAGCTATAACATTCTTATGCAGAACTAGTATACGCTCACTAGCCTGACCATTACAGAAAGAAATTATTCTGCAAAAGCTATAATACATTCACCCAAACCATAACAATGCATTGTTACTCTGCTTCCATTCCATGAAGTTTCCTGTTTCTTGTATATCTCGTTTATCCAAACACTGGGAATTCTGTATGATCAGTAGCAGTTAGCATGATGTTATTGCAGCTCGGGTTGTCAGAGTTCAATTCCGGCATCATCCCTGTGGAATGTGTGGGCTTTCTCTGAGTGCTCCAGTTTCCTCCCACATTCCAAAGACTTGTTGGCTAGGAGGTTAATTGGTCAAGTCAAGTTGTCCCTTAAATAGGACAGAGTTAAATTGGGGGTTGCTAAGTGGTGCAGCTGAAAGGGCCGGAAGGGCCTATTCCGTGGTGTACCTCCAAATAAAAATGAATAATTCCTATCGCTCTAATAGCCACGCTCCCATATCAAGCATGCTTTGCAACCTCAAGTACTTTTTTCCTCTTGGAATCAAACCCCATACAACAATGCCACACACTGAAATAAGCTTTTGCTATTGTGATAATATCTACAGATATAGTTCAAAAGGATTCACTCAGGGATTTTAAACATTCCTCTCTGGTGTGAAGCATGTCAGTGTAAAATCTTTATTAACTTCCTAAGTACACTGTTATTGCTTCAGTACAAATTCATAAACCAGTAGATAATATTGATCAGCTGTCACTACAACACAGAATGAAATCTTTAAATGTAAGTATTGATAGGACAACCAGAAGTACTTTAAATCATTTTTAGACTTTGTTGATCCTTAACAGAGTACAGAATTCTCCTTTCCAACTTGACGTTTTATACTTCAAATAAAAATAGTCAAAAATGGCAGTTTTCACAGTTGCCTTGAAATGTAAACTTAAATCAATCACGTTTGTCTATTTCTACTTAACTGAAATGCAAGTTAACAAAACATACTCTGATCCTGCATCTCCGAATGCATGTCAAGATTCAAGATTCAATATCGTTTAACATCATTTCCAGTACACAAGTGTAAAGGAGTCAAATGATTGTTACTCTGGATCTGATGCAGCACAAAAAAACATAATAACATAAAGAATGCAATAATAAAAATAAATACTCAAGATAGCCTACAATCAATGTATGTATATACTTTCAAAAAGTGATGCTAGGTACAGGAGTATCAGAACACAGGGTGACTGACAGGAAGTAATAATGTAGTGGAGGTAGAGGAGGGGGGGTGGTGTGGAGGGGTGGGTTAGTAGGTGGATATGTTGATCAGCCTTATTGCTTGGGGAAAAGTAAATGGTTTTGAGTCTGATGGTCCTGGCATGGATGTTATTTACCCTCCCCCCAACAGCACTGGGACAAACAGGATGGGTGAGATCCTTCAAGATGTTACTGGCCCTTTTCCATCACCGTTTTATATATATATATACACATATACACACACACACAAAGTCCTTGATGGCTGGTAGGCTGGTGCCAGTGATGGGTTGGACAGTTTTGACTACCTGTTATACAGCTTTCCTATCTGCTACAGTGCAGCTTCTGTCCTACGCAGTAATGCAGCATGTTAGGATGCTCTCCACTGTGCATCTGTGGCAGGACGCAAATATAGATGTGCATAGACCAGATCTCTTTGGCCTTCTCAGAAAGTAGAGGCATTAGTGAGCTTTGACTGTGTAGGATGCTTTCTAGAATCATGAGACATTGTGTGAGATATGTACTCCCAGGAGTTTGAAACTGTTCACAGTTTCCACCGCCTCACCACCAATGTAAAGAAGGGTGTGGGCAGGTCGAGTTTGCCTACAGTCAATAACCATCTCCTTTCTCTTGTTAACATTGCATTTTTTGCCTGCTACCAGGTCTCAAGCTCTTCCACCTCCTCTCTGTAGGCCATCTTATCATTGTTGGTGATGAGCCTCACCACTGTAGTGTCATTGGGAAACTTAACAATGCAATTACTTGGGCATTTGGCTGTGCAGTCATGTGTGAGAAGAGTGTACAATAATGGACTCAGCACGGAGCCCTGAGGGTCACCCATGTTGAGGATGATGGGAAGAGAGGAACTGTTGGGTATCCTGACTATCTGAGGTCTGTTGTTTAGGAAGTACAACACCCAGTTGCACAGTGGAGTATTTAGACAGAGGATTAAGAATTTATTCACCATGATCTATGGGACAATAGTGTTGAATGCCAAACTGAAATCCGGAAAAATAAATCCATTCTGACATAAGTGCCCTTGTTTCTTAACTGTGTCAGGGCTAGAGTGGTTCTGTTTGTAAGCATATAAGTGAGTGTTCAGAGCGGCAGGAATGGAGCTTTTGGTATGTGCCATTACCAGCCATTTAAAGCACTTCATGATGATTGTCAATGGCACCAGGCAATATTTGTTCAGTTCTGAAGGTGTAAAGTTTTTTGGTACAGGGATGTTGATGGTTGATTTGAAGCATGTGGAAACAACAGCTTGGATGAGTAAAGTGTTAAAGATGTCTGTGAAGACGTCAGTAAGCTTGTGTGCACACTCGAGTACTTGCGCTGGGATGCCGTCTGGCCTGGCCACTTTACGGGGGTTGACACTCTACAAAGTCCTTCTCAAGTCTGCTGCTGTTACAGACAGTGGCTGGTCACCTGGGAGGGGGGTAACTTTTGTGGCTGGCGTTATGTTGCATGTCTTGAATTGTACATTCAAGTTATTTAGAGCACCTGGGAGAGGCGTCACTGGTACAATCAACACTGCTTTTCCTTGCGTAGTCTGCAATGCCCTTGATGATCAGCTACATTAGCTGAGGATCGTTATCGAACAGGTGTTATTGAATTTTTCACGCGTGGCCTGTTTTTGCCCTCTTGGTGCTTAAGTTGAGGTTTCTCCTATCCACCCTGAGAGCTAATCTGTCTCCAGACTTGAAGGCAACATCCCGGGCTTTTAATAGAAACACACATCCACATTCAGCCAGGGCTTCTGGTAGAGACATGAGATGGCTGTTCTTGAGGTACCAACATCGTATGCAAACTTACAGATGTAGCCAGGTGACAGGGGAGGCATATTCCTCAAAGTCTGTGTCTTCTCCACGTGTCGCTGCATTATTGTTGTTTTCATAAATGATAATAAATATTATCAGATGCTGGTAGATAATGGAGTCAGAGTAATACTGCACAGGATGTGGCTGTTCAGCCCAACTTATCCAGGCTGACCACATTGTCGATCTCAATTAGTGCCATTTGCCTGTGATTGGTCCATATTCCTCCAAACTCCTTCAACACAAACATCCTTTAAGTATGTAATTGGACCCATCTCTACAGATTCCCCTGGCAGCTCACTCCATATACAGTGGATTCCAGTTAATTGGGCCATCAGTTAATTGAGGCATCCGCTTACTTGGAACAACTCTTAAACAACAAAAGACTAATCAAGAAAATAGCCAGAGTTCACTTTGTTTATTTGGAAGACTATACCACTTAATTGGGCAGGAGACTGTTGCCGAACAGTTTCTAACTAGCATCACTTGCGTGGCCATTGAGACACTACAGCGTACTTCAGGGGAAAATAGTACTAGCCTACCCAGCCTCTCCTTGTCACTCAAGCCCTCCAGTCTCAGTAACATCTTCGTAAATCGTTGTGCATCATTTCAGCTTAGATGATAATTACAAAATTTCAAAATTGTCATTTACTGTTATTCTTGCTAATGGATTAAAATGACATTAGAAGCAGCACTTAAATCAATTTTATAGCATTAATATTTACTAAAATAAACAAAAATTAATCAAGCACTAGACAATTACCTAAATTAACAACAGACTAATCCAATTTTCTAGTAACGAGGTTTACATTGTTCTGAAGAAGGATCTTCAACCAGAGGCATTAATGGTTTCTCTTTCCACAGATGCTCCCTGATCTGAGACTTTACAGCACTTTTTGATATTTGTTTAATTATTGCATATTGTTCTGGACCTTTAACAGTGTAATGAAAGACCTCTGCCATTAATGGTAGCAACAGCACACGAAAATCCTAACATACATAAATGTACATGAACTTGCTCTGATTTAATTTATTCTTCAGAGTGATAAACTTCTTTATACAAGACATGTTCAATCCATACTATTAAATAGTCATCAACAGAGGTTCAAGGCTCCAGGGTAAAGAGGGATGTCGCATTACAAATTTGATTAGGTTAAAGAGCAAAACATGTGTCTTAAAGCTATTTCAAACATTAGCACAATATAGTGAATAACTTCCCCTGTGCTGGATATTGATGACTTTATCTTTTCAGCATTTGCATCTCCATTATAAAAATGGATTAAATTTATAGGAATGCAAGGTACTGTATCTGATGCCTCTGCACTGAGCTTCTATTAACAAATATTTCAAAGCAATAATAGGCCAGCGTGCTGTACTATTCTATATGAAACGTGAAACTTGTTCAAAAGCAAAATTAAAAATTTCATATTTGAGCATTTTTATAAATCTAATCTCCCAAAGAAAACATAATTTCCTTTAACTATTTTATATGAAGTACTTTCAAAATTTTGGTGTACAAATAATGAACATGCAACAGTTTGGTGATGATGCCAAAATATTAAGATTAGGGCCTGGGTAATAATGCACTAAAAAATTGGTTCCAGTTTTAGAACAGTCAGTGGTCTTAAACAATTGTCAGTGTTTGTTGTGAAAATAACAGTAAGGCTTACAGCACTCAATTATTTATATTCAAATGACAATTTATGGCAAACAACTGTTAAAGTTAAAATTGCCATTTTAGATGCATCATGAATTGTCAGGAAACAGACATCTGATGATACCGCTACCTATTTAAATATACAGAAAAAACAAAATTTCTGCCCTAGCATAAGTACAGTAAATTCACCAAAAATATTGCTTTACTGATGTGGCAAACCAAACCACCTCTCTAGCATACAAAATTTCCTTTGAGTTCCAGAGTTGCTTCTTCAGATTGACATTAGTATTTGAGAATGAAATAATATTTCTAAAAATAGAATAATATAACCAAAAACAAAACACAGGATATGGCAAAACGTTGTGGCTTCCAATTATATCCCAGTACAATTGAAAATATGCTCAAGAAATAGCTCTATGCCTAGCTAAACTTTTCCAATTCATTTCAACTACTGTCTATTTGACCACTTCCAATCACCAATAAAATAGTACAGTTGACAGCGCTATCACTAACTAATAAATGTGAAAGTGGTGGTCATGTGGAGCACAAAAGAGTAAAGTTAGGATTATTGGAAGCCAATCACCTCACCCTTGGCACTTCCCTGGGAGAAATCTCGAGATGATTTTCCTATGCTGAAAACTATCAGTTGCTTTAATCAACATACACAAAATGCTGGAGGGACTTAGCAGGCCAGGCAGCATCTATGGAAAAAAAAGTACAGTCGATGTTTCAGGCCGAAACCCTTTTTTTCCCCTCAGATGATGCCTGGCCTGCTGAGTTTCTCCATCATTTTGTGTGTGTTGCTCCGATTTCCACCATCTGCAGATTTTCTCCTGTTTGTTTCAATAAATTTTCCTCCATCATATGTTCAGAAGCAGAAATATCTATTTACATGATTCTATGTGCCTGTGATAATGCTGCAAGTTTCTCATTGCAGCTGTGCCCACATGTACTTGTGCACATGACAATAAACTCAACTTGAATTTGGCAGAATGTTCTATTGTCAGAATTCTCAAACAAGCACCAAAACTCTTGTTTGGTTGGTTGTGAGATTAGATCCCCTCACCCTGTCAAATTCTGAATGTATAATGAGTTTAATTTCAAATTCATCAAGTCAGCTACAGTAGGGTAGGAGGGTGGGGTAAGACAACTGTCAAGCTCTTTGTGGACTGTATGTTTGTCAAAGTCTGGAAAAAGGATGCAAGTATTGGATTTCCCAGGATGTGCACAGAGACATTCAGTGAAAGACACACTTTAATCAACCTAAAACATCTTGGTCTTCCAATGCAAGGGGATATTAGTAAGTGACTGTTTCAGGGCGCAGACATACTGTACATGCTGAGGAATGTATTGAAGCTCGGTGCACCCAGCACATAGGCTTAGTGATGAAGGATCACAGTCTAGGTCCTGCCACCATTGGTAACGGAGGATATGGATCCTGTGCAATATAATCTCAAACATGTCATTTTTTTCTTTGAAAAGGACACGCCACATATGGCAATGAAGCTAAGTAAATGTATTGATTTGATGTTAAAATGAATATAAATATGAGTACTAGGTATATTTTCTTTCTTTATAAATAAAAACATATAGTGAAAATTTAAACAAAAGCAGGGGCAGGTTTGTGAAAGTTGATTGCAAGGTCCATTTTCTCATCAGCGTCAATGACTTGGAAGCTAGCCTCAGTGCACACAAAATGTCAGCGGCCCAATGCAGTTCAGGTGACCTTGGTTTGGGTGTGTAGCTATCAGTGGTTCAAAACTTTTTAACTTGGCTCCACTCCTGCAGGAAGCCTGTTAAAGATGAGGTACAAAATTGCAGCACGAAAGAATGTGAAGTGTCAGCACAACGAGGCTCTGTTGCAGATACATCTAACAGTATCAGGTCTTGCGTGCTGTCATGAAACAAATGTAAAATGGTGACAAGTTTCTGTGGCAGTCAAATTTTAGAAGGGCATTCTACAGTCCTGAAGAAGGGTTCCTGCCCTGAAATGTTAACTGGTTTCTCTCTCCACAAATACCACTTGGCAGTTCTTCTAGCATTGTTTGCACTTTACAGTTCCTGCTGACTGCTGGATTCAAAAGGCTTTGGTGAGACTAGAATGAAAAGCTACATTTACCAGTAATTGGCATTTTTATAGAGCTATCACACTTTCAGAATTATGTCCAGCATACCCCTAGCTGGATAGTCCATGGGAGCATTTCTTTCACCACTTAACATTACACTAAATTCAGTTTTGGTTATTCAGCAGCTGTTTATGTTTCTGTCTGGTATCCAAAGAAAGCAATGGTTTGAAAGAAAAATGCAAGCAAACTTGTCAAATCAATTTTCAAAAGTTTCAGTTAGAATATTATTGGTGTTTAAAAGATCCTACTGAACATAAAGAAAGGAAAACAAAACATACTGATCTGTACATTTTCAGAATGCTGTAATATTGACTTGCCAGTCCATCACAGTATGCCAATATTAAAAAGGTTAATAATTTGAATCATTTCAGTCATAAATCAGATAACTAGCTTCTAAAATGCTTTCATTTTGCACAGCAACGGTGCCTAATAAAGAAGCAGTTATCAATTTTAGCAGAAATCCAATAATAATATTAGGCTATTGATAAAATGGCAAACTCTAAATTACTGACTACATGAAACTCATGGCGGATTGCTTGATATAAAGGCATAATCAAAGCACATCCAATCACCCACAATAATACCATCCTGTTATTATTTGTATACATGCAAATAATTCATGGGGATTGAAGAAAAAGTGAGAGAATCTCACTGTGGTGATGTCATCAAACAGCACCCTATTACTTGTAAGAATTTATAGGCATAAAGCAAAAAGGGGAAATAAAGTGCACAGTAACAATTCAAATATATACACTAGAATGAAAGAAATAGAAATTTAAAAAAAACATTAATAGACTTTGGAAAAGTGAAAAAAGGTTCCAAAATCCATAGCCCAGACTTGTAGTATGAACATCGACTTCTCCAACTTCTGCTAATGCCCCACCTCCCCCTCGTACCCCATCCGTTATTTATTTTTATACACACATTCTTTCTCTCACTCTCCTTTTTCTCCCTCTGTCCCTCTGACTATACCTCTTGCCTATTCTCTGGGCCCCCCCCCCTCGCCTTGTCTTTCTTCCCGGACCTCCTGTCCCATGATCCTCTCATATCCCCTTTGCCAATCACCTGTCCAGCTCTCGGCTCCATCCCTCCCCCTCCTGTCTTCTCCTATCATTTTGGCTCTCCCCCTCCCCCTCCCACTTTCAAATCTCTTACTAACTCTTCCTTCAGTTAGTCCTGACGAAGGGTCTCGGCCTGAAACGTCGACTGTACCTCTTCCTAGAGATGCTGCCTGGCCTGCTGCGTTCACCAGCAACTTTGATGTGTGTTGCTTGTCATATGAAGTGATTGCTACTGCCCTCCAAGAAAGCTGCTCCAATAATGTAGCATTTTCTTTGGTTCTTCTTTTAACTTTCTCATTTAACATAAGCTGCTGTTATTATACATAAACTTAATAGGACCTTGATACCCAGAAGCTGTTAAATCATTAATAGCCAATAGAATACAATGAAAAATTCCCAAGGAGTGCATACCAGCAAACAAAATGCAAAATTTTAATGAACTTCTTAGACATTATAATGAGTGCCAAAGAAAAGAATGGAATGCTTGTACTAAAGTAGCTTTTTCAAAAAAGACAATATTTTATATGATAAAACTACAACACATATATAGTAAATTAGCTTTTATCATTTACTAAACCACAAAAAATTCACTTAGACCTCATGCAGCCAAGCACAAAGTTTTCAGTTACACTATCTCTACCATCACAAAATCCAGACTATTATATTTTGAAATATTTGTCTGAGGAATTAACAAACCCATATATAAAAGTATTTAAATACTAGCTAATTGATAATTATGGTTTAGTCCACCATTAAAATTTCATTTATATCTTAAGCAACAAAGCATAACACTTTAAGGGTATTTTGCCATAAAACTAGTTTGTAAGTAATGAAATTTTGTCACCTGAATACCTTTGATTATAGTAAGAAAAACTGTAAAACATATACTGTGGACCAGGGCTAAATCAGTGACAGCAGATATATCTTGACAACTGTCACAAGATATGTGCTTTGGAAATCCAAAAAAATGGTCAATAACCCAATACAGTGACAGTCAATGACAGTGCTTTGGTTACTCTAACCACAAAAGCCAGACCAATAATATGTCATGGTAGAAAAATAGGAACGCTTTAAGATCCAGCAAGCACCCAGAATTTTTTTTTAAGCATTTAACTGTACTTAACAGAAAGTCAAATTCAAAAGACTATTTACACCACAAGGACAAAATTCTGAAGTCCAAGATTATTAAAAAATCATACCTCTGGCATTATTGAGAAGGCCATTTACTAGTTTTGCTAAAATTGGTGTGCTTGCAATTGTAACAATTCATCATGTATAGCTAATGTCATATGTCAAGGTTTGGGGATTAATTTCTACTGACTATTTTCTGCTTCTGTATTAGGAATCTTTTAAGACACAATTAGTTTTGACATTTTTGTGTTCCTTTTCAGCCTGTTTTAGATTTTGCTACCTTGTTGAATATATGCCTTATTTTATTGAGGTCCATCAAAGGTCAAGGGCAAGGTTAGAGAAGCAAATCAAACAGTAACAGATTTTTTTCTAAAAAAAGAGCAATATTCTTAATACAGCAGTGCAGCAAATATATCTATCTTCTGTATCCAATCATTCTCAGTTTTTTTTTTCTTTTGCATGTCAGCATCCATGAACCCTACCTTGGACAAATTTACAGTAAAAATCGTGTTTAAATTGAAGCCCTGGAGCTACCACACCTAGACTGAGAACCTCCACTCCCCAACTCCATTAAAATTGAAAATGGCACTGTTAGACCAGTATGTTTATTTTTAAAATTTCCATCTACCAGTAGCCCAACCCTCCTTGTAGGTCATGATACCAGCACCCATCACATTAATTCAACATAAAGGAGGCGTGGGTTATTAAAATCTACAATTCTTCTCTTTTCAGTGCTCAAATTGGTGAATAGGGAGTACAGGCAATGGGAGAGAAATAGCATTTTAACTTTATCGCTGTTTGACATGCTAAATATTTCCAACATTTTTGTTTATTTTCACCCCATTTGTTTATTTTTAAGAAATCAGTGCTAAAAATGTTGATCTAGGTGCACATTTCCAAAAAGCAAATAGATTCATCTCACGAGTTCCTGTAACGACAAGCTTGCCAAAAGAGAAGAGATCAAGTTGGCTACACTTATATTCTTGGTTCAGATAAATGAATGCTGATCTCACTGAAGTTTACAAACTTCTACAAGGAGAGTGCTGGAAGGATGTTTGCCCTGGATGAGGAGCCTAGATCCAGTTCCAGTATAAGAGGTAATCCATTTACAACAGAGATGATGATAAATATCTTCATGCAGAAGGGTTGCAGAAGCTATGGTCACCAATTCTGCTCAAAAAGAGAGAGAAAACAATTTTCTGGATATTGAAGATATCCAGGATTATAGGAATAGTGCAAGAAAAATGGAGGTTATATAGATCAGCATTGATCTTGATTAATGGTAGAATAGTGTCAAAAGGACGTGATAGTCTACTCCTACTTATCGTTTCCATTTAGTAATGAGCAGCTTTGCAAAACTAGTGTTAATCCAATATTATTCAATGCAGAAAACATATTATGCAGAAACTAAAAATAAGAACAAGCGATTTGGGAAATCTGAAATTAAACAGAAAATATTAGAAATATTCTTCAGGACAGGGGACACCTGGGGGTGGGGGGGGGGAGAAAGAGAGAGAGAAACAGGTTAATAATCCAGGTCAACTTTTCCTCATTCTGACTCTGACTCATATGTTACAATTTACAAATGTGTACAATTTTTTCTGTCTCACTTAATCGCAATACAACTTGTATTTTCTTTGGTAAATTTATTCTTACAGATCTTGCTACTAAAGTAAACTTTGTTCACATGTGCCTTAATTATGGATTATGCAGCCACTTGGGTAGAATGGAGGATTTTTAATATCTTATCTTGGAGTTATTTTATTACTTTTTAAATTACCTGATTCACTTATTCACCTCTGCAAAGACTAAGACTAGATTCCTTCAGGTTGGAATTTTAATAAGTTACCATCATGTGACCTCAAAAGAACAACTATACTTCTGGCTATTCATGCTCTGTTAAACTTCTTTGTTCTTCAGTTGATGGTTCAGCCCCAACTTACATTTTCCTAGGGCTTGGTTCTCACTCCTGCTGTATACTTCTCTCTTCTATCCATAAATTCTTCTTGTAAGTCAATTGATCTTCATATTTTACTGCTAATTCCATTTTACAGTCAGCTTTCTGTATAGTCTGTGATTAGTGCAACTACATAAGTCAATGCATTTCAGAATCAGAATTAATATCACTGGCATATGTCGTGACATTTTTTAACTTTACAGAACATTACAATGAAATATATGATAAATATAGAGAAACAAAAACTGAATTACATTAAGTACTGTGTATATATACCATATGTCTATTAATTAGGAAAGGTACGTTGCATCCGGAGTTTCTCTGGTTAGCAGACGATTTCCCTCCACGCCTCTCTGACATAGTGGGGAACTGCGTACGAGGCAAGTTACAGCAGTGGTTTGCCATTGCCTTCTGCCGGATGAGTTTCTAAAGAGATCATCACCTCGTAACCCAGCACTGATGGAAAGCATGAAGGGGAGCCGGCTGGATTCGAACTCGGGACCTTCTGTCCCAAAGTCCGGCACTGATGCCACTACACCACCAGCCAGGTTATTAATTAAGTTAAAATAATCAGTGCAAAAAAAAAATGAGTTAGTGTTCATGGGTTTAGGGTTCATTTAGAAATCAGATGGCAGAGTGGAAGATGTTCCTGAATCGCTGAGCGTGAGTCTTCAGGCTTCTGTATCTTTTTCCCGATAGTAGAAGTGTGAAGGGAGTATGTCCTGGATGGTGAGGATACTTAATGATGAATGCCGCTCCTTAAAGATATCTTGGCACTTCAAGGCACTGCTCCTTGAAGATATCTTGGATACTACAGGGGCTTGTACCCATGATGGAGCTGACTAATTTTACAAGTTTCTGCAATTTATTTCAATCTTGTGCAGTAGCCCACACCCATACCAAATGGTGCTGCAGCCAGTCAGAATGCTCTCCATTGTACATTTGTAGAAGTTTGAGGGTTTTAATTGACAAACCAAATCTCCTCAAACCCCTAATGAAATATAGCCGCTATCTTGCCTCCTTTATAGCTGCAGCAACATGTTGGGACTAGGTTGGGTCCTCAGACATTCATATACAAGAACCTGAAATTCCTCATTCTCTCCACTTCTAATCCCTCTATGAGGATTGGATTCCCTCATTTTACTCTTCCTGAAGTCCACAATCAGTTCTTTGATCTTGCTGACGTTGAGTGCAAGGTTTCCTGCATACCAGCATTTCTAAACAAGTGTTCTTGCTTTTAGTTTTTGAATGAAACAATTTCTACATATCCTTGAGGAGTTTCAGCCAGGACCTCCAATTGCTGATTATTACAGTGTCATAATCATGTAAGCACTTGAGCCTTAGTACCTTGCCAAATGATGCACATCTCAGCTTTCCAAAGGATTCTCAAAAACTTTATTTTCCTTTCACCATACAAAGGCTTTTATCTCTTCCTACGCAATTACTAACTATAGGTCTGCAACTAGTGGAGGAATTCAATTCACACCTTTTCCTGAAAGAATTATAATTAGCTTTCTAGTTCCACCTACCTCCAGCATTAAGATCTCTGTCACATTATTTCAAAACTTTCTCTGAGTTAATCAAAATTTCTACACCACTCTGCTCAGAATTTGAACTTAGACTCCTTAAATAATGTTTTGGCCAGTTCTGACTTAAAAGCATTCATTCGTAATCCCACAAATGGCAGCTTCACATCACTGGCTCATCCAAGAACACTTATTCTACCCTCTGGCCCAGTTTAAAAAAAAATCAGGACTGATTGCAAATTCATTCATTTATTCAGATTCATTCTTGTTCATTGCCTTAAGAGTGCATTCGTACTTTCCCAAGCCTTTCAGACGATGTCAAATTTGGACTGACAAAACTTTAATTATTATTCATCTTCCTATTTTTTACTTCAATCTTATAATTTTCCACTTTGGTGACAACCTCCACTGAGAGCCTTCAGCTTTTACCTTCATCCTTCCATTCAAAGCAAACCTTTAAGCCCAACAGATCCAAAAACACACACTTCATATGAACGTTAAAGGACTAAGTTTATAAAATAGTGAAACATGAAATTCAACTTCAAAATCAATGAGAATCTGAAGCAATGAGAAGAGGTAAATGGTTGCATAGATATTTTAATGTTAACCATTTTATCCCAAATTAATTTACTCTAAATTCCAATCTCATTGATATTCTGCAGTAGGAAATTAACACTTTATGGGGAAAAATCATTGTGATAATAACATCTTTAAAAACATCCTTTGTCAAGTATTATGTATTATGGACAATGAAAACATTTCAATGGGAAAGGGTCACGTTCACATCAATATAATTAGAAACACAAACAAATCAATAAATAAACAAATCATAAGTAAAATTGCACTGCATATTTATACAGTAAATGGGCTGTACATTATATAGCAAGGTATTTTCAATTCCAACATCCATCTTTATATGTAGGAGATAAACAAGCAGTACTAATGATGAATCTGAATTAACAGAAGCAAAAAGCTTTTCCATGTTAAAAAGCTAATGCATTTGATTGTATTGATTAAAATGTCACTTTTATTATGGTACAATAATGTTCAATAGTTTGCATTAATCAATCAAGATAATAACCTTTATTTTTCAATATTTGAAATTATACTTCTCAAGCCAAATTCCAATCAGAAACAAAATCAGCATTAATTTGCTTTTACCATGGGACATCCAAAACTTAATTCTTTAATTGTTAACCAAAATATTACATTTAGATCTTCACTTTAACAGCTATTTATACAAATAGCAATAGAGTAAATTACGCAAGGGATCTTAAATCCTTATTGAGTATGTAGGGTAATACAAAAAGTTAAAACTGACTGATTTTCTAAATTAAGTTCATTAACCTTTTAATTCTAAGGCTCCTTGATTGATAGTAAGAAAGTATTAAATCTACTTGCTGTAATCAAAGCAGTAAACAAGTTTTAAAGAAAAAACTGAATCCACCTTCTAAGCAGCAAAGCACAACTCAAAACCAGCAGTGATTGGAAATTGTAATCCCATTCTCAACATACTATTAAATGAGATAGGTGTCCAGACTAACTGTAAGAAATAACTTATAAAATTTGGTAACTGATTATTTGCAAAAATATTACACCCCCATAAGACAACTTATTTACAAAACAAATCAAAGGTATATGGTTTCATGGATATTTTAAAAGTAAACCATTTAACTCCAAACCTACCTTCTTTAAATTCTAACTCTGCTTCTGATAATTAACCACTGAATAATATGTTATATTCCATTTTGTCATTTGATTTTAATTCTGATTTGTTCAAATGCAGTTAAACTGCAAATAGAAACATTTGTAGTTGACCAAATAATATAAACATTTAACATGGCAAGGAATTGAAACAAACCTCAAGAGTTTCTTCTCTTCCATCAGTTAAAGCTTCTAACCGGTGTAATCGTTCCTGATACAGTGATCGGAATTCACCCAACAGTTCTCGCATCTCAGGGCGAGATGCATTTCCAAGGTTTCCTACAAAATGGACACTTTTTTGTATAAATACTGATTTCTTGCCATTTCTGTTATCAAAACTGCCATGCATTCAAAAACACATGAAAATTAAAATGAATCAACAACTGATTAAAACAGAGAAGAAAAAATGGTTCTGTATGGCTGGCATTTAATGGTACGAAATGAAGCAGTTTGAAAGGATTAAGATCCTCAATCCCAAGAGATTAGTGTCCTGGCCATTAGTGTTGCAACGATCACAGATTGAAAACAATGTGAAAGCACAAACAGTTCAGAAATAAGTAATAGTATTATCCCAAACTTTGGAACTGTCCAAAATGGCTAAAATACCTTCCCCCACTTGACTTATTTCTATATTTCAATCTGGTCTTCTTAATATTGATAAACTAAATTAATATTTGTTCAGTGAATTCATTTTTCATAAAATCTCCAAAAAATACCTCACCCTAAACAGTAACAAGTATCTTATTCACACATAAGCAAACTTTTTATTCCTAAAAATTCAATTACTTAACACTTCTCAAGGGTATTTCCCATGAAATGATTCTTCTGGAGCAGAGCTTAGAAAATTTGCCCAAAGTTTCCATGAGCAAATATCATTAGGCTCTCTAGAGACACCAAATTTTATTTATAGCAGTTTTGAATTGTAACTCCCTCAAATCAAGTCAAAAGGTATCTCTAATCTAGTTCTCAGCAATAGCGTACCAATTTCCTGCCTGCCCACCTACTTTTATAACTTGAAGTCCTTATAAGCACAACACTTTCCCCAGGAGGTCAAAGCCCCAATTCCCAGACTCTCTGATCCACCAAACAACCCACCTCAATGCTCCAGATCCTCATGAATAACCATTCCCTCTGCAGGCCACAAACTCTAACCTCCCAAGACAATAACACCCATTGGTCTTCCACTTCCCCCAACTATCTGAATAGCCCAGATCCATGACCAATGACCCAGCAATCTCTGACGGTTCCCAAAATAGTCATCCCCTCCACATTCGTTAGCCACCTAGCAAATTATCACCTTGAATCTTGATATTCCTTTTGCTTGGGCCCCAGCTATTCACAACATATATCAATGACTTAGATGAGCAAACCAAATGGAAAAATAAAACTTGCAAATGACAAAAAAAACTGGATTGGACTTAGAGTTTCAAAGTTGATGAAATGAAGCTGCAAGGTGATTTAGACAAGCTGAGTGAATGCTAAATATGTGGATCAATACAAAATATTTTACTTTTAGGAGCTTGAACCAGAAACAGTCTCAGGATAAAGAGCAAGACATTTAGGACAGTGACAAGAAGAAATATTTTCTACTCAGAAAGCATTAAACTCGAGAAATTCTACGCTAATGAAGGCTGCAAAGGCCAAGTCTCTGTACTAAAGAATGGACTGATGCATTTTACGTTCAGAAATCTAAGAATATAAGTGAGTGGAAACATGACATTGAGATAGAGTATTAGTCACAGCTGTATTGAATGGCAGAACAATCACAAAGAGTTAAATTGCCCTAAAACAGACATTCAGTTTGAGATCCAACCACTATATGGAGCAATAGCTAACCACTAACCTTTTCAAATAAGAGCTTCTAGCAAGTGGATTGAGACCCAATTTTTTGAATAATATTTAATAGGTATTTCATTTTCTTATACTCTACAACACGTGGGGAAAAAATATTTTGAATTTGGTGTAGACAATATGCGATAGGAAAGCAAAGCATTCAGGATTTAAAGTCACATTTTCACCTTCAAAATTTTAAAGGTTTCAAACTAACATAACTGAGAAGCATTTGCAAAACTCCAAGCAAAACATTTCAAAAGAATAATATTACTAGCACTGAGTCAAAACACCTTTTAGGGATACAATACAAGCGATGTGCAGAGCAATTTTCCCTATGATACAGTTTCAAAGTTATTAAGCTGAACTCATGTAGGTCACATACAAAATACTGATATTGTACTAACAACACATGATCATGCATTTGATTCTCGTTCCAAAATAAATAAAAGTGAGATATTCAGACCAATAACAACCGAAATGCAGGGAAAGATTCAGAAACAAAATAATGCCAGAAATCAGAAATAAAAACCCTAATGCTGAGAACTCTTACCAGGTCTGCAGATGTAAAAAGAGGCAAAAAAAAAGTTATCTTCTCAAGCTAATACCTTTGAACAGAACTAAAACGTTAAAGATAAACATTAACTTGCAAAGGAAGAGTGAAGGGAAGGAAGAAGAGAATGGAAGGTCTACAAGCAAGAATAAATACATTTCAAGATATTGGTAAAGGCAAATGGAAGAGCAGAAAAATTACCAGAAATTACTAAATGCAGCAAAAGATGAGCAGCTGGTCATCAAGCTGAAGTTGAACTTCACTATATTAGTGCAAGAGCTCAAGGTCAAAATCATAGGTGACTGGAAGTTCTAGTCAAGTTTGTGATTGAACACAAATATTCCACTAAGTGGTCACTCAGTCAGCACCTGAATTGCATGAGAATTCTAATACAAAAGTGAAGGAATTACAAAGGGATCATTCCTTCACCTGGAAGAAAATACAAATGTACTTAAGGGCTTCATGGAAAAGGAAAGAAATCAATGAAGGGAATCCTTAGCTGAGGAAAAAGGAAAACAAACTCAAAGCTCTGGAATAGAAAACGGTATCATCAGAAGATGCAATGATGCTGAGGACAGAGTTCAAATCAAGGAATCTGCGAACATCAGTGAGTGTGAACCCATATCAATGGAAGCACATGAATTGCAAAAAGATGGAAAAGAGCTCAATAATAATAATAACACTGATGTGGAACTGGCATATATAATATGCATTAAGTACATCTTGCCTTTCTCTCCTCATTCTGAAAGGACTTTTTTCTTGGTGATATATTAGTTTACACCAATTATCAACAACACCTCCTACTGCTCCCACAATGCTTTCCAACTCTATCTCTCCTTTATCACCATTATCCCAAAGACTAATTACAGGGGAAACAGCAACTTACTTATACTTTTTATTCTCCATTAGTATATATATTCATTGTACACAACATTGTTCCCTCCTTATGAGGGAGGCAAAATATAAGTTAGGTGGTTGTTTCTGAGAGCATTTTTTTAGCTCCTAGTTATGACCCCGAACTTCCTATTACCAGTCATATTAGCTCTCCCACCCTTGCCTCTCTATCCTTAACTATCTAGAACATGCCAATGAATCTCAACATGTCAAAGAAACAGCATTCCATCTTCCAACTCCGCTTACGTTGAAGATGTGTATAATGAGCCAGAACTCAGTGGGAAATGCAGCTGTTTCATGCTGCAATGCTGCCCATCTTTGGAAAAATAGGGATATGTGTTAGAATGCAAAACTCTCGACATCTCTTCATTCAAACTGTGCTCCAATTTTGGACTCCTCATTGAGTCAGAACCTGCTGCAAATTTCTAGAAATTACACTGAATGCATGTAAAAAGAGCATTCATTTCACTTAAGAGGAACAGGCACAAAGGAGGTGCCTTAATTAATAGTTTTGTTGGAATAAATTACTGTAGCTATGGCACAACTAATATTTTATAAAGTTGTACAATAACTTCATTGCTTTATTCTGTGCTCCAGCGAATGAAGGCAAGTTTCCTGTATACCATTTTCATTATCTTATCTACCCATGTTACCACCTTCAAAGACTCTTGGAGTTATACATCAAGATGTTAAGCAGACAGTGGAGGTACTGAGTGTCGCAATCAGCAAACAAGAAACAGCCTACCCCAACAACTTTCAAATTCTTGCCATGGACTCCTATCAGGCTATTTGAAGAAATCTCTGCCCAGTTATTATCAACATATCACCCGGAGCACAAGGGGTCCAACATAATCAACCACTGTTATACTACGATTAGGAGTGCCTACCATTCCATCCCTAGACCATATTTTGGGAAATCTGATCATCTGGCCATCCTCCTCCTACCTGCATACTGACAGAAATAAAGAGGAAATCTCTAGAGGCAAGGACAACAGAGGTGATTGTGGGAAGCAAAGGAGTGGCTATGGGATGCTTCAAGTCAGTGGACTGGGACATGTTCAAGGACTCAACAAGGGCGCAACAAGATTTTGCTCCCGGAATTCAATGCCTTTTATACTCACTTTGATCATCAAAACATGGAGGCAGCTTCACGAACTCCCAAAGCCCACAATGACCCTGTGATTTGTCTCTGAGGTCAATGTGACAGCATCCTTCAAGAGGGTGAACCCGCAGAAAGCATCCAGCCCAGAAAGGGTACCTGGCTGAGTACTAAAGACCTGAGCTGATCAACTAGCTGGGACGTTATAATATATTTAACCTCGCCCTTCAGCAGTCTGGGGTACCCATCTGCTTTAAGCGGGGTTCAATTAAACCAGTGCTCAATTAAACCAGTGCCAGATAAGAACCTGCCTCAATGACTGTCATCCAGTAGCACTTACATCCACTGAAGAAATGCTTTGCGAGTTTGGTGATGAAACATATCAACCCCAGCCTAAGAAACTACTTAGTTCTGCTCCAGTTAGACCACATAGCCCATCGAGTCTGCTCCACTATTTTGTCATGGCCAATTCAATTTTCCACTCAGCCCCAACCTCCTATCTTCTCCCCGTATCCCTTCATGCCCTGCCTAATCAAGAATCTATCAACCTCATCCTTAAATATACAAAAAGACTTGGCCTCCACAGCTGCCTGCGGCAAAGAATTCCACAGATTCACCACTCTCTAGCTAAAGAAATTCCTCCTCATCTCCGTTCTAGAAGGATGCCCCTCTATTCTGAGGCTGTGTCCTCTCGTCTTAGACTCTCCCACCATAAGAAACAATACTATCATCCCCTCAAAACTACTCAATAAGCTCAAAGACCTAGACCTTGGGCAACTGGATCCTTGATTTCCTCCCTTGTAGATCCAATTAGTTCATATTGGCAACAACGGCTCCACAATCACTTTCAGGAAAGGTGCAAACCAAGGAAACGTCCTTAGCCCTCTGCTCTATACTCTTACTCTATACTTATGACTGTGAGGCTAAGCACAGCTCTAATGCCATATTAAGTTTGCTGACAGCACTACTGTCATAGGCCAAATCAAAATTGGTGACAAATCAGTATATTGGAGGGAAGTTGAAAATCTGTTGAATGGTACCACAATAACAATATCTCACTGAAAATCAGTAAGACCAAGGAGCTGATTATTGATGACAAGTGGATGAAATGGGAGATTCACGAGCCAGTCCTCACTGAGGGATCAGAGGTGGAGAGGGAAAGCAACTTTAAACTGCTCAGTATTAGCATTTCAGAGGATTTGGCCTAGGTTCAGAACTTAAGGGCCATTACAAAGAAAGTACAATGGCACCTTTACTTTCTTAGAAGCTTGTGAAGATTCAGCATGTCATCTAGAACTTTGACAAACTTCTATACATGTGCTGAAGAGAGTAAGTATATTGACTGGTTGCATCATGTTCTGGTATGGAAATACTAAAGGAATAACCTACAAAAAGTAGTGGATACAGCCCAGTCCATCACTGGTAAAACCCTCCATGCCGCGACTAATCAACAACCTATCAACTTCTGCCTTAAGTATACATAACGACTTGGCCTCCACAGCTGCCATTGAGTTAGTACCCCTACAGTTATTACCCCTTAACCATCAGAATCAGGTTTAATATCACTGGCATACGTCACGAAATTTGTTAAATTAGCAGCAGCAGTACAATGCAATACACAATGAATATAGAACAAAAAAACTGATTTACAATAAGTACATATATGTATATTAAATCGTAAAAATAAATAAGTAGTGCAAAAACAGAAATTTTAAAAAATTAGTGAGGTAGTGTTCATGGTTTCAATATCCATTTAGAAATTAGATGGCAGAGGGGAAGAAGCAGTTCCTGAATCCCTGAGTGTGTGCCTTCCGGCTTCTGTACCTCCTTCCTGATGGTAACAATGAGAAGAAAGCATATCCTGGGTGGCGGCTGTCCTTAATGATCGACACCACCTTTTTGAGGCACTGCTTCTTGAAGATGTCTTGGATACTACGGAGGCTAGTACCCATGATGGTGCTGGCTAATTTTACAAATCTCTGCTGCTTACTTCAATCCTATGCAGTAGTCCCCCTATACCAATGGTGATGCAACCAGTCAGAATTCTGTCCATAGTACTTCTGTAGAAATTTGAGTATTTTAGATGACACACCAACTTTCCTCAAACTCCAAATAAAATACAGCTGCTGTCTTGCCTTCTCTATAGCTGTATCAATATGTTGGGACCAGGTTAGGTCCTCAGAGATATTCACACCCAGGCGATCCAAGGTCACACAGAGAACCACAGAGATCACTTCTTCCGTAGGCCTATTGTGGCAATAGGAAAATTGCTGTGGGTCCAGGTCCTCGCTGAGACCATGACCAACTTCTCAAAGCACTTCATCACCATAGGTGTGAGTGCTACTGGACGATAGTCATTAAGACAGCTCACACTATTCTTGAAAGTACCGGTATAACTTCACTCAACCAAACACTGAACTGTTGCTACAATTTATAGACTCACTCTCAAAGACTCTTCATTTCATGTTCTTTATTGCTTATTTATTATTATTTTTCTTTTCGTATTTGCACATTGTTTGTCCATCTTGTTGTGTGTGGTCTTTCATTGATTCTATTGTGTTTCTTTGTCTTTACTGCGTATGCCTGCAAGAAAATGAATCTCAAGGCTGTATATGGTGATGTATGTACTTTGAAAATAAATTTACTTTTAACTTTGAAGATCACACTCTCCCTCAGTCCTACCAAGGAATGAGTTCCATTCATTGTCCTTACTGGCCCTCCCAAAGTTCATCATCTCACAAACAAATTTAAACTCTATTCACCATTGATCTGCCTTTTTATCAATTGATTAACACAATCCTGTAGCCCAAGACCATCTTCCTCACTCCAATAATCTTCATGGTGCTTATAAACTGATACTTCCCACATTCATATCAAATTGTTAATGTATATAACAGTCTCAGCACTGATTTCTGTAGTACATCACTGGTCACAGGCTTCCAATCACAAAAACTACCCACTGCCACTCTCTGCTCCCATTAGGTCAATTTGTTCTGAATCCCATGCACTCTAAACTTTTCAACCAATCTCCCATGCGGAACCTTGTTAAAGATCCTGAGCAAGACAGTGAAAATATAACAACTACACTACATTCATTAATGCTTTTTTATACCTCTTTGAAAAATTCAGTCAAATTAGTCAGATAAATTCTCCTCCTAACAATGTCCTTGAGTGACTCAAAATCCAGTCCAGATGAGGGTCTCTCCATAGATGCTGCCTGACCTGCTGAGATCACACAGGATTCTTGCCCATCCAAGTGTAGATTAATCCTGTCTCTTGGAATTTTTTTCATAACCTCCTTACAGCTGATGTTAGGTAGTCTAGCATGTCATTAGATGGCTTGTTCTTGATGTTTTTTTTTGAATAAGGGTACCATAGTTACTGTCTAATTGTAATCCTACAACCTTCTGCACCCTCTTTAGATCTGTGTATTGGAAACTCCACACGAGGCAGTGACATAAACAGACATTGGGCAAAAATTTTTAAATATGCCAGGACCCAACAATCTCCCCCTTGCCTTCCACAGCAACCTAGGCGAAATCTCATCAGGCCCAGGAAAGTTATCAAAACTTTAACCCACAAAGAAATCTAATACCCTCCCTGAATTATCCTACAATGCTCTTCTCCTAAATGAAGAGAGAAATATTCATTTAAGACTTCTCAGAATCAGAAATCTGATGGCAGAGAGAAAGAAGCTGTTCCTAAAACATAGATTTTCAGGCTCTAGTACCTCCTCCATGATGATAGTCATGAGAATAGGGCATTTCCTGGATCATAAGGGTCCTTAGTGATCTTCCTAAAGCACCATCTCCTAAAAATATCCTCTATGTAGGGGCAGGTTGTGCCCACAATTGAAATGGCTAATTCTACAACCCTCTGCACCCTCTTTAGATATTGTGTATTGGGAACTCTCGTGAGGTGGTGATGTAAACAGTCAGAATGCTCCCAGTCATCCGTCTGTTGAAATTTGTAAGAGTTGTTGATGATATACCAAATCTCTTCAAACTCCAAATTAAGTAAATCAGCCAGTGTGCCTTGATTGCATTAATGTGTTGGACCCAAGATAGATCTCCTGAGATGCTAATACTCAGAGACTTGAAGCTGCTCACTTTTTCCATGCTAATCCCTCAATGAAGACTGGTGTCTATTCTCCTGACTCCACCTTCCCGAAGTCCATAATCAATTCCTTGGTCTTGCTGATGCTGGGTGTGAGGTTATTGTTCTCTAAGCTCCTCTAGCACAAGATTGTCATTATAATTGTTATCTTCTTGCCCTTAATACATTCATAAAATGAGTTGAGGTTTTCCTTCATCTTTTCCATCACTGGTATTTCTTGCCCATTCTTTGCCCCCCTAATTTTCTTTCAAAGTACTCCCTACACTTTCTATACTCTCATCTGCAGTATGCTTCCTTTACAACACCCATCACTTGACATCCAAGATTCCTGGGATTTGCGGTCCATACCATTTTCTTTTATTTTTGAGACCAACTCCCAGATGTAGACCCATCTACAAGTAGTTCTTTGCTCTTACAATAATGAAATCAGGTTCCCCCATTTCAGGTCCACAAGTTCTATCATAACCCCTTGCCATATCTAGTTTGAAACTTTGAAAATTATGGTTACTTCCTCCAAAATATTATCTCACTGATAAGACCAAAAGACATAAGAAAAGAACAAGGTAATTCAGCCCAGAGTCTGCTCTACCATTCCACCATGGCTCATTTATTATCCCTTTCAACCCATTCTCCTGCCTGCTCCCCAGCACGTTAATCACATTCCCCAAGATAAGGTTCAACTACCTACATATTGTTTCAAAAATGTTCTCATGAATGCCCTTTAAATAGTTTGCACCTCACTTTTCACATTAAAATGATCCCATTTAATATTGAAGAAGTTAACCTGCTAACCATTTTCTAGCACTTCGTTATCGTTCTTTATTTCGACAATAAAATATATAAGATAAAGATTTAAATAACATAACAGATGTGTTATTATATATAAGAATGAACAGGCATTATATAAATTTCTGGTAACATCAGGAATTCAAGTACAATACAAGAAAAATAAATAGTTTCAGGTCAATAATAGACATCCGTTAGTCTCGTGAGACCATGGATTTGCACCTTGGAAGGTTTCCAGGGCACAGGCCTGGGCAAGGTTGTATGGAAGACCGGCAGTTGCCCATGCTACAAGTCTCCCCTCTCCACACAACTGATGTTGTCTAAGGGAAGGGCACTAGGGCCAATACAGCTTGGCACTGGTGTTGTCGCAGAGCAATGTGTGGTTAAATGCCTTGCTCAAGGACACAACATGCTGCTTTAGCTGAGGCTCAAACTAGCCACCTTCAGATCACTAGACTGACGCCTTAACCACATGGCCACGTGCCAACACAAGTTTCAGGTCAATAATCCTTTAGCAAAACTTAAATTGGTAAATCAGCTTTGTATTGTCTCACTGAAGTACAGTGACAAACTTATCCTATATACCATTTTATACAGATCAATTCATTACAACAAGTGGGAAACTCAGATTGAAGCAGTGGGATTAAAAGTATCTACGCAGGATCCAGGGATTTTAGGAAGTTCTGTTGAATGGCCATTGACCTGAAATACTTTCTTCTCATTTCACTGATGCTGCTAGACCTGTTATTTC